>NC_087513.1:62906464-63531464 GCF_963921805.1 Phalacrocorax carbo | reverse complement strand
TTAGGGATGAAACTCCAAAACGCTGGGGGTGCCCACTGCCCTAGGTATTTGCCCATGCTATCCCACATGCCCTGCCACTCGTAACTATCAAGCCTTGGGGCAGATTTCTGGGTAATATTCTTAAGTTGCTTAGTCAAAACCAAAACAACATGCCCAAAAACTAACAATAAGTGCACCTTAACCACCCAAGGATGTTCAAGATACAAAAAGGTTGTTGTAATAGAGGCAGAGACATCGTAGAACAAAGTTGCAAAGATACTATTCTGTATTTCCTCCATATAAAATCTCTCAGAGGAGGAGGTATAATTGCTAATTGCCTCAACAAGGTGGTATCCGAAGTACAGTAACGGTTTCAGCAAAAACCCCAAATACCAGATAAAGCTGAAAACGAGTGTTTGTATAACAAATCTCGTAGGCAAAACGTTACTAATCACAGCAGAACAGAGCAGGCTAAACAAACCAACACCAATCTTTAACACCAACTGCAAAAAGGACAACATGATGCTGTGACCAGCAGCTGTTATTATCTCCAAGCCTTGAGCCCCACATTGAGCGCCAAAAAGACTGTCGTGGTTTAGCGGCAGCTCAGCCCCACACAGTTGCTCGCTCACTCCCCACCGGTAGATGGGGGAGAGAATCAGAAGGGTAACGCTCATGGGTTGGGATAAGAACAGTTTAATAATTAAAATTAAAAGAAACAACAACAGAAATGCAATGTAAAGGAGAACAATGAAAGGTGCAAAGCCCTGGGGGGGGGGAAGAAGGGAGGGGGAGAGGGGGAATGAACCGCCGAAACAAACCATACGCGCTGCAGCCGCTTACCACCTGATGCCACACTGCTCCCTAGCCACAACCTGCCCCCCCCTTAATATACTGGCCATGGTGTCACATGGTATGGAATGAACCTGCCATTGGCCAGCCAGGGTCAGCCGCCCCCACCATGGCCCTGCCCCTCCCAGCCCCCCCCGCCATGCGGCAGAGCGCGGGAAGCTGGAAAGGTAGCCCAACCCCGCATGGTGAGGAGAATTAAGCCCTTCTCAGCCAAAACCAGTGCAACATACAAGCAGGTTTCTCTGCCTACTCTGCAACCTATCATTAGGTTGTTGAATACAGCCATAAGATCTCCCCTGAGTGTTTTCTTCCTCTTACGGCTGAAGAAGCCCAGTTCCTCAGCCTCTCCTTGTACTTGTGTGAGCCAGCCCTTCAGCTGTCCTATGCTGGTGGCCCTCTGCTGAACTTGTCAATGTCTGTCTTCTACCAGCAATCCCAAAACTGGATGTGGCACTCCAGTGGTCTCATGAGTTCCAAACAGAAGGGAAGATCAATTTGTTTCAGCTGCTGGCTACACTCTTGTTAATACAGCTTGGTACCTGCTTAGTAATCTTTACTTCAAGGCCTCACAGCTAAACTACCACTGTCATATGTATCAGAGCTGACCTTGAACACAGACACCCAAAACCCAGAGGGAAAAGATTGCAGAAGGGGGAGGATTACAGAGAAAGATGGTTACCAACTGGTCAGGGCGATTAAAACCGGTTGGTGCTTTCAGGGCCCTGGCACTTGTGTACTCGTGACAGAGTAGAAAGAAACAGACTAAGGCTTAACATAATTTTAAAAAGTTTCCCTGAGGAAGCCTGATGAAGATTTGCTATCAGTCCAGACTCACTTGACCTAACTTTAGCTACCAAAACTTAAGGTAACCTTTCTAGGTATCCCAAATAGGTGGACTGAATCGCCCCCAGAAATGTTTATGTGTCTCCGCAGACATCAGGGGAGAGCTAGATGCTAAGCTGAGATTCAGCATATAGCTTTTAGGTAGCTAAATTCAGATGAGATGACAATTCAGATGGCATTGTACCGTCAGGTGGTACTCTTGCACCCTTAGAGTAGAAAACAAATGTTTGCACTGAGTTTCACTTCAATGTGGAAATTTCCCCCTCAGCTTCAAACCTCAAGGTCTTATCTCCAACTGCCATGGTTGCTACTTGCTTGTGTTTGGGCATGGTAGTTTTTCTTGTTCACTGATGTGGTTGGCTGTGCTCTGGGTAGGCTTGTAAAAGTCTCAGAAGTTATTCTTCAGGGGTTTTCCATCTAAATATATGGAAAACATGGCTTGCTGGTGTACTAAAGAAAGCTCAGTCTTGAATGAGATTTTGCAACCGTTGAGTATTAATAGGAGTGTGCTTATGGTTCTGGAGGCTCTAAACAGATGTTAGCCAACATCCACCACACCTGTTTGGGTGTACAGTTTGAAAACCACTGATGAAAGAAAAGCTCAGTGAAGAGCAAAACTTTCTGCGCAGAGCTAGATGGCAGGGTTGGGGTGGGGGGAAGAAGGAATTTAATCTTTTGAGGATTTCCAGTATCTTAATATTGCTTTTGTCCTAAGTAATGGTTCATCACAAGAGTTAGTTTGGCCAAAGAGCTCAGCTTGTGGCAGGGAACACACTTCAGCTACCTGAACAACAGGTCTCACAAGGAACCATGAAATTTAGGTAACCACAAACTGCTGTTAAGAGTAATATGAAAACCTTTGCATATATTTTGACAAACTAAAATGTAAAGATGTTGGGTTCCTGCCCCTACCCCATCCCCCCTTTCCCCCAAGATAGTACATATTTGGGAAGCTTTCAAATTGACTTTTTCATGTGGCACTTCTTTTGTCATACAAAATTCCCTATATACTCTAGATATAAAAGAGGAAGGTTAATGGCCCATGAATAGAGATCATATACCAAGGCAATCGTAAATCTCTAATGCATCTGAATGTGCTAAACTATCAGTCTTTGTGCTCAGCAATAGAAGCAGCTGAGCCTCTTTTTCTGTAGCACAAAACACAGCTGGAGCCACCTGGCAAGACGATGAGATGTAAAGGGGGAGTGTGGCAATGACCGGGTTTCCTAGGTTTCATGCTTGAGGAGGATCGAGGAGGGAGAGAGCACAATTGGGCAGGATCCAGAGGTTCAGTTTTTTTCCAGAAATTCCATGATTCGAAACATCTTTCCATTCTGGAGTAAAAGGTCAGATGTAGACTTTTTTTTTTTTGTTTCGTTTGAAGGCAAGATATAGTTTTGAATCAGCCAGAACATTATACTTCGATACCTTGTTCAGAATTTCTGAAAATAGGATTGTTGTAAATATATATTTGTTCAATCTGGTTTGTGCTGCAAAGGTTGCTCAGAGAAGAAATGCAGGATTGGCTGTTCAGAGAAGCTAGGCAAATCCAGGTGCCATTGAGTTTAGCTGAAGTTGTGGGTATTGAACACTTATGAAAAATCAGGGCTGTGATAGTCATACATTATGCACTTGAACTGGAAAGTCAAAGCAATCTTTAGCTTGAAGTGATGCAAGAAATGGGCTCCCTTTCTACAGATACATCTTCAGACCTTTGCCTGTAAAAGTCTTTGCTATTAATTTGCCCTTCAAAATCTCAGGTTTGCTTAGCAGTTTTCTCCATTGTATCTCATCTGTTGACTTTATTACTTTAAAATTCCTTCTCTGTTTTCATGAAGTGCTGAGACCATCATACAATTAGCAGAACAGGAATTGCTCTTGAAGTGCTATTACATAAGTCTCTGACTGTGACCACCTGCAGTCAACCTTGTGAAGGAGAGAGACACTGTACTTTATTCCATTAACAGTTATTATGAAAGTTGGGAAGGAGGGGAATGGGAATGACAGATGGTTAACATCTTTAGAGAGAGTTAATGGGATGACTGTTTTCCTTAAACTTTGCAAGGAAAGGAGGGTCACTGTTACAAACTCACTGTAAGGCTGTAGTGTGTTGGCAGTCCTCAGCAGTGTCCTGCTACTGGGGAAAACCTCTCCTAATCCTGGGGGCGGCAGGACATTCCTGTTGTGCAAACACCAATGAGTGGCCAGCACTGGCCCTGATCCCTCTGCTTTCCAGAAGAGCACAGCTTTTTCCTTCAGAAGGCCCTGGGAATGGCATTGCAGTGGCCAGCATGGAGAGTTTTAAGGCTTACTACACCCAAGCTCTGTTGCTTTCTAGCTCTCCTGAAATCACGCTTAATAGCAGTAAAGATGAAAGCAAATGTAAACGAGAATTTGTTTACATAGCACAAATGTCAGCAATGCAATTACAGTGAATTTAGAGACAGAACTAACACGAAAACTGTTCTTTTATCCACCCATACTTAAATGAACTCAAAGAGGCTTTTCCCTGCACAGAGAAAAACATTTAACCAGAGTTGCTGCTGGGGATCCTTTCTGGGTATAACGTTTACACCTAATTTATTCTCTGTGGTTCTATTTAGAATGCAATTTAATCAAAATGTTGATCTCTGTCTTTTCCCAAGGGTTTGTCTACCATCTGCTACCTCACTTTCAGAAACACCGTTTTTGGGCATGGCTAGGTGTGCTGGTTTTGGCTGGGACAGAGTTAATTTTCTTCATAGTAGCTTGCATGGCGCTACGTTTTAGATTTGTGCTGAAAACAGTGTTCATAACACAGGGGTGTTTTAGTTAGTGCTGAGCAGGGCTTACACACAGTCAAGGCCTTTTCTGCCTCTCACCCCACCCCACCAGCGAGCAGGCTGGGGTGCACAAGAAGCTGGATGGGGACAGAGCTGGGACAGCTGACCCCAACAGACCCAAGGGATATTCCACACCATATGACATCATGGTCAGCATCTAAAGCTGGGGGAAGAAGAAGAAGGAAGGGGGATGTCCAGAGTGACGGTGTTTCGTCTTCCCAAGTAACCATTAATGTGTGATGGAGCCCTCCTTTCCTGGAGATGGCTGAACACCTGCCTGGGGATGGGAAGGAGTGAACGAATTCCTTGTTTTGCTTTGCTTGTGCGCACGGCTTTCGCTCTACCTGTTAAACTGTCTTTATCTCAACCCATGATTTTTCTCACTTCTACCTTTCCGCTTCTCTTTCCTATCTCACCGAGTGGGGGAGTGAGTGAGCGGCTGTGTGGTGCTTAGTTGCCAGCTGGGGTTAAACCATGACACTAGGTGAAACTATTTTCTGTATCGATGATAAAAAGGCTTTGCTAGAAGGCCTCCCTAACTATAAAGAAACTCCAATTTACTGTAGGCAAAGTACTCTTGACAGCCCAGTACAGCCACATTCATGGCTCAAGGCTAAAAGCTTTTTTTCACACGCTGAAACTTATGTTTGTATCAATGTTAAAGTGTACGTTTGCTTCTACTCTATTTCAAATAAGCAGGTACACAATGCTGTGTGTACATGCAGCACATTTAATGCTTGTTTTTGACAGGCATGGTGGTAAACATATTGGTGTGATAACATATTAGTGCCTGGCCCTTGGGATAGCTATAATGCAATTTAATAAATATTCAGATTTTGAAATGCAACATTCTATCAGATGTGGTGTCTCCTGGAATATGTCAGAAAATTAAAGATATGGAGAATTAGTTAGTTGTTTTGGGTTTTTGCAGGGGAGGAGGGGAGGTTGTATTTTCTTTTTTATTCTTCCTTTTTCCCTTTTTCTGATTACACAATTTACATGGAAATAAACTCATTGCTAGTTTAGGGATAATCTGTTCCTGATACTTACTGTTTATTTGCCTCAGAAGCTCAGTCATAATCTTTTATTTGCAGACTTAATTATCTCCATAGCAACTAATTATGATTTATTAATAATAATACTAGTAGTAATTGAAACAGAGCGATGAGAAACATATACAATGTACCAGACACGTTGATAAAATTGTTTCCAAACAAAAGATCTTTCAAATCTTTTTGAAGAAGCAACAGGTCATCTTATGGCAATGATTGTATAGGGAGATGGGAAATTTTCTAGACCCTAGGCAACAGAATGTGTTCCTGATCCAAAACTCATTGAAAACATTGGTTTCAGTAGTCTTAGGATCAATCCCTTGTTTAATTAATTTCTGAACCCACTGTCAAGCAATCATTCAGATTTTAGTGTCTTTCATAAAAGAAAAAGTCAATTAAAAATGAACTAATTAGATTTAAATCTGCTGTTGTGGTGAGGAACAGGAAATTAAAGATTAATTTCCTGTGTGCGACTGTGGAATTCATTCAGTAGTCCTATAAACTCACTGAGAACAGATTTCTTTTCCACATTGAACAAACAAGCTTCAGTAATTTAAAGAACTTATTCCTAGAGTCCACAAATCCAAAGTCTCATTCATTAGCTTTTAGAGATAAGGAATGCAGAGCTAATCCTGATTGGATTTTTACATGTAAATCCCAGGGATTATAGGTGCTTGCCTAGACTTGGTGCTTTACATCACTCTCCCGAGTAAAGCCTGCAGAAGTGGGGCAGGCCTAGAAAATACCTCAACATTCATCTTGAATTGTTCTACTATTTATGACTCGCTTGCATGTTGGAGGTGGTGAAAGAGCCTTCTGGGGCCTGTGGAGAGGAAAAACATGAGATTCTTGAAAACAAAGACATGCCAGAGAGGCCAAGATAAATCTACCTCTGAACTTGCAAGTCGTGTCTGCTCAAGAAGCCTGATGCTCTTGTGCAGTCCTCTTCTCCCTTGAGGTCCTCAAAGGTTGTTCTTAGCAGCAATACCGCAAAGCACGTGGGGCTGCTCGTAACTCACCAGCCCGTGCCTGTGCTCACAATGCAAAAAACATGCTCTGCCTCAGAGACGGTGGAGTTGCCACCATGGGTCCTGGCAAGGCTGTGCTAGTATTGAGTTCCCTAACACTTGTATGGTGGAACAGATTAGAAAAAAAAATATCAGATGGATTCATGATATTTCTTATACCAATAAATACCTGCATGGGCGACTCTGGGCAATAAGATCCTATAGTAAGCCATCCATATTGTAAGCTCTCTTCCCGTATAGCCTGCCCCAACAAGTCCCACCGATCCTTCATGTCTTGACAAGGTCAAAGGCTCGATGGATGTGTACCACATGGCTCCTTTTCCAGGCTGCTGCTTTAACACGCAGGAGAGGGAACCTGTCCAGATATTAGGTTGCCAGCCTTGAACTTGGGAAATTGGATTCAGTTTTCTGTTCTGCAGTTGATTACTTCTAAGACCTGAGGGAAATAATTTAGTGTCAGATTCTTCAAGGTATAATGCCTATTTGTTTTCCATGGAAATTGGTTAAGGTTAGATGCTAAGTATCTTCACATTCTCTGAGGGGTATTTGAGTTTGTACCTGAAAAATGGAGATGGGGTGATTCATGTACTTGATAAATGTACTAACAATGGTGAAGTTGTCATACCTAATAGGTATGGAAGTCATAAATTTACCACAAATAGGACTACATGGCTCCTGATGCTAATTTGACCATTCCATCTTGTTTGAAGGGATGTTTTTGGCTGTAAAGATGAACTTCTTGTAATACTGAGATCAGTGGCAAATGTTATTCTTGACTTCTGTGGATTGACTTACTCTTTAAGGGATTTTATTCTTATTTATATTTCTTTTCCCAAAATTATTGAAATAATCCCTATATCACTAGGTCTGTAAGTTAGCCATACAAAAGAAACAGTCAACATCAATCAAGGCAATGATGAGTTTATCTAAATGGAAAAATACTGTATCGTGCAGATGGCACACAAGTACCCAATGGCTACATTTTTCTCTAGATCTTGAGAGATTTATATTCAATCATCGTTTCAGGACTAGAAACAGTCTAGCCCGGATAAAGTGATGCTCTTAATACACTTCTCAGGAGGGCTTTAGCTGCTTTAGCTCTTTGAGTGAGTTCATTCAGGGTCTCTGTGTGGCCTGATATTGTGCC
The DNA here is from genome assembly GCF_963921805.1 of Phalacrocorax carbo. Taxonomy (NCBI): domain Eukaryota; kingdom Metazoa; phylum Chordata; class Aves; order Suliformes; family Phalacrocoracidae; genus Phalacrocorax; species Phalacrocorax carbo. Next base: position 63,523,741 of record NC_087513.1, on the reverse strand, counting down.
ATGCAGATGTATCCTGAGACACTGGACAGAGTTGAAAATAAGGATTGCATGTGGCCACAAGCTAATCACTTTCTGCTTAGGGCTTTACTGACAAAAAACCAGAGGGCTTCTGCCTCTGAAACCTCTCAGAAGTTGTTGGTCGTTTTAGTCCTTTCATTTAACCTCTGCTGTTCACCACCTTCCCCTTCTGTGGTTGTTGTCTTCTACCTCTCAGACACTAATTTTCTGCCCCTTCTCCTTTCAAGAACAAAGTAGCATTGCTTCCCCTTCATTTCATTGTGCACAAGTACCACAGGGAACACCACTGGTATGAGAATTTACAACCCTGCACAGAATATTTCTTATTCTTTACTTGCTGCTGGAGAATCAGTAGAGGAAAGTGGTATAAGATTTTTTGCCTAGAGGTTTTTTTTTTTGCTACTGAATATAAATAAAATGAAACCTTTTCCACCCAAGATGCATTGGCTTAAATTAATGCACTTGTCAGAATAGAATTAAATGCTCTGATCAATGATGAATCAAGAGAATCCTCAACCTCACCTTCCATGAATCTTAAGAAAGGATTATTTATTTTTCTTGCATCCTTTCAGTCTAAAAAAGGACTGAAATTGTTGCATGGTACCACTTGCATAGCGCTGAATCAATCACAGGAAATAAATAGTGGTGTCAAACTGCCTCTTTTTAGAACTTTAGTACCTTATCTTACTTTACAGATGTGAGCAGTTTTTGGGCAAGTGACAGATTGCTGTGGACTGGTCAGTGTAGGATCCAGGCAACCAAAAGCCAGTGCAATGCACTGGTGGCAAATAAACCAAGGCAACTCAGCATTCATTTTCCATAAGCCTTTTCAGCATCAAGCAAATAGGATTTGCTAATAACAGACAGGCAGTTGTTGTAATGAATTACAACCATTTGATTTAACCATTTTGCTCATATTAACTACTGTTCCTAGCATTCAGACTTGGTCAGACTCTGATTTACGAGGGCTGCTGTTAGAAAGGGACACTCAGTTACTCCTTTGTCTGCAAAGGCTGTGAGGAGAGAGGGAATTAAGGGGACCAGCATGACAAGTGTTAAAAAACACTACAAAAGAGGAAAAACGCATGTGTGCAGAGTTTCCCAGACTGCCTTAACATTGTGCATCAATATTCAGGATTATTCTGTGAATAATTTATGTAAACATATTCCAGTGCTACAACACACTGGGTATTTGCTATTTTGGGGCTTGTGGTTGGTCACCTATTTCTGTGTGATGGTTACCAATCTCTGCATGCGTGATTCTTATGTGTAGCTCTTTTGGGTGAATATATTTGCCTATTTGCCAAGCTATCCCTATATGCAAATAAATTTTTCTTTCAGAAGTGTGCATACAAAAACCAAACAGAGATAAAGGGTTGCAAATATTGTCAGCAGGAACATTGGTACTGATGAAATGCATCTCTACAGCATTTTTTTGTCTTACAGTGCTCTGGTTGTAATAACTTCATTTCCAACAGGATAAGAGGCTACCCCTCAAAGTTACTCCCCAAGTCAACTTCGAGCAGTGCCTGAAGGGTGCCCAAAGCCCTCTTGGCAGCTCTGAAGGCAGTGAATAGCCCAGCAGCACTGTGTCTGTAGCCCTTGTTAGCCCAGGAAGCAAAAAGCCATGCTGTGAAGCCCAAATTCTGGTTCTGTGCACCGCAGCACGGAGCCCACCTGGATACAGGGATGAAAATAGTCAGGGATGGTGGTTTATTATGATTTATGAAAAATGCAATTATTTTCTTGCTTCCTTCCTCTCCATGTATTATTCCATCCTTGTTCTTGGTTACATTTATCCACTTGGGAGGGGAAAGTAAGAAAAAAACCCACAACCCATTGTACAGGCATGTTTTTTTATTTATCTGTTCTGTCATATACATTCACTGTTCCGGCAGCTTGGAGACTTCTTTGACGCAATTCCTTGCTATCCAGTGCCGGGCAATAAAGCTCCCTGTTACGGCTGTGCAGCGCTGCCCGGCCCACAGGAAGCAGCATGTGGGGCTGCAGATAAAAGGGACGTTAATAAGCCCGGTGAATTTTCAGCTTTCTCTGAAGGCAAATTTAGCCATGTTCTCTCCCACTGTGTGAAATGATAATGAGGCAATCGATCGTAAACAGGTGCAACGAGGAGCTGCTCAGCGTACAGCAAGCCTTCGCACTCCATTGCCACACTCGGCATCTGAATCTTAATATCATTCCAGAAACAGTGACAGAATAATAATTCCCATCTCATGTTAAGGTAGAAACCTGTTAAATTCAGAACCTTCTGGAATTAATGCAATTTTTTCATAGGTTCATTGCATTTGCCAAGCTTCATTTCAGGAATTCCTTGAGCAAGGAAATGCGTCTTTAGGAAATATTTGTGTAATGAATTATTTACTCTGAAGTTTTACACCATTTTATAAGTCTTTAAGTACTTAGAAGCTTTATGTGGTTTGTTTTTTATTCTACATTTTAAATTAATTTTTTAAAAAACAACTTTTTTTGTGTCTTCCTTTAGGCTGGCTTGGTGCCGTGGTCCCAATCACCTTGTTGTGTGGGAAGGCTGGAACAGAAAACACACACTCATATTAACACATGCACGTGCACTTGCATGTGTACTTAACTCTTTATAATTCCACTTTATTTAACTGATAGAGAAAAACATAACAGTGGATGGTTGCTGAGTTTCTGTAGGACAGCAGTCCTCTGCAGCTGGGGGCTAAGGACCCACTGTGGATCAGCGCTGGCTGGGCACGATGCTGTTACTGCCTGGGCAAGGGGATGGCACAGTGCAGGGGCACCTCCTCTTGCTCTGCTCTTCCTGCGTTCCCAATCTTGCAGAGGTTTTTTTTTTATTCCTGTTTTTATTCTCCTTTGCATTTTCACCATATAGGATATGTTTTATATCTACTCAAGATACGTTCTTTGTTCCCTTTCTTATGGCTTCTTTGTTATGCCCTAAAACAAGGGCCCGTCCTTCCTTCACTGACCAGTCCTCAACCATTTGTGATTTGTGCTTTTATTTCTGATGTCGTCCTGTGCCTGTCAACCTATGCATGTATTCTCAGGGGCCTCTGTGACAACCTGCTAAAAAAACACTAAAAAGAAAAAAGGCACAAAGCCTGATATATTCATTTGTGTCTAAATCCAGGAAACTTCTACCCAGCTTTAAATATATGCTGAAGAATCTTTTTCAGGTTGTTTGTTTGTTTGTTTGTTTTAAATTGTCACTGGAATGACATCTTTTCCTCTTCCTTTTTGAAAGGATTTTATCTGATCTTTTCTGTGTTCTTTGTGCCTAGAAGTTTCCACAGGAACCTCTTGTGCTGAGAAACATGTGTACACACGACTCAAAAACCATCTGCTGCCTCTGTCACCTGAAAGACTTTGCACAGAAAGCTAATGCATAATTTATAGTAAAGATCTTTGTCATGTTTGGAAGTTGTAGCTTTTTTACCTCAGCTCTACAAAGGGGAAGATGCTTTTCCTGGACCAAAGAATCTAAAATCTATTCCTAATACTGCTGATACCAACTCTCATGCTTAACTTGGGCAACATCTGCTCTGTACCTGGTAGGCTGGTCATGCAGAGCGTGCTTGACTTCTTTTCTGCCTAAATTAAGCCCAAGCCTGAAAGTCTCACCTGCCCTTATGGGATGCAGTAAGGAAACCTCTTGGAGTCTGATCTGTCCGATACAAGTAACCAGTAACATGAATGGGAATATAAATTGCCATTGTGCCTACTTTCAGGACTTCTGCAAGCAGCAGTTTAAGTGCAGCCCATTGCCGTAGCACTTCAAAATGGGGTCCTCATATCAAGCATAGTCAGACAAGGAAGCAAATCCCTGGGATGAAGGTGTATCCTGTGTGCAGTAGACAGCGGCACTCCCATTGCAGTGGCATCATGTAAATTATGCGGAACAAACATCATGGACTCAGTGTATCTGGGAGACAAAAAACTTTGATTCCAGATTGAAGGACGCAGAGGTAATTTAATCTTCACAAGACTACTGCCTAAAGGGAGGGTCTCCAAACTTGGCTCCCCTGCTGTTTCACTCATGGCAACAGTGGGAATAGATGCTAGTGCTGGTGAGAGGGCCTTTAAGACTTTAATCAATGTTCATTACCAAAGAATATAGGTGTCTTCAAATATTCAGATTTTATGCTCTCTGAACGGCTGAAATTCTCTTTCTCTTTCAGTACCACATCAAGGATGTTATCTGTGCCTCTTCAGTTTCAAAAGAGAAAAGTTCAATAAATATAAAAAGAGTTTTCTGTCCTTTATTTAGGATTTGTTGCAGCTGCCCATGGTACCAGACCACAATGAGTGAATCCACGATACAGCGTGAGTATGCAGTTTTGATTTATGCTTTCATTATAAACCTGAAATACATGAAGTGAAACACTCACCTGTGGTGTGTGCCATGTGCTGAATGCTAAATTGACCTAACATCATGTTTCTAAATCTAAACTTGTTCTTTTGGGGAACAACTGTTTTACAACAGTGTGGGAATGGGAGCAAGGCTGCCAGTGTGTGTATGTTACCTGGCTTCCTGTAAAACCTTCTTTCTAATAACTTGTTGTCCTCTATTCATGTTTTAGTCAATGGCTACAGTGTCTTTGCCTTTTGACAGGAGTATTTCTGCTTTAATATTGCCTTACTATGTACCACATGGAAAATTTGTGTAAAATATGACTAAGCATAGATTTACAATATGTGCCATTACACATCCAGGAGTTATTCTGTGATCTTTCTAAATATGAAAAAGTAGGTTTTTCCCTATTAGGTCCTCTTTCTCCCTGCTTTGTCTTTGGACCTTTCTAGTAAACTGAAGCATAATAATTTCAGCTTCGGCAGACCATACAGTGTTGTCCTAAATCACTTTGTCCCCTCCCAGGTGGTGTTAAGCAAGTCTTAATACCATTGTCAGAGTGCTTGGCTGTCACATGTGTTGTCCAATGGGCTAACAACCACTGAAAACATCATGCCTTATTATGCTACTCTGCTCACAGTTTTTATGTCAGTAGAAAAATAATGTTCTTAAGCTTTTGCATGAGTATCAAAATGCTATGCTCCCTGTCTTTAATTAGTCATTTCTGTTATTGCTCCATTGCTCTCTTGTTTACTGTTGTGTCAGGAAGACTATTTCTGTTATCGCTGCAGTATACACTGCGTTTTACTGATGTTTTCATAAAACACTTAACTGGCAGGTTTGCCTGAGTGCTTTTCGAAGAGGTCTCTTATTGGTGCTTTCTTTATTAATTAATTTATTTCTACATAAGATAGAGCCATTCTCTGATGGAGCTGTAGCAGGGAGCACGAAGGGGGCATGAAACAGCTCTTCACCTAGCAGCAAATGATCCTTTCAGTCCCCCAAGCCCCAGACAAGGATCATTGCTGCTGGAAGCAGAATGCTGTGATGACTCCTCCCGTATTAATAACTGCTCTGTCAGCTCCCATTCATTATTCTTTTTCTGTGCTCTGTATACATATATTTTCTGGTAAAAACAATGTAGGAATTTTTTTTTTGTCTGAGAAATGAGTTCTAAAAACTTAGGTTTGCCAAATACACATGAAAGGCACTGAAACATGTTTCCACTCATGCTGCTCTTCCTGATGCTGGCAGCAGTTCACTGATCCCAGCAGTGGCCTCAAGTGGTGGCAGGACTGGCCATAGGACCTGCACAAATCAGAGCAGAGGGAGCAGTGGGAGGCTGTACCTGTCTCGTGAACCATCGCGTCTTGCCTACCAGGGAACACTCAGCATTAAAAGTGAGGACACACAAAAATTGAAAGGACTTCAGATAACTTTACAGCTAAAATGACTTATGTCTTTCGAAATGAAGTACATTGCAGCACTGCACTGATAAATAACCTGTGAAGGCCAAGACAATACTTGTGCTAGCAAAAGGCAGTTGCTGTTAGTCAGCGAAGTCCATTTTAAAAAAAGTTTTGGGGAGCACCTTCTGCCTCACTAGCAGTTTATCATATAAGTGTGGCCAGAAGCCTAGGGAGAAAAAACAAAGGGGAGAAGGGGAGAAAGCCTCCACCATCTTTGGGTTCTAGGTACATAGATTATATTCTGGAATTCATCACGTGTAACATTGCATCTTCCCTTTTGTATTTCTTTCAGCAGTCATCAAGCATAAAAGAGCACACAGCTGCTTTGGATTAATCTGATGCTTTAAGGTCTTCATTTTGCTATGATAAAATGATGTTACCTGAGCACCATTTCATTCAGTGACTCTAATAGATCTGGGCAAATACTGCTTTGGGTTTTTTTTTGTCCAGAGACCAAACCAAATAAACAGGAAAAAAATGTCTTGGGTCAGAATTTTCTAAAGTTTTCTTTGGCAAAATGAAACCAAAAAGCAAATTATGCCAAAACCTTGAATGAACCAAAAGATTTCATTCCACCAAAACGGAAAGGTTTGTGTTCTGATTATTCTTGGTTTTTGATTTGTTTTGTTTTACTGAATGAACGAATAAGTTGCAAAATTTTATTTGCAAGCCATTAGAATGGAAGGGTTTGTCATATTCAAAAATCTGTTCCCATGGTCTCCTTTCAGCCAAGAATTTAGCTGAATTCAACCTGAATCTACTCATTGGTTTGGTTTTTTTTTTTTTTTTTTTTTTTTTTTAAATTCACTGCTTGGGGAAAGATGTCCCCCAGATCCTTTTCTCTTGGTGTTGAACTGATTCTTGAATTTTCTTCCTGCCTTATCAGTGAGATATTCTCATACTTTTACAGGTTTTCTTTTGACTGTGTTTTTTTCTGATTAAGAATATTTCAGTTTTGTTTCCTGATGATCTAAAAGCTCCTGCCATTTGCTCTGTGTCACTGTTCAGATCCTTCATTAGCTGTGCCTTGGCCCTCCCCTGCTTATTCTATAATAGATTTACAGGCTAACAGGGAGTGAGGCAAATTCTGTCTGTGCCTTTGTAGAGTGGATAATGCTGTCAATATGCTTTCCATGTAGACTTGCTTTGATTCCCCACCTCACCCCTCCCCCCAGAAAAACCACAAACCTTTCCCTTTTCATTAAGGAACATTCAGTTAAAGTGCAAGTGTGAAACTGTACAAGAGAGATGAATCAAAGATTTATATTTAGATTGGCACGTTGCATGGTCTTGAAACACACCTTGCTTGAGGGTTCTTGGCTCTGCCAGGGAAGCCTGCAGTCCTCCAGGCAAGAGTCCCTCTCTGCTCAGAAACATTTATGTTGCTGTTTGTTTGTTCCTTGGCCCAGAAACTTGGTAATCTGGGCTTTTCCCAAAGTGCATGTACTTGTGGGCATACACCACTGTAGTGAGTTCAGTGCATACAGATGATGTCTGTTTTCTGATTTTTTTATGGAAATAAGTATTCTCATTAAGAATTTCTAATGGACTTCTCTCCAAAGCTGGAATCTGGGGTTATTTCCCAAGCTCTGCACAATTGATATCCTTCCATCCATCCATCCACCTTTAATCTTCTGCATGTGCATTATAAGTATCCAGTAAACAGTGTGATTAAAATGAAATTATTTTTGGAGGATGAATGGTGTTTCCAAGGCTCATAATTTTCCCCTTCCAACCTTGAAATAGTGATCCTTTTGAATGAGGTTTTCTAAGTTTGCTTTGTCTGCAAAACTGAGTTTTAAATATTCCCATAAAACCCCTTCATTTCCTGTGCCATGTGCATGAAAACATACTCTATAGTTTGTTGGGGCAAGGGAAGTTGAGGTTTGAAAATAATGCTGCATTTATATATAGATTTAAATAGGCTTGAAAATAGTCCTTGTAAGAATTTTATTTACATGGCCAAAATTAATCAAGACCTGATTGTTTGAAAACTACAGTATGGCATGTCAGTAATACTTTAACAAGCAAACTAATTAACTATTCCTCCTACTGCCTAGAACTGATGAAAGAAAAAGATTCATATTAATTCTACTTTTAAATGCTTGGGAGCCATGCAAAGGCTCGCTGGCAAGAGCCAGATGGGTCCCTTGATAGAGAGATTCTTTTATAGGCTCATTGCTCATTTCTGTGGCTAATGCTTTCCTCCTAATGGGGAGATTGTCCCCACTGATCCTATTTCTGGTTGCCCTGCTGTTCTCAGAGGCAGCTGGAGTATGAGTCATGGCTGGCATGTCATTCTGGTGGCCACCACTGGGTACTGACATGACACTGAGACTAGAGTCCACCTCTGAACCCTTGCTGCTGCCAGGGATGGAACCTCCTGCTGGATTGAGGATCTCTGCTTGTGCCTGGTGGCCAGGACCCTCCCTGGCAGATTGGTAAAAGAAGGGGGCCAGGATGGGGTGTCCCACATGGCTGGCCTGGGGCAGGGGCAGCCTGCTGGACCTCTCCGAACTCGGTCACTTGGCCAAGTACAGCAGGCTTTTGGTAGGATGAAATCTTCCTCTGTAGCTTAGCAAACCTAAAAGTTGCCTCGTCTCTGACGCACTTTGGGTGTAGCTACGTCCTTTACGGCTTTTCATGTTTTGGGTTTTTGTTGTTGTTGTTGTTGTTTTTAACGGCAATTTCCTTCCATCTGTGTTTATGTCCAGGACAAACATGTCAGGATCCCTCAGCAGGCTTCCTGCAGACCTCAGCCTGATCCCTCAGGATGGACTGGCAGAGCCACCTCTTGCAGATCCTTTTACTGAACAACCTGTTGCAGGTTTCTCGGGGATCTTTAAAACCCAAATTCCCAAATAATCTTTGAACTTTTCATTCAAACTGGTTGGAATGATGTTGCAAGGGGGCAAGCAAGAGTGAGCCAGGCAACAAGTTGCCTCCTGGGATCTTAGGTCATCAAAACCCTCTTACTTTCTTGTTTTCTTTGAAAATTATTATTTCCACTTGGCTGCTTCTGTAGATTTCAGATTTGACTGATGAGGGTTCCCATAGCCAGAGAGAACTCAGGACCAGCTATTGTAACTCAGTCTTTGCCCATGCCCAGGCAAACACTTCACACCCAGACAAAGCTGGTGTCTTTGGGATTCAGTTGCCTTTGCTTGCACTTCCAGCAGCGCTGTCTACATCCCAGGCCGAGCATGTGCCAACTTGCTACAAGGTCCAGGGATGAGGAAGCTGCAGACCTCTCTGCTTGCTTTCTACACCTGAAATGCTTCTAGTGGTTGAGGGAGTAAAAGCCTCTACATAATGCACCATTATTAAGCTGCAAGGATGAGTCTTTTTTGAAGGACAGAAGGCAGATTTTCAGTTATTGCCCTTCAAAAGGAGGGATTTTGGGCCTATGCATGCCTGTCTGCTACCAATGGATTAGAGTGCCATAATAGGTGCACTGGAGCTGCAGTGTGAGCTCTCCCAGCCTTGGCAATTGGCCTTAGGCAGAAATGCCACTGAAGAAGCGGAGACTATGGGAATCAGGTCAGCCTGATTAGCAGCAGAAGCCTATCCAGGGATATAAGCAGCCATATGGGACAGGCTGGCTGAGGCCCCTGGCTGTGCAGGGCTGCCTGCCTATCAGCAGTGCAGAGCATTGCACTGGATGTCAACCAGAACAAATCCATAGTTGGAAAGTGGCAGATCCCGAGCTGGAGAGCTCGGGAGCAGCAACACAAGGAAGGAGGAATAAGTGCAATTAAAAAGATGCAGGAACCAGGAAAATTCCCAGCTGGGTGCAGGGGGCTTTCATGGGAATGGCCGCCGGTGGTCCTCTGCAATCAGGGGTATTGGGAAGAGTGGTGCAGCTGCTTTGGTTAGAAGGATCAGAGCAATGCCCCGACCAAAGTCTGATAGGGATTACTGAGAATTACATGAACTTTGAAAATGCTTTGGGCAGTGGGAAATTTTGGAAGCTGGGACATTTTGACCAGGACTGTATGCAGATTAGAGCTAAAATTAGGTGGAACTATGACACGAGCTTTTGCTGGTCAGTAAATTCTGGCCCTTGAGGCACCAGAGTCTCACTGCAGAGAAAGGGGCCCCAGCTGAGTCTGTGGCAGAGGTTTTGTGTTGCCTGGGGGATGTGGAAAGACCCCTCTGACCACATGTTTCAGAAACCTCTTCCTTTGAGGGTTGCAAGCCTGCCAGTAATAAAAGCTGAATGTAGCAGACAGTTGTTAGACAAATTGCTTTGGGATTTTACGGTGATGTGAGGCTCTCCTCAAAGAACATAAATTGGGACCGATCTTCTCTGGTGAGGAATGGAGTCCGTCTCAACAGACGGACAAGACCTGCCACCTATTTGGGAAATGCCTCCTTTGATTTTGGCTGCTAGGGCTATGTAAAGTATCTACAGTGGAGAATGTAATAATAAATGCTGAAACAGAGGAAAGGATATTACAGTCCAAGCAAAAACACTATAGTAACTGAGAGCTAGAGATGCCTGGTGAGTGACTTTTGTCTGAGTAGGCAACACTGGCTGTTGACTTGCTGTCTTGGAAATACAAAAATAGCCAAGCCCTCCCAGACAGGAAATTTAGTAGCAGAGTCTCTATAATAGTGTTGCTAAATTAGGGGAGATTTTATATTATCCTGCAGAGAAGGAAATATTACATGAGAAGCCTGAGAAGTCAAGTGTTGGCCAGCCTCTGCTGTGGTCGTGCTGGAAACCCGTAGGTCCCATCTCTAAGCGCTGGTCTGGGTGAGTGACATGGCACATCCTATCTAAACAAGAGCATGAGTGCTTGGTCAGCGGGCTGCGTTTGGGTCATCTGATCTGCTCATTTTAAACAAAAGTCTGCACAACAAAGTTGTTTTCAGAGGTGGAGCATTGTAAGAATGTGGGCATGGTAACATGCATTTGTGTGTGTGTGAGAGAATATGCACAGATTTGCTTCTTGTCCATCCAGGAAAAAAGGCCATTAATAGCTATAGACGGGGAGCTGCTTCTGCTCCCTCTTTGCTGTGTCTTTCTGTCTTATCTGCCTTACTTTGCCAGTGACTATTTACTTCTTCTGCCTACAAGGAGACCTGGGATGGGATTTATACATGACTACATTTATTTTAACAAGTAATGTGACAAACCTCCTGTTTAGTTTTAGAGCCATCCCCGGTGCCATACATTAGCACATTAGCTGCCACTTTCTTGCCTTACTTCCCCATGCCTGAAAACACTCTTCTTCTACCCCAAGGCAGATCAGTGTACAGCAGGCCGCCAATGTTCAAACAACGTTCAAGCCATGGATCCATGCCTGTGGCTGTGGCTACTGGCATTGCTGTGCCTGGCCAGGATTTCTGTCTCACCCTGCCTGTGTTGTGTAGGGATACAGGAAGCTTTGGAGGGCCAGGACCTTTTTCTCCTCTGATAACACAGCACCTACTGTCTTGGTCCACTGTGAGAACTGTCACAAGGCATGTCATAAACAATCAGGGATATCGACACAGCGTTGAAAAGAAAAGCATCCTAACCCAGCATCCGCACACACCTCAGAGATGGTCTGGTGTAAAAGTTGTCTGTTCCATGGCAGAGTGCCAGTGAGGCAGATCCCAGTTCTGTTTTCTCCCTTTTCTTTACCATTTCAGTAAAAATTCACTAAACCGGCTCAAACTTAGGGTTTTTTTCTTAAGCATTTTACAGGCAATTAGTAATACTCACAGGCTATATGCCTAAACAGAGATCATACAATTATCTACAGATTCTTGGCAGGAGACCATGCGTGTAAATAAATCACAGAAAGGAACTAAGTCTCCTTAAAAAAACACTTCCAGGGTGTTGTAATGATAATTATTGCAATCATAAGGGAAGCGTTGACAGACAAATGAAGCAGTCTAGAAAGGCTGTTGAAGAGGTTAATCGAGATGGTTCATCCTGGTCAAATCATATAAAATCAAAGTCTCTAAAAGCATCAGAACTATGTTCTATGAAGTTTTGACATCTCTAGAAATACATGATAGAAGTTTGTTACTGTCATGTAGGAAACCCTATAGTGACAGTTAGAGCAGAAATCAGATTAAATTAGACTTCAAAGGCAGATGTTTAATACATTGAAAGAAAACAAAATAGCTAGTCCAATCTGGGTTTAAATAAGTTTACTTGGGGTCTGTATCTCTCTGGCTTCACAGGCATCTTATGTAATCAAAATAGTGACTATGGCTTCCTTTGCTCATCTCCTTGGCTATCTGTGGGCAAACTTTCATATCTATCAGGCCTCAGCTGTGAGGTTTTTTAAATTAATTACTTTTTCAAAATAAGTTGAAGTAAATGAATTCAACTTTTCATTCACTTTTCTATGCCAAAATAGACCAAGCCATGTCGAAATAAACTGAACTTTTGAAGACTGTTGTCACGGTCCGTTTGGATCTCTCAAATACACAGGACAACATACTCTGTAAATTAGACTTCATTTTATGAGCTAACTAAGAAACAAACACAACAAACAAGGACTCAATCCCATTTCCATAGACTAGTCTATCACATCAATTCACTAATTCATCAAGAAAGTAATGAGGTTTCTCAGTTGCAAGTTCTCTAATTAATACCTTGCAACTCACAACTTATAACTTGCAACTCAAGTCATGCACTATGAGCAAAATAGTTACCTAGCTGGTGATGAGAGTGCTCATCCTTCCTCCTCCATCATGGTGTGGACATCACCTGTATCACACCAGGAAGCACAAAACCCTCAGAAGTCCAGCTGCTGATGGATCTGCTTCCAAACCTTTTTGGGCAAGCTGATGTTTTTATACTTTCCAGCTTGGAAGTTTGGTCTGTGCCATTTCCATGAGTTAGTGGATTCTGAAACTGCCAGAAGACCAACATGCAAAGATGATGGCTGCAGGAGACAGCAATCTGCAGGTGATAATGGCTGCATAATGGTGCTCTATCTCTTCCTGTTCCTCCTATCCTGCCTACCTGGTGCTCTTGCTTTGACCTAACAGCGCTGCTCTGAATGCACATCAGGCCTTAGCGTGAGCTGTGCTAGCCAAAATCTGAGCAGGAGTTGAGTGAATGGTCACAACTGTTAATATTAAATTTTGCCAGGAATCATCAGGCTGGTAAGTCCCAAACTCTGAGAAAACCTCAACTGGGTTTCAGAAGCAAATAGGATAATTCCCTCTCTTGCAGCCAGACCAAAATTCTGTCTGGGAAAATGATAGTCACCATTTTGCAATACCTGATCAGACCAAAGTCCTTTTCGAAGTCATTGTTACTATAGCCACATCCAGGGTTGAAAAAAACCAGCTCTCAGTTTTCACTTCAAGTCTGAATAACATGAGCAGTTTTGGGGTTTTGTATGCATTTATTACATATCTGCAGAAATTAGTTGATGGCTGTGGCTATATACTGCTATAAAGCTGTTTCTGTATTATTTTATCACATCACAGCTAAATTACTGCTAGATTGGGTAGACTTATTATTTGATTAGCCGTCACCTAATGTTTACATTTTGTCAGCCATTTCATAAGAATGGACTTTCTCCTGAATGTACTACCGCAGTTCCCCGACTGCTTAGTTCTAAATATATGGCATCCTAATGACCATAAGGAAGGACACCACAAACTGCTACCGAAAGATGAACTCCACAGGACTGTTTGCATAAGGCTGCTGCTCTGAGCATCCTCACCTGCCGGCGGTGAGGGCTTAAGAAGCATTTTTCCCACCCTCTTTTGCACTGCTCTTTTCTGCCCTCATGGTTGTTTGTGCAATGGCCCCGATCAGGGAGTAGATCAGGCTGGATAATTATTTAAGGAGTGCTGGACCTAATGTGTAGCTGTTGCCTCAGACTGTTAAGGCTAATTTTACAGCTGTGCTGTGTAATGGCTTTGGCCATGATTATAATTTTCACTGGAATCCCTCTGCACTGCTGAAGTAATGCAGAGAAAACAAACTAGTCCTTCGTTATTTACTTTACCGTTATTTTCTGTTTGCTTACGATGGCGTGGATCTGTTTAATAAAGGATTAGCTCTTAGATATAAAAAGTAACTTAATTCTATGTGAATGTTTGCTATGACCAAGTATGTTATTTGTAGATAGCCACACACTGAAGCAGGTTATTTTGCCTGGCAATAAGAAAAATGCTGCCATGTCTGAATGCTGCCTGTTAACAGTAACTTCCAAAATGAAAGCTCACCTGTAAGGAAAGCAGAGTACTGTATTCAAAAAACCACAGCTACAGCAAGTGCTACTTATTCACATGCAAGCAGGGCTTCCAGCCCTCATGGCGTAAGACTAACCCAACTTTGCATTCCCAGTCCTGCCTGGAAATTAAATAGTTTGAATTTCTCTTCAGCACCTACCTCTGCCAAGAAGATCCTATATGGATTCATTCTTGTGTAAAGTGTTTTGAAAATTAAAATGCTACCACTCTGATGTCACAAGACTTACAATTTTCTTATATATAAGAAAGATGTAATTCTCAGTACATAAGTGATACTTCTTAACACTTTCTAGTACTAGATACAGTCGCCTGCAAAATGTTTTAGAGCCCTACCATAAATGATCAATGGGTATCTGTCACATGCTCGTAAAACACTTAAAGATGTGTACTCTAGCTACATGCTACAGGAGTTTGCAAAGCCCTTAATAGGCAAGGGAGGAGTGACTTGCTTGTAATGACTGTGTTGGCTTTGGTGTTTAAGATCCCCTCCCTGACCTGTGATGTTTAGTGGGTGCCTCAGTAGTAGTGGCTGGTGACCTAAAACTATTGCAACTGGCAGGCGTCTGGGAGCGGAGATGGATGTCACCTTTCTGCACACATTAGAGATGATTCTGACACAGCTTGTCAACAGCTAGGGGAGACCTAGTGAAGGACCAGAGTGTGATGGTGGACTGGTGAGGTCCTCTTTTGCAACCTGTGTAGCATTCATGGTGCAACACTCAGATGCCAGCTTGCCGGAAGCAGAGTATGCTCTGTCCCTGCACAAGAGCCAGAGCCATGTGCCTGTGCCCACCCAAAGCCCTGTGCTGTGTTCTCCCTCATCACCTGACCTGGGTCTCCAATCTGATTTCCATCAGGAAATCACACCTGGGGACATGTGCTGCTGTTTAGCCAGCACAGCAGACATGCACATTGAGGCCAAGCAACGCAGAGTCCCGGCAGGAGTGGCTTCACCCACCTGGTGGGAAGGGAGCCATGGAGCAGCGTCTGGCATCCAGAATACTTCTGCAAAGCTCAACTAATGGAGCAAACTTCAACAAAAGATAGCATAAGAAGGAAAGGTGATTTTATTTTGTACAAACCAGGATTCACTTATGCATGTTCCATTCTCTCATAGATTTTATTCGCTCATTCTTTCATACTCAGAAGTTTGAAGATGTGTCTGCATGTGGTCTGTCCAGGATTATTTGTGGTGACAAAGGATGAGGGAAGCTAGTTATTTAGTTCTCATCCTGTCTTATGGGTTGTTCTTATTGGCAACCATCTGGCTGGTTTTGAATGTGTCTTTTGCACCTTTTAAAAGTTGACAGTGACTGTGAATCCTTTGTCTCTCCAGCTGTCCCACCTCTGTGAGTCATTAGGCAAAATTGCAGATTAACTCATTGTTCTTTTGTCTCTCTTTCTGCGTATAGGCTACTGTATTTAGAATCATAGAATCATAGAATGATTAAGGTTGGAAAAGACCCCATGGATCATCAAATCCAATGTCAGCCCAACACCACCATGCCTCCTAAACCATGCCCTGAAGTGCCACATATACACATCTCTTAAACACCTCCAGGGATTGTGACTCCACCCCCTCTCTGGGCAGCCTGTTCCAATGTCTGACCACTCTTTCAGTAAATAAATTTTTCCTAATATCCAGTCTAAACCTCCCCTGATGCAGCTTGAAGCCGTTTCCTCTCATTCTATCACTAGTGATTTGGGAGAAGAGACCAACACCTACCTTGCTACAGCCTCCTTTCAGGTAGTAGTAGAGCACGATAAGGTCTCCGCTCAGCCTCCTCTTCTCCAGGCTAAACAACCTCAGTTCCCTCAACCTCTCCTCATAAGGCTTGCTTTCTAGACCCTTCACCAGCTTTGTTGCCCTTCTCTGGAAGGTTGCCCTTTGTGTTTTTCAATCTATGTTTAAAGAAACTGCAGACAATCGTGCTTGGGGTCTCAATGACCCAACTTAGATGCCACATTAATACCTGCTATTCTTTCATCCCTTCTTCTTCCACTTCTTCCTGTTCTCCCATCCCCAGACGTTCCCACTCATGCTCCATCCATAGCAAGGCTGACATTTCTACTACAGCCCTTCACAGAATTATGTGTAGTCTTCTACTACACTAGCTTCTGCTAGTCTTCTACACTAGCTTCTGCTAGGCTGGGATCTAATGGGGCTGGGAAGGTAGACGACTGAGGAATGTGCTTGATGCCATTTCCTACTGGAGAAATTTCCTTCTGGCTATGGCAGTTATTCAGGCTTGTTTCAGCTGTGCAGGGACCAATGCAAATACAAATTTCTAAAATTAAAGGTAATTCAATGTTGAATGTGCAGGACCATGATAAAATAAGTTCAGTACACCTGTCTCTTTCATGGTGATCTCCCTGGCATTTGTACCAAGGAGCCCACCTGAGCAACTTTAGAGGTACAAACTTCTGTAAGATGCAGGGCAGCTATATAAACTCCTGTGAGCTAGTGTCTACAGGCACTGGGGTAGCCATGGGTGTTAAGGAGGGAGCCATGGATGAGGTCAAACCTTGCCTGCTATACAACTACCCATCTTTCTAGAAGTGTGGGAGAATCAGCTGGACCACCTGTATCTTCCCCCAGGCCAGGAGCAATGTCCCAGTGAGTATCTCAGGGTGGGAGCTCACCTTGTCAGATCAGTGATGGCCTATGAACCCAGAAAACTACAATAAACAGGCTCTGCTCAAGGGACACATTTTGGCTGGCACAGTGGAGAGGCTCTCTTCCTACTGTTTTCCCGAAAAGTGGGTTCATTCACCCAGTGTGCAAAATGCCAAACTACACACAGAGCCAGAGGTATTTTATTAATTTCATTTTTGTGCAAAGATGGGTGGTAGGTAGTAATTCCACAAAGCTAGCACACCACACCAAGAAACTACAAGGTATTTATACAGTTAAATGTGTCAGTAACAGCTAATATTCACACCGCCCTGGCTAATAATCGTTAGTTTCTTTCTGATTTCAATGTAAAGTTACAGCTCCCTTTAAATTTCCCATGCATGCTCAGAGAATAAGGGGTTATTTGAGTAGAGGGCTTTTCTGGCCTATATGGATGTGATTTTAAGTATTATAATGAGGATAGTTTACCTAAAGGACACTTAGTTTTAGTTCTTATGAACATCCCAATTAGCTTTTCTCCTTGACTATATTCTTCATCACCCAGCTTTTGGTGTCTTCTGAGGTGGGATGTACCCTTTTATCAGTCTCTCAGTTCTTCAAGGATATATTCATAAAACAAATGCTTCCCTATCTCTCAGTTCTCTTCTCTGGCGGCCAAGTTCTGTTTTGCCAAGCTCATGTGGCTCATTGTTATTGCTTAGCGGAAAATTCAATTTTCCTTGGGGTATCACTACTAGCAAGGAGGCAGGACCCAACGGGATGCCGTAGCTATGGCTATGGGAGGAACAGGAATACCATGGTGGCTGCATGGGATGTCTGTATGCTCCATGCAGGCAAGACCACAGCATGATAGGCTGGAAGTGCTGAACCTTTATTTGATAACTGTACTGCTGTCATTGCATGGGGCAAGGTAGGAAGTTAGGCATCTTCTGGTGGCAGCTCACTGCCTCTGGCCAGTGGCATTGCTTCCCTGTTGTGTGCCACAGCCAAGCGGAGCAGCCAGTCAAACCCTCATCATACACCCCAGCACTAATGCATGAGGAGCTGTGGGAGCAGCATCTCCCACGGGGCTGCTAGTTCAGTTTGAAGAACCGCTTCTCTGACTGGTTACACCTTGGCCTTCCCTCCTTCAGGCAGTGGGTTCTGACAGGCAGTATTTAGCTTTCTCCCCCTACTGCCCAGGTGAGAACTCTGCCATCTGGTGAGAACTCAGGCTGCAGATGGCCCAGTGGGATAGTCTTGCCCCAAAACAATCAAGTGCAGAGATTCACTGGCTTGTGAAATGGCTGGCACAGTACTACTGCAGAAGGAAGGGAAGGGGCCCCAGCTTCACACCAGAATGGAAAAAGAAAATGGTGATCGGTCATTTTTCAAGCAGAGACATAGTGATGCAGGCTCCCTGAAAAAAATCAGGTCTTTGTCATCTCACACTGTTCCCAACCATAAAACTAAGAAAAAAAATGACCTGTCCTTACAAGGAGGTTGGAGACATTAATTAATGTTTGTGCGGCACTAAGTACTATAGCAATAAATTACATGGGAGATCATATGAGGATATTACTAATTGTGTATCCAGGGCAGAGTTTGAATAGGATATAGTAAATAAGGCATGAGGCCATGCACTTAACAATGAGGATAAAACGAGCTAATGAATAGTTGCTCATTAAATGTGTGCTCTCCATGTGCACAGAAAGGCCAAAGGTCCTGTGTAAAAAGGTATATGCTATCCTGTAATTAAAGATTTTACAGTGCATATAAGAGTTACAAGTTTAATTTGTCTGGGAAACTTTAAATCAGGCATTTCCTACCCTCTGAGTACCCAACTTTGCAACCCTAATGCTCTTTGAATGTAGGCTTTTAATGTGATTCAATAGAAATTTAAATATAGTGTTTCCCCTGCACGCCTTGCCACAGCTGGCAGTGAGCTCCTTCTCCCATGCTGCCTTCGCCATCTGGAACAGACTAAATGGCTTCCTGAGCTGCCTTAAATCCCCTTGCCGAATCCCATCTTCCAAGCCTATATTCCTGACCACCTTTCTCATAAAAGAACCCAGTCCCATTTCTTGACTAACCTTGGCTCCATTAAATGTATGTCCCTGTAAGGTCTTGCCTTTCCTTCTCTTTTTTATTCTGTGTTTTTACACGTTATAGACATGAATCTATAAGTCATCCATACATCTGCCTACATTTATTAATATAAAATGGGATCATTAGTGATTTAGTATTCTGCAGTTTTCCATGTCAGACTAATGAGTTCAGAGAAGTGTTTAGTTCAGTCTAAATTAGGTTTTAATGAAATAGCAGCAAACTGACTTACTATACATGGAAACTCAGACTGACTGTTCTCTTTCTAAAGAAATCTGAGTTCTAGGACCATGCTGAAAATAGTAAAGGTAAATAAAAAGCAGTAAACCGGATCACATTCAATTATCATCCAGAAACAAAAAGCAAATAAATATGTTTCAGTTTTGTATTGCAAATATATTATAAATACAGTCAACAGGAAATAAATATCCAACAGTAAAATGGTAACAAGGCAAATGCAGTACTGACACTGGAAGGGTATTAATTTCAGTGGCTTTGCATCTGTTTAACACACTCCAGCTGAATTTGGCCCAACATGTTCTGTCTGTTAAACGAAAAATATAAGGATTTGGAATAAAACAGTGGCACAGTGATCTCTGATCGGTACTTTAATCAGGTTTTAATATATGGTAGAAATAACAAGTAGTGCAGGGGGAGTTTTGACATGGGCATCAGTAGGAAGCAGAGATGGCACCTGGTGTCATTTACCTGTGCTTCTAGCTTCTAATATGCTTTCACTCCAATTGTTCTAGTGATTTTTCGCTTCACAACTTTTCTTCATCATTATTTCCTGAGACAATCTTTGGTTTTGTTTTCTGCAAAATTTAAATAATCAAGCATGTTGATGGTTCTTGTCACTGAATTTTTCCACCAGTACAATTTCTCTTTGCTTTGATGAAGGCTGGTGTAGCAACGCTATCATTCCCACACTTCTGAGCCTCCATGGCTTTGCAGAGATCACAGACCAATGCTCATATCCTACATTTTTTTCCTGGGACCAGAGAACCATTGATTCTCCAGCCACTATAACTGTCTTATTTGTGTTGTAGATGAGATTCTCAACCTGTAAAAGGACGCTCATTCCTGTGCCATGTGAATTCAAATTTCAGTTGTACGGTATTCGCTGTGTTCTGCAAAATATTTTTAAAAGAAAATAACATTAAGACAGCATACAGATGAAATTTAAAGAAAAGAAACCAACCCTCCCCTGCTGACAAACTAATTTGCATTGCTCTAAGAATTACAGAAGGAAGTAAAATTATTTTATTGCCTTCTTTCATCATTATGCCACAGTACTAATTACGCTCCTGGTGTTCTAAAGTCTATAATGCTATTTCCTGCCACTGAGTTTCTATATCTTTATTAACTTAATTCTTTAAACACATGCTTTATGCCTCTAGTAAGGACCTGGTAATAGTCTGTCATCTTACAATGACACCAGTGGGTAAGCCTTTATCCAGTGTGAAGGCAGAAATGGTAGAACAATGGCTCTAGAATTGAAACTGTAGAAAAATTATTAATATTTTCCAGGATGATCAGCATATGCTGCCACACTGAATACAAAATCATCACATTTTAATATGGAAAACTGATGAAGTCTAGGGCATAAATAATACAAGTTATGCTTGCACATCTCTGCATGCATATAAGACGCTGGTGTTTTTCAGTGTATGGAAGGTGCTATACACCCTGAAGAATACTTACTTTGCTGGAATTGCTGCTTTGCATAGATTTCAGTAGGAGTGACCTTTCATTTCAGACACTATGTCCAGCTGACTTTACACAGAGCTAAGGAATTGCAACCGAGAAACAAGCACATCTCTGATAAAGATGGACCCACTGCCACAACTTTGACAAGCTCAAAGTTTAACATGGAACAAAGGGTCATTGCTCTCTGGTCTGGAAAGCGTTAGCAAATGGGCAATATTGCACATAAGCACAGGCAGGCTTAATAATAGCCAGTTTCAAGGTGCTTCCCAATCACTGCTAGAACGAGACGCATGAAATATGACTGTTCTTGTTAAGAGGATAATAAAGCTATTGACATAGAGAATACAGTACTGAAGGATTAACCACCAAGGAGAAACAGTCCCTCTTTGGAATGAAGCTTGTGCTAGTACAGGGAGTATCTTATGGCAATTTATTCTGATGGCCAATTGCAATCAGAAATGTTTCAATTTAGTCCTTAAATTAACATTGTAGTTTCTGCCTGTGGCTTCTTAGGGGGCTTTTGTCAGCTGGGGATTTCTGCACAGGAGCTGTTCCTGAGATAACCCTAATACAGGAGCTGTGAAAGGTGATGGCAAAGGGTTTGGCACTGTGCCAGCTATAAAGCTTCTGGGGATGTGCAGGAGAGAAGTCCTTGGCCAGGGAGAAATGGTGAGTTACTGCTGCCCCTTTCCTCTATTTGAGCGAAGGGAGGCAAGCTTTGGACTAGGGCTGGAGGCTAACAAATGCTGAGCCTATAGGAAATTACAGCTTTAAGACTAAGGCCTCGCTATTAAGAAACATGTTTATGCCTAAGTGAGGTCTCCAAGCATAGGATGGGTGTCATCAGTACACGTGCTTGGCAAAATTTAGTGATGTGGTTTCTACCCATACCTCCAGCAGTTGTCACAGGCTTACTTGGAGACACTGTCAGACATGACTTTGGAGTCTATTTTCATGACCATATATTTCTCCTCATTAAATGATTACAGGTGCAATTCCTGATAAAGGCAGTAGAAATCATACCCAAATGTTTGGCAACAGAAACTTAGCCTGTTGTTCACTTGAAACCAATGTAGCATTTTTCAAAGTCTTTTAACTGAACCCTAATCAGAAAGTTGCTACTTATGTTTTCAATAATTTGACAGTAGACAATGTTATTTTTTAAGAAAATGCGCTTTTTTCCCCTCAGTAAAGTACAAAACGTCTGCTGTTGACTGAAGCAATGCATAAGTGAGGCAGATTGTGGCAAGATTTTGTCAGAAGAACTTTGTCACTGTCCTTCCTAACCCAACTGCTACCCTGTTTAAGTGTTCAACCTCCCCTGCATGGAGACCACTAAGTTAGACAAATTATTGCAGTGATTTTGTCAAACAAGCAAGTGCTTTAGGCTAATTTAGGTAATCAGAATAATTTCTAATTTTTCCTACATTTAATGATATTGTGTATCTTACTTTCTGTCCTGTTGCTAATTATTTTAAAAGGGGCTTTGTATTAGAAAAGGAGATCTGTCACCAAACCAGTCATTTTTCTGGCACGCTGCAGTGCAAGTAAAGCAATTGCTTAAATAAAAATGGTGCAGTTTTAACGTAATTTAATCACTCATTTCTTTGCCTTTCATTCTAATAATGTAAAACATAATGAACTCTTGGTAGATATAGTAATACCCCATAAGTATTCCTATAGGATTTATGTTGTAATTTAATATTACTTCAAAGAAAGCAGGACAAAATGTAATCCTTGCCATTTTGCTCAGTTACTCATTCTGTGATTTTTATGTTCTCCCAATATCACTGAACAGAAATGATCAAATTAACCATTTTAACAAGCATTTGCTAGTTGTGCATAAGTACTATTCATTTAAATGACTTGTGAAATCAAACAGAGATTCTCAAATAATGGGACCATGTCTCCTTTCCCTGAATAATGACTTCAAGGAAGATCCACCTCCCTCCCAGGGAAAGAATGGATAGCTGGGAATGCTCAGGGGAATAAAAGGGTTTAAAGCACGGCACATAAAAGGCTGAGTAGAGGAGTCTCTGAAAATAAATGCAGGCTTCAACAAAAGATGAGAAAGAAAAGGGTACAGAGGGAGCAGACTTCCCATAGATATGCGCAGCGCATACAGAAGAGGTTGCTGAGGCAATGCATAATACCCCGATCGAAGGGTGAATGAACTATAGGCGTGGGGGCTGTGGGCAGAAAAACCCCCACATTTTGATGAGGGGCATGGGATGTGCTTAGGCTGGCTGTGGCTAATGGGGGAACGAAGAGATCTGAAAAAGAAGCCAGTCTGGAAAATTACACCAATTATCTCAAAATGAAATGTTTATATTTCCACTAGTATATGATCAGCTATTCTTCACAATCACAAAATGATGAAGGTGAGAAAAAGAGAGCCAAGGCCCATATTAATATTCTTAAAATGACAGAAAGGAAAACAGCTCTTTTCCTGTATCTCAGATTTAGATCTAACTATAAATAAAAGGCACCTGACTTCTCATCCCTCCAGAGTGAAACAAAAATCATAATATTGCCTCACAGTTACATGTCTTCTGTCTAGGTTGTTTGCATTTGTAGCTAAATCACACTGGAAGGTTCTCTTAAGCAGGACTGGGGTAGGCTGTGGTGTTTCCACTGAGTGTTTACATCCACTTCTCTGGACAACAAGCAAACAGAAATGATCAAATGATAGGTAAGCTGCTGGCTGCTATCTTCTTAAGTTAGCATCCTCTGAGTTCAAAAGGCAAAAAGGTTCTTTTTAGGCATTTCTCAGTTTTTGTTACCAGTAAGCTGTTGATAGGTTAAACATGTAATTAAAAAGGAAGACAGCAGGACTTCAGTGATATAATAGATTTGAGCCATTGCAGCTGAAAGAATGATTTGATGTAACATTGTTAATATTTTTAATTGTCTCAGAGCTAACAACAGTGAGTGGCTGCCATTCTGCAGAGCCTCACAGCCTCTGACTCCTACTCCTTGGTCACTAATCCCTTTGTGGTGGGCAGAGCCACCATGGGCAAAGAGATGATAGAGATTTCATCCTCCAAATCTTTATTCCAGCAGTGCTGTGGGTGACATCTGTGAAACGCTCCAAGCCTTTGGTCTCCATGACTTCCCAAATTGAAGCTGGACCTTTGGCAAGATTCATATTCTCCTCCTGTTCCCAGGCTACTGCAGCTACTGCATTGTAAGGCTTCGATCAACCTCTAAAGGAGTTTTAAGGTTTTCTCTGCAGATTTCAGTGCAGGGACTCACGATGTGGCATTTTCTACAACTCTAGTCTCAGGCTCAGTGGGGATATGGCTACCTCCTTTCCTAAAGGGAAAGGTTCATGGTGTTCAGGTTTTGTGGGAAATGCCATATACCCAATGTTGTTTGATCTTAAGGCCATACCCTGCCAACAGGAGTGTACCTGCGAGGTTTAACTGTTCCTTTTCTGCACATAGGCTGGAAGCAGGATAAGCTTTCTGTCATCTCACTACCAGATTACAGGCTTTGTGCAGCAAAAAAACTTGGTGCCAGCACTCCCAACGACCTCCACTTATAGGTGTTTTCTGAGCCCTGCACGAACTCCATGGTGATGCAGATAAGCCCTTCTATCTGGGTGGACCAGTGGAGACCAGTTCCCGTGGTGCCTGCATGCATGGCCTCCTCCTCCTCTCTGTGGGCACAGGGGACCAGGAGAGCAGTGGTGTCTTGGACACTCTCTGCGCTGTGTATGGGGGCACACAGAACAGAGTGAAGTGGGGATGATTCAACAGCAGTAGTTTGCCTACTAGCAAATCTGCAAGGAGCAGTGGGGAGAAAAAGCAGCGGAGGCGGGCAAGATTGATAAAGGCTGTGAAGGCTGCAGCTACGCTTTATAAGGAAACAGGGAGCTGAGCTGATTAGGTCCTTGAGGAAAGGAAAGGAGTCCTTAGGCAAGGTAACCTTCCTTCTCACCCCTTCCCTAGTGGGTGGCAAGAGTTTTTTCCCTGCTCTCCCCTGCAATGGGCTATTGGCACCCATGGGCCCCGCTCTTGCCGGCCCCCCCTCTTGCCATGCCCCTGCCCAAGCAGGACATGCACAAAGCAGACACTAGGCAAGGCCTGAAGGAAACGCCCAGGATGGATATGAGAAGAAGGGGTACAGCTAACAGAAACAGGCAGACAAAGCATTCAAATGATAAAATGTGTGATTGTCACAAGCCTACAGCCAGCTCTGCTCAGTGAGGAGGTGGAGCAGAGCAGGGGCTCACTTTCTGTCCTCAGATAACTGTGTTATCATGACATGTCCCCATGTGCAGCTCACCTGGGCCCTGGCAGTGAGCCAGGCACTTGTACAGGATGGGTCTGGGTCATTAGGTGTCTGATGCGTGACGTTCCTCTGCAGGAGACTTTTCCTACAGCTTATGGCTCCAGTGCGTTTCAAGACACAATAGTCCTGTGGGCAGGCTGGCAAAATCCATCCCTTCTCCACAGCCCTGAGACTAGTGGTCTGATCCCACTGGCAATCTTATAGCTCCCCTGGCCCCATATTTCTACTTTAGAGACATTGTAGAAACAGGGTACACACCTGCTGGGGTCAGAACTGGGGCTGATGGCAGAGGAGGTGGCTGGCACCTGCTCTGTAGCAGGGGTAACTAAAGAAGTGTCCCTGGATGTGCCCTCCCAGGAGTGTGCTGTGGGACCTGGGTCCAGGGTGCCAAGAGTGATGTCCAAGGGCTCACATTACCCAGACTCTCCTACATGGGGACACTGAGATTCACGGTGTGGAAGTCCAAGGCAGATGCTGGCTTAGTGGCGTGCTCTCTCCTAAAGACTTTCTTGAGCTCCCTGTACTGGGTCCAGGCCTGACTGCTGATGATAGTCACTGATCCTGCAAGCACACTATCTTGATCTTTGACTTTTTAAGGCAGCTTTGTTCACTTGTAGGTGACAGCTGGTGGGAGTTTCTCAACCTTCTGAGATTGCCACTGGCTTATCTTGCCCCTTGAGAAACTCCTCTTTCTCTCATGGCACAGGTTCATGGGAAATGTCATATCTTCCAGACTGCAGGCTGCAGTTATCTGAATTTTTTGGGAAGTGCAAGAGGGAGCTTCCAGTGTGGTAGAGGAGACTAGAAGTGTGGAGAAGAGATAGTACAAAAAGGAGAATAATGAAAGACTGGTTCAACAAGGGGATTCAACAACAGAAGGCAGGAAAAAGGAGAAGGGAAAGGTTTCAGATTTGAAGTCTGGATGAATGAGCATAAAGCAGCAGTAGGCAGACACTGCTAAAGCAGTTGAGAACTGGCAGTTAACAGCAAATTGGAAGATATATGCAATACTTGACCCTGCAACCTCCTTCAGGCTTTGAGGCCACTACTCAGGGTCTGAGAGCCTTCTGGGGATGTGTGTGCCTTAGCTACATGCTGGAGGTCCTTGTAGTGGGATGTCCACGCAAGGATTTAGGATCCCCTACTCTACTGAGTGTTGGAATACTGTGGAGCAGAGCTGCTGGTTTGGTTTCACCCAACAGGGATCTATTTTGTGCACGCCAGTCCCCCTTCGAGAAACCAGTTAATGTATGACAAAAGAGGACAGTCTGGGGATTTGCTTCAAAGCTACTCTATTTCCATGAACCAAATTACTAAGATAGACAGAGTAGTTGTGACTTAAGAGTATATGAATATGTCTGCTCGTGTCCATGATCAAGTGTTTTTATCAGATGCTGTAGTATTATTATTTTTTCCTTAAGGGTTCTATTTAAAGGTATATGTTTAGAAAGAAATATGATTACTGCTTATTTTTTCTGGCTTTCTGCAAAATGGAGAAAACTAAAAAGAATATTTTCTGAACAGGACAGCTTTGTGATAACACAAAGAACTCCAATCATATCATACTTTGCTTTTCTGCCATGTTGTAAATATTTCAAACCCAAATAAGTTTGTGTAGTAGCTGACAGATATATTGATTTTGTAAGTATAAATATTTGAAAGTCACTTGTATTTTTTTTAAAGACCAGATAAATTGAAAGATCTGAAATAGTACCTGTCTGTGAAACTTGACTTCTGTATTTGCACCACAATAGTGAATTATTTGCATGTCTGTTGCCTGAGGGTAACTTCTGTTGATTTTCTAAACCCTAAAGAATAGAGTCTGAGCCTTCAACTTCGCAGATATCTGAAGCTCTGCAGAACTGACACTGATAAACTCTACTATCTTGAAAATAAGCCCTTTTGTAGCTTTCATAAAAGTATTTTTCCTTCGTGTTCTACTTTTGCTAAGTTCAGCTTGTGGCTGAATATCTCAAACCATGGCTACATGGGCAGTTATGGCTAGAACCAAACTTCTCCACCCTTGCGCTGCACCTGCACCCTGTGCACCAGCTGTGGTCTGGAAGTTGTGTGACTTTTGGATGAGGGTCAGGGGTTATCAGCAGTGGTGGAGAGTCACTCTTGTGCCTCTCTGGCTCCCAGACTAGCCTGAATCCCAGCATCCCTGAGCACACCCAGTTGAGTTTGTTTCTGTTGGGCCCCTATCCCTGTAGCTGTGCCTTTGTTAATGAAACTCCATCTTCATGAAAGCTTCAGACATCTACAGTAGATGTCCTTTTACTTATAAGGCATCTTCATTATTAGTCATGCAGTAGAAATAAGCAGGGCAGACTTTGTTTAGTTCAATCTGTGATGCAGTATTCAGGAAACCCCAGAACGTAGCAATGCCATCCTCTGTTGATAATAATTGGGAAGTCAGTCTTTAAATTCATCATTTGGATTGCCTATTGATGATTGCACCTATTTGTTAGCTCATTCATAAAAATGAGACATGAAAAGGAGCAAAAGACATTAATGCATCTCTCAGTGCCTAGCTGTTCTCTTTATTTGCATCTTAGCCTAGCTTAGTTTTCAGTGCTTTTCAAGATGTTCATAAGAAAATAGCACCAGTCTGGAGGGTTCACTGTTAACAAATATTCTTTGTCGTAGTATTTCACTACATTTTTAGAAGTGAATCTATAGCTTGTAAAATCATTTGGTTAATAACAGGACTGACTAAGGCTGAGCACAGGGGAAAAAAGTGAACATGCAAGCCTGTATGCTTCAGTTTTAAAACTGTCTGTTTTAAACTGTCTGTTTACAACTGTCTGTTGTCCTATACTGTTCTACAGCTGAACTCTGTTGAAAGGCTTCTGAGGCTTCTCAGTTATCATGTAGTGTTTGTGATGTGGAATCTCATCCAGCAGGGAAAAAGATAAGACCACCACGTTTATTTCATTTATTACTTTGTAATGGGTCAATAGACTACAAGAAGGTAGATCTTTCAAGCTAGACAGGATCCCAGAAGTCCATTACTCTGATGACTGTGACAGCTGGAAAAAGAGAGAGAACTATGCCCTGGAAAAATGATTGTAACAGATGAAAAATAGAAAAACACTTATGTGGTTGAAGACTGTGGGTTTGGGGCTTTGTATATAAAACACAGAATATAGAGTGACAGAAAACAGTGGCATTTGTAAAATATTCAAGGCATAGTCACCGAAGTCTAGATCAGTGTTGAATAAAAGCTGTTAAATAATTGATTTGCAAAGGAAATCACATATATATAACATGCTTTTGTGGGGTTACTTTAAGCTGCAAGATCTACAGTCTGCTAGGTCTTCTCATAGAGTTCAATGTGAACTAATACCTGGTCACATGTTTTTTTCCTATTGAAGATAGGTTATAAAGTTGTATCTGGCAAAAGTGGTTTTCCTATAGCTTCTTCCCTTTGTGGTATGATGGTTCTCTGCAGCTTTTTCTGAGAACTCAGAGCTGAACAAGACTAAGCAGTAAAAGTAACTGTAGCCAAGATCTGGACTGCAGAGCAAAAAAAAAAATTGATAGGAGCAGAAGTTTTGTTAGGAAGCTCCCTGTTACAACAAGATGAGATGTGTTTTGGGGAACCTTTGAACTTTAGCTGTATTTATCCCACAGCTGTCACCAATGTGGCCATGCTGTGAAGAAGTGCAATCCCTGATTGATAGAGCTATGCTGGTAGAAGTCTTAAGTGTAATACCACTGCATCAGCAAAACTTCAAGAAGGATGTACAGAGATACTCACGTCTCTGTCACCCCACCACTTTATCGAACTAACATCTTGGTCCTTCAGCTTCTCTCAGCAGTCCTTTAAGCAGAAACATGGGTGCCAAGAACAATTCTTGTGCATAAGAAAGGGCTAGAGATGGAGGGCTATTAAACCGCAGTGAGTGAGGGGGTGACTGGCAGACAGAAGCTCCTTTTTGGTACAGTTTGATGCCTCTCTTCCTCCATGAGTCAATGCCTTTCTCTGTTCATGCTTCTGCGGTTCTCTCTCCCACTAGGCTTACATTCTGCAACTCAGCAGCCAAGAGGTATGGGTAATAAATCCTGAACTGAGACAAGGGGTGCTTAAGATCAGAAAACTCAGCCTGCAGTATGAATGGAGAAGCCGAAGATGGAGACGATGGCTGGAGTCTGTCAACATTCAGAGGAGTGCAGCAGCATGCCAGATCCTTGCTGGATTTGAGTGTATCAGCCTGGTAAGAGCCCAGTAAGGGGGCCCAGCAGGGTCTGCAGTGCCAGTTTTGTGGCAGAGTATCACTACTAAAGTAATTTTACTACAGAACTCATCTCAAACCCAGACCAGTTTTCCAAGCTAATGCAGGGCAAAGCCTTGAAGACAAATAACACTATATTTATATAGTGCGTTTCTTTTTACCAGCAAACATGAAAAAAAGCACATTGATTCCAGATTACGATGTCAGAGATACATGGAGAACATCTGTCACTATGACAGAATCATAAATCATTGTGCTGAAATCCTGACATGCCTTTTTTTTCGTTGGCAAAATAGTTCTTTAAAATGGGATATAATTAGGTTGCTTAGAGGCACATATTATCAATTTTAAACCTGTTATTTTTCTCATGTGAAAAATGTCAGATGAAACACACCAGGGTTTTTTTGGTTTTGTTTTTAAATGAAGCTAGTTTAAAAAAATGACCACTATGTACCAGTCCAATTCAGGGTGCTGCTAGGACTTCTCCCATGTGAAGAAATTATACGGAAAATAAACCTGTGAGTAAATGAAGCACTGCTGTAGGTACACCAGCAAGCCATCCTGATGTGGAAGACAGATAAGTAGTAAGAGACCAGTATAGCGGCATCAGGAATTCTCCGGTGACCTGAATATCAAAAAGGAAATCCTACAAAGAGTGAAAGCAAGGACATAGAAGTGAGATGAGTAATAAAGCAGTAGCATAAACATCTAGGGATAAAACTAGGAAGACTAAGTCACAAAATGAGTTACAACTTCCCTGGAGCATAAAATGGAAGAAAAAGAGGTTCTATAAATACCAAAAAGTTAGAGGAAGAGAAGAGCAGAGGCACAAATAACAGATACCCAGAGTAGAGTGAAATGTTTTATTATTCATTTTGCCACATTCTTCACATGTACATAAACATTAATGATAGAGGTATTTAACAACACTATTTTTTTAACAAGGGGAACAACATATGCCAGAATAGGGAAAAAACATATAAAAGAATGTTTGATTAAATTAGATGTATGCAAGTCTCTAGAGCTTGCTGAAATTCACTTAATATATACTGGGATCTCAATTTATCTCTTAGAGTTCCTGGAAGAGGGGGTAAGTTACGGTGGCCTGCAGCAACTATGTAACCTAAGATGGAAATACAGTCGGAATCACATTTCCAATTTTTTGTAATGATCGAAGATCTGACATTACAATATACATTTTGCAAATTTTTTTAAACAAACCACCCACTCTGTTTAAAGACTTGTTCTCCCTTAATTCTTGGCATCATAGCATATGGTTTAAAAAAAAAACAAAACAAAACACCCAAAATTTAACAAGGTTTCTTAAACGTGGCATTCACAGCAGGCTCAGATTTGGGGACTATTAAGAAGTTGTTGGCTGCAGCCCTGGTTTGCAGGGTTATAACTGTTTCTGCTTTTAAAAATGGGAATGAAGAACCTAGGGAATTACAGACTACTCTGCCTAACTTCAGTACTGAGAAAGATAGTGTGACAAATTATTGAGAAGTAAATGCATACACAACATAAGAATAATAAGGTGATAAGAAACAGCCAATGTGAATTTGTCAAACTAATCTAATTTCCTTCTTGAACAAGGCAACCGGTCCAATAGATAAGGAGAAGCAGTAGACATGACTGTATATTGACCCAAGATGTATCTTGACCTAAGTAAGGCTTTTGACACTGTCCTGTATGCTCATAAATGAACTGGGGAAAGCTGTCCCGTTTGAAATCACTCCTAATTCAATCCACTGTTAAATGTAAACCTAACTCAAGGTTGTTGGTGGTTGCATTAAGAGGATGTTGAAGAGGAGTCTTACACAGCTTCTAATGGATAGGCTTCTGTTCAACATTTCAATAACATCTTAGATGACAGAATTAGAAATTAGAACTAGAAATAATTATATACTTATAAGCTTGGTAGATAACATAATGTAAAGATATGCAAAAACGTGCTCAAGGACAGAATTAGAATTCAAAAGTATCTTGATAGGTTCTGAAAGGTTCTGAAATCCAACATTAAAAATTTGAACAAAGAAAATTGCAGAGGACTACATTTGGGAGAACAAAATCAAAAGCACAACCACAGAATGGCACTGCAGATAAAGATCTAGTGATAAACAGGGGCCACGAATGAGTCAGCATTGTGGTGTTGTTGAAGAAAAGAGATAAATGCAATTCTAGATTCTCTTGAATTTTTGCTCGCAACAGTATATGTAACACAAGATATAATTAGCATGCTCTTCTTGGCACTGGTGAGGCCTCAGCTAAAATACTGTGTTTTACTCTGAAGCACCATAATTTAAGAAAGATGTAGATAAGCTGGAAACAATCCAGAGAAGATCAACAAGGAGAAGACGTCTGGAAAATTGGATCCATGAAGCAAGACTGCAAGTTTCGCTTTTGTTTTAATCTGGAAAATATAAGGCTATATGGGGTTCAACAGTCTTCAAGTACATAAAAGACGGTAGTGAAATGTTTTTTCATGCCTACTAAAGATGTGCAGAATGTGAAGGAAACTTTTTTAGCTATACAATAACACGTTGTAACTAGAAGAAAAGATTATCACTAGAGCATATTACCCAAGAAGTATAATCCTTGTCATTAATGATTTTAGGTACACATCAGAGCAACTGCCATCTACAATTATCAAGACAAATGTGGTCTTTCTTCGAAGTTAGGAGGTGGACCGAATGAATGTTTTGTAGCAGGTAGGTGAGATCCCTGGAACTATGACAGAGTGTACAAGTTACTACAAGGTAATCCATAACAGGTTTTCGCTGTGAAAGCACTTAAAAATTCCATGTGTGGTCCTGGGCATATTCATTAGCCATTATGGAAAATTGCACAGGTTGTTCTTTGGACTTTTTTTTTTTAAAGCAACTTGTTTTCCTTTGATTTTGTGTTGTGGGTTTTTTTTGTTTGTTTTTATTTTACCCCAGGAAGGTTAGGTACAGCTTTGATTAAAAATATTGAGGAAGTACAGACTACATAATCCCTTGAGATCCCATCCAAGTCTTCATTTCTATGATTCATATGCAATCTACAGTATTTTTTCTGAGCTGTTGAAGAGCTTTGCAAGCACAAGTTAATAATTAAACTAGTTCTTTTCCCAGTGCAGTAATGACTTAATCATTTATGATAGGGCTCAAATGAGGAATTAAACAAACAAATCCAAAATAAACACAGATCAAATTGTCTTTGCCAATGGAAAAGGACAAAATCTTGTTTTCCTGCCAGTGGGTCTGCAAAACAATAGCATAGAAACAGACCTCAGTAAAACTAACAAGCCAGGACTTCTCAACCTGTGAGAAATTCTGAATTTTAATAATTGTTTTTATTCAAAATTTTAGAACTTTTTTGCTAATTTGGAGAATTAAAAAAATGGGAATGGGAGACGGGAATGGGAAAAAAAGTATTTTGGACAGGTTGGAAAGTTTTGAGGGCTTGAATTACAACTGAACATTTCAGCATTCAAACACCAAAATGCTGCAGTCATGGTCTACCACATATATTTCTTAAGGAGGGGAGCAGAGTGAACATTATAGAAGCCACAGTTCTCCAGGGACCTTGTATACACAAGAAAATGCCAACCAGAACCACACTGCAAATAAAGCAGCATTCTGCAATATGATATTTTTTGTGTTAGCTCAAAATAAATCTTTTTAAAATCATACTCCCAAAGGAGAACTGACCAAACCTAAATTTTTTTCAGAAAATATGCTCTTTGTTAGAAATTCAAACCAGTGTAAAACTTCTGACAAACTCTAGTCACTACTTAGTATAGAAAAAGTCTCTCTCAGAACTGTTTTCTAGAGAAATCTGTAGTCAT
Source organism: Phalacrocorax carbo (assembly GCF_963921805.1). Lineage (NCBI taxonomy): Eukaryota > Metazoa > Chordata > Aves > Suliformes > Phalacrocoracidae > Phalacrocorax > Phalacrocorax carbo. Next base: position 63,490,884 of record NC_087513.1, on the reverse strand, counting down.
CACAGTGCACCGTGGTGTTAACCCAAATATGACTGTAAAGACTGAAAGTGTTTGGAGTCACTATTGTTATTTTAGTGTAGTGAAAGATGGTCATAAGCCTCAAAGATAAGATCACTTTCCAGAAATTCAGAAATATTTAGGTTTTGTGCTTATTGATTAAGCTATACTTCAGTGAATGTCTGCTGGTCCTTTTGTTCTTTTAAAAATATACATGGCACTTAGACACCAGAATAATTATTTCATGCTCCACAAGAACCTTCTTTCATATAAACAAAGACTGGGACTTGTAAATTTTGCTGTGCAAATGGATGAACACTGATCTGATGAATCTGTCTACCATTAGACACCCTACCCTTGTTGAACAACAGTAAAAAACTGCAGAAGTTCAAAGATACCTGTCAGGTGTCAAGGACAGCCTTAATCCCAAAGTGCAGAGGGTCAGTTATACCCAAGTGAACAAATAGCAGCTCAGCTGAACTTGCTTAGGACAGCCCTGGTGAGGTAGTTTCACTGCTGGAACCTGTAAACCTGAAGGCGGACTGTTTGGTTTGTAGGCCAGGATGTTGTGTACAGCCCCATGGAACACGCCAGCAGCCTAAAGTGTCTTAATCAGCTTAAATAGCTTTAAGCAGCTTTAAATGCTTAGACACTTTAAGCTTATAAAGCAGTTTAAGCTGCTTAAACTGCTCTAGGACTTTAACAAGGTCCCCACGATGCCGCTCCTCACCAGGCAAGTGAGAAGAAGCTGGCTGTGCACTGTGGCTTCCTTGCCATCGTCTGGAAGGAAGGAGCTATGGGGTTGCCACAGGTCCAACCAGGAATCTGCACAAGTGTAAACAACCAGCATTGGCATATTTTGGCAATGATGTTTTATTAAATAATGGAAAGTATACTCTCTCACTTTGACTAGCTCATGTTTCTTCCTCTTTTGTAGCTACTCCCTTCCGCAGCCACCCCCTTCTCCTTTCCTATGTTCACCCATTTTACTCAGGCTCTTTCAGTATCTATTTCCTAATAAATTCTTCCAAAAGAGATGCTCTTACTGCAGTGATATACTCTTATGAAGAAAACGTGTCTTGATTCAGCCTATTTAGTCCACAGAACTGTGCTGGGGGCAACCGTTCATTATTATTGCTATGGTTTAACCTAAATCTAGAAATCTTTTTCTCAAGAGAAGGGCATGCAGTGACAGAAGCAATGTGGAACACCCAAGCTGCGTAATCCCAGAAAGTACTGGTGGCAGCCATTAGAGTATCACCTACAAAAGCAGGTAACCAGATGGGCTTGCATTGTTTAGAAGAAGAAATACAATGCACCAAATCTGCATCACATTTCCTGGCATTTTGGAGGTTTAAGAAAGGATGTAGGAGGATGAAGTTTGGGGACAGTTGTCCAGGAAAATGGGTAAATGTGTCTTCTTACATTGGTAATCTCTTAGGGCTGAAAGGACTTTATTTTCATTTTTCACTCCACCTCTCTGAATTTGGGGTGTGCTGCACAAACCACAAGCTGTTAGGTTCTTACCAAAGGATGTAACACCTCCTCCCCCTTACATACAAGTCAGCAGTGTGCAACTGTGTGGCTGCTTAATTTAATGACAATTGCCACCACTTAGTGACAAGTCATTTTGAACTGTCATGTTAATAACTAGCACTGTGTGCTGGATGTGATGTCCTTGCTGCTGAGGATCCACTCAGGAGGCCTGCATTACCTTGCTTTTCTCATGTTGGAACTCCCTTTCCAGCTCCTTCAGTAGGAATATTCTGCTCTTCTCTTTCATATCTTTCACTCACTTCCTGGGTTCATATCCTAACTTCTCAGGTGTTCTCTCTCCAGAGTCCTCAGTTTAACTGGCCCCATATTTTTCTCAGGCTCATGAAGTCCCATCACATGCGACTTTGTGTATGTTACACACTCTAATCACAATTTGGCTGCAAAATGTAACCGTAAAACTTATCATAGTCAGACAATGTGTTCCAAAGACTTGAGGGTGTAAGCAGGAAAAGGGATCATGGTCAGCCTTACTGCTCTATTTTTTGCCGATTATCTATGTTATGCATTCCTAAATGATGTTGCATATCACCATAGTGTGTATTGCATGCACAGCATGTCCAATGTGGCATATTTATACAAGTATCACTTAATGCTTTTGTTGAGGCTTGAGTTGTACCAAATGCTGGTTTTTTCCAGCAGCCTGAAAGTATGTTTGTCTCTATTTTTACTGAAGAAAATTATTTCTAGAATGACCTATTCTTTTCAAGTAATCAATGCATTTAAATCCATTTTCCCATTTATTGAGCTATCAATTATTGCTTCCTTCAAAATGTGTTCTGAAACCCTACATATGATACCAGTAGCATTCACTAGCTTGTATGTGATTGAATTTTTTCTACTTCTTAAATATAGATTTGATATGCTCCCATCAGGTGACGCTACTGGCAGTCAATAGATTAATTCTTAGTGGAGTATTGGAGCCATTGGAGCATTGTTTCTTGGGTTCATGGCCTGTGTCCACAACAACCTCCTGGTAGCCCCAGCTCTGTCTCAAGCTCCAGCCAATTTGGCACCAGAATGGGCAGGTTGTCTGGGCTGCCCGTGGGCTTCCTGGCCAGTGGGACAGTGTTAGCTGCTTGGTGTTCAGGCAGCTCTCAGACTGGAGAACAAGGTGACCTGCACTCGCCATTCCCTCAGCTCTGACGCTGATTTGGGCCTCGCTCTCCTCTAGGCAGCTGCTCATTTGCATGAATGATTAATGACGGGAATCAATGAAGTTAATTAAGGTTAATAACAAGCATGGAAAAGTAATCTTTTATGAATTTTGAAAATCTATATGTAGTCACTTATTCATAACTCATGCATTTTCTTTCAAATATTTGTCTTTACATCTGAGAAGAAAAAGGTCCCATTCTTGTTATGAGTGAGTTTGAGTAGTTTTAGATCTGAAGGAATTTTTTAACATTTGCAAACCAGAAAATGTATAACACCAGGAATCAGGTCATGTATACCAGCTGCAATTTGGCAAATATTTACGCTTGTGCCTAAGTTTCCGTTGGAACTCATTTCCTTTGGCTTCCAGGAAACTTCAGTGTATGTTAAAATTAACTCTGTTGATTTGAGGCAATAGTGGCACTGCATGTTTGCATGCCTTGATAAACAACTGCGCATGTGCCAAGAAAATGTTGTTGACTGTGTTGAGCCTAGTGAGGCCACACATGGAAAAATAAATTTTTCTATGATCCACCAATGGAAAAATAAATTTTTCAGAGCTGCTGTTGGATTAGTTTACCAAGTGCTGGCAAGCTGCCAGGGTCCTGTTGCTGGGCAGATCATCAGGTGTTGGCCCATCATTGAGGGCGACAGCTCCGACTACCAGATGCTCACACAGCAAAAATGTACGGGACATCAGACTCACCCTTCCTTCCTTCCCCAAACTCAAGACAACTGTCTCCTTGATGAGTCTGTAGGATTACAGCTGACCTCGCTACAGGACAGCATGGGGCTTCATAAGCCAAGTTGCACTTTTTCTCATCCCTCCATCTTTTTCAGCATCTTCTCCCAAACCTTGACATTACCACCACTGTTGAATATTTTTAATAATCTTGTTTGTCTGATATAAACTGATAGTGGTCCCTTCCAACCTGTGATTCTGTGATTTATTTCAACTTCACAAAAATAACTTTTCTTTACATTTTTTCCTAGGTTTTTTTGTGTTGTGTTTTTTTTTTTTTTTTTTTCTTCAGCTTCAGTGGCTAGCTTCTTTGGCTAATGTATGATACAGTGAATTGCCTGAATTTATTGCATGTCTGTGAATACCATTTCCCTAGATTGCAACACCAGCCCAATTCTTTGGCTTTGCTGGAAGCTAGCGTAAGAGGTGAGTAGAATTTAAGATTTTAGGAAGAAAGCCAGTATTTGCACTCTACCAATTTTAATTTCACGCATTCCCTCTTGCATTCTTGATTCTGTAATTGGGCTGCGCTTCCATCTCCACCCATATCCTGCCTTGACACACATCCGTGTGTGGATGACGGGGAGAATGATGGGTGAGCTAGCCAGCCTGCAGGCTGAGTCACCCCAGGAAGGTAGACTGTCATCTGGCAATTAGGATGGAGAATAAGGAAATGTGCCAGCAAAACAGGTGATCTGAGCAATGCACCCCACATGCCAAAATGGATATTGCACAATGCTGTGCTATGACAGGGAAATGTGAAGAAGAACATAAGCGTGCATTTCCAAAATGGCCTTCAAAGTAGGAATTAAAAAAATACCAAAACTCAGCCTATTTCTTTTCATGGGCCACTTTAATACCAAAGGTGAATACAACAATCAAAAAATGGACAGAGCAGTGGTATAGTATAACCCTCTCAGCATTTTTGGTCGGTTTTATTTGGGTGTCTTTTCCTATGCATGGAGGCTCAAAAGCAGGATCACAAACACAATTTATGAGTATGCAACAATTATGCTATTTGTTGGACTGTACACGCAATAAATGGCTGGGACTAGCATGCTATTAGCCTAAGTACTAATGTCCTCACCACCTCTGATGCAGGTACCCACTGGGTTTCTGCTGGTCACGCAGATGGCAATCACATGGGGAAGTGCCAGTCTCCATTGCTCTTTGCAATTGGCTGATCCTCAGTTTTGCTGAGTTGCTAATTTCCATTTTGATTTTTTTTCTCAGGGTTTTAAAGGTTTTTCAGTTAATACTTTTTCCTTCAGTCCTTGAGTGAATGCTACCAACTCAACAATTTTACTTCTGTCCTCATTTCTGTTTTTTTTCATGTATCTTCCTTAGCTTAAGTTTACATGCTGTCACTCATAGCTTAGCAACCTTTTTTTTAGTAAAGCAGAGCTGGGGTCATACAGCCAACCTAGGCCTTGTGTAAAATAGTAAGTGTGTGTGAAAGATCTACCAAAAGGGTGGGAGAGACACTGATTTGTGCATGTTATCTCACATATTTCTAAGCACCTTTCTGGCTTAAAAATGCGGACCTGGCCAGGTGGCAAAAAGGCTCAAAGAAATAGATACTGACACAAATACCACTTGGGGTCAGATGTGCTATATAACCAGTGGTATCAGTGATGGTCTTTGTAATGCCAAGCAGAAAAGTCTGGGAAGGGTGGACTTCAAAGTGAAAAGAAATCAGCGATACAAAGCAGAAAACAAAACATGCTGCATGATATTCTGACTTTGACCATACACAGATTTATAAGGGGGGGGAAAAATGTTCACTGAGAGGATAATTAATCACTGGCACAGGTTGCCAAGAGAGGTTTGGCAGTCTCCATCCTTGGAGGTTCTCCAGACATGACTGGATAAAACCCTGAGCAGCCTGGTCTGAGCTCAGCATGGACCCTGCTTTGGCTGGGGTCATGGACTAGGGGGCTCCTGAGTCCCTTTCCAGCTTGGATCATTCAGTGATTCTGTGATTTAAGTCACTGTTGGAGCCAAGGGTAGGTGAGGTGGAGGCATAGAGTTACAAAGGGGGAATGCTTAGCGTGCCATTTCCCAGTGTGTGCTGGTTTTGGCTGGGATAGAGTTAATTTCCTTCACAGTAGCTTGCGTGGGGCTACGTTTTGGATTTGTGCTGAAAACAGTGTTCATAACACAGGGGTGTTTTCGTTACTGCTGAGCAGGGCTTACATAGAGTCAGGGCCTTCTCTGCCTCTCACCCCACCCCACCAGCGAGCAGGCTGGGGGTGCACAACAAGCTGGGAGGGGACACAGCTGGGACAGTTGATCCCAACAGACCCAAGGGATATTCCACATGATACAACATCGTGCTCAGCATCTAAAGCTGGGGGAAGAAGAAGAAAGGGGGGGTACGTCCGGAGTGATGGTGTTCACCTTCCCAAGTAACCATTAATGTGTGATGGAGCCCTGCTTTCCTGGAGATGGCTGAACACCTGCCTGGGGATGGGAAGGAGTGAACGAATGCCTTGGATTGCTTTGCTTGTGTGCGTGGCTTTTGCTTTACCTATTGAACTGTCTTTATTTCAACCCATGAGTTTTCTCATTTTTACTCTTCTGATTCTCTTTTGCATCTCACTGGAGAGGAGGGAGTGAATGACTGTGTGGTGCTTAGTTACTGGCTGGGGTTAAACCATGACACAGTGTGACTGAGACTCTGTAAAACCTAGCTGCTGCCATCTGTGTAAGGTGACTCCCTTCTCTCTCCAGGTCCTGTCCTGGTGTTCCTAGTCTCTCTCGAGTTAGTGCTGGCCTTTGTCCAACATCTCCATGAGCGGTTTCAGCTCACCAACCTGGCAGAAGCTGATAATTTATTTTTTAAACTGGTTGGCTTTCTGCTGATTTAGTTAGCTCAACTATTTCACTAAGAGACAGATGAGCACCACAGCACGAGGAGGAGGTGGGAACATGTGGCTAAGATTGGAAGGAGTTAAGGTTGGGCAGGGCCCTCTCAGTGGGGGTGAGCCATTAAATTTGCCTTGCTGCCTCATGAAACAATGTGATATATTTGCAGCAGCGTCTATATGGACATAACAACAAATTGCGTAAGCCCAAAATGGATGCATCATAAAGAAAATAAAAACTCAGAAATGAAAATTCTTTAATTCTAAGACAGATGAAAAGTATGGAATTACGAAAGGAACCTGAAAGCAGAAAAATCAGTAAAAAATAGTGTTCAAGGAAAGATGAACAGAGATCTATTAAAGACCCAACACTTGAAGCTGAAGCTCCTGCCATGGTAGGAAACCACAGATCTTGTTTACTGAGTTACAAAAATCCTGTGTGGCTAGCTTAAACAGGAAATGGGCTGATCAGAAGCCAAGATAGGGAAATTAGTACAACTGAGATAAAATAGATAGGCAAAGCATTTTAAAGAAGTCAGCGGCAAAAACTCAGCCCTACCTTGACACGAGATTCTTTGACATGATATGATGTGACATCAAACAACAGGAGATTGCCACTGGCTCAGTAGTGATATCAGAAAAGCAAGTTGTAGTCCAGTAGGTAGCAGCAACAATGCAATGAAAGACGATTTGATTGTAGAAGAAATGCTAAGAGCCCATTATATCACTGCACAAGTAAAATTTAGAAAGTTGTTGAATGAAATCTGTGAAGAAAACAACTTTTGGTGAGGGGGACCATGGACTTGTCAAAATATTTAAAAATTAGTCTGGGAAAGTGTCTCTCAGCCCTGTGCTATAGGGGAGGTAATTTTCAGTGGAATGCCACACCAGATGACACAGATGATGAATGCAGAGTTGGAGGAGAACAGCCTCTGGACTCAGGTCCAAAAAACTGGATATTCACATAAAAGAACGCCATGAAAGAACACATGCAATGACAGGCTTTGCTTCTCACCAGTTTCATTGATTTTTTTAAGTTTACTTGACAGCAGCCTCGGGAATGCCTTGTGGCACTACAGCACTGAGCTTGTCCTCCATCATCATGGCCTTGCAGAGAGGGATGGAAGGCTGCATCTGGGAGTGCATCTAAGTAACAGACTGGTTCACTTTGAACACTGGTGTAAAAGAAGTGTACGCTCACTATCTGTTGCTGTTATGCATTATCATACATAGCTACTGTGTAGGCAGCACAAGTAGCAGCATACCATGGGGTGGATTACACATCTCTTGGAAGCATAAGTTGTGCTAGTACCATTGTGTTACTGAGCCATAGACCTGAAAAAAAGCTGTGAAGATACATAACCTAGCAAAAAAAAGTAAGCCAAACAGGATTCAAAATCAGCTATCAAAGAAAACATTCCTGAAAGCGTAATACCAAGCATCAAAGTCATGTTATAAAACACAAATTCTGGGAAAGTAGAACAGCTTGCCTGTCCCACTGTTGCATAATTAGGAAGGAACTGGCAGCAAGGATAGGATAGTATTCCACCATTCGCACACATTTCAACATATGGAAATCCAAGATATTCAGTCCCAGAATGAAAACAAGATTTAAAAAATTATTATTTACATGTAATTACAATGCTAAAATAGGCCTTGGAAAGTAGAGACATCAAAGGTGCTAGAAAACCAGAAGCCTTGAAATAAAAAGTGCCTATGAAAAAGTCTGAATTTTGGGCTCTATCCTCAGTGTAGACTTGAACTGCCCACCAGCTCATCTTTCACCAGTGCCAGCAGAGAGCACAGGATGTATTTGCTGTGTGTTCTCTGAATGGCTGTCCCCAAGAATCCCCCACAAAACAGAGAATCTCAAGTGGAGACCAGTGTGTCTGAATAAGAGGATGCTCATTAGAGATCTTAAGACCCATCTCACAGGAATGGCAGTCATCAATCTCAACTGTGTCCACTAGAATGACAGAGAGGAATGACAGAAAGGAATGGAAGACACTAGCTTCCACTGCATGCCGTCTTGCTATAGGAAGAAGACAGTAAGAATAACCTAAGGGAGACTAGAAAATCAAATATTTTCCCTATAATTACTTTGTTTTCTCTGTGAAGAAAAACTTGCGTTAGCTAGCTGCTTTTATTAGGTGCTACTGGAGGCGATAGTTGTGAACCTTACTGAAGGGGAGGAAAATAAAGCTCTTGCTCCAGAGATGCAAAGACTAGCTGATGTCCAGAATAAAGCACTCTGCCAAATGCTTCAAGGAGCCGGGGGCCTGTTGCCAAGGCACTGCCATGTGATTGCTGCAGTCATGATAGACTGGGGAGAAAGTCCATGCCAAGATGAGTTGGCAGGTGTGGGACTCAGGTAGTCATGCCACAGTGGAAATTACATGATCCCTGATTAAAGGGTTTTTGCCTTTCATGTATCTTCAAAGGTATCTGGAGCCTACTGGTGTCATAAGCAATGATAGTTTATTTTTTATTATCTAGACTGAATGAGAGATCTTTAATCAAACTGTGTTGCATTAGAGACAGTTCTGCTGTTTAACTGTAAATATTTGGGTGTGCAATCTGGTGTTGATCTGCAAGGTTACTAATATCTATAAAGTAAGTAGTCCTTTTTTGTTTGAGCGATCTACCAAGTTGTTTCAGCTTCAGCTTGTTAAGTTTGAGCTTAGATCTGAGCACGCTTTCTGAGGTGATGGTGTTGATGTACAAGGGCCCTAAATACAGAGACTTTCAGGATAGATCATCTCTGCTATAATTCCCAGCCATCTTCTAGCCAAGTTTTAACACAAAGCCACTATTTCTATGCTGGTTTGTTTTTTTTTTTAAGCCAAACTCTGCAGTCTGTTCTCGGCTTTCTACTTTTCTTATAAAATCAGACCCACACATAGCCCAGATTCCTCAATGGTATCTGGTGAAATTTTTCCACCTTCCTGTGCTATATATATTCCTATGTCCTGAGCAGCAGCATGTGTCTGTGTTTGAGTACAGACTGCTGTTATTTTAGATATCTGCCTCCATAAAGGAGCATCAGTGTTTCTTACGTGTATTCATAACAAGAAAGTACTCACTATTTTCACAGAGCTTTAACCTCATTTCCAAAATGAGGTTGTTCTTGTTCTCCAAGTTAAACAACTACAAATATATATATTTTTTTTAAATTTGGGAGTCTGCCCACCAATGCCTATATGTATTTATATGTATATAGCAGTGGAAGTAAAGGACCTTATTCAGGAAAGGCTCTTAAATGTGTGCCTTCTTTTTAAGCACCTACTGAAGGTAAGTTTAGTGTGCATTTACACACTTTTCTGAATGGGGGTGCATTGAAGAACAGGCTTGTTTTCTGGAATCAGAACCTTCACTGAAATGTCGCTGCCTGGATCACTTGCTGCTTGCAAGGCTGACATCAGAGAGGGAATATAAACCATAGCTCACACTTGCCTCGCCAGTAATAGATGTGCGCGTTGTACACTGCGCCTAATAATACAACAGTTCCTCGGGTGAGATCATGCCGTAAAGTATCCTGCTTTTATGCAGTGGAAGCATCAAGATGAAGGCCATGTGTCCCAGAACACGGCCATGACGAAGCAATATCTACGTTATGACATTCAATTTTGTTATATAATTAGAGCAGTCAATTATAGACTGGAAGACATACTTACACAGTATTAGAATATTCTCTGCTGTAAATGAGGTTGGGTTAATTCCCTTACAGGCTGGGTAGTGATAAGAGGTGGAGATAAGCCCTCAGTCCTGTCTGGGGACAAAATTAAACAAGTGGCATGCTTCCCTGCCCTGCCCTGCTCTGCTCTGCCAGCTCCCACACCCTGGTCCTATGGCCACGACAGCCAGCTCTGCACCAAGAGCTCCTGCAGCAAAGAACAATGGCGCGCCTGCACTTTCAGTTATTATCTGCTAATAAAGGATTTCTCCTTTGGATTCCCAGCTCTGGAGCAGCTCTCCTTTTGTGCAGGCTATCAGCTGGGTGGAGCAGCCGCAAGCTTTAGGAACAGCTAAGACTCTTCAATAATTTCAGTAATTTCCTTGGATTGATTTTGGATTAATTTCATCTTTGTGAAAGCAATGAATTTTGATATGAGACCTTGTCTCTCTAGGCTGATCTGGCAGGTTCAGTCATAGCTCACGTAAGCTGGAACATTAAGGCGTGTTTTGAAGAGAGAATGTGAGCCAAGACACAAACATGGGCCCCTATTTTCCTTTGAAAAACATGATTAGCGTTTCATTTTCCTCTTAGGCAGTGTTAGGCTGCTCCCCTGAGTAAGCAAAGGGTCCTTTATAGTTTGTAGATATTTGGGGAAATTACCTTGGCATTATTGTTCCATAAGTCACTTTCAAAATATTCTAGATACCACGCAGAGATGGAAAGACAGTCTGTGACCAGAGCCTAGAAGCAACCAAGATTAAATTTGAGGGCAACAGGCACAATGTACAAAACAGATAAATCAGGATGACTGCGTAGCTGCATTCTTGTTTTTCCACTGTACTAACTCACAGAGAGAATAAAATAAGCTTGTGTAGCAAAGACATACTGGAAGAAATATTTATGTTGTATTAGCATATTCTCTGCTGTAAATGAGTTTGGGCTAATTACTTATCAGGCCACACAGGGATAAGAGGGGGAGATAGGCTCCTAATATCACATTAGAAAAAATTAATTAAACAGAATAAACATAATTTACTTGGTTCTACTATTCCCTATTTCAATTGCTTGACTTAGCAATCTCAGTAATATTCTTTAACAAATTCTTTATTTATTTCCTTAAACAGAAAAAAAGAGAAAAATGAAAACAAGCTGGAAAGATTAATTCCATCACGATACTTCATTTTCCTCAGCAGAATGAGAACTGCAGAATTAGCAGAGATTTCTGCTACTTGAGCTAATGGACCACTACCCAGTCACGGTTGCCATCCTCTGAGTAAAGTACTCCCAGAAGAAGATGGCTGATGGGCACTGGTGAGAAACATGCACAGAGGATTTGCTTCTTGGCTGGGGTGACAAGTAATCGGGTAGATGTATACTCCAGCCAACCTGCTGTATCTCCTCCAGCCTCTCACCAACCTTGTCCTTTGCCTTCCCTGCTCCATGCCAGACCAGGTCTCCTCACATAGCAAGTCACAGCTATATCAGTCAGTAGATCCCAGTTCCTGATCTCCCAATCTGATTAGCTCTTTGCTCACTCACTCCCAGTATGATTTTCTTTGCTCCCAGTCTACTTGGCTGGACTGCCCTAACTCCCCAGTCCCTCCTCCTGACCCTGTTCCTCATCTAGCACAACTCTGGGATCCAGTATATCAGTCTGAGATTTTCTCCATGGTGTATTTGAATAACTCGATCCTCTGTACTCTTGATTCAAACAACAGGCCTGCTGGGACCAGGGGAAGGCAGACCCCCTGCTTTCCGTTTGGGTGCCTAGACCTCTTATGGCTCACAGTAGCAGATGTCTATCTGCAAATGGGACCTTTAGGAAAGTTTGCTGTTAAAATCAAAGTAATCTTTATTAAACATGCACGATGACTGTTCATAGACTTATTTCATGAGGATAAAAACAGCATGTCCCTGACGCAAATCTTCTATCAGATTTTAAGTCCTTGCACTAAACTTGCGAGATGTAGTCCTTGTCACAGAAGACACCAGAATTTTTAAGTGCAGCACATTTTCCCCTACAGCCTGTCAGACACATCAGACATGTCTGAATTGTTTTACGCTAGTTCCCCTTGAGAATGTATGTCAAGTAAAAAGTCTTGAACTATACAATTTCATATTGTTTAGATAGGACAACGGGGCTGATACATTTAATCTCATAAAAAGCATTCTAATATCTTTAATGACCAATATACAGACTTTCATTCCTTAGAGAAGATAAGAAATGTCCTTGCAAACAAGAAAAATTAGATCCTGCTGTGCCAAGGCCTACGCTCTAAATAGTTCAAGGTGACCAGTGTACAGCTCAGCCTGTTACATAAAATAATTTGCAAAGGTCAGTAAAAATTAAAGGCAAAATGACAGTCTTTTCAAGAAAAAAAGACCCAGCGATAAGACCCAAGGACTGTGCTGAAATCATGTCCAGTAAAGAAGAAAAGTGTGAGACTAGATTTAGCAGGACTAAATTGGTATACTGTAAAGTAAGACTAGCTGATGAGCAAAATAATGAGTGGATGGGCTCTTCTGCTGCTCTGGTGCCCCCAACCTGGTCAGTCAGCTGCAAGGATGCTTAATTTGACCCAAACTCCAGGAAGACAGGTAGGCAGCAGGAGCACAGCCCAACATAGTTGCAGGTATTTGCCTCATCCCCTGCAGCCAGTCCACCACAGCTCCTTTGCACTGGGCATTTATTCTCAACATGAAAGTTGCACAGACAGGATTGGTCCAGAAGGAGGAATCCAGGTGGCCTCACACCTCCACTTGCATTGGCTAAATCCTGAACAATACCTGGAATGAGACTGTCATAGCCCCCTGGTTTGCGCTTTTCTTTCCCTCCCTTGTTCTTTCCTTTTTCACACGTGTTCCCCTTTGTTTTCTGTTTAAGAAGAATCTGCTTGAGATGTTAAAGCCATGTCCTTTGGAGAGCTGCCGCGATGTTGTTAACAGACAGCTTCCAGAATGCTGTGTTAGAGACAGCAGGGCACTGCTGCAATTTCCATGTTTCTGTGTGGCCAACAGAAAATATGCTGTGCTGGAGTTCTTCTAGCAATGAGCTTGCTATTCAGAGCCAACACCAGAAAGAGAGGCTGAGTTCCCTTCCCCTGCAGCTCTTGTGCCTTCTTTGTGCCTTATTCATTTTGCCTGCCTCTCCAGGGAAGGACTGGGCTCTGACAACAGCTCCTGTAGCAGTTCCAGCCCATCTCAGTGAAATGAATAACTCTCTTTTCTGAAATAAAAACCAACAATAAATTGTCTTTCTTGCTATCTCTTTAAGCCTGTTAAACAATGGTGTTTTCCTCATCAGATTCTTAACAGCAAATGGAAATTGGAGCTTTTTAAAATGAAAGGCTTATTTTTCTGCATTCCAAATATTTTCATTCTTTTTCCCCCTTATTTTTAATATCTTTAATAGAGGGTTTAAAAGATTTGGTGTGGTTCATGTTGCCACGGGAATAAACAAGCTAAGATTTATGCATTTGAAACCTCAAACCATATCCCAAAACATGTTTAGCAATATAGTTTTGTTACAGTGACACAGTACCTTTAATACATTTGACCCTCTGGGTCTATTTATTTTACTGAAATTTGACTCAGCAAAGTTAAATCCCCTTATATCATTCTGCAAGACAACTCATTTTTATGTCTAGATACAAACCAATTCACCTCCTAAGCCGCATAATCGATTCCCACCTTAACATGCAAGTTAGCACTAGTGCAGCCGAATGGAAAAAGAAATTGTGATAGCTTTATAGAAAAGCACTTAATTTCTATGGGCTGCTCGGTGAGTATCAGAACAATAGACAGTGTATTAACTACTGTGTCTACTGCCATTCTTTTTCCTTGGCTTCGGCAATATTATATAATATATTTGAGAAACTGTTCTGTAATGACAAGCTCTGGAACAAAATCTAAAAGAGTATTTTCTGGGCCTGAAAGATTTCTCCATATACATGACTGCAAATAAGAAAAAATGTGGAAGCATCTTATTCTCCAAATACTCTATATACTCCAGTCAACATAGTTTACTCTTCCCTGTTGCTATATATTTTTGTGTGCAGATTTTGGTGTGTCTTTTTCTGTATATTTTGTATTTATGTATATATATTAACAAGCAAAACAGACAAATCAGCTGTTTAAGGATATGCTGGAGTGAACAGCTGTAGGAAGATGATATTTATTTCCATGTTCAGGCTGTGGAAGGCTAGCTGGGGGATACCTCTTTTCACCTAAGCATTGTAAGTCCATTGGAAGAGAGTTAAGAGTTGGTAAAATAAGGGTTTATTTATTTATTTATTTTCCTTCTCCCCCATTTTATGTTAAACATCAGAATGTGGGCAAGAGAGCCCATTACATTGAGCCATAAACCGGTTCTTTCCCTGTTTCAGTGAAATCTGCTTGATGTGTGTCCAACCCTTTTGATCTCCAGGCTCCTGGTCTGACCAAACAGGCTGAGATACTTCTACCTGGGTTATTACTTTCTTTACCTTTTCTCCCCATTGATCTAAAGCATGCTCCCCATGCAACCCAAGAGGAAGGGCTTGTCAGTTGATGTACAGCAACATCCTTGGCTGAGCAGGCTAGAGAGAAAGCCCAAAAGTTCGCAGTATTCTCAGGTTCCAACACACCAGCTCTTATGGTACCCAAAGCATGGTTGCACATCTGCCATGTTTCCCTCACACTGCCTGATTACAGCATTTCCAGGCTCTGCCAAGCTGGTGATGGCCACAGGACTGCAGCCTGAGGAGGGAGAGACTGAAATACTGCTTTTATCAAGACCAACATATGAGAGGTAATTGTTGGTTGCTCATAACTCTGAGTCATCCAATTTTCAGAGGCTTGCAATATAACCAACAGAGGTTCTTTCTTCTTCTACCACCTTGAAGTGGAAGAGCCCCTTCCCTTTTATTGGAAACATTGTTTTTCTTCAGCTCCTTATATTCCTCTGAAAGTCTGTAGGTATTTTTCTTAGTATAATCCTGTGCCTTGGCTACAGTGCATTATAGGTAATCATATAAAAAGAGTGCGGTATATCTGATATGACTACTGCATGACTCTGATCTGACATGTTCTTGTGGTGATGCTGTTGGGATGTGATTGCTATATTGCAGTCAGCACGGAGCTGGCACAGCGCTGGCGGGAAAGCGTAAAAGGCTGCAACAGAAATGCAGCAAAACTGGGAAGAAGGCAGTCAAGTGTGGCAAAATGTGAGCAAAGGAATGGAAAGACTGAAATGGAAGGGAATATTAACTGTAAATACATTCAGGAAAAAATATTGGAGGGTGAAGACTCCTGCTGTCTGCAATTACTGGAAATGCAGATATTCACAATGAGAAGAGAAATTTTTTTTTTAATAGAGAAGAATGTGCATAGGAAAAAATGAGGTAGGAAAATGAAAGAAAGACATTAACAAATGCATCCAAAACTATGAAAGATTTTGGACTGTGGCATCACATTCTGGTGGCAAGAGTGGGAATCATTAACTTGAGCTATTTAGCATTTATATCTGTGCAACTCTGTAGAAAATTACAGAACAGAAAAATCCTGCACTGGCCTATTGGATAATCATAAATAATTTAAAGCAACTTCTACCTTGTCTTCTACAATTCTGTCTACAACTGACTATGCTGTTATGTAGTTTTATCATAGCTATCTCCTTTCAGCAGAAAATGGTGTTTCTTTTAAGCTAATGTACATTTCTTTTAACAACTCCTATTTTCATTGTTTAATTTTCTCAAGGGAAAGAGAGTTGTAATGTTCATTGCTTGATACTGATACTATTCAAGTCCATTTTACATTGAACCTTCTCAGTTTTCCACTCACTTGTGATTAATGAAGTAGAAGCTAAGAAATAAAATTATGTATTTTGTAAGGGTGAACTAACGTTTCACTCACTGTGAAACTGTGAGAAGGGACACTAGGACAGATTGCCAGGAAGTCCAACTTGGTCTTGTTCAGTTACTTCACTGGAGTTATGCTGAACCGTATTTGCTGATAATCTGAATCTTGGGCATCCTTGTTATGTTCTTTTCAATACAGTACAGTCTCAGTAAGAGTACTAACTTGGAATAACTTTGTTTTGCTCCATATCTGAAATGAAAATTACATCATTAGCTGTAAGTTATGTCCCAAGTTGGAGCAAAATGCACCCAGTCATTACCTGAGACCAAGAAAAAATTTGCAATACTCTTATTTTAATCTTTAGTGGATGGCAATAATAGAAAATTAGAAATTACTTCTGAGTTCCAACTTCATTTTAACATTTAGGATATATGCCTGCTACACAATTTATATGACTTTCAATTACAACAATATGTGAGACATCTCAGTCTTTGAGGTCCCTCAGAACATGCCCGCGGGACAGGAAAATGCTATTTTTCTGCAAATGCAAACAGAGCTATAGACTCACTAATTTGCCTAGGGAAGTATGTGATATATATAAAAAAAGTCAATCCAGTTGTCTTTAATCCAAGAGTATGTCTCTAATGGATGAAACATCACCCTTGATCCTAGCTGAAAAGTCAAATGATACCTTCAAAAAACACATTAAAATTCACGATACTGTAGATTACTAAGATATTCCTTTGGGCATGGGCTGTTTGAAAAGAAGTAAAAGAAATAAATTAGGTGTTTAGTTAGTTGCATATTACCCACAGTTCTACAGAGTTGTGAAGAAAACAAATCTGGAGTGCTGCATTGCACAACTTCATAATGCTGCAGTTAGATTTTTCCTTTGTATTAACAGACTGGTTTATTTTAAAATCTATTCAGGCATTGGAAAATCATAAATATTCAGCTTCACAGATCTGGAGGTCAGATTTCTGTGACTGTAATACATAGCTTCTTGTTACGAAGCTCTCCAATTTAGGGTCAAACTCTGCTTGCTTTACTGACGTTTGATTTAGGATCGAAATACACTTGTGAGTGAAGGAGCGGGTTTTATCACAGTATTATAAGACTTCACAGTGATGATGCTGCTCCAAATATAAACAAAAATATGTACTCAGATACTGATCTAAAAGGGGCAGATTATGACAGCGTTTGGTAGGAATATTTCTAAAAGTTGTAACAGCGCTTGCATAGTTTCATAGGAAATATAATTGAATCCTCATATACAGCTGTTTTTCTCTCCTTACCAGTACTTCTGAAGGTTCATACAAATGCAGTTGAAGCCTCATTTTGACTCCTCTATTAATATTACAAATTTTAAATAAAGCATGTCAACAGATACAAAAGTGGTATCGGTCTCAACGTCTTCAATTTTGCCTGTATGCCAGCATGCAGTATTTTGGATTACGCAAACTTCAAGTCCTACTGCTCGCTACACCAGTGTAATGGAGCAGACAGTAAAAATTTTAGCATGTAAACTTTCCTCTCAGATCCGCCAGAGGGACATAGAATATTGCCTGCCCCAAAATCACTTAACACCCTAAGTCAATAGTCAGCCATTAATCCATGTGAACCACAGGCCTCTGATCTTACAGCTAGTCCTTCTTAGCCTGTTGGTACCGAAGGTGTTGGCTGGGATACCGCAGAGTCCCTACAGCAACGGCCACCCTGTTGGGATATTTAATGAGAGAGAGACTGGATGGAACCAACAATCACAGGTATGCTTGTAACAATTAGAGGAACATTTCTGTTACCTTATGTATTCTTTCTTAGTTTGTAAAATACTGCTTCTGATCATAAATGCAATTAAGAATCACCCCTTTATCGTAAAGCAAGAAGAGAGTATGCCTGGGAAGCTGAAACGTAGCCATCAGGGTATCACGAACGCTCTATAACTCTGCTGTGATGGGACAGTAGAGTTGCCACTGGCATAGTCACTGACTTTTAAAGATTTTCTTTCCAGCAGTCAACAGAAGGATGATAATCCCCCACCCCACCAAAGAACTGGAACACAAAAAAGTCTCATTTCTCATTTAGCAATGCTGTATTCTTGTAGGCCATGACTGATCACTCGAGCAGCTACGGTGGCACCATTTTATCACTGGCGCTGTTGCCAAAAGAGTTGCATGTCAAATTGTAACCCCAGGAAGGAATTCCTCCACAGCTGGAAATTGCATGGGGAAAAGCAAAGGCAAAATGAACTTTAACTATCTCCCAGCCTTCTCCCGCAGATGCTAACCAAACACAAAGACTTTGAGAAGGAAACGCTCTTAGATGTTCAGTATTTACCTAGATGCATAAATGCCTTGTGCTAATTTAGAGTAAAATGTGTGGGGTTTAGATATTGTCCATCTAGAGTTCCTATATATATAAACTATTCCCTTTAATTTTATTATCATATAATCCCCTAAGAATCAATACCATAAACAGTGATGACAGAATGAAAAAACTGGAGAGAGGCTTGGGATATCTCACCCTTTAAATCTTAGGGCTTCAACAAGTCAGAGTGTCATGTCTCCCATCGCAAAGAAGGCTTTCAGAGCCAAAAGGTCAGGTGAGAGCCTTGAACTTTGTGTGCAACAGTCTTGACGTCTGTCCAGACACCAACAGCCGGAGGGCTTGGAAGGTGTTATTCCAGGTAACGCAGTCCTGTGTCTATCCACTGTGGCTTTTAGCCAGGATTGTGACCTGTTTATCTTCTATTTCATTGTCCCACCCACCCTCGAGTCAGGGCTGTTCAGAGAAGTTCCGTAATAGAATAGAGGGGTTGGTTTGGATCCAGCTGGTCCTGGTGCTTGTTGTCCACTGTAGGTTCAGTTTAGTTGTGTGGATGAGACTTGGGACACGATGAGAGGGAAACTCTAAATAGCTCAGAGGCTTTTTAAGAGGTGAACGTTTTATTTACTAGCTAATTGCTACTGCAAATAAAAATTTCAGTAACCAAGAGAAGGTTAGTTATATCTTTCTGCTAGGAAATTTGTAGCATGCTCCTTTGGCTTCAATTGATAGAGTCTGAATTTTCTAATAAGCTTTGCTTCATTGAAAACCACCCCTGTAAAAGTAGCAACATGTAAAGCAAACCAACTCTTCTTATTTTCCCTGCACGTGTATTCAGAATCCTACCTCCAAACAACCTTAGAGAAAGTTTCCGCTACTATTTTTTTTTCTTGTCGGTTCAGCATAGCCAACAGTAAAGGTCTTGTTTACATTAAGCAAATGTGCAATGATGCAGCAAAATCAATTTAGTCACACTGATGCAGATCCCTCATACAGATGTAATGCCTGTGTGCAAAGTAGGGCATTTCTGAATATACACAATATTTAAAATGAAGTGAGAGATTCCGTTCTTTCCAGCTGATTCCTTAATATGATTCATATAGATGCCCCTGAAAGCCTACGCTGCATGAAAGGGACTTTCTGGTCAAAAATATGGGTTAATTAGGAGTACCATTGATCATGAAGGAATAGCATGACCTTTAGATTGCAAGTTGCAGTAGCTCAACAGATAAATTAATACTTAAAAAAACACCCTTTATATTTAAACTTAGCATGTTTGACCTTAAAATCATTGGGAAAATAAATATGTGATTGCATAACTCTGTTTTATGGTTACTTTTCAGAACAGGAGTGAAAATGAATATACTTTTGGACCTGGGCTGTTCTTAGTAATTTAATGTGATCTGTTGTCAACACGAGGGAAAAACAAACCTCTGACACTCAATAAGAATGAGAACAAAATGTACCTTGCTGCGGGTATTCAGCCAAAGATCTATGGGCAAAAAATGGCACAGCCTGTGAAGGTGTTACTGAAAACCAGGTGGGGTCAGCATGTGAGGTGACAGTAGGAATACCAGTAATGAGATAATGACCATTTTCCTTTGCAGTCTACAGAGCTTTGGGGATTCTTTTTATTATTATTGGGTTTTGGTTTGGGGTTTTTTTTAGTTTTTAGTATTTTTTTAATAAAAATGCTTCAGAAAATTGTGAAGTTGGAGTAAAAATTCTGGTAATTTGGTAAATGTCTTTTAGATTTAAAAAAAAAAAAAAAAAGAAAAAGATTCCAAACACTTCATGTTGCAGTATAACATTTATTTAACATAGTAATAAATGAAAGACCAGAATCCTAACAAATATATTTTTATCGTAAACATAGTTTTTAATAAAATCCAGAGGATGTCTCAAAAGCTTTTCTTTACAAAGTATTTTAAAATTGGGGAAACTTTTTCCTAATCTGAATGGAAGCACCTTCTGAAACCTGGGAATCTTTTGTTCAATGAAAATTTTATTCTCCTTACAGCTAAAGACTCACACCAGGGAAGTGAAAAATGATGTCATATGGGGCTTCCTTTCCACATGCATTCCCCTACTACCATTGCTACTGACGTTGAAAGCGACCGTTAAAGCAACATTTTTCCCTCCCCCACCCTTCCTAAAAAAGAAAAAGAAGTTTAGGAAGTCCCTTTCCAGGAATGAAGTCAGGGCAGAATCTCATCCTGGTGGGTTACAATCTCCCAGTGGAGCCAGGTGACTTGAGAAACACTGTTCTGTAGGTCTCAATTCTCTTTGGACCTTCCCAGAAACAAACATTAACAGGAGTTGGCAAAGCTTCATTTTTTCTAAGAACAGCGCTAATGCTAACAAGAATGCGAGTAGGAAACCCTCATCGGAGGATGAGTCAGGGGCAAGGGAAGTGCTTAGGTAGGTAGGGAGCTAAGTACTCAATTATTACTGAATTTGAAATCCACAGGCACTACAGCTATACCCCCTACCTTATAATTCCTGAGATTATCAAGATTTATCAACAGAAGCTGTGGCCCCCACTGGATAATTCCCAAGTTACTTGAAATGAGTCTAATACCCAGCAGGGTTACTTGTGCTGCTGCAGAAAGCTATTTCTGGCCTTTTATGTGTCAGAAAATAAACTGGATGTGATGGATTTGGAGCTGCCCTGTGATAATTTAGGAACATGGTCTGTTGGCCTGATTATTTGGATGAATGTAGGAGTTTAATTCATCAGGGGTTGGCTTGCAACTGCACGCTTAAATTATCTCTGGGCCAGTCTGTACTTGCAACCCTGGGATGCCCCACTTCCATTGAGGCTGCACAACCAGGGAGCATGGGGACTTGGTGAGGGAAGAGATTCGATTTTGAACCACAGCATCTCTGCATGGGCAGTCCTACCATCCTGCTCATCCCTAGGAGAGACATAGGTCTCCAAAGCTCCACTGGGGATTAGAGATAGGACCTGTAATTGTTTGATAAAACAACTGAATAGAGCCTCGTTAGGGAACGTTACCTGGGATGTGTTCACGTTTAGCCTTGCTAATTCCGTATGTTTGTGAAATTTTCTATGGAAGTGAAGGTTAACTCTAAAAAATTCATTTTTTGAAGAAAAAGAGTTTGTGAATACCATGGTCATTTTGAGCAGTTTTTACCTAATACTGGACGTTCCGCATCAGCATGTTGCCTCTCCCCTTAGCCAGGCCCCTTCTCCATGAAAAGGGACTTATCGGGATGACCCGAGGGTTAATTTGCAAAAGCACACTGACTCCTCTGAACATGAAACTAATGGGAAGCTGTGCAGTGGTGGAATTATTCCACTGTTTACAGTGAAGACATGTTGGGTGGAGCACCGGAAACATTACTGTGTGGCTGGCCCACTCCAGGACGTTGGACTCAGACTTATCTGGGGTGAGCTTCCAGCTGAGACCAAGCTGGTCAAGTGACTCTTTTTTCGATTGTGAAAGAAGAGTGCCAGTGTTTATTTGCCAGGTTCTGAAGAAATACTTGACTTGGGTAAATAGCATATATTATAGGACACAAGGAAGTTTTCTAAGAAACCATCCCTCAATTTGGAAGAAAAGATTTGTGTGTGTGTGTGTATGTGTTGGGTGAGTGAAATATAGAAAACAAAGTTGAAAATCCTAAGAAAATTACCTGAACCATGTTTCTCTCACTCTCTCCTGGGAGAGAGGAGAAGTAGGTAGCTTTACGGGTTCTTGATTGTGTAGTTCAAAAAAGCAGTCTAAAGGCATAAACCACATTCCAGATTAATTCCTAATTCAGCCGTCATAGCTAGGGAGGCACTATTTTCATTCAGTTCTTATTCCAGCCGTTCTGCTATGTGAAGTTCTCCTTCTTCACTGTTGCTGGAAAGGTTAATATATTACATCTTCCTAACTGTGAATTTCTAATGTGCTCATCTTGCCCCCAGTGAAAATCTTTTATATTTTATGGATTTCACTCAACAGCAAAACCAACCATATATTTAGACATCCATTTTCTCAAGAGAAGCCAGACTAGAAAATGCTGTATATTCTGGGGCAGATCCTCCCAGTGACTGCCTCATGTTGCTGGTAGTGGAGTCTGGCCAAAAAGCTGCTATATCCTCCTCTTGGATGACCACAGTGGCAAAAGCATTTTTTAATGATACAGACGGAGTGCTGAGTCTCCTCTGCCACTTCCTTCACAGTTGCCACATAAAGGATAAAACTGAGCTGTCCAGATCACACTGCAAGCCCCATAGCTTTATTTTGGTCTATGAAAAATCTTTGGAAAGAGACTGTTTAGTGTCACATGGCTGTTTTAGGAGGAAATGTACATGCCAATGTTTAGGGGTAATCTGGGAAGGGTTGTGTTTTGTAAGGCCGAGTGACTGACTACTACAAGAAAATCTAGAAATACAGGGAGGAGACAAAATGAACCAGAGGCAAAAGGAAGAAATCAGAGCCAGCAAGCAAATTCTGAGCACAAGGATCTTCTAGTTACGAGTCCTCCACTGAGAAGTTCTGCTGGGCAGTTGGCAGCCATTTCCTTCTGCAGCTGAAGTTGCTGAATGATAACTTTTTTGTGGAGTGTGTTGCAGGAATCCAGATTACAAATGGGAAAGATCTAGATGGTGGTCACAAAGTGTATATTTAAAGAGAAGGCAAAATGCTGGAGCAATAATACTGCTTCTGGAATTTGCTTTAATTGGGACGTCCAGAAGAAGCAGAGGATTTAATAAAACCCACATACCGTGAACAGAAGTAACAAGTAGCATAGCAAGCTTTAAGCTCTTCTGTGTGCATGGAAGAGGGAAGAAGAGATGAAGTAATCTCAGCTTCTGTGTTTTTTCCTGCAGCTAGTCAACATGATTTCCATGCTTTCTAAGCTGACTCTATCAGCTTGTTACCATCCTCATTCTTTCTCCATTGGTTTGTCTCATCCCAGTGAAACACTGGAGAATCCAACAAGTCATCTTCTGACAGAAACTAGACAAAACTGGCAGCTGTTTTCAGACTGAAGACAGTACAGCACGTATTACCCCATGGTGGGTTTGCCTACATCACCTTTTACAAGCAGCCCCAAGCCAGCTCTACCTGGTGTCTCTGTTGGCCAGACACAGCACAGCTGTGCTCCAAAAGCAGTGCACAAAGATGAGCATAATGGGGCACAGCATCTTTCAATGATTTTTTCCATATTTTGTCTGAGCAATGCAGTTACACTGAAAAGCTTTTTCCTTCACTCTCTTGTCTTCATGTACTGAACGGCTGGTTATCTCAAGATGGTTATTTCTGCTCCTCCCTAACGCTTTTTGTTCCTGTCCTGAGTACTCCTAATATGACACCACCACTAACAGGAAGGACAGCGGGGCTCTACATTCAAATTCAAATTATGCAAGTTCAAACATTTATTTTAAATCAGAGGCTGTTCAGATGCCATGCGACTACAGATTTTACAGCACGGTTTGAGTGAGCTGTGCAAACATCCCAAGCAAACAAACTTTGCAGGAAACATAATCATATCATTTTACTAATCTCTGGGATACTGGCTTAAAAGGATCATAATTTCCAACAAAGTGTCTGCTCAGATCCTTTGCAGGGTCATCTTTGTACTGTTAGATAATACCTCTATTTTCCTGTGTTGACACCTCTTGGAGAAACAGCTTATACTAGTTACAGAATCCATCTAGTTTGATGATCTTACGACTTGCTCTCATCCCTCACAAATATATTATTCATTGACTTTCCGATCATGTTTGCTAACTACTTCAGTTACCACCTGTTCCCTGACAGACCCATTCTAATGGCATTTTTGATACTTCTTCACCTTACAGAACCTGTACTATCCTCCTTAGGATGGAACCCCTTTCATCATGAACACTCACATGCTCTCAGCATGTTAGCTCCTGTCACAAAGAACTGTTAGAACAGCATTGTAGGTTGTTGGATAGCCAAGCCGATGTGTGTGGGATCATAGAAAGAGGATAATGGGGCTCTACCCTACCACTAGGTTAGTCTCAGCAAAGGGAGAGAGGCAGCTGGACCGGGAGGCAGAAGGTGCTTCAGGAAACTGCTTCCGGTGACATTTTGTCCTGATGCGTTGGGAGGTCAAGAGTTGAGAAGGTATGGCTTGTCCCCTTGGTTGACATGCTTACGCAGGGAATGCCATTTATCTCTTAACAGTTCCTCATTGTAAAGCCAAATCTGCTTCCCCCCGCTCCCTGAAATAACCTGTAGTATTGTTCTCCTGTTATCACGGTAAATTATGGATGTGAGACATGCTGAATCATGACAATGCTCCTGTACGCAGTTGTTCTACGCGCTGAAGAAATTCGTCTTTTGTCATGTGTGACTTTTTTATGCTCCTATTTATTATGGGTCCGATGTCAGGGTCTTGATGGGATTGCAAGGAAGCGGGATTTTAAGTGCAGACATCTGGAGTATTCTGAGGAGCTGGGATCGGTTTATGACTGACCTGTGACCAACACGTAAACAGTGCTTCATGTCTGCATGCATACTTAAAGCATTCGATTCAATAAAATGGTGCATCCAAACCAGAATTGTACTTTTCCATCACACTTTTTTAATTTTACCGGTCGCTTCAGTCAGGTAATGTGCCTGTGCACGGCAGCACAGACGCGACCTGCCAAACCGAATGCGGGCCAGTATTTAACACAGACACCCTCACATAAATCCCGGGAGAAGGACAACCTCTTGGATGACCCGTCAAAGGGACGAAGGCCTCTCACCCAGGCAGCGCCAGGGTGCCCGCACACCGCTGGCCTTGGGCCAGCCCTTCTGCCCAGGGGGGAGGGCAGCCATTGGGGCAGGGGCCAAGAGGACCACGGGCTCCAGTGGGGCCGGTGGGAAGCCTTTAGCGCCGTGTTCGCGGGCTGGTGGGGCGCGAGGAGGTGGTGGGTCTGCACCGGTGGGCAACCGGCGCCACGGGAGGGGGTGGTGGGGCGGCCCCGCTGCAGACCCGAGCCCGCCGAGGGGCGGAGCCCCGCCTACCGCCCGGGAAGAGGGCGGGGCTCATCGGGGCGGGGCTCATCGGGGCGGGGCTTCTCGGGGCGGGGCTTCCGCTGGCGGTCGGGCTGGTTCCTGTGGGGGCGGGGCGGGAGAAGCGCGGGCGGCACGTAGGCGGTGTGGGGGCGTGGCCCCGAAGGGGGCGTGGCGCGGGGAGGTGCCGGGCGGGGTCCGGGCCCGGGGGCGGAGCGGGCGGGGAGGGGCGGGGCGTGGGCGGCCGTTGGCCGTGTCGGGCGGCGGGGCGGACTCCTCCCGGGGCAGGCACACAAACACCGCGGGGCGGGGGTCGGTGCGGCGGCGACGGCGCGGGCGGGAAGCGCGGGGGCAGCGGGGCCGCCCCGCCTCCCTTCGGCGCTCCGGCGGCGGCCGGCGCAGGACAATGGAAGAGGCGGCCGCGGTAGTAGCAGCAGCAGCAGCAGCAGCGGCGGCGGCGGCGGCGGGGCCCTGCCCGGCGGATCGACCGGGGGCGGCGGCGCTGAGCGGGGAGAACGAGGCCGAGAGCCGGCAGGGCCCGGCGGAGCGCGGCGGGGAGGTGGCCCCGCTCAACCTGTTGGACACTTGCGGCGTGTGCGGGCAGCCCATCCAGAGCCGGCGGCCCAAGCTGCTGCCCTGCCTCCACTCGGTCTGCCTGCGCTGCCTGCCGCAGCCCGACCGCTACCTCATGCTGCCCCCCGCCATCCCCTCCTCGGTCGCCGGCACCCCGAAGGAGCCGCAGCCGCCGGCGCCCCCCTCCTCGCCGGTCCATTCGCCGGCCTCACCTCTGCACTGTACGCCCGGTAAGTGGCCCTTCGGAGCTCAGACCCTTTTCCTCCGCCCGGCCCGTGGTCCCCCGGCCAGGGGTGCTGTCCTCCCCCCCGGCCCCCTGAGTATTGCGCCAGGGCTGGGGGGCGGGAGGCGGGAAGCTGTCGCGACGGGAACTTGGTACGCCCCGGGTGCCGTGGGCGGGGTGCAGGTGCCCGGCCCCGGGGCGGCCGGGGGCACGGACCCAGCGGGGCGGGCTCTGCTCGCCAGCGCCAAGCCTGGCGGGGGGATTGTGTGGCGTTTTGTTTTGTTTTTGGTTTTGTTTTTTTTTTTTTTATTACTATGAAGTTTCCCACCTCGGAAGGAAGGCAGTAATTTACTTTGCCAGGACCTCTCTGTGTGGCTGGAGGGGAGCGGCGGGAGCCGTCCCGCTCCTCCCGCCGCCCCGGGGACCGCGGCCGGCCTGGGCAGCTTCCCCCGGTGGGCGCCGGGGCTTTGCGCCCAGAAGAGCGTTCTTTTGCCTCTTGCTGGCGGAAAAACCTTAATATGGGGTGATACAAAGACAGAAAAACGTAGGGAGAAAACGGCCTTTTTTGTTGTTGTTGTTGTTGTTGTTTTGAGTCACGCTTCTCGGCCGCCGGCTGGGAGCTCACCTGGAGGGGAGCCCTGCATGAGCCACCCCCCTTACGCGGCGCTCGGCCGGGAGGGCGCGGGCGCCTGGGCGGTAACAAGTGCCGACAAGCAATAACACTTGTCCACGTGATAGGCAGCCTGGATGGAGCTGGTAACGCTGCAGTGTGAAACTTCACTTGTTTAATTGTCGCGCTGAACGGAGAATGCCGTGAGGAAGTTTTGGTAAGCTCCTGTACTGGCGGAGTAGCTTATGTCAATGCTGTAGAAGATGTGCAATAAACTCCTACAATCTGAAAGTGCTTTCCTAATGGTTTTCGTTTTTCCTAGCCTTCTTAGGTCTAGTGGGTCACTTAATTTTGTTAGAGATGACTTCATCTTAGGAAAAGGTGCAAGCAAGCATCCTCTAGTGGAAACAGGTGAAGACCCTTGCAGAATCTTAAATAGAAAAGAGGAAGAGTGATGGAAATTAACTTCTCAATACGTATTAGTGGAGGTTGTTGTTACTGGGATGTGTAGCAGGGGCTCAAGTGAAAACCTCTATATAAAGAAAGAAGAATAGCCAATCTGGAGTTACTACTTAAGTATTGGCCATTGTCCTTTAAGTGCATTTAGGAAAATCTTACCATCCGCGCAGCGCTTCTGACCAGGAAGATTACAACTTGAATATGCAAAATGTTTGCAGCAATTCGTAAAGGAACACCATCTCGAGAGAAAGGAATATTTGGGACAAGTGGAGAGATAGTATTGCTTCAGAATATCCAAGAATGCCCTGAGTATGTTATTAACAGGATATGCTGAGCTTCATCTACATGGATGTCTGTGTTAGTGTATTCATTCAGTCTTTAATTTTAGCATGTAATTTATGTAGTAGTCAGACTGCCTAGTCAGAAGTTCCAGAATGGGAAAATCTATGAGACCCAAAGCCAGTATATTTAAGATCGTTTGACCCAGGAGAAGTTATTGCTCATATGTCTAGGAGTAGAACTGTGAGGTTCTGCATGGGTGGACAGAAGAAGCACAAACCCTGGTGTATGATGAGATATTTCAAGATGAGATACTTGGGAATGACAAAGAGGGCAGAGATGCAGCTAGCTCAGGGGTTGCAGCATAGGCTGAGAGGCAATATAATAATCTTATGAGTTTTGAGGTCACGAACAGCATAGCTCAGTTCCCAGATGTTCTGTTTAAATGTAGCAGAAATAGGGGTCTGTAGCTGAGGAAAAAATAAGATGCATCATATGAATGAAAAGATTATTGCTATTCAAACAGCTCCTTGAGAGGACAAACAACAGATGAAATAATGAATCGTAGCAATGGTAAACTTGTAGCTCTGTTCCCTCCTTTTGGCTATGTGAGTGGGCTCTGTATGAATGAGATACACAGTACATATTCTCATTCTACAAATGTTCAGGCATAATATCTTTTGGTTATGTTATTTTTACCCTGCAACTTTTCTTTCAAATTACTTTCATGCTTCCACACTACCATTCATTGTCCAACAGGAAAAGAAACTTTTATAAATCTCACACTTTCCTTGATGCATTCTTCAAGTCTTTCCTTGTCATGGTTTTGGGCCAGTTAAAATA
The DNA here is from genome assembly GCF_963921805.1 of Phalacrocorax carbo. NCBI lineage: Eukaryota > Metazoa > Chordata > Aves > Suliformes > Phalacrocoracidae > Phalacrocorax > Phalacrocorax carbo. Next base: position 63,462,757 of record NC_087513.1, on the reverse strand, counting down.
ACAATAGCTGTATACTAGCTAACTAAGGCCTAACTTGATGTGTGTGGGCTGCTTTCTGTTTTCCAACTGATATAAAGAAGTTGTAAACTTCAGTTAGTACTGAAGGGAAAAAAAAAGTCAGTATCTAAAGCTGATTATATTGAGGAAAAAATGTTACGGTTGGAGGAGTTCTTAAATTCACAGAGGACGGAAGGAAGGGCAAAACAGTGCAAATCTGTCACCTCTAGTAATATGTTGTGCAAAATGTTTGAGGAGTGACCTGAAGAAATAAACTGAAGAGTATAAGCTTAGAAAGTTGAATAGTAAATGCCTCTCATGATGAAAATGATGAGGTTACTGGGATTTAACTGAAGAATAAACAGCAAGGAAGCCAGCTGTGCTCAAGGAATGTGCTAGGTAAGGAACACAATAGAATTACAAACTATGGAATGCCCCTGAAAGATAAGCAGACAGCCTGCTTATGTGCATTGCTGAGCAGCAACATGTTGCACAGAAAGATGTCTCAAGAAAGATTGGTAGAAGGGAGTCTGTTTTGAACAAAGGAGAGGATGTGATTTGAAAAGTGCTTTACTGAGAGTGCCTTACTGAGGGTGTGCTAATACCCAAGTTGAGAAACAGGTAGCTAAAGAGGAACTGAGTTTCAGGTATAATCTGGATGTGCTTTTTGTCTTCAGTAAACTGTTTCTAAACAGAAACAGTCCTTCGCTTTACTAGAATAATGCATGCCTTCAACTTCCAACATACAGGCAAGTTTACTTGGGAGAATGTTGGCTCTCTTTCTGTAAAGACACTTAACAACTAAAAAGGAGTGCTATGAAAAAAAAATTCAAATGTAAGGATCTAGAGTGAATTCTAGTGTTGCTCACTTGAGTATAAGGTTCAGCATGGGTAGTGGCAAAGACAAATGTCAAGACATGTGAAGGCGTTTCCTGTGGTGGATGTTAATCAGCATTCCTCCTGCAAAGGTAGGCTGGTGGCAAGGTCATTTGGCATGGATATGCTCTGTGCTGCCATGTGCGTTCAGTTTTGAAATAAAATTTCTGTAGAGAAGGAAACTTGGAGATTCTGATCTCTGAACTGTTCCTGAAATTTAAGCTGTTGCAGAATCAGCTGTGTGTCCATCTTCAATGGTCTTAGCGCTGGAGGACTCACTGCTTGTTTTCTGAATGTCCAATGCAGCTTATTTGATGTAGGTGATACTTTTATTGCTGCATTGCCAAAAAATGGGTTTCTAGGCACAGAATGTTACGAACTGTGGGGCATGCTGCAAGAGTGGGTCTGTAAATGTGATACTAGCTTGTGATCAAGTGCCTACAGACACCGCTACTTAATATCTTGGCTAACTTCATGTGTGTTTTCTTTTTGTTTCTCAAATGGTCATGCCTTACTATTTGTGCGAGTTTCAACTGGTGCATACAAGAAGGCTGTTATTAGAAGTCTGCCGTTTGCCCAAATTTTGTGCTGGGTGGTGCTTCAATGACTAGTTGAGCAGTACTGCCTATACTTTAATTAAAGGACAGTGTTTAATGTGGGGAGTATCTGGACCTCATAGTACTCTTGTGGAATTTTTAAACGTGAAAGATGTACATGAAGTCTGCAAAGTTATAGATTGAGATTGTATTCCTTTTCAAAACTATTTAAGTTGCAAACATCTGTGTTTGTTCTTTATCATCAATCTGCACACAAAACAGATTGGAAACTGGCCTGGGGAAAAAACTTGTGAATAGAAATGCATAGCAAAGTTTTACGCAGGTATTATGATTAAATCCTACTAGTGTCAATACCAAAAATAGTAAATTTTTTTCTTTATCTGTACACAAACCTACTAGCAAACAAATCTGTATGAAGCTGTTAAAAGTATGTAACATTTGGACACTCCCAGGATATAAATTCTTGGGGAGTGCCCAGACTCAACTCAAATATGTTCAATACTTGCTGTTAATTAAGGAGTAAATACTTCAGAGTTACTAAACAAGTACTTCAGTGATGTTCATGTTTAATATTTTAGCTTATTAATGTCCAGAAATATTTGTTTGCCAACACGATTGGGAGGTCTTTAAGGCATGGAATGAAGACCTAACCCTTGATATCCCCTGAAGGATATCCGTGTATGTGGATGGCATCTGCTGTTTTATTATGTCCCACAGTCAGTCCGTATCCAGAGAGCTTTAAACTCTTTAAGGCTCTTGTCTGATCTCAATATCTGGGCTTTCCAATGTCATCACTTCATTTGACATTGAAAATACAGCTTTTGAAATTAACTTAAACTTTCTTATTTCTCTGTATGTAACATGTTCTTTCCCTCTTTCAGTTTGATAACGATTAGGATCCTTATTAGTCTGAAGAATAGAATAGCTTCATTTGAGCTTTCTTACAGTGAAGATCAGTTTTTCTTCCAGGTCTGGGTAGTCTAAGAAGACTTAAGATTTTTTTTTATTTACCTGCTACATAGTATTTCAATTTCATCTTTTGTATTGCCACTTGCATAAACTGAATTGTCTCAGTCTTTGCCATTACAAAGAGTCCAGTATATACTCACACTTGCACATATATGGTTGCATCTATGCATCCTTTCACAAGTCTTATTTCTGCTGTGGTGCCATCAAGAACTGAATTGTTTAACCTGTAACAAACTTAGGGATATTTGGGAGTGCTGATATTTGAAAATAATGTATGTTATAGGAAAGATATGCCTAGTTTTCATACAGTTCTTGATTTATGCTTAATTTGAATTGAAAAATCCCAGAGCCCCAGAGATTGCATATGTGAAAAGCATTTAGCATTGTTACAGATGAAATATAATATTATTGTTTTGATAGCCTGTAATGGACAAACCTCTTGGCTAAAAAGCCATGAAACTAAGAAAAAACTTAAAATAATAATCAGCAAACTGTCTAGAGAAGGTTCTTATTTTTTCTGTTTATAATGCCCTTTTAGAAAAGGTATGCTCTCAAGATATATATGATGGGATATACACAGAATCATATAGGTTGGAAAAGACCTTTAAAACCATTGAGTCCAACTGTAAACCTAACACTGGCAGTTCGCTCTAAACCATGTCCCTGAGCACCAGATCCAAACATCTTTTAAATATCTCCAGGGATGGTGACTCAACCACTTCCCTGAGCAGCCCGTTCCAATGCTTGATAACCCTTCCAGTGAAGTAATGTTTACTACTATCCAGTCTAAACCACCCCTGGTGCAGCCTGAGGCTATTTCATCTCATCCTATCACTAGTAACTTGGGAGAAGAGACTAAGACCCACCTCACCACAGCCTCCTTTCAGGTAGTTGTAGAAAGTGATAAAGTCTCCCCTCAGCCTTCTCTTCTCCAGGCTAAACAGCCCCACTTCCCCCAGCTGTCCCTCATCAGACTTGTGCTCCAGACCCTTCACCAGCCTCATTGCTCTTCTTTGGACACACTCCAGCACCTCAATGTCCCTCTTGTAGTAATAGGCCCAAAACTTGAGTACAGCATTTGAGGTTCGGCCTCACCAGTGCCAAATACAGGGGCACGATCACTTCCCTCTTCCTGCTGGCCACACTATTCCTGATATAAGCCAGGATGCTGTTGGCCTTCCTGGCTACCTGGGCACACTGCTGGCTCATGTTCAGCCAGCTGTCAAATAGCACCCCCAGGGCCTTCTCTGCTGGGCAGCTTTCCAGCCACTCCTCCCCAAGTCTGTAGTGTTGCCTGGGGTTGTTGTGCGCCAAGTGCAGGAGCTGACACTTAGCCTTGTTGAACCTCTTACAGTTGGCCTCGGCCCATCAATCAAGCCTGTCCAGATCCCTCTGTAGACCCTTCTTTCCCTCAAGCAGATCAACACTCATGCCCAACTTGGTGTCATCTGCAGACTTACTCAGGGTGCATTCGATCCCCTTGTCCAGATCCTTGATAAAGATATTAAACAGAACTGGTCCCAATACTGAGCCCTGGGGGAACATCACTTGTGACAGGCCACCAACTGGATTTAACTCCGTTCACCACAGCTCTTTGGGCCTGGCCATCCTCCCAGTTTTTTACCCAGCAAAGAGTATACTTGTCCAAGCCATTAGCAGGCAGTTTTTCCAGGAGAATGCTGTGGGAAACAGTGTCAAAGGCTTTACTAAAGTCCAGGTAGACAACATCCACAGCCTTTTCCTCATCTACTAAGCGGGTCACTTTGTCATAGAAAGAGATCAGGTTAATGAAGTAGGACCTGCCTTTCCTAAACCCGTGCTGCCTGGGCTTGATCTCCTGGTTGTCCTGTACATGCTGTGCGATGGCACTCAAGGTAATCTGCTCTATAACCTTCTCCAGCACCAAGGTCAGACTGACAGGCCTGTAGTTCCCCAGATCCTCCTTCCCACCCTTCTTGTAGAAGGGGGTCACATTTGCTAATCTTCAGTCAACTGGTACTTCCCTGGTTAGCCAGGACTGCTGATAAATGATGGAAAGAGGCTTGGTGAGTGCTTCTGCTGGTTCCTTCAGTACTTTCAGGTGGGTCTCATCCGGCCCCATAGACTTTTGTGTGTAGGTGGTGTAGCAGGCTGCTAACCATTTCCCCTTAGATTATGGGGGCTCCATTCTGCTCCCCATTCCTGTCTTCCAGTTCAGGGGGCTGGGTACCAAAAGAACAACTGGTCTTACTATTAAAGACTGAGGCAAAGAAGATACTAAGTACCTCAGCCTTTTTGCCATCCTTTGTCACTATGTTTCTTCCCACATCTAATAAAGGCTGGAAATTCTCCTTAGCCCTCCTTTTGCTCATACTAGTTGTACAAGTGTAATTTGAAGTAGAGGATATATTTGCCAAAAATTCCTGCATTCTCTTTTACCAGGAATTTGAGAAAAATCAATAGATGTACCTATGCAGTCTTTATTAAGGTAGGCAATTACCTGATGCTGAAAGAAGCTTTAATCATGCTTGCTCCAATATATGACTAATATAAACATATATTGTATGCTTATTACCTTGTGTATGTCTACAGAATAGTGTTTTATGGCTAGGTTAGATGCATTTACATTCTTGCTTCATTCACCAACATGAAGTCGGAGATTGAAGACCTGAAGCCATCAGATGAGTGTTAGAACAACTGCAGTGACGTTCCTTTGAATTAGAAGCCTTTCAGAAGTTATCAAAATAGCTGAACTGTTGTGTGGATTTTTTAAAGTGACAATTTACAACTTCAGAGGCCAGCCTAGCTCTCTTCCAATATAAAATCAGCTTATAATGTCTCTGGTAAGCAATTAATACTTTTAATAATGGAAAGGAATCAGATCATAAGGTAACAGGAGAGGAAATACATACTAATATATTAAAAATTGTGTATCTAGTTGAAAGTCTATTGAGTTTTAGTGCATAGGATAAAGATGGAGATACCTCTTAAGAAAATTACTTGTCTGAAGAGCAAGGGAAAAATAATGGTGCATATGTTCACTAAGAGGCAAGTGAAAAAAGGAATGTGCTCTTTGTGGGCTACCTCATTCATCAGATAAATGTACTAAAGAGGTAGTAGGCCATGCAGCAGGCTTTTAGGTTGGCCTGTTGACCTACACAAGTGCTACAAAGTTGCCATGTTCACTCAACTTTACCCAGTTAGTTAAATTTAAGAAAGGAGTTCTGTTGAAACTCTGGATTCTGAACGTGGTGTTGTTAAAGAAGCTGGTCTTTTGTACAGGAACAACTTTATGCCAGGGTTGTGTAAGTTTGTGTTAAGATGCTGTAGGTGGAATTTCCATATTATTTAGTGGAATTTCCCAGTAACAGTAAACTTGTGAAGCTGGTACTTTGCCCATTATATCTAATCTAAAAATAAGACAGGGGAAAACCAACAAGAATTTAAAGTGAATTTTAATGTGGCTGTATTTCAGTATGAATAACTGACTGCATATGAAAAATCTGTTATTTCTGAAATTGTAAACATCTTTTAAAAGTCCACATTTCCAGTAAGGTGAAATACTTTAATACAGTAGTTTTTACTGATTTCCCAACAATGATATGCTGGAATAGGCAGGGTTATTCAGGTAAATATGGCCCTGCATTGTGGACCTATCCAGATGATCTGGCTGAACTGTGAGTAGTAGCAAAATCTCCTACTGGATTTACCCTTATTTAACTTTTATCTCTTGTAACAGTTTAATGATGCATTTTTTATGTTTGACAGATTTAAAGGTCACAGAAAACTTGCTTTCATAGAAAAATCCCAGGGATGCTATTAAAATTTACCTCAGCAATTGGATAGCTATGGAGTAATTTACTGTTTAAACTATGTACTTGCAGATCAAATGTGCTTTGGAGACATCAGTGTCATAGTTGAACTGACTAAATATCTACTTTTTTTTTCCTAGTGGCCAGAGAGAATGCATAAAACCATAAATGTTTACTAGGAAAGAAAGCATGAAACAGTTGTGTGAAGTAACTAAGAAAATTACTCTATTCTTAACAAGAAGCAGTCTTGTAAAGTCAGGTATGAAACCAAAGGTTGAGCAAAAGAATGTTCCTAATTACTTGATACTGTCTCTCCAGTGCTTCAAGTAAATGTTTATTTGAAGCTTTTATGTGGGAGAAGATTGTGTATTACCTTGCATACCCAAGCTTTCTAGTTATTTTTGAAGTTCACCAGTGGGCTATGGAGAAAAAGGAAGACAGTAAGCAAGGCTCAGCTGTTTGAACTGCACTCATGGGTTTTGAGGGCCCTTCTTTCTGAAGTGGATTTGGGTCACAGGTACATCTTAATTTAAAAAAAGAAATCTGCAACTCCTGTGCTGAACCCTCCATAAGTGGGAGTACACAGACAAGAGAACTGAGCCATTTGCTTTCTGACTGTAGAAAGATTCCTGCTTCTGATTAATAAGTTGCCACAGGCAGCTCTTTTTTTAAAGTAGTGAGTTCCCCTTTCTACTGTAGTCCCTCAAGTGAATATAGTGCAATTTGAATAAAGCAAGACTGTACCTGAAATACCCTTTGAACTAAAATGATTACTTGATTTGAAAAGTGACTGTATATTTTCCCAGTGAGCTGACACATCTGTCTACTGTACATAGTAAAAAAGAAACAGGACTATTTTAACATAATGTTGACTTGGAAAAACCCCATGTATTTTCTAGGATATCTACCTGAGTTCAGAAAGCGTGTAATAAACTTAAAAGTTCACTTAATCCACTTCATTCATTTCTAGGCATCTGCTATAGAGTCACAACGTGGTTAAGGATGTGTGGAGTTGAAGTTGCTGAACTAATGCTATAAGCCAGCCTAACAGAAGTTCCTGTTGTGCTAAGGCTGCTGCTGAACTTGCTATGTCAGGGTGCTTGTAACACTGCTGGTTAAGGGAGGGAATGCTGGCAGCCGTGCAGGGAATGAGTAGGTGGGAAGTGTGGTAGAGAGCTGCAGCACTACTGGAGCTGGAGAATAAGACATTTTAAAGTGGGAGCAAGGTTCTAATTTTAAATGCAAGGTATGGTGCCTTGGTAAAATATCCCAGCACCAACAGGCCTGTTACTAGAAATGACTAGTATGCAAGACTGGCCTGAACAGCAAAAGTGTGAATTGAAACATACCTTTTCTTTTCCAAACTGGACTCTGATTTAAAATGAGTAAACTACTTGCTAAACTAATGTGGGAGTGTGAATTGCCTGCCTTCCTAGCTAGTTGATTTAAAAAGAAGTGGAAGTAGCTTGAATCGTCTTTGCCTTTTGGAAAAGCTGTGCCACTTGTAACTATGGTTTCAATAGTTTTCAAGTAAAGGTTGAAATTCATAGTACTCCCTTGCCCCAAAGTGATGAATTAGGGTGGTGGGCAACTGATCAGTCAGAAGGTGAGATAAAGACAGTCTATTTAGCAGACAAGTTTTGTTGAATGAATATAGAGCTGTGCAATGATATGTGATGTCCAATAGCAGGATCTTAGTAATGGCTGAATGTCCTGGGAATGTTGAAATCTTGGAGGTAGCATACTTCAGGGTTAGATTTAGCTCTTTTGAGTTTTACAGCTTCCCAGTTCCAGTAGTACCTTTGCTTGCTTAAGCAGTTAGTTTTTAGCCCTCAGTAGTTTCACGAGCAAGTAAGGAGCAGGTCTTTCATCACACATTAGCAGCTATTGTTCTCACTTGTTTTAGCCTAGGAATTGTTGAGTTTACCAACTACAGACCACTTACTTGGCCTTCAGTAGTTCTGTTTTCTCTTCCCATTGCTGGTAGGGAGCAGGGACTATAAGGGTGTAACCCACTAGCTAGAAATTCTTTCTTTGAAACCCCCCAAAATTATTTAGAATACTTTGATTGTTTAGTTTAATCAAATGTTAAGGGAACTTGAGCTTCCCAAAGGAGATCTATTTAACTTTTCCTCAGTCCCTTTTCTATGTAAGAAACTCAAATGTGGATTCAGAGCTCATGCTTGAAATCTCGCCCGAGTAAGTATTATGTGAAAATGTAGACATACAGAATTCTTTCCTGGGATAAACATAGGTGTAGGTTGCCTCATGTAGTCTGCCTGAATGTGAGTCCAGAGATGCTAGCAGCCCTTTCTTCAAATATTACACTCCAAGCTCTAAAATAGAATGGTTATTCCCTGCTTCATAGCAAAGGCAGAGTCCAATATTGTGAAAGAGTGTTCAGAAGACCATGGGGTAGAATGTATGGGAGGGCCTGTAGTCTTCCCACATCTTCTAGCCGTGAAGATTAAATAAATAAAAAAAAAAGCCTAGCAATAGCATCTTGTTTTACATTTGTCTTAACTATTCTCTGTATGATAGCAATTCTTGCAGGTCATTCTTATCTCCACTCGATAAATAAATGTTTGTTGTATAAACTGTTGGGACTGGCACCATCAGTAAAATCCTGTGTATCTTGATGGACTGACTGGGTTCAACTCCACATCGGGATACAACCCTCCGTTGCCTTTCTTTTTTTAGAAATGGCCTTATAACTGGGACCAGATACAACTTAAAAGCAAAGCCACAGTTTGTGGTAGCTTATATGCCTCCTAGATTACCACCACTGCCGTTTAAACTCAGCAGGGTCAAAGATCTCTTCTCAACATAATCATTGTAGAAGCTGTTTTGGCAAAATGAAGACTATATAAGCATCCCAAATGGATTGAACTGACAGCCCTCTTCCTCCATTCCACCATTTGTGCAAGAGCTGAACATAGTCTAAATTCTTTAAGAAGCTAAATGCTAATCTTACTGTTGCTAAATGGACTTTAAAAGGATGCATTACTGCACTGAGTTCCAATCTGATGGTATTTATTTTGTGTTTTCTTTTCTTTTTCCCAACTCCCAGTTGCATGTGGATAAGATCAGATTTAATAAGGTTTTCCATGGCTGCCTTTTGACTGATTTAAATTATTGAGAATATGATATAGGTGCTATGAGCTGCAGGATGTCTGACTTCAAACCTTTGCCAGAGTAGCTGTTGTTCTGCATTAAAGTCACTGTTGTTTGTTTTAGCTTTTTCATTTGCCATTATGCCAGCCAAGTAGGTTAAGAACCACAATGCCATAGTTGAACCCTTGTGAATATTCCTTAAAAAAAAAAAAAAAGTAGAAATAGAAGTATAATCCTAGTTCATTCCCAGACTGGTATTGGAGGCAAAGTGTAATGTTTCTAGAACTTTATTTTCTAAACCAATATATGATCAATCCTTTCAGGCAGTATGGCACAAGAAGGTGGAAATATATCAAGTGAATCTAAAGGACAGGGAAATGGCATTTATGAAGACTGGTTTTGGTAGAAGATTCATTTCCCTAAGCTTCATTCTTAGTATAGAGTGTGTCATGCTGGGAAAGCACCTTTGAAGGAGCTCCTTTCTGGTTTTGGGAAAATAGAAGAAACCATAGGAAGACTTGATTTCTTCACCAGACGTTCACTTCAGCTAATAGGGTCTAGCCTGTGGTTCAGTTATTTACTGCAGATTACAGCAAGAGAGAATATCAGAAGATATGCAATGAGAACACAAGTAGCATCATTGCCGCCTCTGTAAATCTGCTGTTTTCTGAGAGATGTAGGGCAGCTATTTGAAATCACTGTTGTTCTTACTTGATCGAGTGCATCTCCTCTGTCCAGAAGGAATAAATTTTATTAGTTACATTCAGTAATTTTCATATTAATGCATTGTCAGAGTAGAAGGCGCAGTGCTGCTTCTTAATGCTGGTTCTTGGAGGCTGTATAATCCATGCGGATCTCACAATGCATATATTGCTCCAGCTTTGTAGCCTTAAAGTTATATGGGAGCTGGAAAAAGCTGGTCACCTTGCTTTTTGAAGCCTTACAGCAGTTCTGTGGGATACTGGACACATATAACAGGAATATAAAGTGAGTTGGCTTTTTATTTCTGTACATTTACATGCAAAAGTACAATGCTTGTAACTTGCAGATAACTTGGATGATATTCTTCTCTAATTCCTGGGTTAAGAATGATAGAGGGATTCTTGCTTTGAACTGGATGCCCAATAGTGGTTAAGAGTGTTAGTGTAGGTACTGGAAGGAAGTGAATGTTTTTAAGGTATGATTAATCTGACCAACTGCAGACATCTGCTTTAAGGATGAGACGACTCATGACCTAACTATATTATCTAGGTCTGCACTGACTATGAAGGGAACTTCATATAAGTCAACACTTAGATGAATCCCACCCTAGGTATTAAAATTTGGCAACACTACAAAGAAACTTTATCCATCTTTCAAGTGCAGAGTTTAACTTTGTGGAGTCACTTTGGCATAGTAAATGAGCATTACTTTTATGCTGCCATTAAGAGTTACTTTTTCATAGATGCAAAAATTCTGCATGTGGCAAGCTTTAGTATTAAACACCTTTTGAATATAACAAGCAGTCAGAATAGACTTGGTATGGGAATCTTGGGGTTTTTTTATCAAATAAATGAAATGGCTTGAATCTGTAGGGTTTTTTATTCCAATAATAATGTCTTGCAGAGCATTCAGACCTATTTGATGGAAACTGCAGGAAATATGAAGTATCTTTATTTTTTGTCTTACTGACTACATTTACCAGAGTGGGAATTTTCATCAAATATTGTTTGTGCCTTGCATTCTCTCTATCCCTGCCAACAGCAAGCCTTAAAAATATCTAGAAATTCTTGAAATATTACCAGGTTAATCATAAAAGTGTTTTTTATATAACAGACTTAATTTCAGCACAGGTAAAAGTGTACCTTTAAAAATATTAATAATTTATTGATAAATACATGTAAAATTCCTCTTTCTCACTGTTTGGGATCTAAGTCCTGGGCATTGTACTTCTGTGGTAAATGTGCTATTATCATATTGACATTGAAGAATATACTGAAGAGATACTAAGACCACCAATGTCTGGAGCACAAGTCTGATGAGGGACAGCTGGGGGAAGTGGGGCTGTTTAGCCTGGAGAAGAGGAGGCTGAGGGGAAACATTATTGCTCCCTACAACTGAAAGGAGGTTGTAGTGAGTTGGATGTTGGTCTCTTCTCCCAAGTTACTAGTGATAGGATGAGATGAAATAGCCTCAGGCTGCACCAGGGGTGGTTTAGACTGGATAGTAGTAAATATTACTTCACTGGAAGGGTCATCAAGCATTGGAGCAGGCTGCTGATGGAAGTGGTTGAGTCACCATCCCTGGAGATATTTAAAAGATGTTTGGATGTGATGCTTAGGGACATATGGTTTAGTGGTGGACTTGGCAGTGTTAAGTTTATGGTTGGATTTGATGATTCTTAAAGGTGTTTTCCAACCTAAATGATTCTACTTAGCAAAAAAATCAAATTTTTTTTTGTCTTGGCCTACCCTTTCTTTTTTCCTCTCCAATCCCTCACCAAACAAAATAAAGTAAACGAAGGCAGAACCTATTATTCTAAATTAACATATTATTTCTATGTACTTTTGAACATCCATTCCCTGCATATAGAATTTATGGATAAAGTTGATGGAGTCGTCCATTATGTTTGTTACATTGCTGTAATTTGTTTTGAGATTGTTTGAAAGAAATGTAATTTTGATGACTTCTGAACTCTAAGTCTGTCCTTGAGGAGAGATTCAAAATAGATATCTATATAGCAGAATACACATGGGTGCAGCAAACACTGGTTAACAAGTTGATGGCTCTGACTATTGACACTTTTAAAACATAATTGATTTTTGACCAAGTTTTCCTTTGGAGCTACAGACTTGTTTGTTTGGGTTCTATATAAGAGATCTTCTGTGTGTGCCTCAGTTGTATTTTCTACCAGGAATCTGAAATCACCATAGCAAAGATATGTGGAATAGAGTAGACAAGTAAGTTGATATTCACTGTCTAAAACTGATTATCTTCTGCCACCTCTGAATTGCTGGGATGCCTGTGATATTCAAAAAAAGGCTGGCAGATGTACTGCACAATCCACAGGAGACCTTTTTCCTTCTGGAATAGTGGCTGGAAGCCAGGCAGGATATCCTCCTCAAATTAGGTATGTCTGTTTAGGTACCTGAATTGCTCCCCTGAGGCTAGTGGCTTGAAAAATGAGGGCCAAGAGGCTGGTTTCCCAAGTCCTGGTAGGTAGTTTCCAGTTATTGAGGGGTAATCATTTTCAGAATGTGAGGACGCTCATGAAAGAACAGATTGCAAGTGTGCATCTGAGCCCTCAGAGAGTAATATGAGCTAGCCAAAGGCCTTGAATTGCATTAGCATTCCTGTTTTGGATGACATTTCTCCTGAAATACTCTGACTAAAGCCTGTTACCTACTGCTGATGCCACTACTTCTTCTAACTTGGTTCCCTTAATGTGGTCCAGATTCTTGGAAGTTACTTCTTGAGGCTTTTTTTACCTTTACATCTGCTCAGTGCTGATGGGAACATTATGGTATCAGGGGCTAAATGGAGGAATCGGGTGAAACAGTGAGGCATCATATCGGAGTATAGTTTTCATCTTTTCAAAAACGGGTTAAGAACAACCAACTCCTTCAGTGTCTTCCAGAAAAGCTTGTTTCTTTGGCTTGTGACTGGCTACAGTTGACCAAATGATAATCTGCTTATGTACTTCTTTTATTACTATAATTTCTGGTAATAGATGCCCTGTACTGTAACTACTGAACTGCCAGTTGGTAGTAGATGAGAACTGTAAAGGTGAAGATCAGACTATGATGTTTCTTGCTACAAAGAAATGACTGCTGTGTCGTGCTCGCAACTCTAAGGCAGGTTCCATCCCCATACCAGAGTTTCTGGCAACAGAAACTTTTTACCCCAGTGATCTTTTTAAAATAGTAAAAACAACATGCTAACATGGTGCTATTCAGGGAGAAAGGTATTGATTTCCTTGTTCTAGAAGCACATGGATACAGTGGACTTCTGCACTGTTGGCAGGAACCTAGAGTGTCTGCAAAATGGTATTTCAGTAGAATGTATGAATCCAGACAGCACTAAACCGCTTTCAAAATGTTAGCAACTTGAAAAATTAAATACTAGGCTGCTCAGAGAAAACGGTGCAAGAACATCACTGAATCTTAAAAATCCTTGCATCTTGTGTGCTTGAATTCATTACATATAAGTTGGAAATACTTGACAATTTCAGGACTTTAAAGAATGTATTTTAATTTTGATGAAAGAAATGCTCATTGCAGTCAGCAGTGACAATTGACATAATTGTTGGCAGCTTCTGCATTGCTGTTTGAGCATGTTCATTGCAAGGCAGTGAGGTTTTTTTATTCATCATCTTGTACTTAAATATCATCTATCCCGCAATAGCAGTATTTCCCTTTGTTACCATTATGACACTCCATATAATTGTCTTGTTGAAGGAAATGCATTAGACAGCCTTGGATGTGAACAGAAACTATTCTCAGAATTTCTTAAGGTATTCAAAAGTGGCTGGAGAGTCAGCCCTTGCAAAATTTACGATTTATGAAGTCTAATATGCAATATTTGAAATGTTTGAAGATTGGGCACATATAGCAAAAACAATGAACCATTTCACAGAGCAGCTGAAATATTTTAATTCAGCTCTGCAGCGCTTTCCAAGAAAGTCAATGCACTGCAGCATAAAAACTGGCCTGTAACACTCATCCAGAGGGGGGATTACAGCTAGTAGTCTTTGTCTGGCTTTCATCCATTTACATTTTAAAGGGTGGCAAATAAAACATTCAGATTTTAATAAACTTATCTGCTAGATCCATGGTTCATCTGAACGTTTATATTTTGGCAGTAGGTGCCAGTTTCCCCTTGAGATGTGCTTCCTTGTTGGTTTAACCTATCTCTCCTCCATTAGCAGCAGCAGGATGTCAGAACTAGGTAGGAGCAGCTTTTTCTGGAATAAACTGGTTTGAAGAAGTTGCCAAATTTGCAGCACCAGTATTGGCTTAATGAGAAACAAGAGGAAAGCAGTAATTATTTTAAAAATTGATTCAGATGTTATTGCACATGATATCATCTCTCAAATTAAGTTTTTGAAGTGTTTGTTTTTAACAGAAAAACATGACCTGTATAAATATTACCAGTTTACCCTCAGTCCCATGCATTTTAATGAAAAACCTTGCAAATATTAATGGTGTCTGTATACACAGTGAAAGGAGAAAAGATTCTGTAGGTCACAATTGAAATGCCCTAATTTTCTGTGTAGTTATACTAAAAATTTTATAGCTGGGACTATAAGATAGTGTCTTCAGTCTTTAACATACCTTCTATTAATGTTTAATTAGCCTGTCCATTTTTTAAGAAAAATTTAACCATGTGTGACTCACTGTTAGTGTTTTCTGCTCTGAAATCTGTGTAGTTGAAATTTCAAAGAATCCTGTAAAATGGGAAAATTGCTGTACACAAGCCTAATTAATTTATTCTGTAATGACAATGTCGTTTTAGGGAAAATTAGTTGCCAGTTGCTTCCAAGTACTCTAATAGAGAGAGCTCCCTTTCACAAAATAAGTATTTTTTTAATTACTGACCTCTACTGAAGAAAGGGAACCCTTAAGCCCTCCTTTTTTAGTAAAACACTTTGCATCTACAAACAAAAATACTCTTTTGGATCTACAAATGATTATCCAGTGGCTTTATTAAATTGGCTCTGAAACCTGTTCGCTACAGTGAAGACACAAATGAGCCGAAACTGGGGCAGACCAGAGAGCAGTCTCCTCCTATTGTCTCAGGATGCTTCAATAGTGTGGAATGTACTCCCAGGCAATTGAGAACTGAGTTGGAAATAATACAGTATATGCTGTAAATCCATTCTGCTGAATGGCTTGAAATGGCGTTGCTGTGGATGCAGCATGTAACTTGTGAAGAAGAGTAAGAATGTGCTGTGGCTTCCCCTACATCTCTAAAATGCAGGCTAGCGTTCCTTGAAGAGGCATATGTGTTGCAAGTTTATAGCCAGTGAGAGCTGTTATGGTGGAAACTAACTCTTGTCTCCTGGCACTACCCCATTTAATCCATGTCATATTCCCTAATCCAGCTCATTGTGTGGCAGCATAAATCTTTGTCTTGGCATGGGATAGAAATGCATGGGCCGGGAAGCCAGCTTTTTTACTTTTGTTAGCAATGCAGTGTCTGGGCCTGATTCAGGCAAAGTCTGAATGTAAAGTTCCACAGCTGCTTGATTTTTATATGAATGGATGCTGCTGCTAAAAAGGGTGGAGGTCTTTCCCTCTTTTCCTCCTACTCAAGAGCCACATGCGCTTGACCCAGCTCACTAGGTAGCTGCATGATCTACTATCCTGGCATGAAGGAGTAGGTGAAAATGTGGGATCATATCACTTAACATCCTCATGATAATCATTATGGTGATTATGGAACCTCCCAAGTTAATGTTTTCACCTGCCCACCAGAGCACTCTGGAAATGCTTGTTCCAAAAAAAAAATTTTATAGGATTATTTTGACAAAAATAAACACTGACACTTGAGAACTTCATTCTTTTGAGCAAGAACAAACAGGTAAATATGCTTTTAAAGATCTTACTTTCTGCAGTGATTTCACATTAGACACCAACAGGTACAAACTGACACATTGGAAATACCTACTCTCAAAGCTCACTGGACTGCGTACCTAGATTTATGTTCTCCCTTGGTTTGTATCACTGCGCAGAGGCAGGAGGAGAAACCATTTCAAGCTTCTCTTCCTTCTTGATAGGCAATGGATTTCTTTGTTTTATACCTCTGAGAATGAAGATAATTACGTAATAATCAGCTCTTAAAAGAGAGCGAGCTATGCAATTCTTTTTAGGATTCTTAAATTTGAAAATTTAAGCCCGTGTAGAATTGGACTGTTCTCAGTGAAACATGCATTAGAATGCCTTATCTTTTCCCTTGCATTGTTGCCCTTTTGAAGATTCACTAAGTGCTAAGACTACAGAGGAACCGTATGTATTTCTAACAATACATGGGTATTTTTTGCGCTCTCTACTTCTCAGATGCTTTTTCTTTTTTGGTTTGTATTTGCTAAGCCTTGCAGTGCTTCAGGCCCAAACATACTGAAATTTTCAATTATTTTACAGGTGAATCCTGTGGGGTTTTCATGGTTCTCTTCCCCCATGCATTTACCCCATTGTAATGCACACTACAGGGTGGGAAGCAGTAGGCTGCATTTGATGTGAATAATATGGGTGATGGTTAGAACCAAAAAAACATATTTCTTGTTACCACTAGAGAAAATAAGGTTCTGTAGGAGTGAATATTCTGAATTGGAAGGAAGGATGGCAAATCAGCTGGCAACTGACTGAAGCTTGACAAAAGGTTGAGGGGGAAACATAGTTTGGAACAAACAGGCAATTAGGGAAGGGTAAGTCCAGTCGGAAACGGAACAACTGGCTGAAGGTCCCTGGTTAACTAATCCTGTAGCTGCTCTGGAGTCACAGCTGGATGCTCTTTGGTGTTTGTTTCCTTTAAACTGCAGGATGTAGATGGTGGTAGGTGATGCTACTTCAGGCAGTTTTAGGAAAATGTAAGGTCACCCTTGCCCAATTCCCCATCCCCCCCAGCTCTGTGGAGGAACAGGAGAGGTAGCTTGATCAGCTTGATCTCAACTTGTTTCCTCACCTAAGTGATACTAGATCTGGTTTTCTCAGATATTCTCTGTGTCTCTAGAGTGTTCTGCAACATCAAGCATTCTGAAAGAGATGACATTAAAAATACCAAGTGTCAACTCTCTATTTCTGGCAATTTGCTATCATAGGAAATGTTCTTTTAGAAAATCTTCAGGAAGGAATATTACTTTGTTCGCTAAAACCCAACTTGATCTTGGAAGCCTCCTAACTATATTGTTCAGTGCACACACAAACATCTCAAAGCTCTTTAGAGATGACTGGGTTAAGAATTAGTTGAGTATCAAAACATTAATGTGGAATTAGAGGCCCCCTTTACCTCCAGTTAGGATAAACAGTAGAGCCTTGCCATCCAGGAATATGCTTAACCTGAACAGCGTTCAGGTCAACCAAAATGCTGACCTGAATCTGATGCTGTTTCTGATGCTGCTGCATTATAATTGCTCTGAAAGAGGTTATTTAAAGATACTGGGTTTTTTGTCTGTTGTGAAAATACTAGGTTTGGGCTGACTTGGTAACGTACTTGAAGAATATATACTTGGTATAGCAGATATCAATTTCGGAAATAACTTTTGGGTTAGTGAAATTTCATTATCCCACAGTGTGTGGGTTAATAATGTTCTGTGCTGCAGCTTTCCACATTTTTCTTCTCTTTTTGCCTTCATTCCTTTTATCAAAACTGTGGGTGTTTGGGGGGAGGGGAGGGATGAACAGCAAAATTGTTTGGGGATTTTTTTCCCTTTAAAGCAATAACATAGTTCTTGTTTTGATGACACAGTATGCTTCTCCTATAGCTTGGTTAAAGGAGGAATTATTTTCCTTACCAATTTCTATAAGGAAATCAACTAAATGGCTTTTAATATCTTGCTACTCAATTAGAATCTTCTTGAACAGACCATGGTATAAAAGCTAGGGTTCCCAGCCTTGAAAGCACTGAAATAAGTTGTGGCACAATTCAGGAAGCAGGTGTCTTGACACAAGAAGAAGGAAGTGTTGGCAATAAGATTAAGCATGGTTACAAAGCTGTTGCAGGATTGCTTCCAAACCTTAACAGTAAAAAAAAAAAAGTTTGATTCATTGTAGCACTAGGAAAAGTGTCTTGCAGAGGAACTCAATGGAGGAAATGTTAATTCAGAAGTTAATTTAGGAACTGCGTTCTGTGCATGCTTAAGGAACGGTTTAAAATGTAATTAAATATTTATGAGGAAGAAGGTGTAACAATGACCATTAAAAACAAATACATACATGGAAACTAGTAAGAAAATGCTGGGGCTATACCGCAGGAGGTAGAAGCGGATGCTTGTCCGTGGTCTGAGTTAAGCCTTTGTACTGGAAAACCGGATGAGGAAAAAAGGCTTTCAAACCATGGCTGTGATTCCTTTGTCAAATCATTACTGTGCATACAAAATATATGTTCCTCCTATCTTTTAAAATAAAATTTATCTTAAACTACTGTAGTATATGGTGTCATCCAGTAGACTAGTTTGAGGACAATGACACTGTCTCAGTACTGAGTCCTTTTTACTTGGGAGAAGGAGGAAGCATAAGATCATTATGGTTAGCAATAGTCTAAACTGGATTAGACCTCCAAAGTGGTACGGATATTGTAATTGGCATGAGGGTATATACTCTCTACATCTCTCTAAGGTCGCATCATTGAATTATATCTCAGGTTGGCAGGGACCCATAGGGATCATCGAGTGCAACTCGCTGCTGCTTGCAGGACTACCTAACACCAAAGCATATTACTAAGCATTGTCCAGACACTCCTTGCACTCCGACAGGCATGACAGAGCACTATCTTCTCCATATAAGACCTGGAAAGTTACATACAAACCAGCATCTCTCAGATCCACTTCTCTTATCTATTATAGATTAAAGCATTTAACTTTTTAAAAAAAAAAACAAACAAACAACAACAAACCAAACAAAACCTCAAAACCAAACAAAGAACCCAAACAAAAAAAGCTGAGAGCCATTAAGGCCTGTCTCTAAGACTGATGTGTGGTGGGTTAACCTTGGCTGGATGCCAGGCACCCACCAAGCTGCTCACTCTCTCTTCCACATCAACAAGACAGATAGAGACAGGGTGATCGTTTATCAATTACCAGTATGGGCAAAACAGATTCAAGGTGAGGAAGATAATTTATTGCCAATTAAATAGATTTTGATGGTGAGAAACAAAAAACTTAAACAAACAAAACAAAACACCTTCTACCTCACATTCCTCTTCCCTCCTTCATTCCTGAGTTTCCTTCCTCCCCAGCTCAAGTGGTGGAACAGGGATGTGGAGTGGGGGTTGTGGTCACTTCATGACAGTTCCTCTCTGCTGCTCCATTCTCCACCCACTGTTCCCTGCTCCAATTGTGGGGTCCTTCCCATGCGATACACTCCTTCAAGACCTGCTTCAGCATGGGGTCTTTCTTCAAAACAAGCTCCAATGTGGGTCCACTCCATGGGGTGCAGTCCTTTGGGAACAGGCTGCTCCCATGTGGGTTCCCCACAGGCCACAGTTCATGCCAGAAAACTTGTTCCTGCATGGGCACCTCTCCATAGGGTGCAGCTTCTGCTAGGAACCTGCTCTGGCATGGGCTCTCCATAGGCTGCAGTGTGGATATCCACTCTAATGCGGTCTTCCATGGGCTACAGGGGGACAGTCTGCTTCACTGTGGCCTTCTCTCTGGGCTGCAGGGGAATCTCTGCTCCAGCACCTGGAGCAACTCCTTCCCTCCTTCTTTTTGGACCTGGGTGTCTGCAGGGCTGATTCTGTTACATTTCTCTTACTCTCTCCCAGCTGCTGTTGCACAGTATTTTTTACCCTCCCTTAAACACATACACAGAGGCACCACCAGCATTGCAGATGGTTTCAGCTTTGGCCAGTGGTGAGTACATCTTAGACCTGTCTGGAATTGGCTCTGCCTGTGATGGGGGCAGCCCCTGGTGTCTTCTCACAGAGGACACCCCTGCAGCTCCCCCTTGCCCGCCTGCTACCAGTACCTGGACATGTAAACCCCATGCACCACGTTACTGGACCAAATCTTATTCTAAAAGAGGACTCTGCACATGAAAAGATTAAATGTTACACGTCGTCTTCAGAAACATACTGAACAAATTCAGTTACTTTCCTGCTCCTGTTCCCAATATTTCTTTATAACTCTCTGCAGCCTGGCCTTTACAGATGTGTGCTCTTAGGGTTGTGCTGATGTGTTTTGGGCTGTAAGTAGCATAAATAACATGAACTGACTTAAATCCCATCAGATCTGTGATAGCTGACAACTGTGCAGTTTGTTTTGGATGAATGGCTGAAAACTTTGCTTGGCCTATGTGGTGTAGATTTATCTTTTTATACAAAAAGCTGCATTCCGTAACTAGTGTTGCAAAGTTGAATTGCAAGAGAATTTACTTGAAAATTACTATTTCCCAATAAAACTTTAGTACTTGATTATGATAGGTAGCCCTGCTAACGTCAGTACAAAAGCTAATGTTTAAACAGAGATAAATTTGTCCATTAGCTTTGCTAAATTAGAGTGTGTGTCTTTACTTGAATATAATCAGTGTTCTTTTTTCTAACTTTGAATACATTGTTTTCATATTTATCCATGTTTTCCACTTAATTCCAAAGTAGTCATTGTCTTTTCTCTTCTTTTCAAGAGGCTTTTGAGAGGTTTGGGCAGTTTTCTTTTTCTCCTTCTCCCGTCTCAGTCTAGAATTTCTAAGTGAGCTCTTGCACAGGTCACTGGCAGTATTCTGATGGTGAAAATGCAAATGAAATGTTTGGTTTACATTAGTATGTTTCCTAACTTGTCCCTTGCCCCTTCCTTGTCCACCATGTGTTCAATTCAAGCTAGTTTATAAACAGCTTAATACAACTGATCTGTGATTCTGTTTCAATGGTTCCATGTTTAGTCTTCAGTGGCAGTATTGGCCCCTTCCCACCCTCGTGCTGCTTCTCCGGTTGCTTCAGCGTAAGCAGTAGTGCATTTGTCAGTGAAGCAGATGGAAGGATGAAGGTGAAGCTTGGGAGAGCAGGAGAAATACATCGACGGCTGAATCAGTTTGCCACTCTCATTCTCTGTCTATGCCCTGCTCCCAAACACATGCAAAGACCGACTCAGTCACTTGTGCTGACCCTGACCACTGTGCTTTGTCATGGTCAAGAATGAGCAGCGAGGGAACAGAGGGTGGTTTGTAATCATCACTGTTGAAAAATATAAAAATTAGTCTTTTTTTAGCAAGTATGTAGCTTAAGCATTAGGAGGTTTGTTCACTCTTGACCGTGGTAAATTGATTTGCTTAATAAAAGGAGAAATTCAATACTTGGAGTTAACTACCTGACATACGAGAATTAGATTTCTTAATTGTCCTTCATGATGATGGCATAAAATGTGTTACACAAGTTTTAGCCAAAATATAGAATTTGTTGCACAAATATGTATTGAAATGCAGCCTGGCAAAATGGCAATTATAATAAAACCGGGCTTAACGTCATAGCCTTTCAGATGAAAGTGAAATGCCTTGCATACAAGTGGAAAACTGCAGCCTAAATTTCCAGAATGAAGAGCTTGTTTAGGAAAATTGGTGAACTTTTATTAGAGAGCTGCTTTATAGTGGGTTGGCCAGTTAATACTCTAGCATGTATTGGAAGAACATTATTGAAAAAGTTACCTAAAGCTTGTGTGAAGCACTTGTAGTAAGGGATTAAGTTGTTCTGCAGAAAGTGAACTATTTAATTTCTGTATTTCTACATTTTATTGTAAAAGTGAAACAGGAACAGAATTAAGTCCGTGCTGGTTTGGTTAAATATGCAAGTGCCAAATTATACAGTGGTGGTAAATTAATTGGGTTAAACAGTGCCTCTGACCTTCTTCAAGGCCCTAAAATCACGCCTCCTCTCAAATGGCAGCTGTAGGTCTAGAATCTAGAATCTTGCTGTGGACTCACATGACTAATCTGCTGTAGGCTTTGCATGATGTTTTCCACATGCTAAGTGATTATTTCGACCTAATTTAGTTTCAACTGTTCTCTTTTTTTTTTTTTTTTTGTTGGTAATGACAGGAATAATTTTCTTAAAGCAAGATGTTAATGCCTAGCATTTTAGAGATTTTTCTGGGATGCTAAACAAGCCTCAGTGCTAATAAGACATTCTGTCTTCTGCACCTAGGAAAGGTGTCTACTGTAAAATGTTTTTCCATTTCAGTTGTGTCTACTCACTGTCGAACCCCAAGTTTTCAGCTTGACTTTGTTGTTTTTATTCTCTTGAGAAAACTATTAATTGTTTAACCCTTTGAGTTGTTGGTTCTCAGCTCTTTCTTCAACCAGGAGTCTGTTATTGTCTTAGAATTGTTCCCAGCATGTCTTGCAGAGGAGGGAGACAACCTTGCTTATTTATTCCTATGTCTTTCTTGCTTGCTTTCCCTTGCTTAGTGTGAAGGTAGTCACAATATTAATGCAGGTCCTCTTTCTCTTTACAACTTGCCTCATTAATTTTGAATGTATTACATTTCAGTTTCTCTTACTACTTAGTTTGAAGTCAGTCATGTCACACTGCTGGCATGTACATAATAGCGCTCAATGTCACTAATTAATACTTCACACTAATAAATGTTTATTTGAATCCATTCTATAGCAATAAATTATCAGTGGGAATACATTCCCTTTAGAGAAAAATAATTAATTTTCTGTAAGATTAAGGCAAATTCTTCATAGGATTGAAACAAAAGGTGCTTGACCTTGGTTGAAAGAATGTGTCATCAGCAAATACAGGTAAAGGTTACTTCAGTGATAAATGAGAATTAGCTTCTTTTTACTCACCTTATTGACAGGAAAGTATTAAAACATCCTTTCAAAGTACTTATACTTACAAGCTGTCTTTGAAGTTGTTTGATATACCTTAAGTTGTGCAAGCATGATCAGATACCCTTTTTTTTTCCCCCCCCAGTTGGTGTTATCCGCTGTCCAATTTGTGGTCAGGAATGTGCAGAGAGACACATCATAGATAATTTTTTTGTGAAGGATACCACAGAAGTTCCCAGTAGCACAGTAGAGAAATCAAATCAGGTAAGTGTATTAACATGTAATCAAGTTAACACCTTGTAGATGTGTATGCATATCTTTGGCTTCTTGCTGTGTGGCCTTTTTGCCGTTCATATGCAGAAAAAGATGTCAAGTACTTAGCCATCACATCGGGTAGTTACTCTAGAAAATCTGGTAAAATCAATGAAAATGCATGTGAGGAAGGTGGTTGTCTTATTTTAAACCATTTTTAATTGTTGATACAAAATTTCATTGTGAGAACAAAAGATAAAAGTAAGGAATAGGCGTTAAAATGGGAATTTCTATACTTTGGACAGAGCACTTGAAGTGTTCCTTAAAGCAGAGACCCAAACCACACTATGTCAAGAGTTTGCAATGTAAAATGGAATCCTCTAGTTAAATCAACTTCATTGTTCTTATCTCAGCGCTGACAAAACATGGGACTAAACAGCTGCAGTGCAGTTACCAAGCAAGAGGCTCAAACTTCTAATTGGGGAGGATGGTTTGTTGTAGGGGCTTTTTGTTTGATTTTCCTATGTAGGCTGCCTCTTCTTCCATTTGCAATCAAATAATAGCCACCTCATAAAAACAAAACCTGCTTATCTGGAAGAATAGTAATACTGGGTTTTTTCCTCATGATGTTTTTTCAGGATGGCGTGGAAGCAGTACCAAATGAATAGTCACATCTGTGTAGGAGCAGAGTTTAGCAATCTCTGGTATCAAAATATTGCACGTCTTCATTTTTAGCTAGTGTGAGGGAATATCTCAAGTATCTCTTTACTCAAACTTTTTATTAAACTCCGGGCTGAATTATTTACAATAAGTTCCTCTTTATGTGTTGCACCATTCCTCATAGTAACAAAAAGGTTACTTTGTCAACATGGCTTGCATTTTAACTCATCCCCTAACATTTGGATGGTGGTCTCCTTTTATTTTGAAAATGCCTCTTTTTCGTTTTCCTGTTTTGGGGACCTGTATTCTTGGCTCTTGATGCATTTCTTTTGGGGGCAGCTTCTTAGAAGTCCTTTATTGTGTAGTCTGCTTGTTTCAAATCATAGCTGAAAATTGTGCTTACATATATGAATGGGTATGTCTCAGGAACACACGAAAGTACTCAGTCAGGTTTGTGATACCAGCTCACTGACTATTAAAAGCATAAGTGTTGTCATCGTCTCTGAGGAAGTGGAATTAACTTATGTCTCAAAAAACCATTAAACTGTGTTGAGCTTACTGTGATGAGCTTATAAGGAATTTTGCAACTGGATTTCTGAGAAATGATAGAGCTTGCCAGAAACTGAAATTCAGTTGGGAGTTTCTGGAAGTATGAGCAGTGTTATCTTAATGTAGGACAGTTTGAAGTTTGCTTTTTTGTGGGTTTTTTGTGTACATGGTTTTGTGTTTGGTTGGTTGTTTTCCCCCTGGGTGTTGCAGGAAGACATCTGAGTTTTGGAGATGGTTGTAAGATTTACACAAAGTCTTTCAATACTCTACCAGTGAGATGGAGAAAATTAATAGTCCCTGTCGCATTGAAAATTTGACCATATTTTTTTTAGTGACTTTAAAATTAGGAAGAGAAACAAGATAACAAATAACTTTGTTATGCAGAAGCAGTCTTGTTTTGTTTTTTTTTTGACCTTTGCCATAACCTCTGCTTAGTTACATAACAAGTCCTTTAAGATATTGCTTTGGGGAGTGGTGATAGAAGTAGAATTATTTTTCCTAGCTGTAGTGACAAAGTCACAGGGTGGTTTTTTGTCTTCTCCCTCCCCCTCCCCCCATTTTTTTTCTGCTTTCTGTGAAAGTTAAGTAATTGAAGGCCTTTGAGACTTGGATAAGGAATTGAAAATTCAAGAAGGGTTCTTTAAATACTTGAGGTTGGTCATAATCATGTAAAATTGGGTGTACTTCGATGGGTCAGAGGGTGTAAAAAGTTGGAGAATCCACCAATCTTGGTGATATTGGGTTAAGTCAGGTACTTCCTTGCAATTGAGGGAGATGTCTTTTTTGTTTACCTCTTGATCTTGACCTGCTGGAGAGAGATACAGAAAAAATCCACATATTTCAACAGCTGGTTTGGAATCATCCAGGTTTCAGGGAAGTTCTTCAAAGCATTTGTGTTTCCTTGGGTTCCCTTCTCAGACATCTATCTTACTTTTCCGTTCCATATTTGTTTCTCTCTCTAACAAAAACCATCAGGCTTGCTGTTCAGAAAGCATGTCTGTTCTTCCGCTAAGTACCCTGGCTGAACTCAGCATACTTTCTGCAGCAGTTGAAGGCAAACCAGCAGACTTTGCTGAACCAGCAGGGTAGTACATTCATGTGCTTTTCTGCTGACTTTTTTTTTTGGTAAAATAGAGCTAGATGTTTTGTTAGATGCCCGCTAAGTGAGTGTGTACCTTACCTCCTGGAAATAAATGATGTGCATATTTTGGTACAATAATGAAGCTATTTGGACATTCCTTTGTACTTTAGCATTGGAACCATTAAAAAAAAATAGCTACACCATTCTATAAAGCTGTCTGTTGAGGAACAGCAAAGTTAACTCAATGATAGTTAAAAGATCAGTGTCCTGTTGGGGAATATTATGATGCTTAAGGATGATACATACCTCCTTCTGTCTTGTTTTGCCTTTGAAGGAGCAAAAAGAAGAGAAAGAAGAATTGCCAGTAACAGGATAGGCAACAGATCAGAGGACTGTAAGTGGAAAAGATACTGTGACTTGCAGGAAATATTGGATCAGAGATCATACAAATTCTGTCAAAAACTTTGGCTATTTTATAGAAACCTTCTACTGAGATAGTCAGTTTGGCTTTGCTACTTTGGCAGCTTTAGCAGGTTGTTTAAGAAATTAGAATTAGAGGCAAGCCATGGGTTCTGTGGAAGTGATGTTGTTGCTTAGAACCACTGGTCCATATCTATGACTGGCCTGTATATGTGTGTTGTCAGGAAGGACTGGTTTATTTCAATTCAAGAGAGACTGCAAAAAAACACCCTTTCAAATTCAATGTTTGGTTATTTCAGATTTAAAATGGTAATAATGCTAAAATTGGTTTTAGCATATTGAATTAAAACTGTAGGATTGAATGGCATATCATGGAGCCTGGGATTGTGGGGTGAGAAAACTAACTGGAACTCATTCAAGTGCCAGCCTTCTGTCTAAAATCATGTTTACCTTATCTGAGCTTGATTTTGGCAGTTTAGTACCCTACTTACTTACATAGCTGTTCTTTCTAGCAATTACTACTGAAAACTTAAGGAGCAAAAAAAGTAAGCATAAAGGAAGAGTAAAACTACCTAGTGTATGTTCCACAAGGGCTTTCCTGGTTATCATTAAAGAGAACAGTAAGGATTTTGTGCTGGCTATTAGCATAGGAACCTTTTGTGGAAGAAAAGAGACTAACGGGAAATGCAGTTGTGATCTTCCTGAAAGTCGCCATTGTAGGTTGTGGGCAGCTAGGACATAAATACTTCAAAAGAGCAGATCCTTTATAATTTTTTTCCCCATTATGATTTATTGAAAGACTTGGCAAAATTATTGGATGCTGAAGAAAAGTTTGAAAATAAAAATTAATTATACTTGATTCATAAGAATGAGCGGAAAGCAGCTTCAAACCCAAGAAATGTTACTGAAGCAAATGCTAGATTTAAATAAGACTAAAGGGTAGATAAGTGAGGGAAATCTAGGAACTTAACAGAAGAAAATTGTTTAATGCGTGTGCAAAGCCATGGAAGTAAAAATGAGAAGTGTGGGATTGATGCAGAAGACAAGATCGTAGTGATAACACTGATGCTGCAGCATATTGAGCCTGTAGGGCGTTTTAGCCTAGGTTCTAATTCTCATAGCTTCTGTGCCCAAAAGAGAACCTGTGTAAAAATATTTTTGGTAGTAAGAATACTTTTTGTGTCTCTACCAGTTACTAACCTGAGAGATTTAAATCATAGAATCATAGGATCATAGAATCATTAAGGTTGGAAAAGACCTCCAGGATCATCAAGTCCAACGGTCAACCAATGTAATAGTAGGAATGAAGACTTTATGTGAGATATTGGGAATGTAGTAACAAAACAAGGCCCAAGTTCAGATCTGATACTAGACCTGGACACTAAGACAGCAAGTCTGATTGGCATAATAGAGCGATTAATGAGGACAATTGAGAACAAAAGGTTTCTCTAGTTTTGTATGGTACCAGAGTAGCCGCTATGTATTCTTCCAAAGAAGAACTAGTATGCTAAATAGCTTATCAAAGCTGTAGCCGTGGCCAGAATGTTTTTGAAAGCCACTGGTCTAGGGCAGTGGGTAATAGACTCAAGAAGAGTCACAATATAGTTTTGTTGTGCTTCAAAGAGAGGCAGCCATTGATGGGATGTTGGGGAAAGCAGGATATGTCGATCAGGGTTTATGCATTTTGAGGTATCAGCATGTGGTTCATATTTAGAGTTACACATAGGTGAGAATGCCC
This sequence comes from Phalacrocorax carbo, assembly GCF_963921805.1. Lineage (NCBI taxonomy): Eukaryota > Metazoa > Chordata > Aves > Suliformes > Phalacrocoracidae > Phalacrocorax > Phalacrocorax carbo. The sequence goes on along the minus strand of NC_087513.1, from coordinate 63,435,293 downwards.
CAAAAGACAGTGCTCCCTTTGGTGATTTTTGTATGTGCCATGAGATCGATGTTTTTTGGATCCCATAGGGTAAACCACTGCATCCAATTTACACTGCTGAAGTTTGGAATAATAGTTCACTGAATATTCCTCTGGACTACTTTGCTGTCTTCCACTGAAACTTGGAAACCTTTGGTTGCTTATTTAATCTCTTTAATACTCAAAGTATATGTAACTGGAAGAGTGGTTAGTTACTACAGTAGCTGAGAAGACAGCTCTATTACCTCCACTCTTGCATGTAAATGTATTTTCAAGTAAATAAACAAGCTTTTACAACAGAAAAAGTAGTACTTACCTGCAATGTGCTGAGTAATTTCATCTTTCATTAAATTTGAATGAAGGCTGAATGAATACTTCCTGGGGTTATAAAAACTAAAACTAGTAACTGAATTAAATATAATTACAAGGAAAACTCAATTAAAAATAAATATCCGTCTAACCAGAATAAAGATTTACAGGTTAACTAAGGAGAGTTTTATTTGAAATCACTGAAGTACTGCTTGCATGAGTCACAAAAATAAGTGAAATAAGTTCTAGGTTTTGTAAGAGTATAGCAAACATCTGCAGTAATTGTACTTCCATGTACTTTAGCTATATGACTTATTCTAATAACGGGGGGTTCTAGCAAAATCCAAGCTATATCTGAAAATGCATATTTCAAATAAGAAGTGGGTAGAAGCAAATCTACATTCTACCTAGAAAGCATAACTATTTTGACAGTGTGAGTTATGTATATGAAAAATTTTAGAAATCTGTTTTCTGCTTGGTGGCTCTGAAGAGCGTAAAGCTCGTATATATAATTTTGTAGTACAAAGGAGGAGTTTTGGTTCACTTGGATTAATGGTTATTAATGGCTATTGAACCACAATCTTAGTCTCATTCCAACTATAGCAGGTCAAACCAGTTGAGAAAACCTAAAACGTATGGAAAAAAGAGAACTGACAAAGATCTTGGAATCTAGGAGGAATGAATAACTTCTGAAATCCTTTGAACTTACTTAAATGCCCTGGCACGTAGCAAGTTTATCTGCCTAAGTTTGATAAAGGTGACTGGGAAGGGTGTTGTGGATTTCTTGTTGTTTGTTTTTGGTTTGGTGTTTTTATTGTGTTTTTTTGTGTGTGTTTTTTTTTGGTTTTTTTTTGTTTTAAATTGAGTTCCTGCCTTTTTCTATTTTTTTGTCTTTGTTTTGCTTCTTTGACTTAAAGAATGCCTGAAACACTTTGTTGTTGCTTTTTCCTTTGCTTATTTTGTTTTCACTATTGAGTCTTTTACACTATAAAAATAAATATCCAATCTCTTATTCTTTGCTCTGGGTAGCCGGGAGCATAGCATGGTGATACCTCTTTGGCAGCAAGACTGATTAAAAAACTTCTTGCTCATCCTGCGGTAGTTCACTGCCCAGTCAGCAGTGCTGATGTGTCACTGATCCTTGGGCTACAATGATGTAATCAGTCCAGTTTTACACCACAGCCTTGCAGAGGGTTGTACTGGCACACCTGAGGAGGCAAAGGAGAAGGGAGGGAATTTCTTTCATGGGAATTCCTGCCAGAGAAAATGTAACAGTGAAGTAATGCCTCAGTGGTACTTGCTTGCTCTAAATATTTTTTTCAATAAGTTGTGCTGACTCCTTAAGAATATTTCTTTTTGTTTTGCAAAATGTCATTGAAATTGACATTAAGGGTTAAGAGCAAGTAAAAATTTTCAATGTCTTGATTACAACCGACTTCCTTTAACTGCTTTACTTACATTTTCTTGACTTTTTTAATGATGTCCTGACTTCAATATTTCTCCCTAGTCAAGTAGTTCAGATAAGACTAGAATTTTTATTGTTAAGAGAAGAAGGGGAAGAAAAAGAGAAACCAAGCAGAAGATTAAAAAAAGTGCAGATTTTTAAAAATAAAACTTTCAGGACTCCCTTTTGTAAAGAAACAGAAAAAGGGGCACAAGCCCATTTTTTTCTCCTTTGCAGGTCACCTTTCATGAAAAGGAACTGCTTCAAACTCCAAGTGACAACAAAGAGGGGTCAACAACCCTTGTGTTGTAACTTCATTTCTCAGAAGATAATATCTTCTTTAAGAGGCAACATGATTCAGAAGAATAAGCACAGCATTGGGAATCTGGAACTCCTATGTTCAAATTCTAGTTCTGTCAATAACTTGCTTAGTGGCCTAAGGCAAGTTTGTGCTGATTTTTCCTCTTTTTCTTGAAGGGGAAACTGGGACGTAGTTCTACATATATATGTTATCTATCTGCAGAGGATAGAAATATTTGCTTACTCTTTAACTTAGCCTATATTAATCTTGTGAGGGTGCAGAAGTTGGATTTTTTTAAATCACACTGAAAGCTAAACTAAAATCTAAAGTTTTCTCCTTGTTGCTCCTGCTACCAAAACTGTCAGTGGGATCTGTAGGATATAGCAATCTTCAGCTGAGGCTTTTGTTTGCAGCAGTGCTAACCATTGATAGAAATGGGTGGTAGTTACCGAAACAAATGTCTGCACAAGCATGTTCATTATTTTTACCACAAAAAAATCCCTTGCAGGTATGACTACAGAGGTATTGTAACGGAGGAGTTAAAAATGAAGTATTATTACAAACCTGTTGTTCAAATTGTGAGTCTAGGAATTTTTTCTGTGTATGTATTGACTCTGTGCAGAGAGGTTTTGGTCTGCTATTAGGTTGTTTTCCTTAATTAAATATTTTGTCTTTATCTCTTGGGTATAGTCCAAAAAGGCCCAGGAATTAACAGGCCACGGTCTGAAAATTATTATGCACAGGTTGCGAATCTGTTCTAGGGTCGCTTTACTGATAAGCTTAACTGGAATGCTGTCTGTAAGTGGTGATGCAGAGATTCTTGGGAACAACCCTGCTGTTCAGTGCTGTGTGTACTTCTTAAAACTCTTAAGCGCAGGTGAACAGAAACTAAAATTAAAGCTTCTGTGTGAACTGAGGGAGGCTTCTAAAATCAGAGCAGTGCTGATCGTGTTCTGTTTTTAATAAATAGAAGAGCATATTCTATACAGTAAACTTCATATGGCTTCAAAGTGTGCAGCGTCAGGCAGAAGGTAATGGTTTGACGTCTATCATGTCAGGTAAAGGTTTTAGAGTAACACTGATAAAATGACGACTTTCTTTGAAAAGTCACACTCCATTACTTCTGTGCAGTTATTTATAGCGTTCCTGTATGTTGTGGTTTAACCCCAGTTGGCAACTGAGCACCACATAGCTGCTTGTTCACCCTGCCCCCCTCTTCCGTGGGAGGGGGGAGAGAATTGAAAGGGCAAAAGTTTGAAAATCCGTGGGTTAAGATATGAGCAGTTTAATGATTGAAATAAAATAAAAATAATATTTTAAAAATTGTAATGAAAAGGTAAACAACAAAAAGAGACAGAAACAAAACCCAGGAAAACCAAGTGATGCATCCGCTCACCATATGCCAGCCGATGCCCCACCTGTCCCTGAGCAGGGATCGCTGCCCCCTGACCAACTCCCCCTGGTTTATCTACTGAGCATGATGTCATACGGTATGGAATATCCCATTGGCCAGTTTGGGTCAGCTGTCCTGGCTATGCTGCCTCTTAGCCTGTTGTGCACCTCCTCACTGGCAGAGCATGGGAAGCTGAAAAGTCCTTGACTTAGTATAAACACTGCTTAGCAACAACTAAAACATCAGTGTGTTATTATGTTCTCCTCATGCTAAATCCAAAACACAGCACTATACCAGCTGCTAGGAGGACAATTAACTCTATCCCAGCTGAAATCAGGACACTGTACCTTGGGCAGTTTTCCATTCTCATTTCACTGTTTTTGGAAAACTGTAAAAGTGCACTAATTGTATATGAACAATAGCTTGTATGTATATTCCACATTTAACAGCTACCTTTTCCTCATGTCAGGTCTGCACAAGCTGTGAAGACAATGCAGAAGCTCATGGTTTTTGTGTGGAATGTGTAGAATGGTTGTGCAAGACCTGCATCAGAGCTCACCAGAGGGTTAAATTCACAAAGGATCATACAGTAAGACAGAAAGAGGAAGTATCTCCAGGTAACACTCTTGATTTATAATTTTACAAAGAATGTGTGTCTGCAATGGAAAACCGTATTAGGCCACCACATTTCTTTTTAAAGAGATGCATTTCAAAGATTGTATTCTTTAATCATAGTAAATGTAAAAGGACAGATCCATAATAACCCTTTGGTGCATATGAATTAGTGGAACTGTGTTATTTTCCTGGTTGGTAATGAATATGTTTTAATAGTTTCCTGCCTCCCAGTCACTTATTTCAATTTCATTGCTGAAAGCTGCCATCTATGTGGATCTCTTAAATGATCCGGCTAAGAAAAGAGAAAACTTTATTTGAAGCATTAGATGCATTAAAATGTAGCTACTGAAAAGGGAGACTTTGTCATGGCTGAGGGTATGATAGCCGTTTTTCTGTCAGGTTTTTCTGTCAGATACGCTGCATAGAGGTAAGAAACCCTATGGATTAGTATTTCGTACAATTTTTATGCAAAGTGTTCTAAACCAATAAATACACATAGATTTTCTCTTTAACCCGGAATGATTGCAAATTATTGTCTGGACGTTAGAGATCAGCTGCAGAAAATACTTTATGCATTTGGCTCCTCTGTTTTTTCTAGAGGTCTACCAAATGATTTATATGAACTTCATATACTGCAGCTAAAGGAGCACTAATAGATCATTTTTTTTTCAGCACGCTGATAATAAAGCATGCTCTGTTAGCAATAAAGCATGCCACAATTCACGTTTTAGCTAAGTATATTTTAAGTTAGAAATGTTTTGCTTTAGAAATTAAAGGGAAGTATCTTATGAATTGGGTGTTTTTCCTCAGTAGGACCTATGATAATTGAGGTTGGAAGGCACCTCAAGAGATCATCTAGTCCAGCCTCCTGCTTAAAGTAGTCAGCTATGAGATCAGATCAAGTTGCTCACGTCTTTATCCATTTGGACCTTGAGGCCAATAATGATGGATGTGGTGTACAATACAGCCTGTCTGAGAAATCTTGATTATTCTAATGATAAAAAAGGTTGTACTTTTGTTCATTGAGAACCTCTTTTGTTTCAGTTTATGCCCATTGTCTTGTCTTTTAGTGACATTGTAGGACAATTATGAACATAGGAGGACGCTGACAAACATTCTACTGGTTCTAAGTCCATTGGACTTGTATGACTTATTTTTTAAATATATACATTATTTTGATTATTATATATTAAAAATATATGTATTATAATTATATGTTTAGATCATTCTACCATATCTAGCCCTGTGAATTTTATATATAATGTGGGATTTCACTTCTGTAATCTTTATTGCTCAAAGGGTAGCTTCCAGTATGATACTTTGGAGATGAACGCTGTATTCTGTATCCCACTTTTAGATGCAGTTAATCAAAAGTAAGTAGCGAGTGTACTTTCAGGAGAGGTCAAGAGTAGTAGGTAAAAGTGTCTGCATGTTAACCTGATTATGGCTTGGTGGTAGGAACGCTCTCTGTGCAAGTCTGCTGTTCAGTTTCAAAGAATTTTGACTGAAACAGATCTGAAAGTAACTTATTCCAGGTTTCATGAAAATAAGTAAATCAACGGGTATGGAAAAGAGACCTTATTGATCTGCACTAAAGGAATGGCTGCAGTGTGAAGCCAGTTTTCATTATAGGCCATATAATCCTCATGAACTTGGTGTCCAACCTAACTCATAAGAAATTAGGGTTTGTCAGTTAAATGGTGTAAAGAACAGATTTCATTTCTATCATCTGGTGGTGGTTCCTATGCCCTTTGGTATTTGCTCACTAGAAACTGAAGTGAGTCCTCTCACCCATTTAGAGTGGGGTCCTGAAGGGACATCAATAAATTCTGGTTATTATATTCTGTACGTTTTACGTTTTCGAATGCCTGTGTCTTTATATCCTCAAACCCCCTTTCACCCATTTGACTGACAAAGAAGACAGAGCAATGAATTAAGTCAGCAGTCTCCTCATTTCCATTTAAAAAAGGAACTTGCTGATTGTGCAATGTTGCAGTTGCAAAAGAAAGTACTGGCTACTCCTTTTGTAAATAGTTTTGTGGGGCCTTAATAAGTTTTGTTAAAATAGGCTCTAGACATTCCCCATGAGGGTGGGTGTTAGTTCCATGCTTGATCAAGAGTGAGACATTGCAGTTTGAGCTTACAGCTGTTATATTCTTGATTAGGTGGCCTGATACGCACTTCTAGCACCTCGGTGAGGAATATGATAAAAAAAAGACAGGAGAATGCAAATCTTTAATGATCTCAAGAGTCTGGACTGACATCTTTTTATTCAACAGAGGCAGTTGGTGTGACCAGTCAGCGACCGGTGTTTTGCCCTTACCACAAAAAGGAGCAGTTGAAGTTGTATTGTGAAACCTGTGACAAGTTGACCTGCCGAGACTGTCAGTTACTAGAACACAAAGAGCACAGGTATCGAGACAAAGTATATGTTTTACACTACTTACAGGAAGATGGCTCGAAGCTGATTGTAGCTCCAGATGTATGGAATATGGTCAGGTGGAAAAAGTGCAAAGTAAATTTTCTGCCCAGAAATTAAGCCCACAAATAAACAGAGATTGTATCCAAAAGAGTGTGGCTGATGAGTGTGTGGTAGTTTAGAATAAAACCTAGCTCTCCCAGCTTTTAATCTGGTGACATAAGCACAAGACCTTTCTCTACTGTCAAGTTATTTGCATAGAATTTGTTGCTATGCAGCTCTTCAGAGAGTCCTTAGAAAGCACAGGGGCTGTGTTATGCAACTGTACGCCTATGTGTAATTTCTCCATTTGTCCTTCAACAAGATGGTTATATAACAGAACATTACCCAACAATTTCAGAATGGAGCAAATGAGCATTTTTTTCTGTGAAGAGCCCTTTAAAACGAAGAGTAAACCTAAAGTTTGGCTATACTGTACTTCGAGAACACTATTTATAACATTCAAATCTTTGGTCATCTCTTACTGGCCACAGAAGCTGAAAAGCAGGATTATATAAAACTTCTGAGTACAAGACAATAATCTTGCTGGATAATGCATACAGTAATGGTTTGAGACAGATGTAGTTATAGATTAAATATTAATGTGCTCGCTATACCTGACACAGCCACCCAAAGAACTTGCTTGCCTGACCAGGTGAACATCAGTCAGTGGAGAAGCAGTGGCCACTGTTGCTCCTTGGAACAGGCTAAACCTTGCTCTTGCAGAGTTGCAATCTTCCATTTCAATTCTCCTTTTCGTAGGATTTATATCCCTTTCAGAATGTGCCATCTCTTTTTTTCCCTCAAATTGTTGATGATTTCAGTTCCTTGATTTAAAATGTTGCTGACTTCTACTGACTCAGCGATCTCTCTTCTTTCTTCTGTTTCTACATCCTTATCTTGCATGAAGTAACAGCTTCCAAGCACATTCACTTACAAAGTGATGGCTACAGCACGACATAAATTTTTCTTTTGCTAAAATTAGGCTATGGTCATGCAGTATCCCTTCATATTATGGAAGTTTTCTCATTTTTCATGTAATAATTCTCAAAACATAGAATAAAAATTACAGGAAATACACTATAAATTCAAGTATACTATAAATAAAATATATCAGCATTTGCTGACATAATTCCCTGACGACAGTTAAATTCTGAACTTGAGCAGCATCTTTCTTTAATTAAAGAAGCCTTTTGTAAGGCACTCTGCTTTTTAGCAAGTAATCACACCTTTTGCATGTATAAATACTCACTGTTACTTCCTACAGGTACCAGTTTATAGAAGAAGCTTTTCAAAACCAGAAAGTGATCATTGAGACACTAATAACCAAATTGATGGAGAAGACTAAGTATATAAAATATACTGGGAAGCAGATCCAAAGCAGGTATGTATCAGATTTTGAAGTTAAAAGCAACAGAGAGGGCAACTTTATATACACTGTAATTTCTTGAAATGTTCAGATTAGTACATTTTATACCTCTCTCCTTTTATCCTTCCAGAAAGAGAAATTCCAAAATCAGCACTTTTCCATAGTGACTGTTGTCTGTTTAATGTGTTTGGTTGTGTTAGGTAACTCTTCTGCTCAGCCTGCCAAATTAATGGGCAGCAATAGGTTGGGTGCAACAAAACTACTTATGCAATAAAGGCTGTAGAAGGCAGTCTTATTTTCTTAGTGTGGATCCCTCTTAGAAAGTGAAGGGTTATGACTCATGTTTTCATAATGCTTGTGACACATATTTGAAGATTTGTGTAATACTTTTATGCTTGGTGCTTTATTTGCTCAGTACTACAAATCTAGGAGAAAAATTAATCTGTAAAATGTGTGATGCAGTAGGCCTTTGTAACTGCTCCTTCATCAACCTTCAAAGGCGGTACCCAGGATGATTCAACGCAGTACAGGATGCTGAGTGCAATTTGAATTCTTCTTCTCTTTTTGTCTGTCTTTGAGGATGGTGGAGATGGAAAAAAACCAGCAGACACCTTTCTGTTGTTTTGCTGCATCCAAGTGGTTATTCTCCCTTGCAACGTAGCAGTAGTGGCTTTTACAATATAAGATGATGCTTTGCTGTTACAAGTTTGAGCACTATTGTTGAAATATCTAAATTAGAAAATCTATTCATTGTTTTTGTTTCTGGAGTGCCATTCTACCTCAGATGGAAATTAGACTTAAACAGTTTTGCCCTGGACTGTTCCAGAAATGTGCCAGATAATTAAAAATCAAGAATGTAAATTACAATGAGCATTTAATTTTTATCAGTGGCAGATGTCAGTAATTTTACAGACTTATGGCATTAAAATTTGCCACCAGTTAATTAATTTTTATCATAGGTCACTCATACTTGCACTTTCTATTTCTCCGAGCAATTTTCCTGACTAAGTATCTGATGGTATATATATTAATTGGTGCATATGACCAAGATATAGTGTAGTCTCAGCAACAGAGTGCGGGGGAGGGTATACTGTTTGGAGGGTGGGTTTGTGAGCTAAAGAACATGATTTTTCTATACTGTCTGCTTACAGAATTCTTGAAGTGAATCAGAATCAAAAGCAGGTGGAACAGGATATTAAAGTTGCCATATTTACACTGATGGTAGAAATAAACAAAAAGGGAAAAGCTCTGCTGCATCAGCTGGAGGTAATTTAATTTCTATCGTAAGAAATAAAAATGTCAGTCAATATTTTTTTGTGTGGACTCACACTAAAATAAAATCCATTTATAGCAGTAGCCCCCTGTGCCTGTCCTACCGCAATTCCAAAGCGGAGGGATGTCCCTTACAAGCTATTTGAGCAAGTGGGTTTTTCTGGGGGGTAGGGGAGGACGGTTTGGTCTTTGGGGAGTGGTGGTTGTTTTGTTTGTAATTATTATCTGTGTTCCCTTCTTAGTGAATCAGGGCTGTATCTGAGCCCCATTCCTTTCTCCATGCTTTTACATGTCATAATTCTGCATGTCATGCATGAAAAGACTTTCCATCAGAATTTTTCATAAATTCAGCAATCCAATAGCAAATCAAAAGAGATAATTGTCTAGAGTGGATACCTGGAAAAATATTACCTCCAATTAAGTTTTAAAAAGTGTGTGTGTGTACAGAGGCACACATAAATATGAAAATGTGTCATAAGAGAAAATGGGAATCTGCACAGAAAGACCTGATATCTTGAATGAATGTATACTGACTTTTCTGTTTGATAGCTGCAGTCAGGGGGCAGGAAGAGCTGCTTTAGAAGAGCTAAGTGAAACTACTTGATCATTGTGAATTACAAATATGAAAGCTAATGCCTGTTAACTGTAAATTGAACCCTTTGGCTGAAATTGCTTTTCTACTTCCAGACTCTGGCAAAAGAGCATCGGATGAAACTTCTGCAGCAACAACAGGAAGTGGCAGGTCTCTCTAAGCAGCTGGAACATGTAATGAATTTTTCCAAATGGGCAGTTTCCAGTGGGAGCAGCACAGCACTACTGTACAGCAAACGCTTGGTAAGGTTAGGAAGATAGCTCTCTCCGTTTCCTTAGAGACTATAATTAAGGCAGATACGCACACACACACACGCTTGTCAGTAATACTAGGGGGTTAGACTTTTTAATGACTTTCTACTAACTGGAATACTTGTATGTGATTTTTAATGTTTTTTTCTTAGACATAAATACAGAATGCTTCTAATAATTCACCTCTCTGGTCATGATTCTGTTCTGATACACTACCGTGGAACTGTAGATCTGCAGAAGAAGGAACAACTCCTTTTCTTTGGAATGGAAACCAACCATAAAGCCACGAAACACTGGGAAAATTGTTGTGTGTCCAACATCATAATTTATGTTCTTTTCAGTACTTGTTGCAGCACCTGAGTTCAGAGAAAGATGGTATTGGTATATTGTAGAGTCTGACATCCAGCATTTTAATGCAAAAATTAATGTATTGCTTTGTTCTGTCAGACTCCTCTTCCATTGTCTTCAAAAATTGCTAAAAATGAAGCTGAGGCTTTTGCTTGTCCATGCAAACAGTTATGAAGCTAAACATTTTAATGCTATGATGGCACTTAAGATCTGAGTGCATGTCATCTCACTAAGCTGACTGCTCATGATGAACAGAAATCCTAAAAAACTTGACATTAAAAATACAAAGAAAAAGCTGACCATGATTTGTCCAGAGATTACTAGATTGTACGAGCTTGATGACAGAAATCTGTGACAATGTTGAGGAAATATGCTAGATCCTTTTTTCTTCAATTCCTGTAACTGGATCACAAAGTTTTTTCTTTATTTTCCCATGGCTTAGTTGAGAACCTACGGCGGGGGGGGGGGGGGGGTTACAGAAGCTTTTTGTTTGTTTTGGGTTTGTTGTTTTTTGGTGATGGGTTGGGTTTTGGGGTTTTTTTTGTTACCCATTAAAATGCTGCAGGTTATAGCAGATAGTGGAATATTACTGGGTTTTATTAACTTACTTCAAGTAGTTAAATTTATTTGGCCTGGCTTCTACTGCCTCAGCAAGTAATATTTTTTAATTGAATAGAGAAAAAGGGCACCAAACTGTGTCATGTCGTATATAAGTGTTAGTGTTGCTACAAAAACTTCTGCTGTATGAGTAAGAAAACAAGTTATGTTGCAGGTGTGTTAATCTTATAAAGATTATGCAGTTGAAGAAAAAGACCATTTAGGCCATAAAGCCTCAGTAAATGAGAAATATTTTTCAGAAGAACAGATGAGCTTTAGGCTCCTGATTTCTTGCTGAAAGTTGGTGTTATTTGGGAGTTGAGTAGCTAACCTGCCTGTGGACATCTGGAAAATCTGTTCCTGAGCAGTAGTGCATGGAGGAGCGTGTGAGACTTCTGCTCCAGCATATCCAACCACTTGAAACTAGGAGGGAGGAATGCCTAGCAGAGTTAAATGCAGAGTTACAGCTAGGGGGCAATGTCTGTACTTCAGGGAAATCATGCAGGAAGACATCAGTTTCCCATCCTGGCCCTCTTGCATGAATAGCCACCGCTACCGCTATTACTGACAGGAGGTAACTAGTCTAGTCATGAGTTTATCTAGAATATATGTGTGTGCACAATAGAAGGAATATATGGTGCAAACTATGACAAAGACTTTGCAACTGGTATTGGTGACAAGACAAAAGACTAGAATTTCTATAATGTAGTAGACTTGATTCTGGTAGTGTACACAGAAATCCTAGGAAATAGAGTGCAATTAATTTTCCATGGTCATTAAAAAAAGAACCTTGCTAAATATTTTTTTTTATCTGATCTGAAACTGGCCTGCCTAAAATTGAAAGTAAAAGCTTGTAAACTGGAAGCTTTTATAAAATTCCTATGTAAAAGATAACTAGTATAATTTTAAACAGCTAAGATGATTTTGTATGTCTCTTGAGCTTTTCCAGGAAATAATCTATTATTGAAGAAAAATAAGTGTTGAACTCTTAAGTTTTTTGTGTAGCTGCTGTGTGTTATTCTAAAATTAGTGCCTGTGTTAGATATTTCTAGTGAAACAACTGCAAGAAAATATTTTATTTCTAGGAACTAGATAAATAGTGAGCATTTGGTAGAGTATTCTGCATGTGTAACGTAATCATAGTCCAGTCCTTTGGAACCAAGGAGAGTCTGAAAATACCTGTGAATCTGAGAGTTTTCAGAGACAAAGTTTGTAAAATCTGTTCTTTGGCTCTCTGAAGAAAACTTAAAATTTCTTACAAAGGAAGATTCCCTGTAATTATACTTGTTGCCAAAAGGATGGGATACTTTTCTTTGAAAGAAGAATGCATGGGCTACTGTAGGTTTGGGAGGAAAAAAAAGAAAAACAACAATGGCTATGTGAATCTGTACTTCACTTGCAAGTAGTTCATTCCAAGTCATTGAATGTAATGACCAAGTTTGTGGAAGGATATGTGTTTCTACAGGGGAGAAAAATTAAATTGTTTTAGGCTGTAGCTGATTGCGTTTTGAAACTACTTTAGGAATAAGGAGATGATGTTAAGAATACCTCTTATTTGTAGCTTGGACAAATTTCTCTACCTTTTACCTCAGTTCTCTAGGGGCTTGTTCAGGGGCTTTTTTATTGTTGTTTTGGGGGGCTTGGGGGTGGTGTATGGTTTTTTTGTTTTGTGTTTTGTTTTGTGGAGGTTTGTTTGGGTGTTTTGGATATATTTTTTTTTTTTAGAAAAGACTTTTTATGCTGTTTAGATACATGTCTCTGGCCCCAGAGACAAAAAAGATCTTGTTTTGTTCTAGATTACGTATCGATTGCGGTATCTCCTCCGAGCAAGGTGTGATGCTTCACCGGTGACTAACAATACCATCCAGTTTCACTGTGATCCTAGCTTCTGGGCTCAAAATATTTTCAATCTAGGTATGACAAAGTTTTATTAGCCCTTTGGCATCTTGATCCTATTTTGAAAGCAGCTTTCTTTTTGTGAAGATAAATAGCCTCCACACTATTAATTTCTTGGTTTACTTTGTTAGACTTATTTCCTTACCTGTGGAAGATATTTAAAGTGCATTGTATGGGAAAAAGTATTATTTATGAATACTTATGATAAAGTATTAACAAACTTACCTTGCTTGAATAGTATGCGTGACGGTGAAAATAGCAGCTTTCAGTCTCCTGGGCAATACATGTGCCTTCTGACTTCTGAAACAAGGAACACAATCTATAACCCAACTTCACATCCTAAGAAAGGATTCCAGCAGTCTCATTCTGTATCTTCTAGCCTTTTCTTCTACTTCAATCTCATCTTCCCAAACTGAAACCTGTAGCAGCAGCATAATACGTTCAAGAACCCCCATTTGCTCCCTTGTCCTGCTGAACAATAAGCCTTGGAGAACTGAGACAAAGAGAAGGGGAGAATGACTAAGAAAAAAACAACAGGGAAGAGAATGCTACTTTTTGACAGTTGTCTGGTTTTTAGATTGACTTTCCTGAAGTTGTGGGATAGAATTCAGGAGAAGGCATGTTTTTAAGTGAGTTACAAATGTGCTTCATCTTCATTATCCTAATAGATTTTGATCTAGTCTCCAAACTGGTCTTTAAATTTTTTCTTACAGCTGTAAGTTGCTAGGGTTTTTTGATACTGGTGAATCCCAGATCCTGGAAGTTTTGCATGTAGCCTGCTTGTGTGATTGCCTGAAAGCCTGAGTTTAATGGGGGTAAGCATCCTAGGAACTCATCAGCGTAGAAGCAGGAATTAAAGCTTAGTGGTTTCTTTAGGATTTTGACTGCTGTCATGCTTCCTTTCTGTCTCCACTGTTAGCTTGATGAGCGTTTTTTTTCTGTCATGTGCAGAATGCTTTGCAAGATACCTGTGGGACCTTTTCTGCCTTTCATCAGAAAGTGAGTCAGCTCTACAATTGTACAGAGAGGTGCAAATGTATGTTTCTCTACAAAGGCAGGGAAAAGTGTTATGGCAGTGCTTTAAGGTGAACAAGCTCCTTTCCCCACATGCCAGGACATTAGATGGTAGCAGGGAAATTCTCCAAGTTCCTTCTTTGTAAATAATTTTCTTTGGGAAAGGAATCAAAAGTGAATCTCTCATTTCCAGAAACAAACTGTCAAGCTGGATGGTGATGACTGGAAACTCCTGCTAAACTGAGACGCTGCTTGTCAACAGGGGGCTTTTTCTTGTGTTTGATTTTGGTGCTCTCTTTATATTATTATCTTTTTACTTAATGAGCTGCTGAAATATGTTCCCTGAAATTCTGAAAAGTGCTACAGTAGAAATGGCACCTGTATAGATCAGCATAGGAGTTCTTGTAACAGTTTATCTATTTAAGTGATAGATAAAACCAGATCACATTTACCTATCTGGTTTCAGAAATCAAAACCTTTAGTCTGTTATGTTCGTGATCAAACATGTTCAATTTTTGTAGATAAACCAGGTTTAAGAACCACTGAAGGAAAATAAAATAAAGTCTGAGTAAAGAAACAAGTTACCTTGGGATTGGCTTGAATTCTGGTCAGGCTGCATGTTGCTGACAGTGTTGATAGCATCTGTACACTAACAGCATAGCTGTCTTATGATTTCAGAATGTATTTAAGAAGGAAAAATACAACATTTAAAGTGTTTTAGTTCCACAAATAGTATGATAACCCATGGTTTTCTAGAATGATAGAAGGGAGTAATTCTCTGTAATACCTTTGGGTAAGTAGCTTTATACCACAGATGTTAAGCCTGGAAAGACTTCTGAAAATGTAACTACTTGAAGAGAACAGAATAGAAGTGTGGTATGGGTTTCACAGTTGATTGTAGTAAGTCAATACCATTCTTTGCCAAGGTAATTCCTTTTCTAGAGAAAGAAAATAACACAGATCTATTTTGACTGTAGTGAAATATTTCATACAGTCATATATGGGACACAGTATTGTTCATTTACATTTTTCTCTGCTCACTTTATGGGAAACTTTGACTAGACCTGATACAGGCTTAATAAAGAGTACTAGGCAATAGCTTGGTAGGTTTTTTCTATTTTGTTTAGCATATTTAATATTTTTGTTAATGACTGGTGTGGTAGGGTCATAATTAAAATGTACGCAAACAATAAAATATCAATAAGAAAATAGTATTGTTGATGTTAGCTTTCTGCCCTGCTCCGCATGATAGTATGTTGGCTGGCCTAGACTCCCTCTGTGCCTGTATCTAGACGTGGCACTAGAATGAGGCTACTTGCACAGCGTCTCAGCTCTTGGGATGAAAAAGAAGAAAATAAAATATAAAAGAAAGAAGCTTCCTCCTCCTTCAGATAATCTACCCCAAAATGAGCCAGGCTAGACAGCGCAGGATCCACGGAGACTGATTGATATGAAGAGAGAAGTGGGAGAGGGTGATTTCAAGTTCTGCTGTAACAGGCATTGTCCAACTGTCATATGGTGTACCCACCTCATGAGGTGAACTCTCCTTGGGAGCAGCCCTAAGTCTCTGGGAGATAAGGGAGTGTGAGGTGTCTATCTCCCACTTGTATTGAAAAGCTGTTGTGCAATCTTCCACAAATCACTGGAATTTTTTAACTCTCAGTCTTGGACCATAACTTTCCTTACTTTGCTCTGTTTTAAACAAAGAAAGTGTCTTTGCTCTTTTCCTGTACAGTGTGCTATTCCCTTGAATCGAATCAAACTCTGTTCTAGTAGGAATTCATGTTTCTTGGATGAGGTAGGCAGAATTTTACATGAACGTTTCATGTAATCGTGGTATATGTCTCTTCAGATAAAATCTATCACCCAGCATTAATCTCTAGAAGTTACCTGTCTAGTCACATTTCTTTCTAAGTCAGTAAAGAGAGAGAAAACATCTCCTGGGGGTGCCCATCGCTTCCTAGAATTGGTGGTGTGTAGCAACTGAGAGTATCATTTGAGTATTCCATGATGTTGGCTCAGAGGCCAGAAAGGTTCACAATACCTTTAAGTTTTATGATACAGTTAAATCTTTTTATCAGATGGTTGGATCAGGATACTCTCCCATTGAAACTTTGCTCCCTCGCTCTCCTGGAGAGGCCAGGACACCTTCATAGGAGAATCCACTGTATAGAGGAGGCTGCAGCATGAGACATGTTGTAAAATGTAACCATTCTTTTTTTCAGGGAAACATGTAAAGTAAATGGAGTCCTTTTATCTCATGTTTATCTGCTTGTTACATTACAATAATGAATGATGACCACATGGTATAAAAGGAACTAATTGTGAAAAATAGCATTTCTGCTTACTGCAATATTTTGGTATTAATTTTATTTTGTTCAATCTAGGTTCTTTGGTAATTGAAGATAAAGAAACCCCACCACATATGCCCAAGAGCCCTGTGATGGAAGCAAACTTACAGCCACCAGGCAGCTTACCTTCAAACCAGCTGTCTAAGTTCCCGACGCAGATAAGCTTAGCTCAGCTCCGACTCCAGCACATGCAGCAACAGGTCCTGGCTCAGAGACAGCAAGCTCAACGCAGAGCAGGTCCGGTAGGTTTACCAAATCCAAGAATGCCAGGAGCCATGCAGCAACCTCCTGCTTCTCATCAGGTGTGTGATGATATTTCCAGAGGAGGCTCTCTTTTTCCATGGCACTGAAGGAGAAAGCAAAGAAAGTTTAGAAAAAGGAAAGAACTTATGTCCAGATACATAAATTTAGATAGCTTCATCTTTAGTACATGGCTATGTAAATGGGTTAGAGAACATTTTCTTTACTGAGAACTGAACTGAGATTTTTAAACTTGTCTGGCAAAATGTGTGATAGCCTATTTTATTCACACAAAAAAACCCCATATGGTATCCAAACATATATAGTGCTGAGCTAGGTATTTTGTATTTTTGTCAAATGATTAAAAAGTGACTCTGTCATTAATTTTTTTCCAACACTTTTTTGCATAAAACTGATTCTTTCATATGTCTTTCAAAGTTGGAAATACTCTCACTGGCTCTTGTGACGTATGTGCATCCATTACACCATAATAATTCAAAACCTCTACTAGGTTTTGTCTTTAACATTGAAAATCAATGTGTTGTGTGATCATTCAGATAAATGGTGTGGTACTATTTGCTTGCATCCAATTTGTTAAGAGTCTGAGGTTTAAAAGGGCCACTTGGTAAAGATTTCTGGAGCACTGAATAGATATCAGCTAACTTGCAGAATTGTTTGTTTATTTTGATGCAGGCACCTCCACGTTTGATTCATTTTCAGAATCATAGCCCCAAATCCAATGGTTCAGCTCTTCCTGCTCAACAGATGAGATTTCCCCAAAATCAGAACCTACCAAGGCAAGCAATAAAGCCCAACCCATTACAAATGGCATTCTTGGCGCAGCAAGCTATAAAACAGGTAGAGTTTCTTTCCCTTGTCACTCGCCATGTAGAAATAAAATATCAAAAAAAATTAAATGTGCTTTATATAATCTTATTTTTATATTATGTTTCTAGAGTGCTTTTCAGTTAGAACAGAGACTGCATTTTTTCTCTATGACAAGATACCCACAGGTTTTTTTAATAAGATAACTGTCAAGTTTCTTTCATTTTGACAGTTCTAAGTAGCTGAAGCTTTACAGAGTGAGCCACTGTGTGTGCTATGCAGATATTTCATTCTCTTCTTTGCTATTACTATGATTTCTGGCCACTTATGCAAAACTTAACATGGCCATGGTCTGCACACTACAGTCATTGAAAAGACAAAATAGAAAATCCCACTATTTAGCTTGATGTTTGCCGGTGCCTTCACTGGGAACCAGGTTCAAGCTTGACTAAAAAGCTATAGCTGCCACCATTCTCCAGAGTATGCCACTTCTACAGTTGAGGGGAGAGAAAGTCTACAATGTGGGACCTCTGCTGAGTAAGACTGATCAATACCCACATAATCAGCAGTTGAACTGGGGCAGAGGCAAATACTTCATGTATTTTCTTGGATGTTCAGGAAGGCAAATCTTTATTAAAAAGCATATTAACACATGGGTTGTTAGGTATGTGGAAGGAAAGAGAAAATCATGTCACTGGAGGTAAGCAGGGAAGAATCAAATTAATCTGACCTGTGACCTGAGAAGTGGAGTAATATCATTAATGTTTGGTAGTGCTTACAATGTCAGAGAACTAATTCCAACTAAATTGAAGAAAGCTGTACAATATCTAAGAGAACCTCTATTAACAAAAACTGTCACTTCTTTTCTGTGCCTCTGAAAAGAAGATTGGCCTGTCTGCAAGCCTGCCTTTCAAGTATTTTCTCTATCTAGTAATGTCTTTCTGAAACTAGAAACCAGTAAATAGCATGACTGTCTGAAAAGGAATTGAGCAGGGTCAAATTTTGTCTATGGTTGCCATGAAATTCCGTTAAAGTCATTAAAAAGTGTATATGCCCATGAGAGAGAAATTTAGTCTGATTGACTGTGCATTTCATATCATGGTGTTAAACATATATGTGGGTGGGGATCCAGTCAGCATTTCAAATTCTTAATCACTTTAAGTTGTTAAGGGAAGCACAACATCAAATATTTGATGGTGTCCAAGTGACACTATTGCTATTTACTTAATAAAGCACTGGAGCAGTTGTGCATTCAGCCTATTATCTGTAATGCTTTTATTTCACTAAAACTGTTAATGTTCCCCCCACAACACTGTCAATGCAGCATGAAATATTAATAGATACTTAACAGCGAGATATAGCTTTGAATTTAAGAATTCACATTCATTTCTTCTATTCATAGTTTTCAACTACTTGTCATCTTTCCTTGTCTGTAAGATTGGTTCTTTAAATTAGATAACTTCAGAGCAAATCAGAATTTTTATGTTTGAATTCAGCTTACTGAACTAAGCTGCTTGTTTAACTGATGAATTAGAATCAGTATGTGCAGTAGATGTAATCTGTTGGAAAAAAATAATGCCGAATGGTGGATTATTGTCCTGTCTTTTTAGTGGCAAATTGGCAGTGGACAAACGTCAACCGCCCTTTCAACTGCGAGTAGCACAACATCTACTCCATCCAGCCCCACAGTCACTAGTGCTGCAGGATGTGATGGGAAGACATACGGTCCCCCTGTGATAGATTTGAGTTCTCCAGTGGGTAGCTCCTACAATCTACCATCTCTTCCTGATGTAAGTGTAACAAAAAAACAGTGTTTTATGGATTTTATTTTGAAGTAAGTCTTAACGATTGTGAAAAATAGAAACCTTTTAGACTGAAATTATTCCTCTGTGTGTCAAAGTGAGACAGTTCCAGAAAACAACAACAGGATTGCCTACATGTTGTTGGCAATATTCAGAACTGTTCTGGGAGACAGCTGTTAGGACAACTAAGGAAAATAACACTGCAGGTTGTAATTGTATTTGGACTTGTTTATTTGGATGCTGCATAATTTTTCCCTCAACCCCCCAATAATGATACTAACAAAAATGAATTAGTTTACCTTTCATTTAGCAGTATCTATAGATAGCACTGATTTGCTGACAGAATTGCTGGTAAATTTTTCACATTTTCAAAATATATTTTTAACTCATTGAAAGGGTTATCTTAGGTAGTTATTAATTCTTGGTATACTGGATGATATATTCCTTATATTTTTCCTCTAACGTGGCTCTGAGGAGGTGGTAGAAGGAGCATCATAAGATCATCTTTTCTTCTCTTTCATAGTGTTGTAGTTTAACCCCAGCTGGCAACTAAGCACCACACAGCCACTCACTCACTCCCCTCCAGTGGGACGGGGGAGAGGATCAGAAGAGTAAAAGTGAGAAAACTCATGGGTTGAGATAAAGACAGTTCAATAGGTAAAGCAAAAGCCGTGCGCACAAGCAAAGCAAAACAAGGAATTTGTTCACTCCTTCCCATCCGCAAGCAAGTGTTCAGCCATCTCCAGGAAAGGAGGGCTCCATCATGCATAATGGTTACTTGGGAAGACAAATGCCATCACTCTGGATGTACCCCCCCCTTCCTTCTTCTTCCCCCAGCTTTAGATGCTGACCATGATGTCATATGGTGTGGAATATCCCTTTGGTCAGTTGGGGTCAGCTGTCCCAGCTGTGTCCCCTCCCAACTTCTTGTGCACCCCCAGCCCACTCGCTGGTGGGGTGGGGTGAGAGGCAGAAAAGGCCTTGACTCTGTGTAAGCCCTGCTCAGCAGTAATGAAAACACCCCTGTGTTATGAACACTGTTTTCAGCACAAACCCAAAACATAGCCCCATTGAAGCTACTATGAAGGAAATTAACTCTATCCCAGCCAAAATCAGCACACGTAGTTTCTTCTGATTGGTACGTGTTTGTCAGAGGTCCACATTAGAGCTGTTGAGTGGTAGTCCGTTGATTTTATTCTTTCAAATAACTGCTGGGCCTATTTTTGTGGTCTAAGGTCTGTAGATATCTGAAATGTCATGGTTTTCTTGTCATAACTTGCTGTTACTCCCTCTTTATCTTGCTTGTCTTTTGTTCTCACCAATAAACTCTCAGATAAGAGTGTTCTTTTTTTTAAACAAAGTACATAGAGTACAGAATCACAGTATCTGTCAGGCTTAAAAGGTGAACTACACAACATGATCTTAAAACTACTGAGGCTTGTGAGACATTTTAGCATACTGATTTTTGTGTACATGAAGTCTTCTACTTGTGTATGGTTAAGTTTACACTATTAAGATACATGGCCCAAATCACTGTAAATATGCTGACCTAGCAGAGGTTTCTGTGTCCACTTCAGATAAGTCTGGCTTATAAATAGAAACTTCAGTGGTCAATGCAGTTGATACCCATGGATGTGTGAGGTGTCTGGATAAGTGAGAGAACTTGATACCAGGTGACCTAACGTGATCTTTTGTATTGCAAAACGCCTAACACTTCAAAAGGTCGTGTCTCTTTATTAAACCAGAATGCATCATTTTACAGATGGTTAGAATGGTAAATTGAGGGCCCCTAAACCAGAATTCAGTTACCTGGCCTGGGCTGTGGATGGAAGGAACAAGTGTTGGTTTGCTGTTTGCATTTTGAGTCAATATGCACATCCCCTGCTCAGGAGGTATGGGGGAGAGATGGAATTGAGTGTCCTTTGAGGTTCTTCCAGTATTGTTAAACACTAGTGGATTAATGGGTAGTTTGTGTATCGCAGATTATCTTTTTTAGTGTATATAAGGTGAGCATGTCAAAATAAGGTGTAGAGATAAAAATTTGTTTCTTAAATGAGTGAAAGCAACCTGCCTGATGTAAGCCTTCTCTGAGGTTGATGGAGAAAAATCGGCACGTACAGAATCATCTGATCTGAAAATTAAGCACTATCTGGATTTGGCCATTTCTTTTCTTTTTACAGAAAGCAAGATGACCTGTTTTAAAGTAACCACCTCACTTTTTGGATGGCTAAATTTAGATGAAATGCATTTTGGCCTTCACCTTCAAAATAACAGCATGGCAGAGGCATAGGGTGGTTTTTTGCTGTTTTTTGTGGGGGTTCGTTGTGTTCCCCCACCCCCCCAACAATAACTGCTTCCTCTTTCTTCCCCGCCTTTTAGATTGATTGTTCAGGAAATATCACACTGGATAATGTTGTAAGGAAAGATGGCACGTCAGAGCAGAATCAGCCAAAACCCCCTTCAAACAGAACTGTGCAGTCACCAAATTCATCGGTACCATCACCAGGCCTCTCAGGTAATTGGAATGTGGTGCAATTTTCTGTTAAAGTTAACACAGTGGTGTAAAGGAAAAGTCTAATTTGACACTGTTAACACTGATATCAGAATTAGTTACTTATATTTTGTATCAAAGATGAGAAATAACAATACGAAAGCAAAGTTGTAGAAACCCTAGTAGGAGGTAAAGCTGAGACAATATTTTAGCATTGTCAACAAAGGTAAGTGGCCAGATCTTAAAAACATGGAGGGAAAAACATAATGTATTTTAGCAAATAGCATAGAAATATGTAGAAGAGTGTCACTCTTAAGGGTACACCAAATTAAAACCTAGAAGCTGTGGTAGGAGACAACTTTTTGAAAAAGCAAGACAGGATGTAACAGGAGACAGTAGCTACTTGGGAATTTCGATTTGGATATTAGAAAATCTTTTTCCCTAGAAGGGTGGTGCAGCACAGACACAGGTTGACCAGAGAGGTTATTGTTATGGGTAGCTAAATACGGTGGACTTGAAGGACCCGGGGATCCCTGGCACCATGCCTCGTGGCAATCAGCAGCTGCTCCTTACTCCCATTTCCTAATCTAGCCTGTAGTGAGGCTATGTGAGCATGAATAAGTACTTGTGCAACATTCATGCACTCGAATGGCATTCACGTGCTTGGGCAGATTAGCTGAGACAGGTGGATAATGCATTCACAGACAGCACAAACTCTGAACACTCTGGTTTCTCAGGACCAATGCTCAGCAAGAATGTCCTTCACAAGTCTTTCAGCTATCTCGTCCCCAGACCTTTGGTCTCTCCCATATCTAGCCCCCAGACTCCTTCCTATTCGCTGGCTACTCTGCCTTAAAGTCTCCTAGCAGATCTCATGAGAGTTCTGCTAGAATTTAATAAGGTAAGACAAAACAAACTGCAGTGATCAGGTGGAGGGGTCAGCCATGCAAAGGTACTGACCCATCAGCCTGCTTACTCACATGTAGTGGGCCCCCTTTTAGTCCTCTCTATCCCTCTAGTTGTCCAATGCTTCTCGTCCTGTCATTAATTTGTATTCAATAAGATGTGGGTTAAATAAATGACACTGCAGGAGAAACTTTCGCCCAAACCTGTGTACTTCTGAGTCACATCTCCGACTTGTCACAGACCTGTGTTTTGTTCTAATCCGATTCTTCTATCCTAGGAGGAGTCAGTGTGACAAACATACACCCTCCAATTCGTTCACCCAGTGCCTCCAGTGTTGGGAGCAGGGAGAGGTAAGGAAACACTGGGAGAGAAGAAAATGTAACCTCCACCTCCATAGAACACATCTCAGTCTCTTCTCTCATTGATGGATATAGAAGTCAATTTGCCTCACCTCCTTTGTTAACAGGCCAGGCTTGATGGTTATTACAGCACTCTTTGCATTCTAAAAGTAGTAATTTCATTTGTAATGTATTAATAGCACATCTAAAAATATATTAACTCTGTAAGTGATGGCTAGGTTGGTGTTATTAAAAGAATGCCAATTCTAAATTAGGTTTTAAATTCAGAAAAATCAGCGAAAGGAGAAGGTTGCATGCTGAAAGTCCTCATGGAACTATAAATGATTTCAGATTTAAGGAACTGATGTTACAAAGAGGGTTATTAAGAATTTTCTGCCATAATACAGTTAGTTACGTAAGCACTAGATATCTAGTGAGACTCTACACAAATGTTTTTTCCCTTAGTGATGGACTATTAATGAACAAATAGATCTAAGCAATGCTGTTTGAAGATTGCAGATCCATTAATGTGTTCCAATAAATTAGAGCATACATCTGACATGAGATTACTTTTTCATGCAGAGAAAAATCAGATGACATTCATCCTACTTGAATTGGAAATGGAGATGCTTTTTAATATAGAATACCTTTTGCTCTATTCCATTTACATGTTAAATTCTGTGAAGGACTCATATGAACTGTTTAAATGTTTGTCTGAAGAGCCTTACCTGCATTTAAAAAAAAGTGATTCTATCTGCTGATGCTTGCATTCATTTTGTTGGATATAAAATTCTTGATTGTTATTTAAAAATAATCATAAGCTGGTATTTTTGAGTGTGGTTGTTCATTCTCATCCTGTCATGACTAAAGAGATGAAAAAAGGCAGATCTAGTTCTAAAAGTAGAGCTCCAGTTTTGGTAGAGCTGCAAGGCTGTTACATTCCAAGATAATGTAAATATGTGTTTTATCCGGCTTATTTCCTCGTGTGGTTTACAATGATCAGTTTGGCTCCAGAGAAACACTGGCCTTCCCCAAAATACAGCTGCATCTCTTCAAAAGTGGGATGATGTTCGGTGGAAGTGCTTTTTTGTGTATGACCTAAAAGAAATGGAGATTATTTGCATATCTTGCACTAATGGGAAGTAAAACCGTGAGTAATTCTCTAGTTCTGGAACTGCGCCATTAAAATTTTCCCCTTTTTGTAATGCCTCTTCAATGTACATGAAAGGAAATAAACTTGGATGTTGTATTGTATAAATGTAATACGGCAGTGCTCAGGATTCAAAGCAGCAAAATGGATTAGCATCCTGAGGTCTCGGAAAGCATCAGTGTACAAAAGGCATCCAGTTCTGACTCTTAATTTCCCTTTTTTCCTGCCTCTTTCTGTCACTTCAGTTCTGGCTCCTCCAGCAGGCCACCGGGAGCTGATTCTACACACAAGGTCCCAGTTGTTATGTTGGAGCCGATCAGAATTAAACAGGAGTCAAGTGCACCAAATGAGAACTTTGATTTCCCAATTGTTATAGTGAAGCAAGAAACAGATGAGGAATCCCGGCCTCGGAATGTAATATTAAGTTATAAATATCTCCTTTCTCTTTGGTGGAGGGTATTTTGCATTTATGGGGAATAAAATAATTTACTAATATTCTGTTGGGGACTTTTTCAGGGGCAAACTAAAAAGCTAAATAAAACTAGCTCTACTGCCAACTCAGTTAATTAACTGGTGCAATCAGACTGCTTTTGTCCATTGAAAACCTGGGAAGGCAGGAAATAGCTTGCAAACGTTAAATTTTTACATGGTGCTAGGAAGTGTTTCTAATCATAGTGCAGTAATATACATAAATAAGGCTGCTAGACTTTGGGGGCATCAAAGATTTGTTTTATTTTTTATTAGTGGAGCAGTGAGCAATCAATAGCCTTTCATAGCTGATTTCTTGTGTTTAGTTGCCTGATGCTATAGTACGATAGTAATTTTTGCATGCGTGCTGCAAGTTGTATGGCTGCCTGCATATAAATTTGTTATTCTGGTCAGTTTACTTGCTGTTAGGGTCAGGTAAATTCACATCAATATTATAATCTGGCTTCCTTTGTTTCTTCTTACAGGCCACCTTTTCAAGAAGCATACTTACTTCATTGCTGTTAGATGGCAATCACAATTCCACTTCTGATGAAGCTGTCTTAAGAACAGATGCACCAGACAGCACAGATGATCAGCCAGGGATACTGCAGGAGAACACATCCAGTGGGAAGGCAGGATGGATAGGGCCCTCCCACATTGGGGAGGGCAGAAAAGAGGATGATCCCAATGAGGATTGGTGTGCAGTATGTCAAAATGGAGGGGAGCTCCTTTGCTGTGAGAAATGTCCCAAAGTATTCCATCTTTCTTGTCATGTCCCTACGTTGATGAGCTTTCCAAGGTAATTATGACCCCTTCAATTCCATCTAAACTTGCATCAAAAGCCATAAGCTTGTGCTGTGAAACCTAGTACAAGAAGTCTCAGCCTCTAAGCAAGCAGCATTGTCTTCGAAGTCTTGAATCCAGAAGTCTTATTAATTGATGAAAACTGGAATTTGCATTGAAATTCCAGTTTAACTTTACAGATTTACAACCACAATAATAAAACTCTTCACTTATTTGGCAGTTAAGCAAGATCACTTACATTTAGGGCATCTATTATTAAAATTGGCCTACACAATTACCAATCTGTCATAAAATGTTTTAAGGATGACATAAAATATTTACATTTCAATAATAATGACAAAAATAACTAAAGGAAAAAATCTAAGATAATATAGTATTAAATATATTGCTATAGAGCTAAACATGGCTACACTTCAAGCGTGGGATGTAGCGACTGACATCTTCTAGTAACATCTTGTTCAGTGTTGAAAAAAGGAGTAGGCTTTCTTGATTGGCTCAGTTTCTTGAGTTTCAAAATACAGTCTTAAAGAGGTTGTTGTTAT
The DNA here is from genome assembly GCF_963921805.1 of Phalacrocorax carbo. Taxonomy (NCBI): domain Eukaryota; kingdom Metazoa; phylum Chordata; class Aves; order Suliformes; family Phalacrocoracidae; genus Phalacrocorax; species Phalacrocorax carbo. The sequence continues at coordinate 63,409,499 of NC_087513.1, read as the reverse complement.
AAGCGTTACTGGCATTTACTTCTGGAATTAGTGTCTTTGATTAAAATAAATGGCATTTTGCAATGTTCCAACTTGGAAATGCCATGCAGTAAGCTTATTAGTATTAAAGGATAAAAGCGTCTGTCATAACATGTTCATTGTTTAATGCTTTTATAAATATTAGGCTTTCTTATTAAATATCAGCATAGTTTGCTGGTGTAAAACATTCAGATAGCAACTTACTTTGGTACATTGATCGTCTCTGGGCCACTCTGAGCAAGCATGCTTTTGCAAGCATATCTAATCTTTCAAATGTCACTAGAAATGGCACATAAGAATGTTCCTTTTACCTTTTGAAACTTCAAATTACAGTTTGGGTTTTTAAAATAAAAACATACTATGTGACAGCTTTGTGCCATAAGCAAAGCACAGTAAAGTTGCAGTAAGCACTTAAACTAATAAACATTTGTGCTGTTCTGACAAGAAAAAAAAATAATTGAGCAGGTAGATAACTATGTATTTACAAGGCTTTGTTTCTATTAAAATTAAAGCTTCACGAATAAGCCTTTAAAATTTATCTTTTTTTTTACTGGATCATTCAGTGGGAACTGAGATGATGATGCCTTGGGGGCAAGGGAGCCAAAAACAAGTTTTCTGACAAGTGTTCAGGTCTGTAAAGGTGCATATTTAATACAAGTGCACTGTGTTCCTGGACTTCAAAACCACAGTTAGCTTAATTTTCCTCCCGGCTTCAGATGATTCAGGTTTTTGTTCTCATCTTTGTGGGGTTTTATTTTGTTTTGATTTTTTTTCTGTAGCTGTAACAGTCTGTTTAACAAACTTTGGTCTCTTAGCATTAGTTCCTTCAAACACACAAAATAATTATCTTATTATGTCAGTGTTGTCAGTCTACTTCTTTCATGATTGCTTTTTGTTCTTGCTTCACATGGATAGAACGATTTCCCCTATAGATCACCTGGTCACTGCATCTTTTTTCCTTCACTCCAACCCACCACACTCTGCCTGATTCTTGGGGTATTTAAATGTATTGTTCCTCCATCTTTCGTGTGTTTCCTGTTTTCTAGTATCATAAGATCTTCAGATCATGGAATGTATCTATTTTTGTTTATCTCCCACAACATTTCTCTGATGCTAGTCCAGGCACAGCGGTGACCCCGTCCTATAAATAACTCCGTCAAGTTAAGACAGTAGAAGGTAAAAGTCTCTTTGAAGGAAAATGCCCATTATTTACTAGTGTATGCTACAATTAGTAGATGGTGGAAACCTTTGGATTACTCTAAATAAAAACCAGTAAGATTTTTGTTTTTAAACTTGGAAAGCCTTCCGCCTTACTATTGAAATTAATCAAAAGGTGCCGCAGAAACTATTTCCCAGTTACAAAGATCTTATTATAACATATCTCTGAGTAAATTCATGCAGTTAGATCTCATAACTGATTATTGCTGAAATCTGTCTGATGTGTAAGAAGTACAATTCAGCCCTCTTGTGGTTATCTGCAAGCATGCAAGTGCCTTCATTTGTGAAGAACTATATTAGAAACACTCTTCTTAGGTTTTTCAAAACTTTGAGGTTCACAAATTGTATTAGAGAATCAGTGAACATAGCTTACAGAACTAATTTTGTCATAATCTTATGCTGTCATTTAAATCCATAGGGTTTTGCTAGCTAACTGATAAGATCAAGAACATCTGAAAGTTTTAGGGAGTGAAGAATTTCCAGTTTTCAAAAAAACCTTGTCTAGGGTAATCTGTATAGAGTAACAGTATGTTGTAGATTGAGCTTGTAGAGAGAATATATAGTTCTCGCCATATAACACTAACCCTTTTCCTTCTGTTTGGCCTATACAATTCCTTCAGTCTCTCTGCAGTTAGGAAACAGAACTCTTAATAGTGCTTTGACTGGATCCTGTGAGCTTAAGTGAAAAATTCCAGTACTAACAAAGGTAGACAGCATTTGTCTATTATGACAAACCGTTTTTCTGTTAACACACCATAAATTACACCGGTGCCATTAAAAAGGAAACAGAGTTCTAATAAAGCATTGTTGCCAGCAATCTCTGCCTTTTGTAGTGTTTAAAAAAGCCTACAACAATAAAACAACACATAATGCAGAAAAGAACAGCCCACAAATGAGGAACTTACCCAGAAATATGTGGAAAGCCTTTTGTCAAGCGTGCCACATCACTGAGGTCAATGTGTCTGTTTGTCATCTTTAGTGGCGAGTGGATTTGTACCTTCTGTCGGGATTTGTCCAAGCCAGAAGTTGAATATGACTGTGATAAACCCGCTCACAGCGCTGAAAAAAGAAAATTGGAAGACAGTGTGGGTTTGGCACCAATAGACCGTAGGGTGAGGATAAAATGAATACTGTCTTGCTGCTTCTTGTGTTTTGAAATGTATGCACCTTTTAAAAAGGAATGGTAAAAACGGAGAATTATCTTTTAAAATAAGCTCTGAGATCATAGCAGCCATCAGGTAAGCGTGCTGAACAACGCACCCTGACTGTCTGAGAAGTGGTTGTGATCTTGCGCTCTGCACTGGGACTGTATCCTAGGAATTACCAAGTGCTGTTTCCAACAAAGCTCTTGTACACAGTGACCTTGCATTGAGAATTTTTTTCTTTGTTTGTGCTTTCCAAATTTGGCATAGATTGACATTATCAACTAATGGTTTCATTCTTTAAAGCACTTTGTGGCAAAAGAACCGGCTTAATTTTTTAAAAGGATGCTGACAAAGATATACAGAGATATAATACTGATCCTGTAGAGATGAACACAAGTCTCTGGGAATAACTGCTATCCTTTTGCAGGTTTGAATGTTCTGGCGGAAAAGCTACAAAGCAAGCGGTAGACCTCTAACTTTTGTTTTCCCTTAAACTTCAGAGTTCAAAGAAAAAAAATTGCCTTTGAGCAGACAGTTGAACTGCTTGATGGAATCTTTTGGATTCTTAGGGTACTGGGGTTTTTTTGCCTTTTTGATTTTTCTTATTTCTTTGTAGTTGTTATTATTTGAAACTTTTCTAAAGCAATTTTGAGCTCTACTGGAAACTTCCAGCAGTGTTCTACTTGGTTTCAGTTGGCAGCTTGTGTAAATAGACTGAAATCAGTATTCTGTTTGGGGTCTTAGTCTACCTGCAGAACTGTTGTTTACAAGTGCTGCTATCTGAAAGGAAAAAAACTAGCCATGTATTTGTGTTAAATGTAAATTATATAACTTTCACTTTTAAGTCCTGTAAATATTCTGATAAAGGATCAGCAAGCATAAAATCACACAAAACTATTTTTAGAACCTCTTTCAAGGCTCAAGATCCAGTTTAATATATTTGGATACACAAAGAAAACATATTCCTTCCCACTTCTAATGAAAAGCACCGTAGGCTTTGCAGTCAGAGCAGTTATACCCAGATCAGAAAAATATTACTGATATCTCTGAATATTTGTGAAGCACTAAGAGCTACGCATGCTTTTTAATTCCCTGAAATTTCTGCTGGCCTCAGCAAATGCTGAATAACACTGTTAGTAACTGTATGAGGCTTCGTAGCATGCATTTGAGAGTTGATAATGATAATCTATTGCAGAGAAAGGATACTGTAGGCCATTGGTTATGACAGTCAAGCTTGTTTCCAAATACAGTTTCTGTGCTCACTTTTCTGCTTAGGGGCTGGGGGAGTACTGAGCATCGGTTTGATATTTTCTGTGGTGTGTCATTTTAGAACAAATCTTACAGGATTCTCTAATTACTTGGGTATCTATTTTTCTTGACACAGAAGTGTGAAAGGCTGCTGCTGTACCTCTACTGTCACGAAATGAGTCTTGCTTTTCAAGATCCTGTTCCTCCCACAGTATGTACCTCACTTCTTTCCGTTTTATGTTAGCAACATAATTGGCACGTTTCTAGTGACATTTTAATGTCCACTCATAGTCCATTATCAGAAGTCAAGTTTCCCAGACACTGAGTGTACTAAACGTGTTAAATTTTATTAAAACTGTCTGATAGGTAGTTAGAAGTTGAAGCATTGGGTTGGAAGAGGATTTACTAGTAAAATTCCCTAAGAACTGATTTTACTTAATACATCAAAACCAGACACAAAAAGTACGTTCTAACGCTGTCTGCTGATTTCATAATTCTGAGTGATATCACCAAAAAGGTGAATTAGGATATGTTTGGTTTTAAAAACAGTTACTTGATTTTAAGAATTAAAGTGCTCTGCAGTACTAATATGAAATTGAAATTATTAGCTTGAAGTTCATTAGTTTTAAATGGTAAATAATACCTGGGTGCATTAGACAATGGAAGGAAGACAGAAAGTTACTTGTGTGCTGTTACCATTTAAAAAAAAAAAAGAAAAGCAAGCAAACTGTAGTCCAAGGATACACAAAAGAGCTACCAGCATGATCAGAAAAGTACCTCTTTCATGTTCTTCAAGACAAGTCAGAGAAAAAATAATTCATCAGTAAGTAATAAGCTCCTGTGCACCCTTTTTTATTCCATTTGAATAAGAATTCTTTTGAAGAACATTCCACAGAGTTTAATAATAAGGGCAAAAGGGATTAATTGATTCATCGTAGAATGATCATGTATTACGAAATTCAGGTAGTACAGCATTTCTCTTAAAATGTGAATCTAGTTAGGAAAAACTTATAAGAAAATACTACCATTAGATTTCATAACTTATTTTCTGTTTGTTTTTAAAAGAAAGAATAAATCTTGATCCTACAACCACAGCTGAGATGCCAAAATCATTGACATCGCTGAAATTTGCCACCGTTTCCACAGATGTATTTCATAACCAAAATTCATACTAAGCAACCCGTGTACTGCCTCCATTTTAAGTGGGTTGCCAAAGTTGTTATAGGGTGGCCCTGAGAGTGAAACTAAATAGACGGCTCATTTGACTGCATACAAAAATAATGTCCAAATCATTTGCTCTATTGTATGTAGTCAATGTATGTGCATTTTTTTTATTTGTTGTTCTTTTCTTTTTAAATAGGCTTTGGAAGGAGTATATTTTAGCCAGCAAACCTAGCATATATCACTGTAATGCCAGAAATTGTCTGCATATATATGAATTACATTTCTTATACCTTAGAATTGTACTTTGGAGATGAGACTAAATCTTGCCCTCTTCCTCAGAGCTATAGGTTTATAAAACAATAAGTAATGACAATGACTGCATTCAATAAAAAGTATTTTTCTCCATTTAGGTTCCTGATTACTACAAAATAATCAAAAAGCCTATGGATTTGTCAACCATCAAGAAAAGACTTGAAGTGACCAATTCATTCTACACAAAGCCGGAAGATTTTGTGGCTGATTTCAGACTGATTTTCCAAAACTGTGCTGAATTTAATGAGGTTAGCAAAGCAGATACTTTATCTGGTTTTGTGGGATTAGTTGCTTTCAGGAAGAGTAGCGGGGGTAGAACTTACAACACAAGAATTTACTGTATTAAACTTATTTTGATTATGAGACTGCAGTGAAAACATAGATCACGTTTGAAACCCTGTGGTGTTAGATGACTCCGCAGTGTAGATCCTTCCACAGAAGGACAGAGGATTGTAACAAACATGCTAGCTGAATGGCAGGACAGCAGGTAAAGAATAGGACAATTGTTTATCATAGAGGTTAATGGTGGGCATTTGATTTAAAAATTGTCCTAATCCTCCTTGCCTCAAATCTTAAATTCAGTGGGAGTTTCATTCCAGGAGGTCTGTACTCACCCTTAAGACGTCTAGTTGGATATTGACTGATTGTTATTATCCCTCACTGCACGTAAGGGAACATGTGGTGAAAAAGGGGTGCAGGTACTGAGTGGACCACAAAATGAGAGAGAATTACACTCGGAATAAAGGCTCCTGTAAGTGGCCTCAGTGGGGTTCTCATCCAGTCACCCTTGGTAGCTGGAAATACTTCTTGCCGTGGTGACCTCCACTTCATGACACTGATTAGTCATGGTGGCTATGAATGACTTCAGAACTGCCTGATCTTCCACGTTACAATCATCATCTATCCTAGTAATAATTTCACCGTCTGTAAGCTAGAGAAATCCTAGTTTTCAAGCAGTCGTTCCAAACACTGTAACACCCTGAAGGCATACCTATATATTTCAGAGCATAACCCAACTTTTTTTAGTTAGGATTTAAGAGTTTTTAGAATCTCTTTATATAGCTTTCAGAACCCAGGCAGTATAGCTTTTGCAATTGGCTTCTATGATAATCCATCACAGAAAATAGTCATTGGGGGATGTTGGCCAAAAGATCTACCCCTGCCCTCTGCTTTGCAGGCTTGTGCTGTTTGGGACCATGTGTTTTCACAGGTGCCATTCTTACTGCTGATTGATTTTTTTGCAGTTTGTAAGAGCACCTGAAGAACTCAAGCTATTTTGTGATGCATTAATGTTGTTAATTCACTCAACAGCCCGATTCAGAAGTGGCTGATGCCGGCATGAAACTTGAAGCGTACTTTGAAGAACTTCTGAGGAACCTTTACCCTGAGAGAAAGTTCCCTGTGCAGCCCAACTGCCAGAGTGAAAAAGATAATCCAGAACTTACTGATGACTCGGATGACGAATTTGTACAGCCCCGGAAAAAACGCCTCAAAGGAGAAGAGCGTCAGTTGCTTAAATGAGCCACATGTGTTACTACGGAACGTTTTATAAAAACTAAGAGTATTTATCACTGTTAATTGAGAAAAGGGGAAAAACCATGACTGCTTTGACTTGTAGGTTTGTGGATATTTACTAGACTTTCTACCCCTTGACAGAAACACAAATCTAACAGAGATCAAGGCATGAGGAGAGATCTTCTGAAGTTCCAAATTTTCGTTGTACTTCTGGAGCAGCGCAGAAATTGCCATTTGCGTGGGGTGACAGCTGTTTAACTTCACTTTGAGGAAGAAAAGAAGTTTGTATAGAATTGAACTTTATGACATTACATGGGTTCAACATGTGGCTTTCTGAGTTTGAAGAAAATGTGGTCTCACCAGACTTTTAATTTTACCAAAGGCATGTGGCTGGCCATAATTTGATTTCTTTGTACTGTATTTAACACAAGCCATGAAAACAGATGGTGTAATATTATTGTCCTGCAATACTGACTGGTACAATGAAAGTGTAGTTGCCCCCAAAGAAGTTATTGGTAATTTTAAAATGTAAGGGAGAGTGTATTAAAAATAACTTTAAACAAAAAAAAAAAAGGAAAAGGAATTTGTTTGAGAGTTTTTAATGGAGGAAGCAAAGGACAGAATACTTTGTTTTGCATCATTTTTCTCACCACCAGCAAGAAGCAATGGTATTCCTGTACTATTTTGTTTAACAGGTGTCTCGTTTGATGTACCTCTGTTTAATGAAGTTGATGGCAAAGTCTTGAGGGGAAAAATGTTTGCTTGCAATTTTCAGTCAGTCTTTGTGTATGTTTAAATAGGGGGGGAAAACCATCCCCTCTGTCCTCAAGCTTTTGTTGTTTTTCCAAATTTCTAAATATGTTGTTGTCAGAATGTAACCAGCATTGTTATTGACTTGGAAGTACAGAAGTTTGAAGAGGTGGAGAAAAAAGAAAGATACTGCTTTTCAACCCTTCATCTGTCCCTATTGAAATCACCAGAAGGTGAGGACAAATTGCCTTTTTTTGTTCTGTCTACTTTCCAGAAGCACCGACAACAATATAGATGGTTGTTTCTGCCCTCAGAGATTGCAGAGTGAAGTGCTTGTCTGTGGTTGCTCCAGCTATTGGTTTATACTCTTCATTTATGTCATCTTAAATGAAAACTGAGTTTTTGGGAAAACAAGCAGTCTTTTGGATTAATTGAGCTCCGATTGTGCCAAAATTTTGCAGATGGAATTGTGAAGACATCTGAGTGTACACAAGCCTGCTTTTGACTTGCTTTGTAGCACCGATGTGGTGCCATGGATAGATCATTGAAGAGACTAGATACAAGTGCTGCGTGTGCCTCCTGGCTGTGTACATATATGCTCAGAAAAAGGCCCTTTTGCTGCCTCTCAGCAAATGAGATACTACCCACCTGCCTTTGTCGTAGGGTGGCACTACATACTGAAAGGTAGCGGACACTTCAGAATAACACTGTTTTGTTTGCAGCAGGTCTTTGACAGAGCTTTTGAAATGCCATGATCATGTGGCTGCTTTTTAAGCTGTCCAGAGTAACTATTCATTTTCCTTTTTTGTTGTTGTTGGTGGTGGTTAGTTGTGTTTTATTTTGCTTGGTTGTTTTTTGGGGTTTTTTTTTGGTGGAAAGGCACTTATTACCTGAAGAGAATTGATTGTAGCAGGAGTTTTACCATCTCAGAGTACCAGAAAAAAAAGGAAGAGAGGTGAAGGAGCAGACCAGGACAGTGAGGAAGACCATTCTGACAAAACAGGTGTGATCAGTGCACGCTACTACTATAGCACAGACTTGAGAAATAAGAGGCCCTGCCATTGCAACATTTGAAGTCTTAAAGATCTGGCAATGCCTAGAAGTCCTAGATACCCTGTCTCTGAGTTTAACAGTGCTTCCAGAGGAGGGTGGTGTGTGTTTCTCTGGACTGTATGTTGCAAGCACAGACTTAATAGGAGGCCTAGTGCATTAGAGGTGAAGTTAGACTCCTATACAGCTTTACACTCAAGTTTTTCTACCAATGGCAAATACTGGAGAGAGGAGCGTAGGTGTACTCCTGCAGTCCAGTTACTTATCTGTCTGCTGTAAACTGTTCGAAAATGTCTCTCTTTAAATAATCCACTGGAAAAATCTGACTCAACTTTCGTTTTGTGGTCTTGAACATCACCCTAAGAATCTTCAGAAACTCAGAAACTCACTGCAATGAGGTTTGAGATGTTAAATGTAACCACTTTAATGCAGGTGGGATACGCACAAATAGGTGAGGAATGCCGTCTTCTTTTTAAAGGAAACGCTATATTTTTTCAACCTGCTATGGCAAAGACTGTATCTGCGTTCCCGTCTTTGCCTCAATCCACTGAATGGTGGCTTCTTTCTCTATCTCCGCTCTATCTCCGCGCTCTTTCTCTCTTTCTCTTTTCGTGTGTGGAATGTCACTACTATTAGCCCTAGTAGTAAAGTCTTCATCTCACTTCATGGGACAGGTAGAAAGCATCTATCTGTTGAATCATAAGGAATGGAATGTCCTTGAGAAATTTACCATTTGTCTATAGAAATCATACCTCTTACACCGTTCAGTTGCAGTTTTTAATAATGGAAATGGTATGGAGAAGCAATCAACATCAAATGCAGCTCACAGGAAATGGCAGATTCCGAAGGTTTATTTTTCTTTCCTACCCAATCCGACATCAAACACTTGCTTTCATTTTACTTGCTAAAAAGGGGAAAGGAAAAAGAAAACATAAAATTAATAAAATGCATATGAAAACCAGCAGAAATAGGTACGGGGGAAAATAATGTGCATTTTTGGGTATGTCCAAAATGTCTTGCCTCTGATAGGCAATCCCCCATGACTTCTTTGAGTGGTGTGATGCTGTCCTGATAAACTGAAATGAGTAGATACGCTCTTTAAATGTCATCGTTTAGATTTCACAAAAAGTTACATTTTTATTTAGTTGGTTTGTTTACACCTAGCTTTAAGGAGCGCATATATTACCTGGAGCCTTAGGACTAAATACCACTGTGTTAAGAGCTCTGACATCATGTATTTAAATTGTTTTACGGGTTGGATGACTGTACTGTGTGAGGCCCTCGGACAACCTGTTCAACAGTCATGATTCAGCAATCCCTGAATGACTACGTATGCAAATGTAATCTCTGAAATGACCAAGAGATAAGAGTTAGCAAGTTGAAGTTAAGATCTAATGGAGGCTTCTCTGAGTGCACAACTAGTTCTGCAGATTTTTATTTTTCTATCCTTTTGACTTGTGCGTGTACAAGCCAGCATCTGGAGGGTATAACTCTTATTTGTAGCAAGGAGGATAATGCTATTGATTTAAGTCCCCAGGAAAAGGGGGGATCCTATTAAAGAATAGTTATGATTCCATTTATCTTGACCACTGTTAGCCAAAGTTAATCCAACTGTAGCTGAATCAAAGCTTTCCTTTTAGGTCTAAAGCAGCTTTAATGAAGTGTTTTGCTTAGAAATTCTTGTAAATCCAACTATTTGAAGGCCTATGTGGCTCTCTGCAGTCTGTCCATGAGGTTTAATTTCACCACAAGGGAAGAATAAGTTGCTTTGTCCACTTCCTTACTTAAACTTTGATTTTTTTTTTTTTCACCAGTCTTTTACAGAATATTATAGATATTTTAAATTGCATAAAAACATAAAAGACAAGCATTTCTACAAGACAAGCATTTAAAGAAGCAGGCAATGATTAATATATTGCTCTTCTGAAAACTCTTAAGGTTAACTGTCCCATGCACCTTGGAGAAGCCTTAGAAAATGTGACCCCAAGAAGTCAGGTGTGTTAAGTGCGTGTGTGTTTATACATGTAATATGTGTGTGTTTGTATATATAGGGTTTTTAAAGTCTGGTTCTGAAGCCTACATAAAACACTTTGATCAAACATCTGTCTTCCTTTAGGCTGCTGAAGAATGTGGATTATTTAGCCCATGGTCTTCTGGTTTATACAGGTAAGACTGCAGGATAAGAGGCAGTGTAATGCAGGCATGCTGTGTGCATGACGTGGAAATTGCCATGCTGGTACAGCTGAATCGGCTGAAGTCGCAGAACTGCTCACCACCTCCTGTAATTAAACTAGTGCGACTTGTGCATGGGAGGCTGTCTGAATTTAAACTTTCCCCCTTCATCTTTGTGCTTAGTGTTTTGGCTGATTGCTTTTTAGGAAACATTAGCCACAAGGGCTTAGCTAGCAGGCTGATGCACTTTTGGGGCTTTTGACTTGAATTTGATAAAGAAATGGCTTTAGTAGTTTAAGGTATTAGTTAGATCTGCTGCCCCCTCTCCCTACGGCACAGGCAGAACAGAATGTGTGCCTGTGAAGAAGCAACTTCAAGTCAGGACCAGAGATACCAGCACAGAGGGGCTTGCTCTAGCAGAAGCTAACATGCCGGCATGAGGGAGCTGGGGCTAGGGCAGCCCTTCTGGTTTGTTCTTCAGTGAGAAATGAGCTTTAGGCATCTAAGGTGACAGTGCTTTAAGCTGCTGCAACAGCTCGCTCCTGTGCTTGCCTGTCAGGCCTTATTTTGGCTTGTGAAGCCTTGGGAGAGTTTGGTTTGGATTCTGGCTGAATCATAATCTACTAGTTTCTGACTAGCAATTAGATATACAGGAGCCCCTGGAGTGGTCATACAAACCTGCAGTGCCCTGCCCTTGGTCTCGATGGGCAGTGTGAACGCAGAGATTGCACACACGATGCACACAGATGAGAAAAGACACAAGGCCCCACTGAAAGAAGCACTCATAAGAACCTGCGGGTAAATGAACAGTTCAAACATCAGCCCGGTCGTATGGGGGGGCTGGCAGTTAATTAGGAATTATGGAGTGGACAAAGGGTTACAAACACCTGAGAGACTCGATAATAGAAAAACAACGTCTTGTGAATCTAAGAGGGTTCAGAAAGTAACAAATACTAGCAGGCTAAGCTCTGAGAAGAGATTTTTGCAGATCCGCATCTGGCAAAGACTACATAAGTTCTCTGTGTAAACATCAGATAAAGAACTAATGAGTTGGTGGGGGGTGGGAATTGAATACTTTGTTGTTGTGAACTTCAGGGGCATCTCTGCACATTTGATAGCAGTGATTGGCACAATGTTTACCAACATTCTCTAGCATGCTCTTACTTGTGATATAAATGGGGCCACCATGGCTCCGACACGGCACAATGACCCACTTGTTCCCATCCCCAGGGCTCGCATTGTGGTGGGATAAACCTAAAAGAGGCCAGAAAGAAATCAGATCAGTGCAACAACAATCTGTGATAAGTGTCCTTATTTTTCCTTTTTTAATTTTTAAAATTTTTCTTCAGACAGACTCATGACATTATCAAGGGCAGCTAGTGAGTTAAGATATGAAAAGAAATAAAGGCTCCTTTAGTTCTTTTTTGTGCCATTATAAACCTGCCATTTTTTGCCCCAAGTAAAGTTTTAGGGCAAGTCAATCTCAGCTGGATGGGATCCCTGTGCTCTTTGCTTGCCACCACTACTACCACCACCTTTCTCCCAGCTGTGCTGGGCAGCTCACATCAAAGCCGCAGAGGATAGGCTGGGTGCTAAAGGAAGAATTCAGTTTATATTGCCAAGCCCAGTATCTGGAAAGCAGGAAGAAAGGATATTGTCTGTAGCCTTTAAGACTGCCTATTTATTTCTATCAACAGCACTTTTGTTAAGGAGGAGGGAAAGAAAACCAGATCCTAATATGAAACCTCCAGGCTTAGAAGAATGTGCTTTGTGTATCTTCTTTTTCACATGTCCCAAACACCTGTGCCAAAAAAGCACTTGAACATATATTTTGCTTAAAGTCCTGTTAATATCAATAGATTTTTAGCAAGTATACCCATGGAAGCCTTTGTTCAAATACTTTACTGGGCCAAACCAGTGGAGGTAAGGTAATTCAAGGAGAGTCCAGGTATGTGGCTGTAAAGGGGATTTCCGAGTTTGGTTTTGGTCATCAATTAAATTGTGAGTAGTACTGGTTTATGATATGGCCATTGCAGCAATGGTCTGTACATCACCAGCATCCACTTCAGGACTGTTCAAACGTTGGTGTTTATGCAAGGCTGGTGCATGCTTAAATAATACAGTGTACTATTAAAAGAAGTATCAGGCCAACACAGGGAGCTACTTCCATTTGACTTGTATCACTTTACTCAATCTGTAAGGTAACTGCCTTTAACTCCATGCAATTTTTTAAAAAAGAACAACAAATGAACCCAACGATGCATACTTAACACACAGACCTCACGGCTCTGAAGTTGTATGAAGGACAAGCTCGCTGAAGGGTTAAAATCATTTGCAGACAGAACACAGTAATGTCCATGAAAGTGAAAAAAAAATTGTATAGATAACCTCATGTACTCTCTCATACTACTACCTCAGTCCCTTAAGTGCTGGAAGCGGTTCCTTTCAGTGGTAGCCTATTTTCTAACTCTGCATGTGTTGGGGAGGGGAAAGATTGTGGGTTTTGGAAGATGGTGGTATACAGTGTCCTCAGAAATAATGTTTTGTGGTAGCTGACCAGCAGGTGCCTCAGGAGGGCATTCCTCTTCCACCTGCTCTTGTCATCTACAGCTAGTTTTTTGCTGCCTTCTCTGATCTTGCATGTGAAAACAGTGTGGCCAGGAAGCCAGAGATACTTAGTTCAAGGAGAGTGACTCTAACTAGTGAATAAATACACCAGCGTTCCTGGGTATAGGCAAATGGTCTTTCACGCCCCAGAGCAGCTTAACGTACTTTCAGGAGGACTCACCTCTGCTGTATAAATGTAGATGGTGTTGAAGTTTGCCGAGACTAAGGCACGCAGCATGAAGAGGAACCCAGTCATGCCTGTGCTGGAGAGAAAGCCATGTGGAGCCAAGAGTTAGTATCACTGAATGGTGATCAGCAGAGATGCAACCTAAATATCCACTGTGCTAAGGCTTTACCAGCTTAATATAAGGGAAAGCATAAGGAAAAGTTAATTGTTGACAAGTAGAATCTTTCGTTAGCCTGGTGGCAAGGCATGTTTGACAACAGGCTATTGCACATTAGGTTTCCTTTAGGCCAGTGTTAGAGGCTGGAGAGAATGATCTGACTAGGACCATAGTGGCTCAGGGGGTGCCTTCGGCATTACAGTTAAGTCTGACTTCCAGCCTAGCCCTTGCTTTCTGTTCCTTTATAAAACTGTTGCAAGCAAATATGGCAGCCTGGCTCAGCTTCAGGGAAAACTGAAAATAATAATAGCAGTACAGAGGCCAAGCTTCCTGACAGGGGCTTATTTAGCTTAACAATTATTTGTAGCCTCCTATTCCGGCTCCGAAGTATTTCAGCCAGCCTCCAGGGCCAGTGGCCCACAGGGCAGGCAGCAGGGGCGGACACCGCTGGCAAGCAGCTGCCAGGCTACCAGCCAGTTTATAGGAAGCTTCAGCTCGAAGCCATCCTGATTTTCAGTAACCATTAAGCTCTGCCAGCTTGAAGAGGGGTCTTTCACAAATCAACCTGATAATTACAGCACACGTGGCAGCCTTTCCCTTGATGCCTTGAGCTCCACTTGAAGTGCCTGACTCTACAAGTTAGAGGAGATGCAGGTAGCATTGCCAAAAATGAAGGGGGGGGGGGGGGGGGGAGAAACTGAAAGAAGAATTAGACTTCTTTCTGGTGGATGTTCTTCACATACTTTTTAATTTTCCAGGCTGCACTAGAAAGCAGCTAGTTGTATGCTTAGGGGAAGCCATGCGGCCTCAGTAATACCAGTGAGTTGTTCTGCACCCCCATCCCCCCGCACCACAGCATCTACTGCCGCAGCTTTCCCAGAAAGTGGAGGGAAACAGTCAGAGGGGTTTTTCAGGTGTGCAAGAATTACTGGCTTGGCCAGAGACCTGAGAATAGCACAGGTACTGCCCTCTGCCCACAGCATTGTATCCCCCCACACACACCTGCATGCTGAGTGAGACTACCTTGAGGTGCAGATATTAAGGAGAAGAAAGAACAGCGCTGTACATCCCATGGTGATACACAAGCTCAGGCGTCTTCCAAGGAAATTGATGCCAAGAATGTTCAAAGGATTTACTGGAAAATAAAAAAAAAAACCCACGAACAAAAAGAACCCACAAACAAACAAAAAAAAAAAACCCCAGAAAACAGTAAAATGTCAGCTGGCCTAACTGCAATGATTTTCTGTCATGACAGACCTTATGCAGCGTGCCTCAAAAATACCTCTCTGCAGCCCCAGCATGTGTCAAATACTCTACAAAAATGCACAGACCCTATAGTTTGTCCTAATGCCCCTTTTTTATTTGTCCTTCCTCTCACAGGATGGAGCCTGTCCTCTGAAATTGCCCTGCTCTGTTATAGCAGGATACCAGTGCTGGTCCTGAGACATGAGTAGCACAGGCAAGGAAGGCACCTGGGTGCTGGGTGAATGCAGCTGGCCTGGGTGGTTTTGCTCCCTCTGGCCATGGCTCTGCCAAACATGGGGGACCAGAGTGTGCCCCGTTGAGTCCCACCATGAGCTGAGAGCCAAGTAGGCACCTGAGTGCATCACAGGACTGGTCCCAGCCCACCTACCTGCACTTGCACGATCCAACACCCCATCGCTTTGGAGCTTGGTTGCTGACATGAACCAGGGAAACCATCCATCGCCCAGGAGTGTTGCAATACTAGCCCCGCACACACAGTGCCAAGGTCTTTCCAGGGTACCATGTGGCTGCCTTTGGGCTCCCTGCCATCCCCCAGTGCTCCCTGGCAGGCTGCACCAGAAAGCATTTTTGGTTTGCTGTGGATTCCCTGGGCACTAGCTGTCCCTTAGCGCTCAGCACAGGACCTGCTCCTGAGGCCACCATCTCTGAAACCAGGGCACATGTGTGGTGCGTTCAGTTACATCAATCAATACAACTCTTTGCAGTCCTTGCTTATCTATGGCTTTCTAAAAACTACACATCTAGGCATCTTGGAAGCACGGCTTTGTTCTGATAAGTCAGGAGCACTTCCCCCTGGGATCTAACCAAGGCTGTCAGTACACAGTAACTGCAAAGGAGGTCTTCCAAGATGGGGCTGATGTTGGAGGGACCCATGCTGAAGGTGAATTAATTAATCACCTGGGGAGCAAAGCCCTCCCTTGCCGCCAGCTCATGACCTGTGTCCCAGCCCGGCATTTGAAGAGCCTGTGCCTGGCACTTGCCAGGCTGGGGACATTTCAACCTCTGGCACATCACTAAATGCATGCGAAGCTAAAAGCTTGGCAGAGAGGGGAGAAGAGGTTACATGCAATCTCGCCGACTGTGCTGATGATCATGGTCTGGTAGGCAGTGGGCCCGAAAAAGCGGCAGCGGCAGGGGCTGTGGCTCTCCTCGGAGTCATCGCCAGGGTCTTGCACTGGTGGTGCCGCAGAGCCACAGACGAGGTCCCGCTCCAGTAACTCGGCGCTGGCCAAGATGACGCCGTAGTAAGCGAAAGCTATGCCAAGCCTATGGGGGGGGGGGAACATGCCGCAGTGAGTGGCAGCAACGACAGGGACACTGAAATGCAACAGGTTTTGGATGCCCTGGGAGCCCACTGTGCACACCAGCTCTGTGTGATGGACCCCCCCTTAGCCTGACCCAGCAGGTCACTGGTCACCCCACCCATGGCACACCGCTACCATCTCTGTCCATGCACCGCTCTTCCTCAGAGGACCCCCACCCCAGGTCATAGCGTGTGTTTTTACTTGCCCCTTAGTGCTGTTTATTGCGCTGCAGCAGGTGGCCTGCTGTGGTCACACTGGGGAGAGCATGCTCCTTCAGTCCCTTTGCTCACGCAGGGCTGTAAGTGGAAACACGTCCAAACCACCCCTTTGCAGGGGGCTAGGGAGTCTCAACATCATGCCCCAATGCTTGCAGCTCACATGAAGCGACTGTCCAGGTTTTTGTTAGCCCTTATCCTTTCTGCCCAGGGATTTTTGAAAGGGGTTTTCATTAACTGGCTGGAGAGGCTCACATCGCACCCTGGCTTGCTGTCAAGAACACAGTATTGGTGATGGCAGCCTGGCTGTGTCATTATCAAGTAATTCAGCATACGCCTAATCATAAGCAGGCCAAGAAGTAATTTTCACTTTTTTAAATCCCCCCTGGCAGGCTCAGAAATAAGCAGCAGAATCTGGGCTAGGGAAACGAGCTGCCTGGAGGCGTGGGGCACCGCGGGGGGGGTGTGGGGGGGTGGGAATGCAAGCCCGAGAACACGCCAGCGACTCCTGTGGGGACTAGGAGAGAAAGGAGGATTAGAAAACAAAAGGCAAGATATTTCATAACATGCATAGGCGTTGAGGAGGAAAAAAAAAAACATAAAAAAATCCACGGCCTGACTTAGCAACATTTTGGGGTCAATGAGTTCCCATGGAGTCCATACATTTCCGTTCCAGATAGCAAAGTCAATGAAACATATATTACCCTTGCATACAGTTACTGGGAACATTGCATATGAAACTTATCTCTCTTCAATCTTAATTTTCCCTGGCCAGTGGCAGTGGTAACAGTTAATGAGTTTCTGTTGGAGCCCTATTTCACTGATACATTGGCTGGCCTGCGAAGGTGGGGCATTTCGCTTCTTGGGAAGAGCAAGTTTACACGCAGGCGGGAAGCAGAGCCGCGGGCACGTTGCTGGTGCGTGCTGCAGGCAGGCGTGGGCTCTCTCCTGTGGCACTCGTCTGGCTCCTACCCCACCTCTCCTGAGCTGCCCTGTCCTGAGGAAGGACTTATGCACCTGCATCATCCTGGGTGTCCAGCCTTTTTCTGCCTATGTAAACACTGACAGACACAGGGCGTCTGAGGCATGGTCTGAGATCAGGACACACCTACAGTGACCTGTGCTGGCAGAGTCAACAGGAGACTTCTGCTCCCAGCACCCATTCAGACGAGAGAAGAACCGAATAAGAGGAAAAAAAAAAAGCCTTTTTTACCATATGATCCATATTTGCAAGGTGGTTCTGAGGTATCTGGGGTGCATGAGGTCCTTGAATCTTCCTCTCCTTTCCTGCAAATCAGTTGATAGAAATAGAAGGTTTTTAAAAGGCATGTTTTATACAGGGGTGAGCGATCTGCAGCAGCAGCTGGCACCCCTGGCCCGCCTGCCCTTGCCCCAGGCTGCCGGTGGTGCAACACAGCACCCCATCAGCCCTCCAGATAAGAAAGCCCCTCTTCCCAAAGGATTCCCACAGGAGGAGGCGCTGCAAAGGATGGAAGGGAGCAGAAGAGAGCACCCTGAGCACTCCTGGCCCCTCAGGACCCCCCCAGCTCCTGGCAGTCTGGCCCCAGCATGACTGTCATGGTGCCAGAGGGGCACCTGGTTGCTACCGGGGGCCCAGCACTGCTGCAGCTGCTGGCAGCTCCTGTTGCCTCACATGCTGGGGAGAGGGGCCCGGCATCCACTGCTCTGCATGTGGAGCAAGTTTGTGGCCACACGCATCTTGCAGGGAGGCCTGAAATGCCAGGAGCAGAGAGACAAGCAGGCACTGGGGGGCCCTGTCCACCCCGCTGCTCCCCAAGGGCCGGCGGCTGCCCCAGCTTCCCACCACTGAGGGGAGACGAGTTCACAGGGACGGTTTTGGTTGCCTTTATTTTTATTTTCCTCATCATTGATTAAGCCTAAAAGGGTGCACAACTAACAAAAACCCTTCCCACAGCCAATGTGGATCCATTACATAAATTCATTTAGACTACAGGGAAGCTTTAATCCTAATTAATTCCAATACAATAGCACCATCTTGCATGACTTGCTAAGGACAATGCTTGGTGCCTGTGGGATTGAATAAGCAGCAAAGAGGTCCAGGAAAGGGACTTAAAAGAGCTGGATAATAATTTTGAGGCCCTGGACAATACTTTTGTCCAATATTCCTCTCCTGGGGGCCAAAGGAGCCACCTGAATAAGTCTTCCCACCCTACAGTCAGCAGAACCTGGACGTGGGATATGGGTGAGAAGCCTGGGGGTGGGGGGCCTGGCCCCCAGCTCTTTTCCTGCCCTGCCTGCAACACCCACATGTGTTTTGGGGCATTTCAGTCCAGTAGCGATCAACTCCTGAGCTGCTCAGCTGCTTACAGGTACGAACGGTGGTAGCTCTGAAATGGCCTCTCCTGCTTTAACCCTGTTCAGGGAACTGTGGTGCTGGGACCCAGCAGACAAGCCTGGCCAGGGGCTGGGAGAAGCCTCTGGGAGCCATGGCTTGACGCCACGGCAGGGACCCTTGCAGCCTGACCAGCCACAGCCCTGAGAGGGAGCCTGAGGGGCCGGTCACAGGTCTCACAGCCCACGGGACACCCCTGGGGGATGGATGGGCAATAAGAAAGACCGCATTTTGCCAGGATCCCTTTTTGTGGTACAGGAAACAAACCTTTTCACAGCAAGATATTTTTCTGAGCGAACACAAATAATATGAAAAAAAGCAGAAGACTAAAGTCTTTTTTGAGGGCCAAGATTACTGTCTCTCCGAAAGAAGAAATTACTTCTTCACCATCACATTCAATAGTTGTTTGGAAAGAAACCAGGTGAGGAAGGGGAGAGAGGCAGAGCGAGACATGCTTGGCAGTCCTGCTCCCTCCCCAAACCCTGGGTGCCGGCAGCCCTGCCCAGGACAGAGGGGCCAGGCAGCGCCACGGGCTCGGCTTACCTTGGCGGGCTCCTTCAGCACCCCCTCGGGCATCGCCGCGCCGTTCAGCTTGGCTATGCTCTGCAGCGTGGCCAGGGCCGCTGCCATGTTTCCTGTGGACACATTGTACCGCGCCGACTCCGGGATGAACTGAAAGCACAGCAGCAGCAGAAAGCCTTTCTACACCCCTCTGTCCACGCAACCCTGCTCAAAGCTTCCCGCCAAGCCCAGGAGCCCGGCCAGGATAACACAGGGCACCACCAACCCCACAGCCGTGCCCTGGAGCACCCCTGCATGTCCCAGTTCCCCATAGCCCATGTTGGGGGGGCTCACCCTGCCCAGCAAACCTATTTCTTGGTCTAGCTCCCAGGCGTCTGCTACTGAGCTCTCTGTGGCAAGCACTCATGAGAAGTGGAAGCCAAAGACACAGGTTTAACAAAAATTGAATTCATGTGTCTCTCTTACTCAAGCAAAAGTCTTGGAAGACTCAACAAGGCCATCAAAGAAAAAGAAGACATGGATGAAATTTAGGAAGACACTCACTCATCAGTAGTATTTGCAACGTTCACCCTCACCTATTGCTCTCTCCAAACTAAAATATCTTTTTTATTAGATGGTAGCTCTATTAAAATATTAACAATTATAGCTGTATCACTGAAATACAAATTAAAGACTCCTTTTTTAAAGGTGTATATACTGTGTCTTTTTTTATTCTGGACTAAAAACTTTTGCTACCCAGTTTTTCCTGTCAAAAATAATCAGGGAAACCACATGTCAAAATTATACGAGTGGCCATTCACAACAACCTTGCATTTGACTGCCCAGGTAGCACCCCAGATAGACTTGTGCATTCGTTCAGCTGCAGGAAGGGCTTTCACAGCTGCACGGCTTGCACCAGCCACAGCTTAGCACTGCAATGTCCACGAGCACTGTAAGTAGGGATTTTCCACATCACTCCCCACGGATACAGCGGTCCTCATGTCCGAGGCAGATATTTCTGAAGCATGAGTAAACTTGGGGAAGCCACGGTTGACCCTGGCACCCGTTTGCTCTGTAAACACTTTACTGAGGCTTCTTTCCTCAGCCCCAGCAAATGTAAAGACTGAGGAGGGCGCACTGTGGCCAGCACTAGACTGAACATATTACTTGTCATTTTTTGCATACCCTGCCTAGTCTGTCTTCCTCTTGATGGTCCCTGGGTACCACTGGCAGCCTGGACACTGGACCCTGTGGTGCTGGAGGGCTACAGCAGGGCAGCAAAGCAAACCCAAGCCATCTCCTGCAGGGTGACATCTCCCCAGCAGCTGGTCTGCAGCTGCCCTCAGGCCATCAGGTCCTTCCCAAGCCCTCCAGGTGAGAGGGCCGTGATGGTGAAAGCAGGACAAAAGGACAGCCCCAGACTTGTGGGGGTGGAGGGCGATGCCTCTTTGCTGCCTGGAGAGACACCAGGTCGGTAGCAGTGTGGCAGGGAGCAGGGAGGGGAGCTTTTCCTACCTTGAACACCAGGATGAGGAGGATGCCGGGGATGGAAGCGATTCTGATCAGCCACCGCCAGCCGATGGTTGGGTTCACCACCCATGCCAGGCCAATGATTAACAAGGATCCTGCCAACCAAAACACCTTTCCAAGGGAAAGGAAGGGGTTAAAACATGAGCACATGACAACAATTTGTTTATTTTTTTCCTTTCTGGTCTGGTTCCATGGCTAGGTGGGAATCTGTGCTGAGGAGTGCTGCAGTTCAAACTGAGCCATCTCACGGCTGTCTGAGAAGCTGAGCTTGGGTTGAAGGAAAGAGGGAAAGACAGACAAGGATTTGGGAGGGATGGCTGAAGATAGTCTTAATTAGCTCCAGATGAAAACAGATAACTTGCTGTGGCTACCATTGTATTTAAAGCCACTTCTTTTGTCCTTTTAGTTGCTTCTCTGCTAATGCTCACACCCATGAATTTTTCTCTTGTCTAAATCTCTGCGGGGAAGCAGCAGATTTACAAGCACTGAAGGCAAAAATGGGCCAGATTTCCGCTGCTGGAAGTTGGTGGGTCGCCAATAGACTCAATGCCAAGTTATACCAACAGAGAATGTGCGCCTCCCGATCTGCAAATACATTCCTCCCCGAAGTTCACCTCTTCCCATTAGGAGATGTGTCCCTTTCCAGAGGATCATCCAAGGAAGCTGCACTGGTTTTGGCTGGGATAGAGTTAATTTCCTTCATAGTAGCTTGCATGGGGCTGTTTTGGATTTGTGCTGAAAACAGTGTTCATAACACAGGGGTGTTTTCATTACTGCTGAGCAGGGCTTACACAGAGTCAAGGCCTTTTTCTGCCTCTCACCCCACCCCACCAGCGAGCAGGCTGGGGGTGCACAAGAAGCTGGATGGGGACACAGCTGGGACAGCTGACCCCAACTGACCAAAGGGATATTCCACACCATATGACGTCATGGTCAGCATCTAAAGCTGGGGGAAGAAGAAGAAGGAAGGGGGGGGCACGTTCAGAGTGATGGTGTTCGTCTTCCCAAGTAACCATTACGCATGATGGAGCCCTCCTTTCCCGGGCATGGCTGAACACTTGCTTGCGGATGGGAAGGAGTGAATTAATTTCTTGTTTTGCTTTGCTTGTGTGTGTGGCTTTTGCTCTACCTATTGAACTGTCTTTATCTCAACCCATGAGTTTTCTCACTTTTACTCTTCTGATCCTCTCCCCCTTCACATCAGGGGCGAGTGAGTGAGCCGCTGCGTGGTGCTTAGTTGCCAGCTGGGGTTAAACCACAACAGGAGCTCAGCCAACACAAAGCGCAAACAAACACAAAAAAGCCATAGCAAGTTCATAAGTAATCTGTGGGCAGAAATAACAAATTTCTGGGGAGAAATACACGATTGTTCTTGTTTATGAACCTTTGTTTTTCTGATGACACTTTGGTAATGAAGCCCTGGGATCAAACAGGCAGTAATGAAAAGCAAATTATCCCTGCCACGAGGATCATATACAAACAATTTTGGTTCAACAGTCAGATGAATCTGTGTGCTCAGTAAGGCCTCCGCAGATCATTTGCACATGCAGCAAGTGCCCACTGCAGAAATCTGGAGTAAGCAACAACCCCAGTCACGCTTGCTGTGGTCTTCGCCCAGCAAGTGGTCACAACCCTCCCAGCACGTCTCAGGCCTAATTTGAGACTATCTGCGCTAGTCCTACCCTGCACAAAGCCCCATGCTGTCCCTGAGCAGGGACAGGGAGAGGCGCAGATTAGGACCTTTTCTGGGAATCACCTCATTAATCACTTGTTACTAAACAAGTCCAAAGAAAGGAGAGGATGAACTCAGGCCCAGAGGGAACCAGTGGTGCCACTAGCCCCAGGGCCTGCCAGAAAGCCCATCGGCACTGGCCCCGTTAGAGCAGGCAGCACCATTATCGATAGGGCAACTGAGAGGCTGGGTGTCAGCCGCCACTCAAGCTGCCCATGCAATGTTCGGAACATCCAATTATTTGAGAAGAAATTGCCTCTCTTCTGCAGGCAGCTGCCCATGTACATCTTTAATAACGCAGACGCCGTGCTCCAGGGCGCAGGAGGTAGCAAGCGCTGGCTAGGACCAAGACAAGTGCAAATAGTCTGGGAGAAAGGCTGACGTGCTGGAGACCCATCTTCCAAACAGCAGCAGGACAAATCTCCCAGGACTTGGGTCCAGAAGAAACAGTAACGTGCTCACTCTTACCTGAGATAAAGGCAACATGTATCCTCGGTATTTGGTGGGCAAAAATTCCGTTTTTATGATAAGCCTAGTGAGAAGGGGAAAACAATGCAGAAATACAGCAACAATGAGAATTTCTGTACTAATCAAGCAACAGTTCAGCTCAGCTCAGTTAGTGCTGGATGTTGCTGCCCATAGGTAGAATGACCATGCCTTTTCTACCACTGAGCACCCAGAGCAGGGGCCCACGCTCAACATGCCTCCCATTCAGGCAGGCACCAAATTACATGCAAGGGAGATGCATGGCATGAATCCTCTCCAGGCCAAGGCTGTAGGATCCAGGCAGGTGTTCCTGTGCACCAGAAAACCTATGGGGAAGGTCCTGTGGGGCAGTCGGTCAGCACAGGTGCAGAGTACATTTGTAGGAGCAAACAATTTTTAGTGACTCTTTATTTTTTCATTAAATAAACAAAACAGTCCGTTCCACTTTTTAGCAAATGGTTGGCTAGCCCTTGGGGGAGGGCCTGGCACTGGCACCTCTCAAGCTGACAGGTGTGAATTTTGCTTCCTTGGCAGAAAAGAGAGAGGGAGGGAGAGACCCATGTTGGCTCCTTCTATCCCAGCTATTGAAGCGTTTTATAAAATGTGCAATTTTCCTCCATCCTCATTAGGCGCATTAGCAGTCTCTGTGGCCAGGGAACGGGAGCCCTCCTGCAAAGGAGGCACCGCTGGGAGCTTGGTGGATGCACAACCTGGGCACATAGTGCCTTCTCCTCCCCACACCACCTATCTCCTTCCCATCCTTTGCTTCAGCAAAGGGGTCTTGGCTCAGAGCGACCAGCTTTGAGCCTCCCTGCGCAGCCAGCATGGAGGTTCGAGGAACCACGGGAGATGCTGAAATGTTGCATTTGTTTCCCTGAGACAGTCAAAAGAAATAATTTATTTTGCCAGGCTCCTAGTGAAGTGGTTATTAATATTGTGAATTTCTCCTCTCCCCCTCCACGTCCCCCTTTCCGCCCTAACAGGGCAACACGTTTCATTTAAGTGGGAACATTTTACATCAGTTCAAGAAGAATTTGCTACTTAAGCAGAATTGTTCTGACTTTTTTATGAGGAAGCAGCCTTTGCTCATCTGTTACCTGTCTAATTGTTTTTATAATATACGTGCCTAATAATCCCTCTGTCACTGGCTTAACGTAAACCAGCTGTCCTCTCTATTCCTGGGCTTGGGAGTCCTTGGGAACTGCAATTTAGATTGATCGACCAGGATTCAGTGAAATTACAGAACAGCACTTTGTTTTAAGGTGACGTGGGAATTTGCTCCCCTTTCCACATCCAGCCCCCTGGAGGCCCCTTCCCCGCCGTCTCCTCCAGGTCACAGTGCAGCCACAGTTTATCAGGCTCAGTGCAAGAGAAACTGGGCACTTGGCCAGGGTCAGCCAAAATGAGCTGAAGGGCTTTTCTTGCTGTAAGCCCCGGAACTCAGCCCTTCTAGGTCTGGGGTGCCTCTGCTAACCTCTCTGTGAAGGCTGGCTTGCCACTGCCCGTGCCATGGTGCGTGAGGCGTAGCCTTACCCTTGTGCGTGGCCTGACACACCACCTCCTACCATGGCCCGCAGGAACACGAACCAGATGTAAGATGGGGCAAATGAGGTCAGCAGGGAGAAATAGGCTGCCCAGAGGAACGACAGCAGCAGAATCTGCAAAAAGGGTAAAATTAGGGTCATCAAACCACGGGCTCGGACAGGCACATCGCTCCCGTGGGGCTTGGGGAAAAGACGTGCGGCCCCTGGTGCCCACTCACCTTCCAGCGGCCATACCTGTCGGCCAGGAGCCCAAGCACTATGCTGAAGACCATGTAGCCAAAAAACACCATCTAAGGGGAATTGAAACTCATTTGTGGAGGGCCCACTGCCTGCAGCACCAGGCAGCTCCGCTCTTTGAACTGTGGGCGAGTTTAATGCTTTCCAAGCAGCAGGATGAACTGCAGTGCCCAGAGCCATGAGCAAGGTGGCTTTCAGGGGTTGACTTCCTCCATGTAGGCACTCACTGCTTCAACCCTCAAAGCTGAGGGTTGGATGGCAAGGACTTCAAAATAAGAATATGGAAATGGGGCCTTGTTTTGGCATCACAGCTCTGGGTGCAGACATGTGTTTACATCATCTCGCTTTCTGTGTTTCTACAGTTGTGGTACACTTATTGTACCTGAGAGGAAGCTCTAGGAGTTTATTTGGTCCACTGGCAAATGTACTTTACAAAGCCCGTGGTGGTGCCCTGGACAATGCCCACATACCTGCATGGGGGGAACATAAGTCACTCACAGTTGTCACTAAAGCCACCTGCCAGTCTTGAAGCTGCCACTCGCATCGGATGAGAGGGGACACAACAGCTATTAGCATGATCTCCATGGCTTCGGCCACCTTCAGGAATGAGCATGCACATTAGCAAGAAAGGAAGCCACAAGAAGCCCACAGTGGAAGGTCCCTCAGTACCACCAAGCCTGCAGCTATGGCAGTCCCACCATGTCAAAACAGCCCTGTGAAGCCATGGTACCTTGATAGTGGTCTGAGCCCTGTTCCTGATCTGGAAAACATGTGCACTTGGAAACAGGGAGAGGAGGGGAGAAAGGTGCACCCAGAAAACAGGTATCTAGGTACGCTGTGTATCTAGGAAGGCTGGAAAGACTCATGCTTTGCAGAGAAGACTCTTACCCAACTGTGCTAGTAGAAGGTCTTCAACTATGACTGGAAACCAAGATGCTTGGTTAGGTACCCAGCTGTGAATTCAGGCATCTAACACAAAGATGACCTCTTAAAACTGTTTTTGATTAAAAACTTCATTGCTCTGTTGGCTGTTTGCCCCGGCAGCTGGCTTCAGTTAAGAAATGAGCCTGTCATTTACATACAGCTAGAGGTTTTTACACCTCAGCTTCAGTGTTCCTCATGGATATGTCTCCATCACACCTTTACACCAGCCTGGTCTCAGGCTTGTGCCTCAGTTCCCAGACCAGATACACCATTAACCGAAGACCCTGGCAGTTAGGAAATTTTTCAGGTATCCAAGACTGAGGGAGGCTCAGCCCTCCCATGCCAGATTGCACAGGGTTTGGACATCCTGAAGATGGCATGAAAAATGCCATCAGGAGGCTGAAACAAGCCCTCAGGCACTATTGAACATGTGCCCCATCAGTGCTGCCTGGTGGGATGGTGTTCCAGGACAGGGTTCAGGCCACGATGCTCTGGGCCAACCTGCTTGGCTTTGCCCTGAAATAGGTCTGATATCAGCTGTGGCCAATACTAATTTTGGCCAGAGACGACAACAGCAGAAATGCTGCTTGAGAAGGCATGTGTGAAAAAAATGGGCTGCAATGTATGCCTGTGGTGCTTGTGGTTGTTATTGCACAGTAATAAGGAAAATAAGCATTTCTTCGGGCCAGTGCGGATGGCTGCAGACACCTACCCCAGTGCTGCCCATGATCAGGAAAAGTGCAATGTGGAACCTCCCAAACCCAATGGTTTCCACAGCTTCTTCCACCGTAAATGTCTTCTGCCCTGAAGAAAAAAAGGGAAAGAATGACAGAGACAAAAGCCATGTCAGCAGTCAAATTGTACCTCCTCTTTATGAAATGTGAATGTTTTTCATGCTACTGTGGGCCAAACCAGGAAAAAAGCTGGAAACATCTACCAGCTGTGTGACCACTGACCAGCCTCTGGGCATGCTGGTGGCCAGGCACATCAGGGGTTGCTGAAACAGCAGCCAGTGGGGGAGAGGGCAAGCTGGGCGTGGGGAAAGGACAGCCTTGCTCCCCTGGGGCTTTTAGAGCCTTGTCCTGAGTTACCCCAGGTGCTTCAGAAACCCATGGCTGGGACTGTATCTGGGCAGTGGTCTGCTCCCTTCCTCTGCCCAAACCACTGCGGGGCTCAGCCCCTCTGCATCCCTGGGGTGCGGGCCCGCTCCTGGCATGGGCGGTGTGAGCTGGGGGCTGCCCCAGCCCCAAGCCCTGCAAGACGAGCACAGCCAGGAGCTCTGGGCTCAGTTTCATCTCCTAAGCCTTTATTCCTGACTTTTCCCCTCCATTTCAAGAGCAAACAAAGCATCTCAGGATCAGGGCTGGGGTGACTTTATAAACAGACCTGGCAGAAAGCTTTCAGTATATGTATATTTTTAAGCTCTTATTTAGATAAAGTCATAGCTGCACAAATTTTTCTGTCAGGCCATTTATCTCCCAACTAAGTCATCTCAAACGCATCAACATTACCTTTGAAATGGAACAAAACTTACTGCAGGGTTTCAGGAGGAATCTTTTTTTTTTTTTTTTTTGGCAAATGTAGGACTTTTCATTTTATGCCTTTGTACAATATTTTTCACTCTAAAATACTTCTGAAATAGAATATGGTTTTCTTTTGTATATAAAAAAAGAAATTATCCAAAATGGAAGAATCCTTGAATTATTGATAAAATATTTACACAAAGTGGAAGCCTGAGAAAAACCAAGCCAGGCAGCTCTTCCCACCACCGTAGGTAGCAGCCACCAGTCTGGCAGCTGTGATGGGAGCGGAGCAGTATGAAGCTGATGCTTGCGGCTCCGTGTACCAAGCTTTTAGGTAGCTGCAGTGCCACGACTGGGGACCCTCCCTCTACCCTGGCTAAATGAGGAACCAAATTTCTAGTCCTGCCAATACAAACCCACCTTTTGGGGCTTCTTGTCTTTCTGTGCGGATTTCTTCCAAGGCAATAGCATTTTCTGCCTCATTTGGTGCAGTGGCCATCTCAGCTCCTCCTGGGGTCCACCGTCACTGTCAGGCAAGGCTGGAATTTAACTGTGAAACCTCTGGACAGTCACAAAGCCATCTGAGCAATAATCCATCAAAGCAGCATCCTGCGCTGGAGTGGCAACATTCAGATATGCTCAAACATGGGTTTGTTTCAGACAGTGACTAGGATGCATCCCTTCCCAGAGTGCTTTTTGTGAAAAACACATAGAAACATCACAAGGTAAGTTAACTGAACAGATAGAGGTCAGAGGTTGCATTGCACTGGATGTTTTTATGGAAAGTCCTGGGACTGCCTTAGGGAAGACTGGACACCTGCTAACACAAAAGAGCATGTGATGACTTCCCCAGTCTGGAGGTGAGTGAAATGCAGAGGCAGCCAAAAGATGCTGCATCTCCAAGAGCCAAGATGTGCATGACTGGCAGCAGGTTGCCCCTGCTGGAGGCAGAAATTGCCACCCCTTGGGAACCCGGGCTGAGTGAGATGTAGAGGTGCTGCACTCTGTAATTGCTCAGCCTTATAAGACCATGCACTGACACAGAGCCAGCAGGTAGGAACAGCCATGCCAAGGAGCAGGGTGGCACAGCCTATGCACCTAATCCTGGCTGCCCCGAGATGGTGCGGCCAGCGAGCAGCAAGCACCAAACTCCTCGTCACCCAGTCTGCACCCTGCCAGCATAGCGCTTCCCACTGCAAACCTGATCCTCTGCCTCACCCCACTGCTGTGCTAATTCCCATCTTCTCACGCCAGCAAGAAAACACAGCCATGCATTCTGGATTGCAACAGGGGACAGCTGGCTTCCTCCCCCAGTGTTTCGGTTTTCCAACGCTAGATCCCTTGGCCTGATCCCAGCCACTTTTCCTGGTCAGAGAAACTCATCTTAATCCCAAGGCAGAGATAAGCACACCACTTGCTTAAACCCCCAAGCTTTCCTGCCAAGTGAATGCTCAGGCACTGGGGTGGGGGCCATCAACTCGTCTTCAATTTGACAACAGCCTCTCCTTTGATTACTTCCTTCCAGGGGTGCTGGACTTGGCCTAGGCAGCATTCACAGCCACCCAGAAGTGGCTGGGGAGGCTGCAGCAGGGTGAGACTTGAGAGAATTAATGACTGAGAACATCTAACAAAAGATATAAAATCCCAGCTGAGATGGAAGGCAGCACAAATATGGAATGCACGGAGCTACAGTACTCCTAGGCTGGATACCTTAAAAGCATTATACTGAGGTACAGTTATAAGGAGGTCCTTAAGGATTAATGGCAGATCAGTCAGTTGGGTCACATACACTGCCCTTGCTATTACAGATCATTACAGTCAGCATCCAAGAGGGTCTGTAGGATATTGCTTACAACCGTCTCTCAGCAGTGTCCTTGGAGGTGGTGATAGCTGCAAGCAGCACGCAGTGCCACCAGCTATGGACCATTTCCAAGAGGAACCAGCTCAAAAACCACCAAACAAGGTGCCTGGAAGAGCCCATGAGAAGAGGTAAAGCTTTACTGTGTGGCTGAATCATGAAGGGCTTTGCAATAACAAAATCTGTGGGCCTCTTTTTCTCTTCCTTTATGATTAGGGACCTGCAAACACATTCTGCCCTAGAGTGCCACGTCACACCTGTGTCTGATTAAACAGCCACTGTCCTCCAAAGCCCATGGCAGGCATAGCCCATAGCACTGGGCTCTGGGGCATGTCCAGGGCCCTTGCCCACCCCAATGTGAAAGCCTGACGCTGGGATACTCTGCTGATTTTTGCTGAGAGGCACTAGAGGGTTTCGCTTGCACTCACCCTCTCCGGGCCACTTGCCACCATGCTGGGAAGTGCTGCAGCCATTCCAGAAAAGGGGAGGAGACCCCGATCCCCTGCGTTGATGTGTAGGACCCCTGGTGAGGCTCAGGTGCTCAAGCAGAAGTGTGCATTGCTGCCTCCAACACCCCACAGTAGCCAAGACACCCCCACAGGCACCAGGGTGGTGGATAACATCTATGGGAGACCCACACTGCTCCCAAACAGCAGCGGGTGAGCAGGTGGCCTACCTGCTGTAGCATCTGAAATAACACCAGTAACCTGTGCAGGCACCTGCATTCCCCCTCTCTCCAGGGTAATGGGGCAGCTGGAGCAAAATTCACTCATCCATAAGCAGACAAGAAGCCACTGTTCAGGTAAGTCCCTGGCACTGTACACTCTGCTCTAGCATTTATGTCCAAAAGATAGAGATTTAGATGCAACTCTTCAGTAAAACCCCTAACGGTTCCTACTGAACCCACGGTTTGCTCATCCCAAACATTTGCAGCACTGTTTGCCCTATTGGAGTACCTAGTGTCTATCACACCTCTTCAGGGAGTCACAGGTTTCCTGCTATTTGTAAATCCCACTGAAAACACTAAATGCCAATTACAAGGGCCAGAAGAACAGCAGCGATAAAGCTGCTGCTGGCAGGGAAATTAGCCATCCTCCATCTGAAGGGAGATACCAAGAGCACAGTGAAACTGCTGCTGGGACCCAGCAGCAGGGTACTGTGAGCCCCACACTGGAGGGCTTGCAATACAGCAAAGGGCACATGATATGCAATACTGCTTATAAAACCAGCTGCGAATTTTGTTAGTAAAGTCAGAGAGCTTCTGCACATGACATACAAATGATCATACACCCCCATTGTTAAAGCAAGGCTTGATTAGATATTTTTTTCTTTTTTTATTTTGAGTGAAGATTCCTTACCTCTGCAATGTCTCAGGCACGAAGGATCAGACCTTTCCTCTTCTCTGGCTGCTTCTTTCCCCTCTGCTCTTTTCTTTGTACAATGTTGGCAGTGCTATGGATTTGAGATCCAGCTCCCAGGAGTCAGGTTTCCTCCTTGTAAGGCACAGGCGGGTCCCTCTCCACCTACATCCGCCTCCCTAGAAGTAGGTGCTGCAGCTGGGGTGGCCCAGTGATGACCTGTGCTGGCTCTGCGGCACCTACAAGTCTTCCACAGGGGCTGCCCATCACAGGCAAAACCCCAGTGAGATGGAGGGAGGGCACTCAGGAGATATCCCTGTTACTATACCAGCAAGATTTTAGCTGACAGGTTTTGGGGGCAGGTCCTGCAGCACCAGCACACATGGAAGAAGCCTTTGCTAACTCCTGCAAAGCCATGAGTAGCGCCCTGGTGCTGCAGCTAACAGCCCCCCTCAAGCCAGGCAAAACCAACTCAGGTGCCATCACCATGAAAAAAAATGGGGCCTGTTCATCTGCTTCATCCTTCTAAATTTCCTGAGTACCAAACTGCAGGGAGCATCTGTGGCTTAAACTGCTGCAGTAATCCTGACCTTACCATGCATCAAATGTCTGTGCTACAGGTTGGCTTGGCCAGTGAATCTGAGCTACAATAGGTATGTCTTGATTAGGAGAGAATATGTCACCTTTTACTACTCAAGTGTGTTGGTGTTGGCTCTATTTTCTCCCAGTGAAGACACTGGGATGTTTTTTGTCTCTCTCTTCTGTGAGGGCTGCCAAAATCCGTCTCTTTTAAATATGTACACTGAGCTGGCAGCAATGCTGCAATAGTTTTATCAAAGCATCTAACGCCCATGCTGAAGCTCATGCTTCCAAGCATCAGGAAGACATTTGTACCAACAAACAGATGCTATTTCACAGCCTTATTTTCTTCTTAATAATGTCTAATATTCAGCTACAGCCATTATTGGCATCTGCTGAACTAGATGGATGTTCTGGGCTGCCAGATCCATACCATTATGTTTTCATTGCAAAAACTCAGACAGCGTGCCTGCAATCACAGGCGGGTACAGATGTTTTGGCATTCCATCTTTCCAGCACAGAAGGGAAAAAATTACCAAAATACCAGTGAAATTCTCAGCCACAGAGATGTGCTTTCAGGCCCAGGTGTTTGGTACTGAACAAAGCGTTGCTATGTCTGTCGCTTTTTTTAACCATCTCATGATATTCTAGTTATTTGCCACAGAAATGCAAAGACTGGTCATACTGAAGCATGAACCGAAATATCTGCATGTGTGAAAGCTCGAGCAGAAACAAGAGAGCGAGGGTGAGAAGAAAGGTCTTCATGCTGGCCAAGGACATGACAGAGAGCCATCACACAGGTAAACACTGAGGAAAGTGCTGTTTGCTGCAGGAGCCTGAGGCTGAGCTCCAAGAAACTTTTAACTTTTTGGTTTATGAAAGCCCAGTCCAAAACCCAGTTCTTCATCATCATCAGTCCAGAGGACCCAAGAGATTGGACAAGAACTCGATACCTGCCTTTCCACATGCTCTGTGTCACCAAAGCCGTCCTGGCAGGAGGGCCTGGCCACGCACAGCAATGGCTCTTGTGAGAATGAGTGAAAAAATCCATGAGAGAATGAGTGTGAGCAATTGAAACCCAATTGATTGACTTTGTTATCCCTTTCCCTTCCTACATGGTCATTCACTGATTTTTTAATATTAATTTTATCCAAATTATACAATTCATGGCATCAGCTCTCAGAGACAGCTTCCTAGCAATGGGATGAGCTTTGTATCCAGAGGCACCCATTCCTCCCTAGGCACGAGTCCTGAGTCTATCCCGGAGGGGCACATTGAAGTCCTGACCTGGGAAGCGTTCCCAGTCAGGTAATTGGAAGTTACACCTCCTCCAGCAATAAGTAAAGTCCAGATGAGGACACCAGGTTATTGCACTGAGGTCTACTAGTCTGTAACAGTGATCTCTGCTGGATCTGACCACATTTGGTGACCACATTCACACCAAAAGCCAGAAAACATGGTCTTGTTCAGCTTAGCAGCTGTGCTGGGGAACAGGTAGTGACTGCTCTGCTCCAAAATCCCCCTCATCTTCTGCAGGAAAACCTTTTAAAAACAAGGCACTCTGTGGAACATTTCTGTTTTTTTTTTTTTTAAATAAGTCTTAAAAACAATCCCAATGAAAGCCAGGGCTCTCCTCAAAGGGTGTGAGAACAGCCCTGTCTCTCAGCAATTTTTCGTCTGAATGCTCCCTGATTATAAGTGGGCTTGGGCCTCATGTAGAGTGGGGAAGTGCCGTCCCTGTATCACAAATGCACAAGTGAGCCCCAGGCTCTGCTGTGTTGTTCAGTTGCACACAGAAAGGGAGATCTGAATACAGAATTAAGCCGAATGTTTGAATTGATGTTTGGTACAGTAAACAACAGACCATCTTGTCACCTGCAGTATTCATGGGATAACTTGTTTTTCTTGCTTAAAATGTAAACCTCAGACAAAAAGCAAAACACTGAGAAGCTCTGAAAGGAATGGATATTCTGTTTCAGGTAATCACCTTCTCAGTTACATTGCAATCACGTGGAAAGGTGCAATAAAGATAAAATAGGTGTTTGTGCAGAAAAGCCATCCACTGTTTCATAAGGCAAATTGTTTTCTCTGTGTTTGGTAACGCATTAAACTAGTTTGGCCTTTCTTGCTTCAAGACACCTTTTCTCCTGGATAGGAATAAACAAAATAGGCCGGAAGGAAGAAACAAAGGTGATGTGCCTACACGGAGCAACTGTGACACCAGCTGCGTTCATGTCCATGTGTTTTTTGTCTGTACCATAGGTTAGCCATGCCTGAAGAACTGGTGGCATGAGGCCGCGTGTGGGTCATGGACACACTCCTGTGCCTGCCTCTTCTCAGCTCCAGCTGCTGCCTCAAACCCAAGCTGCTGTTAAAAGGGAAAAAGGCTCCTGACTGTTGGTAACCGCTTCCCAACCCCAGTATGGCTTCTTGGCACCACAAGGTAAAAGGTGGAATAACTACTTTGCCTGGGACTGTATTTCCTCCCTGGTCCATGTAGCAGGAAGGTGGCAGCTCTCAAGCCTCATTACCGCAGGTTCACGGCCTGCGATGACTGTTCCACTGTGTGTCCTGATGGGAACACTCCCAGCTGGGTTTCTTGGGTGGAGCTGGATATCAGAGGTGTGAGGTTTGAAAATGAGGCTTGAGTGGTCACACCCCACGGAAGGAAGCACTATCACCTCCAAAACTGTGTGGGGATTTTACATCCTCCATGCTTAAAAAAAAAATACAGTCACAATTAATACTATTCAATTTGAAAGATTTGTAATTCATTAATATTTAGGAAAGATCACAGTACATCCATACTGCAAATTCATCTCAACTCTTTTGATTCTGCTCTTCTTTCTGTTCATTAGGTATTAACAATTCTACACAGTCTGCTTTAACAACCCGTCTTGAAAAATACAGCACAAGGGGAGTCATCTTAAGTCTCCAGTGAGAAACAAGTCAATAGAAAGAAATAAATTGGCTGCCAATGTGGAAACTGGCGCACTCTTTTGTTTACACAGCTCAAAACTAACACTTTTGTTAAGTGATGACGTGTGCAAACGTCTATAATCCAGTGCTGTCAAGCCCTGGAGCAAATCAGATAAAAAGAGGGTTGTTGTAGTAAAGTATGTAGAAAATTGCAAGCCTGCAATATGATCCATCTTTGAGCTGGTTTGCATTGTGTGCTAAATGAAGGGCTGCAATCTCATAAGGGACTTAATCGTTGTCATATGATCGACCACAGTTTGAAACAACAGCCGAAACATATTTTCCTCAAAAAGAAATATGCCACAAAGACAAGGCAGTAAATGGAGAAAAACACATGCGAGTTGACTATTAATAACCAATTTAATTCAAAAGCTGCATCTCTTCTTTTCCACCAAGCGCTAGGCAGCTGACCCGATCAAATGCTGAGGACCAGGTACTTGGCAAAGACATCACTGGAGATACTCGGCCAAAGGTCCAGCCAGCCCAGCCAATGTAGTTCAGCTCTCAGCTGATACAGCAGTATATGTGAATGCAACCGGGACATTTTTGTCTCTTTCAAGAGCCACATCCCATTCTGTTTCATCCCATACACCCCACTCTGTGGGTGAGTGACCACAAGAAAATAGAGCCTGGTCTGAGGAGCAAAGCAGAAATGTACAGGCTTCACTCTTCTGCAGTGCCATCAATGATGTTCTGGAAGGAGAAGGGAGAAAATTTGTACCCGGCTCCCACGTAGAACTTGTTCTGGAACTCCACCCTGGGGAAGAGCAGAAGGGGGTGTCAGTGCTGCTCACTGGTAAAACCTACAGCCAGCCAAGAGGCTGAAATGTGGCACCCATGGGAAAAGGAAGGCCACAAGAGATGGTGGCCTCTGAGCCGGGAATGTAGGCTCCTTCTGGAGCCAGCAGTGAGACACCGGCAGCCTAGGGAGCGACCTGATATGCGTCAGCTTTGACTTTCCATCAGTTAGCCTGGAAACACTCCTCATGAGGCCGGTTGACAGGACCTTGCCTGTCTGCTAAACTGCTTCTAGCAGCTCTGAGAGCTGGGATAGCCACCTGCTGGTTGCACGCTCTGGTGGGAGACAGACATCTCCCCTTCCCTGCACAATGACAAGCAGCTGCACCGCGGTTTACCTTGGCAGCGTTTGTGTTTTGTGGTGGGATGTTCCATGGTGAAAAAGGCCACAGCTTGGATGCTCAGGCAGGATACCAAGTTATGGTGCTGGTGAGGGGCAATTTGTTACCTTGGTCTTGCTTTACATACTAGCGTGATGGTGCATCTGCACTGCTGCCCTTTCCTGGACTGACATCTAGTTAAGGCACACATAAGCTAACTTGAAACTGGTTTGCCACAAAACCAAAACAGCCTGGAGCTCAACCTGGGCTAGTGGCACAAGTGCCAACCCAAGTTTTCAGCAGGTTTTGCAGCCTTGGCTGGACTTTTGCTGCAGTAGGTAGTCCCCAGCTGGTTTGTTTCATGGTAACCCTGGGTGAAATACACAACCAGTGGTGAAGCTCTGCCTTCAGGCTTTATCATGCAGGTCAAGGCGGCCTGGGTGGTTCTGCATGTTTATGGGAGCAGAGTTGCAGGTTGCCATTTGCTACACATGTCCAGAGTCCCCACAGGCTCAGGAGGACAGGCAGGTTGCTCCAGGGAGCAGCTCAGAGATGGAACAGGGAGCTCTGAGCTCCCATCAGAGACGCCTCCCTTACTTCATTTGTCAAGGGGTAGTGATGTCCTAATGCATAGCTGGTATCATGGCATGTCTAACACAGGCTGGTGTGGGCATCCCTTTCCACAGCCTGATCCCTTCCAAAGACTGCTTTGGGAAAAGCTCCTAAAGACCACACCACCTACCAGTGCAGACGCAAGGCGTGCAGAAAGGCTGAGAGCCCCTCCATGACAAGCAGGATGGCTACTGTCAGCACTGCAAATGCTGCAAAGATGATGAAGATGACAATGAGGCCTGCCCAGCCACTGTTATTGAACCCGTTGTGCATCACCATGGTCCAAAGGACCTCTGACAGTTCTGCAGAAGGAAATTAAGGGAAAACAGTGACGAGCAACAGTGATGAGCAACAGCTACGGACAGAAACACCATTTTTCCCAGTTAGATGAGCTGGCCTAGGATAAAATGTACGTGAAAATAATCATGACTGGCCACCCTGCCTCTCCACAATGACCAGGGAAGGAAAGTGGATGCAGGTTCTTTTCCATTGCTCCTCTTCACTGTGTTAGAAGCTCATGGTGCTGTTTTGGCTTTGCTTTGTATTGCAACTCCATGTGAGCACACTACCAGGACTGCTGTTACCCTAATACAGTCATCAGTTTAATTTGCACCTCTTTAACATGGGAGGTAGGCAGTATGCTGAGCCTTCTAGGACTACCTGCTGTTAAATCCCAGTGAACACGATTGATTGACATAGTCAATACGTGCATAGAGTAGGTTACAAGATGTACTAATTGATGCTAGCTTTGATCCATGGGAGACCTGTAATTCCCATTTGTTCTCCAAACCACTTAGGGTGTCATGGAGACGCTGGGGTGGAAAAAAAAAAAGACAACTGGTTGTTTCCACTCAAGGCAGGCTGTATTAATGTTTAGAATGCTTGCATGCTCTAAAAGACTTTTTTTCCTGCAGAGGTTTATGTCAACATTCACAGCACTGGTATATCTGCCATGTCCTGTCAGTGCAGGACCATACTCCTGCCTTAACTACACCAGTCATATTGGTTAGATTCAGGACTGAGCAATTTTCCTCTTGTGATACAGGCAAAGCAAGGACTTAGCCCAGCCCTTCTCCATCCAGATGCTCCAGTCGCTGGTTCAGCCTTATTTTCCATTTTGATGGTCATTGGTCCTCACGTCATATGCAGACTATAGATTCAATGACCTGTTACTTTAGGTGACAGCAGATGCAAGGGATCCCTTGCCACAGCTGCCCTCAGGAAAAAATACTCCTGTCAGTGCCAGTTTGTAAGGCTGCAAAGGAATATGGTGGTTTTCCAGGCAGAATTCTGACACAGCACATAGGACTGCCCTTAGCTAAGATTTTTAGTTGGCTTATTTTATTTAGATACCTGTCCTCCATGTAAAGCTAATGTGTATTAGTTTCTACTCCACTCCCACTTAGCTCATTTCTGTGCCAAGAAGTACAGCTTACCCCTGTCAATCCATGGCATTTCCCACCCCACTTTTGTTTTCCTTTTTTGTATGCCCAATTCTTTAGGGCAGACGCAACTGTTAGCCAGAGGCAGTACAGCAATATTAATAAAAAACATTTCAGTATAGAGTAATTGAAAATCTGAAGTTCCAGCCTGAGGCAATTTCTAGTATTTGAGCATTTGTTTTTATCTTAAGACAAAAGGTATTGAAACACTGCACATTTCCCATGGGATGTGAGGTTCCACTAAATGTTGCTGAGAAAAATCCCAGTGAAAACAACAAGTTCCAGGAGTTCTTGAACTAAAACTTTTCTTTCTAGTTTGCTGAACCAAGTCAAAATAACTGTTTTAGGTCATTTTGACATTCATCTGCATACCCTAAAGCTGTAGCAAGTGCCTCCTGGGAACTGGAGCTATGGTTCCCATGCTCTGTAGACCAGACTACCCATTTGGACTGCACCTCCCACCATGCCATACACCATGAGGACTATTCCAGAGGGGTGCTACAGAGCAGAGTAGGAAATGGGTCCCAGCCAGCAAATGCAGTCAGGAGCTGCCTGATATATAGCTGCCAGTAATCACCACTTAAAAATGAGATAGCCACCATGAAATGCTTGGATTGATCTGACCTGAAGCCAAACATTCTGAGACACAAACATCCGCTAGGAGAACTTTGATTTCATGGAGAAATTCACAGCAATAATCAAACACTGGCAGAAGCAGCGACTGGCATGGAGTTGCTGGTGAGGTAACTAATAGGTAGTCAATCACTCACGTGCATGGGCTAAGCTCAGCGCCCAGAGCCGCAAGTAGGATGCTGTGTTAGAGATGCAGCCAAGGCAGTACTCAATGGTATGGATAGCTTGGTGGACAAACGTGTCTCCAAAATTGAACTGAAACAAAATAAAACCAAATACATTTTATTAGTGCTTAGTTCAGGGCTTCCTGGTTAACAGAGCAACACTCTACCAAACGCTCTTCATACTCCTGCCTTTTCCTTGGTAAGTCCTAAGCAACACAAAGATAGTTTCCAGATAAAAAGACTGCTTTGAAAATTTTCAGTTCTCTATGATCTTCCCATACATCCTCCCCGGAGTTATACAATTCCAGTGAAACGAAAATGTTCAGGAACTAGCTCATATTCCAGTCTTACAATTTCAAATCTGGAATAAGATGGCAATCCAATTGCTACCAATCTTTGTGATTTCTTGTAAAGACAGAAATTCTTATATTAAATAGGGTTTTTCAGACTATCTGCCTATTGGCACATGCCTTTTGGGAGATACCCCTGAATAAGCATATCTTCTAAGACAGTGAAGATTCCCCATGACTGGGGTTGTTCAGTCAGCCATATCCACAGTCAATATTGTTGGTACTTCCAACTGCTACAAACACTTTTGTCAGTTCTTTACCTGTGTTGCTGCGTGCTGTGGAAGCCCTTGACAATATCTGCCAAAGACAGACTTTTCTCCCTAGCCAATGCTGCAGGCTGCCAACTTTTTCAATGCTCCTTTGCAATTTAAAGGAAGGAAAACTTACTGACTCTTGGGGAAGGCTTGACCTTCTCTGGGTGCAATATGGAAGTGAAAGAACCCCCCCTGGGGAAACAAAAGCTTGAAGTTTGTAAAAGCTTGAGGTTTGTAAGAATGCCTGCCCTCACCAGGCAGAACTAAAGGAAAAAATTAGAGGAATTCATTCTATGAAAATTCAAAGCTTTCTCTGTTTGGAAACACAAACTGTTGCAACAGTGTGTTTTGGTATCTTCTTAAAAAGAAGGGCTGGCAACTCTGCAAATCCTTCTACTTGACTTTGTGTCTTCTGCTATTGTGTGTGTCTGAATAATTTTCTGCCCACATTTTCTTACCTCTTCGTCATCATCCTCATGTCCTCCAAGGCCACCACTGTGGTCTCCCTGGGAAGCTTTCTTGGAGTGATTGTTCTCTGGGACATCTACCTCATTTTCACCTCCAGGGCTTCCCAAGATGGCTTGAGATCGAATCTTCCAGAAACAAAATGTAATATGTCTTTTGTGTCATGCTACAGGTTGATACCGAAATGAAGCAGAGCATGTCACAGAACTCCATCAATAACCTCATAATGGGTAACATCAGAAGGACTGTATCATGAACATGAGGACAATTTCAACAATAGCCATTCCTCATGGACCACAGAAACTGAGTAGTCCTGCTGAATGGCTAATAATACTAAAATATTTTCCATCCTAGAGCATTTTCCAGTGATTCCAACTACTTTGGAGCCAGATTCTAGTCTCACAATGCACCCTTAATACCCAGCATGAGAAGATCCATCACTT
Source organism: Phalacrocorax carbo (assembly GCF_963921805.1). Classification (NCBI taxonomy): domain Eukaryota; kingdom Metazoa; phylum Chordata; class Aves; order Suliformes; family Phalacrocoracidae; genus Phalacrocorax; species Phalacrocorax carbo. The sequence continues at coordinate 63,370,065 of NC_087513.1, read as the reverse complement.
TTGGCAAATGAGGAAACTGAGGCACATTAAAGCTGATGATCTCAATTAGAAGGGTGCAAGTCAAAGGAATTAGCATCAAGTGAAAGGGAAAAGGAGCCTGAAAGGATCCAGTGACTTGATGAAGGTCACACAGTTCCTGGGATACAGACAGAAATACAATTCAGATCTCTTGATCTCTCCAATTGTCAAAAACCTCATGACAATCCATCTTCTCTCTGTAATCATTTACAGAGCTTTTCTAGAGGCCTGAACAACCTGATCTGAGCCTCACTCCAGAAATTACAGCATAGCATAAGAATAGCCCTACGTTATATGACTATAACAGTCCTATTATGCAGCACAACCAAATATGGATATCTCGGCTTCTGTCAGGTTCTGCCCTGTCACTTATAGCTTCCAGCAAGTTTCGTGGGCAAGGTCTCATGATAACATGTTGTTTCCTGTAGCAGCAGTAATCATTGTCACACCCGCTTTATCTTTGCTTTACCTGAATGTCAGCACAGAGAACAGACTTTGTTGCAAACATATAAATCTGGGTAAATGTGAGATGTGATCAGACAGCTAACATATGAAAATTAGGAACAGAAATACAGGGGCATAATAGGAGGTGGGGAAAAGCTGTCAGATGTTGTTAGCATAAAAGCAGGAGATGGAGTCAGCGATGTCAAGCTTTCATCCAAATCCCAGAAGAATGACAAAATAAGAAATTACAGCTCAGAGGCAGGGCTGCAAAGGTCTCCCAGGGACCCGGCTTTCAGTTATAGGTCAGAAGTGACTGGGTTGGAAAAGGTCATGAAGCACAGCCAGCATCTTTTTCTTCAAATGGAAACATCTGTGCCCTATAAAAGGGACTCCAGGCACTAACTCCAACTATAAAGAGAAGTAAATCCTGACAGACAAGTAACGTCCTGTTAGTGTAATAAAGGAGATAATTAATGAGCAACTGGGAAACTGCAGCTGCTGCAGTTATATGCTGAAGAGCTGGGCAAACTTCAGAGCCCATGGGAAGGAGGGCTTCATTAATGTGAGGACAACCACTTGGGGAAGAAAGCATCACTAGAAAGCAGGCAACTGCTTTTGAATCAAGCCTCTCCTCCAAGCAGCGTTGAACTCTCCAAGGCCAGGAGTCTTGCAGATGCCCTGTTCCTACAGAGCAGCTGACCAGTTGTTAGTTGTGGCTGTGGACCGGCAACTGAGGTTTTTGCCCTGTCTTGGCTTTACCAAAACTTCAGTCTTTCTAAACTTTCTCTGGTTTTGGATACAGCACTTGAAAGAGCTTGGTGTCAGCTTAAATCCTCTCCCAACAAATAGGGTATGGCCTTGTGAGCAAAGCTCCTGCCTCCCATTTAGATGGCTCAGCCAAATGTCCATACACATGTTCTTGGTGCATGTGCAGTAAAGCACAGTCTGAAATCACCAGAGCAACTCTGAGATCAGAGAAAAGCAGAATTAGATCAAAGAGGTTTTGGGGGTCTGTCTCCTCAGCTTTGCCTTTGCTGTACTGCATCCCCCTGGCCTGATCCCCATCCCTTACCATGCGCTGCATTTTCTGATGGTTGGCTCGGAGGATGAAAGGCTTAATTAGGAGCATCCAGGGAACAGCAATCAGAGCAAATATGACCAAGAAACTCTGCACTTCTTTCTAAAAGACAAAGCAATAAGAAGAGCAAAAAGTTACTTTATTTCCTTTAGCCAACTGCATTTATGGTTAGAAACCTGATTCTATAAAATAATATTTTTTTAATACAACAGATATACTCCCTGTATTGGTTGAGTCCCCCCTGCTTGTAAGGACATGAAAATAAATGTATACTGCTTAAAGCTCCAGAAAGCACTGCCAGCTAGAGATGTCTGGAGACTTGGAAATGAAAGGCTTTCATGTTGGAAAGGGTTAATTTGCTAGAACAATGTTACTCACTAGAACGTGGCTCTCCAGTGTCCCAAGTGAATGTCCTAACTGCTGCGTGAGCCAGTCAGCCTGCCTTGCTTTGATCAACATAGAAATGCTGCAGTAAGAACCAAGTCATTCAAGCCTTCCCCTGGAAAGCACGGAATCCAGGATTCGCTCTACATTTGCAATTCCAGAAGGGAATTGAATCCCTGTAGCATAGGTTTGACAACACATTGCCCCCACAATATAAGGTGCTCTTGTTGCAGTATGCCACCCCTATTGCTGTCCTAACATAACTGTACTTTAAGAAAAACAAAACAAAAACCCAAAAAGGAAACCCCCAGACTACAGCATCTGCATTTTTAAAAGCTGGCTCATATCTCTGATCACCTTATGGTTGGTCTCATACAATCTCTGCATTCAGACTACCCAGGTAGATGGCACAGGCCGTTATGGTGCGGTGGGGAGATAGGATTATGAGAAAAAAATTACCATCTTGGAAAGGCTTTGGGTTGTTACAAAGCAAAAAGTTCCCTAAAGACTTTTTCAAAGCTGGGAAAACTGTGTTTTCCCAAATTCCCCTGCAGCCTTAACACAGTTACTTAGAACTGATCAGGGCTCTCTACTAACTCTAACTCACCAGCAGCCCTGAAACTGAGCTCATGTTGAAGTGCCAGAGTGTGCAACTGTATAGATGTAGATGCATACATGTGGCTGGAGGCAGCATTTGCTTGCAGATTCTTCACTGATGCTGCTGATGTAAAATCAAGCCAGAAAAATAATAATCCATGTTCTGACCAAATAAATAGAGGTGACTTTAAAAGAAGTTTTCTCTTACAGGTGATTTTTTTTTTTAAGTGACCTCCCCAAAGGAGATATTTCTGACAAAAAGCTGCCAGAAAATCCTCTAGCTACTTCTATTTTTTTAGCTGAAAATATAAAGTTTTCAAGTTTTCCAAAGAAGAAATAAGAAATTATCAAGGAAAGAAAAGGCTTGCTTTGTCTCTAGCATCATGCACAGACTTCAGGACAACACATCTGCAATGCCCAGCTTTGCATCTCTAATCACCCTTCTTTCCTTCTTTCCGCAGAAGTAACTTAAATTGCATCATCATTCTTGTAAGGATGACACTAAGAATGAGGTTTCCTTTGCATCACTGATTGATGGCTTCTCTGTCCTACCTGTCTTCAAGGCCAACACAAATGTGAGAAGACAAGAACTCTCTTATGTGACTGGCACTTGAGATTGAGCTTCTGAGCCTGTTCCCCATCTTTATGCCCACAACAGCAGAGGCTGGACTTGAATTTGCAAATCCAAAACCAGCTACACTGGATTTGAGCTGCTTGATCCATACCTGATGCAGATATAATGGCGCATTTGAAGTGTCACCGTAATTGAACAGAAACATGTTGATGAAGTGGATGAGGATGCTTGGTGCGCTCTGGGATGAGTGGACATCAAAATGACACCATTTGAAAATAATCATGAAGACCAGGTAGCCAAAAAGAGAGACAATAAAAATCATCTCTGGAATGAACTGAAGGAAAATGTTTATGTATTTCTTGAAGTAGCTGGAAAGAATCAGGAAAGATAACTACAATTAATACACTAGGTATTAATATAAGGTTGCACCCGAGTATGGCAGTACTGTACACTACTTAGTCTTTGGAAAATAACATAAGAAATATACAGCTATCACTAGACAAGAAAGGAACCTGTAATTACAGTCTTCATCAATGAAAACCATTATTTAAATACAACAGTTTTGTCGTACTGATTCTCTTCAGGTTTTTGTACTTGACCCATCAGTATTTCAGCATCTCAAAAGCCTACTACATTGAAATAAAAGCAAATTTTCAAAAAATTGTTAATTTATGAGGTTAAGCATTATGCACTGACAAAAGTCAGAACTAGGTATATAATCAATTCTGTAGAGGCAGTCCTCCTCTCAGTCATCTGCAAACACTTTCCATCCTTGAAAGCCACTACACACCTTCTAGCTTTGGACAGTCTCTCAAGACAGTAGTGTCAGCCCCTCCATTCTATCACCATTTCTTACTTTTTATTGCAAAATGTAGAGGCAGAGGTAGAGACATGGACAGCCACAGGTCCTGACCAAAGCCCCACTAAGTCAGGTGAAACATGCACACACACACTGTGCAAGATTTCAGTGTGCTTTGGATTAGGACAGAAGAGCTTGTCTTTCAAGACAAATATTATCAATAGTGGGAGGTGCTGTATATTTTAAATTTAGTGTACTTCAGTATTTCTGCAGAATCAAGAATATAAAAGAGAAAGTGAAAAGAGACTTTATCCAAGAGGATATCTGCAGCGTGATGATTGTCATTCTGGCCTTTGGACTCAGGACTCTGTACCAACAGTGACGTGAGTCAGTCAGTGTACAGGGCATTTCTACTTGCACTGGGGAAAGGACAACATTCAAGTCATTGATCTGAGATATAAGACTTTCTCTGAACGAAGGACACTAATTTAGCAATGAGGGCTTGTGTGCTGCAGCAACAGGTTTGGTGAAACAGACTTACATGTGGTTGAAGAGACTGAGTATCACCCCAAAAATCATATGGACAATCCCTATGACAACAGACATCTTCATTTTGTAGGAGTTCAGGAAAGTCAGCTTGTTCAATGCAACATTCCAGATCTTTGGGGAAAGGAGCAGAGGGAGATAGAAGAACAAGATTTTCAGTTGTTTGATCAGTAACGTTTTTGTGGAATTTGTTTCTTTGACACTACCAATTTACTCCTACCAGTTCTACTAAGAAGATAACAAGCAACTGAAACCTAGATGTTCCTTATAATACTTTTCACTCTGCCAAGCTTCTAATCTAAAAGGTATAAAGTATTATCCTTGTTTAACAGAGGAAATAACAGGGATTTAAAATGATGTAGTGACTTTGCTTCAGTCCTCCAGAAACCAATACAAAGGCTGGTCGCAGAACATCTTTTCAGTGTCATTCCTTGCCCTTAGGCTGAGTCATCTTCTTTAGCAGAGGTGGAAAGGCATGAAGAAATCCCTCCTGCTGCTACAGAATTTTGTTCCACCTTCATCAGAGAAGCACCAAGGCCAGAGCATGTTCAAACGTTCTGCTTGAACAAAAAAAAGCTCATTCCAGCTCTTTGGCCATGCGGATCAGGTTATCACCTGCCTCTGCAGTAACTTTTCAGTTGTGTTAGGACAGCAACCATACATCGCTTCTCAGTCCTGCCTTTTTTATGCTACAGAGCTTCAGGGTTTGGTTCTCCTTTCCTCTAAAACTTCCTAGACCACAAAATCTTCTGACCTCAGAGATGGTAAGTAGATACCTCTTTTCAGACATTAAGTATAGTACCTGAACAGAAGGGAGAAAGACAGGATTATTTGGAAGGCAAAACATTAGCTTATGTGCCTTTGTCCAGCATGCTTTGCCTCTTCTATGTCTCTGGAAGAGACTGCCTAGCCTCTTCATCTCAGGATGATGCTTTCTTTTCCAGTATCACCTCAGCCATCCTGCCAGCACTTGCAAAATGCAAAAAGCCATCCATCCTTCTGGGCAGATGACAGAGATAATATCCACAGAGAGGGCCATGCGGGGGCTGGTGCTTTCTAGTCTACCCCTTTCCTGTCAGCACTTGTTCAGCCATTCCTTGCCCCCAGCCAGGGGTCCCAGCCTCTCAAGCAGGCAGCAGGCAGGGTGGAAAAGGGGCTAGCCTAGGTTAACCTGAATTAGGGATGCGTCAGGTCAACATACAGAAAATTCAGCTTCCTCTGTCGTGACTTCCTGAACTGCAGTGCCTATGCCCGGGGCAAAGCTTTAGAGCCAGGTTTGTGAAAAACTCACTGGAAGGTCAATGTCTCTGCAAACAAGGGGAAGCCAGTGTTTCTTTGTGTGACCGACTGAAATGAGAGTGCATTCAGCTGAACAGAGGTTAATTGGCTAATATGAAGATTGAAACAGGAAAGTTTCATAACAACTACATTTCAATACATCATAAAGAGAAAACTCAAGAAAAGGGAAATAAGACACAGAGAAGAGAATGTGTATAAGTTAACTAATACTGGCATTTACCTCACACTTCATACAATAAATCGACTGCATGGAAATCAGGACTCTGCCTTCAGACTTGTGAGGTGGCTCTGGAATGTGTTAAGTAAGGAAACTGAGTCCAGCAGACTGGTGACAGAGTGGAGACTGGAGCACAAGGCCACTCTCCGGCATAATCTAAGTTCCTTCCTGCTTACCATTTTGCTGCTGCCTGTGCAAAACTGTGAGCAATATGTGTGCTTTACTGCTAAAGAAAAGCATCACAATGACTATGTAAAGAACAAGCGAAGAGCAAGAAGTGAAGAGCACAGCTTCAGAAGAGAGATCAGGGATCTACTGATGCACCTGATATGTAAAAACAGGATTGAAATAAAAATTATCTTAGAGCAATTTAATTTAATTACCGGATCTATTCCAAATGGATATGGATTTCCAGAGTAGACTCCTGGGACTGCTGGATCCAACTGCAGCACTGTATTGTCCAGAAGCACATCCTTACTACAAGAGAAAAGGGAAATGACCTTTGCAGCAGACATTTATGCACATCAGTGCCTGAACAAACAGGTGTGTTCCCAGGGACTCTGCATTTCCATTTCAATAGCAAGTTTGTCTGTGTGTGTCAGACAAAACCTCTGATTCATTCACAGCTGCATCCACAGCAGGGAGTTCTTCCCTTCCCCACACAGGCAGTCACTGTGACTGTCTTTCAAAGCCTATGTGCTCCATTCGGTGTGTTTTCACTTGTTTCCCACATTTAGCCACTTACTTCCAAGTGCTATTTTTAAACATGGGGATGATATGCCAGGAAGAGCCAAAGATGTTGAACGATTTGGAGAAGCAGTCATTGTAGATGAAGCCAGTGTACATGGAGAATATACCCATGAGCAGGATCAGGTAGCGCCCACTGAAAAAGGTGTTCCAAATCTGCAGGGGGAGAAGGCAGTGTCAGTGATTAAAGTACCTGCAGTCCCATCAGATGGTGGGCCTCGGTGAACAGGAGACGTGATTGTACTAATCTACGTACATACAATTATTCGTAGGAAACTCCAGGTCCCTTGGACCCTTCCTGGTCTCTGTGTAGAAGTAGGCAGAATTACTTGCCAAATCTCTGCCTCACAAGCATCTTCGAAGCATCTCCACTCAGCCCGTGGGAGGCTGGTTGTCCCCTTTATCAAATGGGGATGAGGAGCCTTTTCCTATGCTGATAGGGTGCACCAGCTCCTGGTACTCACCTCATTAGTGCTTTTTTGGGCAAGAAGGCTCTTCTCGTTAACCACCATCCAGAGTGCAAAGCCCAGCATGACAGCACCATGGCCACAATCCCCAAACATCACCGCAAACAAGAAAGGGAAGGTAATGATAGTATATGGAGCTGCAGGAAGGAAAGGGCAAAAATCAGCTCCTCCTAAACAAAACGAACGCAGCAGAGAAGCAGTCCACCCCACTGGACCATTCCTCACAGCTGCTGCCCTTAAAGGCCTCCACGATCCCTCCCCTACTCACTGGGTAATTACATCTAGTGCAGGACTAGCTTTCCCACCAGAAGGACTCTACGTTTCTGTTCATTTTCAGTGCTCTCCTTGAGACTAATGTTTCACACTTTACCCAGGTCCTTTTGGCTTTTTTTTGTTTTTGCCTCAGCATGATAAGCTCAACCTGTATTTGCCTTGTGAGCTTAGGTCTTTCCTTCAGTGCTGCTACCTCACCACTTATTCCCAATCCTGTATTTGTGTAGTTCGTTATTTCTGCCACAATCAACCACTGAAGACTGACAGACAAATTCTTTACCTGAGAAAAGTCATGCTTGTGCACCAAACAGTAACAATTTTTACCAGCAGAAAATACGGTCTCCGTTTCTTGGTCAGCAATGAGTGCATGTTTTAGGACAGTGATGGAGCTCAAAGGCTTCACTTTGGCTCTAGCAAGGCAGGTGCAGGTCTCTGAGTGTTTCTTACCCGGGTTCATCTCCCTGTAGTTGCCTACACCGTATGCATCCACAATGTTCTGAAATCCAGCTGTGAATTTGTTGGTCCTGTTGAAGGTGGGTGGTGCCATCCTGGTGTGTATGGCGGTCAGGATAGGGGCGATAGTAGAGCCACTGCGCTCCTGCAAAGCCAGTAACAAGGACAGACACAATCAGGATGACTAGCAGAGAGGAATTGGTCCCACAGCACCAAGGTCTGTGTCCAGACATGCACAGGCAACAACATGAAAGCTGGGCTCAAGAGTGTTATATCTCAACCCTTTTTCTAATATCCAGATTTTTCCATTTTCTGTGCTATTGATTTGTTCAGGGAAAGCTGCCAGCACTGCTGACTCCTGTGGGTCGATCACAAACCTGCTAAGATTTAATGCTGACCTTAAACTCCCCGAGGCCAAGCGATCATGCAACAACCTCAGCTTAATTAAAACAGAAAAGCATTACAGTAACAGACAGAAGTCTGAACATATGCTCACCATATAAACAATGCAGTTTAGGTGACAGCTTCAGGGACCCAAAATGTTGGTCTCTTACCATTCCCTGATGAAGAGCTCTTTTTATCCGGCCAGCATCAGCCACTGGGAACCAGATCTCTGCAATGACACACTGCTGGGTGACATCGATGTTACAGCAATTCAGGATGTGGTAGATGGCCTTGATTTTCTTCACCTTGATCCCCCAGGACCACAGATTGGCTGCTGCCTCATGCAGCAGTCGCTGGCGGTGGGACTCGGTTTGGGTTATCACCTGTAAACACAGCACAGGCAGTGCTCAAGATCGGAAGGCATAGGTGGCATGGTCTACTCAGCAGTTATTTGGGGAAGGCAGGTGGAAGAGGGTTGTGGAAGGGAGCAATTCATATGAATGTGTGGGGCATCCTGGAGGGCAGTGTGTCAGGTCTGGACACAGGAGCACTTGACATCAGATGCACAATGCTGTTCAATAAGGACTCTCCCTGCATGGCCCAGAGCCTCTGTAAGTGTAGAGGAGACCATCGGGAGTTACTGAGCTATGGGATTGGCTCCTTACCCAGTTGCTTACAGACTGGTCACATCTCACCATGCACTTCCACCCTGCCATCTCCTGTAGGCATTTCTGTGCCATGAACTTGGGGCACATCACATCCACAAGCATGCCTGCCCTGCTGGATCTACAGCTCATGGCCCTTGAGGGACCTCCATGCATCATGTGCCCACCACAGTGCTGCTGCATAAATGAGCAACGGAGATAACATGTTAGGAAGACGACCTGTGTGGTCTACAAGCACTGAAGAAGCTGAGCTGCCCACGATGCTCAGGAGTGAAAGTCAGTTCGGAAGCAGTCTTGTGTGCAGGCTTGGCAGCCACAGGCACCCACAGAGGGGGTGACAGCAGGATGTCAACTGCCAGATGGACCACCTCAGGCAAACAGGGTATCCAGTCCCTCCTGCCTTGGGACCAATTGATTGTCATGTGTGACAATACAAAGGTCACAGCCAGCAGTCCCTCCAAAAGGTGTGAAGTCCTGATACAGTATATGGATATACAAGCTACCGAACACCTGCAGCAACTGAACTTGTGATTTTCAGCCCCGTGTTAAATGTTGGAGTAAAGAGGTTGGAGACTTGTACTCGTAGAACAGCAGTCTTGGTTTTCCATTGCTAGTGTGAAAGCACCCCTAGATTTCCTTGGTAAAGAAAACCTAATTTAAATATAAAATAAATCTTTAGAGTCCTCTCTGAGCCTAGTATAGTTGTACTACACTTGTGACTAAGCAACTTTGTGAGCTGCTGAAACCATGCTGTAAGAGCTAGATGAAACCGTTTTGAACAATGTGCCACTTGGTTACAATACCTATAACCTGCTCATGACCTTAGATCCCACCCTGTAGCCCCTTATCATAAGGTCTAAACCTCTGACTTTTGCACATCCAATAGCAGCAAGTATTTTTTGAGCCCCTCACATGGGAGGCTGTCCCCCCGCAGCTCCTTGGGGGTGTAAATAGACAGAGCAGAGCACAGGCACTGCCCTTCGCAATAGGTTGGGGGACCGCTCCTGAGCTTGTGGCTTCATCCCTAGCCCCTGGCCAGCTCTGCACAGCCAGCTCCCAAAACAAGCCTGGGATCTGGCCATGACCACATGGTTTCAGATGGGACAAATATCTGGGCAGGTCCCACTTGCTGGGTTCAGACCCCAGTAAAGCCACTGGCACTTACTGTGTTTAAATCCTCAATCCTTGTGTTGACTCCATCAAGCATTTCTCGGCGCTCACTGGCAGACTCTGGACAGGGATAGACTGTGGCGCGAAATCTAGCCTCAGTAAGAGAGAAGTGAGAAACACCATTTATTTATTTGACTGCCTTTTTCTTCCTCTGGACCCTTCTCAGTTTTAAGTTGGGGAAACTGGACTTTATTCCTCACCTGGTAGTATACGCTCCTTATATACTACAAAGTTGTGCCTGGTCTCCCACAAAGGTCCAAAACAGTACATTTATCTCTTCATGAGAAAAAGGATCCCTTTGCCTGTTCTAGCTGAAAAAAACCGCTCCCTGTCTCGGGTGCTACAAAGTACATGATATTATACAATGGTCAGCACTAATACACAGGCACCTCCCTTATGCCCACACTAAGGATGCCCTGCTAACGTCTGGGGAAGCTGCTTGAGCTGCAAAGAGCCACAAAAACCCACCCTGGCAAAAGGAGCCCCGTTAACACGGTAGCCAACAGATGTCCCTCTTGCACTGAGGCTGGAAAAATACCATGTCCCTGACTCTGCACTACCCTCTCGCAGTCACTGGGGGAAGGCATCAGCTGAGCTACTGCTGCACAGCAAGCTAACACCCTTCGTGTCTGCAGGCTGGGTAAGTAAATAACCCTGTAAAAAACCAAAACCACACACACACCCCGCCCAGAAAAACCACGCAAACAACTACATCCAGGATTAAACAAAAGGAGAATGACCATACAGCCAGCTCTTGGCTTCTGGTCCATCTGTTTGGCTAGACAGCTTGAAAGCAAGAGGAGGATGGGTGTAGTTTTTACCTGAGAGTGGTATCCGTTATGTCAGTGTACATGCAGCCAGGCCAGTATAAATGCTTTTATAAGCTTACCCCCAAGGCTGTATTTGGGAGATTCAGCTGGTTTGTTTAATGTGGTATAATAAGGACTAATGTAGGCTTCTAATATGTGAGTGAAGGTTTTATCTCCATGCAGGTGTTGTATACTGCTTCATCTATAGTATACAATATGACCTTCTCCGCTGCGGTGTTATAAAGCCACTATATGAACCCAATACAGCCAATTAGAAATAAATAAGTTGCATGTCCCTCTGAGAAGTGTACAGCTACCTGTCCTGCCTGCAAAACAAGCCCCAGAATATATTTCATGCACTAAGAGTGGGCACAACAGTTCCCACTGGGACCTCACAGATCGCAAGGTACATTGCTGGTAGGCACCGTGCCTCCAAGCTTTAACTGAGCTGAGGTGCTGCAGTTGTTAAAATAGCAGAGATCCCTCCATTTTACTCAGTTTGTTCAGTGATATCAACTCTTGTGCCAGCCCTGCCACTTCAAGGGCATTATAAATATCTCCCTTCAGTATTGTCCCAAAAGGTCTGCAGGAAGAGATCATCCCACTTTACAGAGTGGAGGTTTTCTGCCCACCTAAGGCAATACACTTGCACGCACCATCCTGTAGTGGAGTTATGCTGAGTTAGGGTTGCAGAAGGGCTGTCTTTCTGCACGTGAGATGAATTAAAAGAAGATGTAACAGGGTCATAGGGGTCTACCCCTTTTTAAGAGACAAAAATGTGCATGCTCTGTGTACAGATAAGCATCACGTTCTGGCTTTGTTTGAGCACAGAATATATCACCACCTGCTCTCCAAAATCAGTTCCAGCACAAGTGAGGACAGTTGCAAATTGAACAAAACACACCGCAGTTTCCCAGAGATCAGCCCAGAGCTGTGTGTAATGACAGCACGCGGTCTTCAGCTAAACTTCCCTCTCCAGAATTGAATCTCTCCTCACTCAACACCTGGTATTCATTTCCAAAGGTTATACACCCTGCCTAATTATTTCCATCTTCTTATTCTTCACAGCTCTTAGTTCATCTTTAATAAGGATTTTTAATCAAACTTGAAAGCTCATTCCTCCATGCTGCACAGTTCCCCCGTTTCCAATAACGTTATTGCAGCAGTGTTGCTTTGATCTTTTAACAGCCATTTTGCATACTGAGTATCAGCTTTGCCCTAATGGCACAGACATCTCTGAAAGCTCCAGGAGAATTCAGCAGGGAATCCTTACATTGATAAACCCAGTTTAGGATTCACATTAGCACTCAGGCAGCCACAAGAAAAGGAGGAAAAGAAAAATTCTTACATTTTCCTCTTCCCTGCTCCCTCTACACCTTTCACTAATAAATTTGTGCATGGACTTAATGCTCATGAAATTGGCAGACTAATGTTACCAATTAGAGTCCAGCAGGGACTACAACTGTAACCTGAGGCACACTGTTCTGCAAACAAATCTTAGCCAGCCTTCCAGGAGACTAGCTTATACCAGTGCCATGATTTTTGCAGGATATTTACTTGTCATGAATGATGACTTAGTGCTAAGCAGAAATGTCCTGCTGGGGCTGGAATGACACTGCCATCTGCTTTAGGTATAGTTAACCCTGCCTTAAACATGGACCAGACCAAAATGTCTTGACCTGTGTACTGGGGATGGCCGATGGCCCACAGAGCACAAAAGGAGAGTTATGGGATTAACGCATTTTAAAAACTGCCACTCAGCAAAAAATTCATATATATGTGCATACTAGCAAGTGAAAAATTTGAAAGGGAGGAAGAAAAGACATAAAGGACAAATGCAAGTGTAGCCTGATAGCCGGCAATAAACAAAAAAACAGTCCACTAGCACCGTAAAGGGCATCCTGTGAATTTGTCTTAGGTCGGTATGTTTTCATTCAGTTACAAGAGGCTGAGATAAACCAGTCAAAGTTCCTTTTTATAAACCTACCACCACATACATGCCACCAGGTCATAATAAATTTGCACATCGTGGCCCACCCTGCAGGGATCTGCTCACACTTCCAGTGCTTCCTGGCCCCACGCTCCCGGCTGCACCCGCTGCAGAAGGTCGTGCCTCTGGTTTGGAAGATTCTGGGTTCAATCTATAGCAAAAATGCTGTCAGGCATCACATTGCCTGTTCTTTTGCACCCACACTGGAAAAAATGTATTGGGCTTTTGATTGCAGAGAATTTAAAATGTTGCAGCAGAAAAAAAATAAATCCTCCAAAACCAAATGCCTGCAGCACTCTGGGCAGCCCCAGCCAACCCTAAATGTATGACTTGGCAACCTGCAAGGCCATTGGCACAGGGGCCAATGCAACGGGCAGCGTTCACCACCAGCAACTGCCCATGAGTGCAAAAGGGGAGAAGGGTACTGAACAGCGTCTACAAAGCAGGCAAAGAAATGGGACATAAGCAGGAAATTGTAATCCAGAAAAAGAATAAGACTCGCTGAAAGCTCAAAGACCACTGGCAGCAGCAGACTGATCCTGCACAGTGGCGATGGCAAAACTCCCTCCGTGTCTGAGGTTCAGGATCAGAAATGAGTGACTGAGATGTAGGAGCCTTCCCCCATCTTTCCATGCCCCCTTGGCTGCTTTATAGAGAGAGATCCCCACCTCAGGAGGGCTGAATTGCTCTCAGGATGAGCATTGCCCTCCACTGCCTCTAGAAGGAATCTCGGAGGACCCCATTTCTAGTGCAGGAACTGCTAATAGTCCCCAGAGGTCTATTGCTTATGGGACTGAAGCCAGTTCTCCCAGGTGGATGAACTGACCTTCCTCCTTTTATTCTGATTAAAGGCAGGATGTAAGGAAAGCCCTGCTCTGAGCGCACATGTCAGGTAGGAGCTATTGCTCAACCCCTCCCTGCGATGTTCTGCAGCCTGCTGGCACTTAGCTGGCCCCACTTGGCCGAGGGGCTATACCTGAAATGGATTCGGTGACAGCAGACAGATCCCCTTGTCAAATCTGATTTACACTGCAACAAAGCCCATCGGTCATCAGTGTTATGAAAGAGTAACAAAATATTCAAACTGAATTATCTTTTCAAGATGCTTAACAGGGTGGAAACAAGTCAGGCTGTATGAAGCTTTCATTTCTCTTCTGGGCCCGGTCTCTGATTACACAGATATTGTCCAAAGGCCTTGGGAAAGGCTTGAACAAACTACTGCATCATCTTTTTCACTGAAGTGCAGGAAGGCTTGAGAGCAGTTCAGGGTTTACCATGTTCTGAGTGCCCAAGTTTGGGGCCCTGGTTTTCAGGGGAAATGCTGAGTGTTTCTTAAAAACCAGTCCCTTTTAAGATGTCCCAAGTTAAAATCCTAGCAACTGAAGCTCCCAAGATCTTTAAGGCACTCTGGAAAATTTAGGACCTCAATTTCCAAGTGCCAAGGTGATGGATATCTTTCACAATTAGGAGCAGCAGAGCTGAGGAGCGGAAGGGAGCTCGGTGGCAGAGCTGACAGCAGGGGCACAGAGATCTAATCTCCAGCTCCAAACCCAGCCAGCCCAGGCTGACAGGTAAACACCTCCACAGGAGTCACTGTGGCTTGCCCACCAGCCTGCCTTACCCATCACAAATCTTCTTGATCTTTTGTTTAAGCTGCTCTCCTTGATAGAAGATAATGAACACGTTCTTCTTCACCTCTTCTCTCTGCAATGCAATTCAAGCAGAATTTAAAGCACCCAGAGGAAAAGGTGATGTTTTTTTTTTTTTCAGCAGCCTCTTTACTGGCTTTTTCTTTTCCCCCAGTCCCAGTTTTCCAGCATCAATGTTTTCCCTAGATGCTTCTTCAGGGACCAGGCATGGGTGGCAGCTCTGGGTGATGGGGGAAGGAGCAATGTGGAGCAGAGAGGTAGGGCACAGGAGATCTGCCGAGGCACAGGGATTATCCTAGACACACCAAGGGGAATCAACCCTCCATGGCCAGCCCCAGGTGAGGACAGACACAGCCCACCTCCCCAGTGATCCCTGTAACACAGCCACCCTTCTAGAACTCACATGTACCTTAGCTAGGAAGGACAAAGAAGCCACCTCGATAATGGCACAAAGGGAAAGCAACGTAAAAAATCTTCTCCCACCCTCAGACTTCCCCACCTTTCTTCTACAGGCTGCCTTCAGACACAGCTCTGGTGATGCAGCCGGTGCTGCAGCATGGCCAGGGCACCTGTTCGGTTTCTGCAGGTGACAGGCAGGCACGAGGAGCAGTGTGAAGCAAAACCAAGTTGGTACCCACCGTCACAGGGTCCTCCAGCAGGGTGTCCATTTCGGTGTACCTCAGGTAGATGTTTCCCCTGCAGGCTCGCCACAGTAAGCGCTCAAAGGGTATCATCCTTTCCCTCTTTATTACCCCTGCTGTGAATCTGAGCAGAGTTAAGAGAGAAATAAATTACAAGCCCATTCTAAGTCTTTTAGGACTTGTAACACACACGATTTTACAATCTCTTGTTTGTCATAGCCAGGGCTCTGATACTGCTGTAGGCACTTCTAGGAAAGACCTCCTTGCTCAAGCCTGGCTCTTATCTCAATCTACTGACTTTACCCTGTTGTTTTTCCTTTAAAACATTCTAAGTCCTCCCCAGATCAACAGAAAAAGAAGAAACAATTCTGGCTAGAAATGGAGGAATGGAGAGATGCTTGAAGTCACACAAACAGAGAGTGCCTGAATGACAGAGGCAGGAGGTAGCAATTTTGAAGTGGTGGTCTGTCTTTACTCCCTCCTGTTTTCCTTTTCCCAGAAAGCACCAGACTGCACCTTTGAAGTGCAGCATGACGTGCTGGTATACACCCACCAAGGCAAGCCCTCTGCAGGCATATGCTTTGCTCATAAAAGATGTGAACATGACCTCAGAAATACCAGCATAGGCAGGTAAAAACACCAGCCTGGAAGAACACCATCATCAAGTTTCAGCACACCTAGCTGATGTAGGGAAAGCTGTTTGAATCTATGCTGTCCACCAAATTACTGCCAGCAATACGCACTGTGGTCTTTCCACTCCCCTAATTCTCACCCTCAGTGCCATTTTTCTGCTGCAGACAAAGACCAGTGGCAAGCAAGCCTATGGCTTTTTGCTGTGGTTAGACATTCATCCCTGAGGACCAGGCTGGTAGCCAGATACCTGAGTTCAGAAGCCACAGGTGAGGTGCCATAATAATTTTCAGTCAATACCTACTAAGGGGTCACTGGAACTGATGGCCTGGAAGTAAAAATCCATTTGTCCCACTAACCCATAACCTGACCATAGTTTTGATGATAACTTCAGAGGACAGTCACTCTTCTATTTTCATTAAACAGCTAGTCTGAAGAGGCTGGTGGGCAACCTCTACTTAGAAGCTGAAAGAAGTGTGCCAGTGTCACAGCAATGCAGTGCAGCTGGGAAGCCTGGCCAAGGTGGGGGCCGTCACCAATACACACCCCAGCTTGGCAGCTGCAGCAGTAGGAGTGCTTCTCAGCTCCAGCAGTCCAGATGTGTCCTCACTGAAGAAATCATCTGGCAGATTGGTTTCTGCCTGGAAAACATTATTTTTAAAAACTATTCAGTGTTGCCAGTTTGAAAACTATTTTCACATTTTTCTCCTGACATTTTTTCCCCCCAAAGGTAGTTTTCCACAGAGATTTAGATCAAAAGGGAGAAATAAAAAGCTGAACTCTCTCTTAGCAACAGAAAAGCATAAATGCCATTTTTAAAGAGAACTGGGAACCAGGTTCTTGAGACCCACTGACTCACAGATCGATGCCAGCTCCAAAGTGACTGACATGCTTTTGCAAACATATCTTACTGGCTTGTGGTAAAGACTGCTGAGTTTTGATTAAAAATCAACGACAACAACACACACCAAATGAAAATGCCAGCATTTTTAGGAACTTTTCACATTTCTGTTGGAAGAGCAGAGGCCTCTCACCTCAAAGAAGTCCTGGGTTTTCTTCAGCAGATGTTTGAGCTCCGTCAGCTCAAGGAAGTTCTGCTTCAGCGTTTGCTGGTTCTGGTTGGCTTCCAGCAGCTCAGCTTCAAGTTTCTCCAGCACTGTCTGTTTAGGGTCCAAGCACATCCAGAAAAACTCTGAAGCAGACCAATGGCCCCTTACCAAGCTGATACTGAATCTCACACAATAGATGGTTTGTATTTTTCAAGGGGGGAATGTAGAAATATTCAATGAGGACTTCAATAAACACTGAGTTTGTAGGAAGGTATTAATCAATGCCAACACCTCATTTTTCCATTGCCACATTCCCTACTAGGTGCTTTGTCCTCTTCTGGCATTTGAGTTGATTCACCCGACCAAAATTCAGGCAGGTAAGTGGGTGCCTGGTGCAGATGTCTCAGCCTGTCTTGGCACGTCTGGGGTTCCTGCAGAACATCTCAGACCCCAGGTGGACTGACTGTTAGTCTATTGCCTACAAGTGAAGCCTACAACAAGGCTTAGGTTCATTAGCTACAGGCCAAAAATTAGGTAAGGATGTGGATCCAGGAACACACCAGGCAACCACCTTACTCATGAAGGTGAAGCCCTTGGAAAGCTTTTTTTTTTTTCCCCCCCTCATCACCTACGTGTGCAGCATTTAAAAATTACCCTGTCGGTAAACTTAGCTTCCAGCTGGGCTAGAATAAAGCATCACTTGCACATTCAAAGGCAAGGCACAAATATTGTATCAGGCCCCAATATTACACCAATATTATCACAACCATGCTCTGACCAGGACTGACAGCCCTGGAATTTTTATGCAGTGAAGCTGGTTCTAATATCAGGTCTCCTGGTTAATCACCAAAAACTTTCTTATTCTCTCTTACAGGATGGTGGGGGCATTCTGGGATAGTGATATCTTTCCATTAATATGTGGGGCCAGAGGGATGTTTCCCAGAGGATGATAAAAAGATTGGACTCCTTTAGGAACATGCTGTAAGACCAGCCTTAACCTTACTGCTGAGACAGCGACTCAGGGAGCACCCCCACAGGGAGGGAGATCTGTGCCAGCCTCAGCTCCTGGTCCTTCCTTACAGGGGAGGGCTGTATTGAGCACATTACACAGACATCCCAGTGCACATCCCCATCTCTCTCTCCTTGTCCCGCTCCAAATTCTGTACCTCCATATCTATCATTTCTCGAGGCAGAGGGGTCGCTGGGTACTTTTCTAGTTTGACTATCTCAACATTGTCTTCCATCTCATTTTCCAGAAAACCTGCAAGAAAAGGACACAGAAGTCTGCATACAAAGTCATCCCTGGTCACCTGCTCCTGCTAAACCCCCTGTCAGGACTGAGGTATCACATGGAGGCGTGACAAGGGACAGCGATACACAAGGGCCATCAACCCATTGCATATACACAACCATCTGGGTCAGACACCCAACAGCCTCCTTTCTCACTAAGGATGCTGTTTCTTCTGAAGTTGTGGTGGCTGCTCCCACCCCTTGCCCTGCACAGCCCTCAGAGCTGGAATAAATTGCCGGCATGGCATCCGCTTGCTTAGAGCAGTGAGTAAGGCACACAGCAAGGTCAGGCTTTTCTTCTCTGCTCTAGCAATGGCAAGTGCTGTCCTTGCCACAGTGGCTACGGTGGGCACCAGTGCCATGGTGGGGGGAGCACAGAGCTCACAGGACACATGTCCATAGGAGAGCAGGTGCCACATGCTCTGTTGCTCATGTTTTAAGGATTTGTCCCCAGGCTGAAGCACTTGGCCACAGAAAGTGTATGCCAATGACTGGAACACTGGTGTAAGGGTCTGTTTGTCTGGATTAGCCTCCTGCCCAGCCCCAGATTTATCTTGTGATTTTATATAAGCTAATTAATCTCCTTTCAGTTCAGTTTTCAAAACAGGGGCAACAATTTATTGCCCATATGGGGTGAAGCGGTAATTAGCTGACGCATGCAAAACATTTCCAGGGGCTCAGTTGAAAACATCACCATTTTGCCACTAATTCTGCTCCACAGTGTGAGAGCACTTAACAAAGAAATAAATCCCACACCAGCAGTTGGCGGAAAGCCGATTGCATTTGACAAGCATTTACTTACGCAGGATCCTCTCCAAGGATTCGCACCTCCTCACTTCATTCACAAACTTTCTCTGGAAGCTGTTCACATTCACATTCAGCTAAAAACAGAAGGGAAAACAAGGCTGGGGCTGGAGGCTGCAAGCTACCGTGCTCATTTTTAACAGCACAGAATGAACACCTTCGGTGCAGACAGCCAACACCGCTGCATCCTACAGACTCCTAGAGGCAGGGCAATACCATGGGTTTCCTTAGGGCCAAGGACATCATGGCCTTACCAGGCTCATTTCCACCCAGCCTTGCTGCGACAGCAGGAGTCATAGATGGACTTTCATGGAGAGATCCCCTGTTTTCTGGTGGTGGATGGAATTGTCCTAAGGTTGTGCGTACGGTGTGCAGAGCACCAGATGGGGACTCAGGAGCAGGTTGGGTCTCAGCATGGTGAGATTGGCTTTCAGATGAGCTTTGGGGAAGTCCCACTCTCTCCGTGGGCTTTCTGACCACCCTGCAGGTGCACCTTCCCCAAATGCTTTGAGTGAAGGACAAGCACAGCTGGGGGCGCATCTCCTGCAGCTCAGCATGCCAGCTGGGCACTACTCACATCTCTGAACTGGACCAGACCCAGTTCCCCGAGCTCAGCCACGCAGCAGTAGGCAGCCTCCACTTGCAGAAAGAGCTGCATCAGGCTCATCTCCTCGCTCCGGAAGACTGAGGCCATTTCACCTACTCTCCTCCGACCTGGGCGTCCGTGGGGGCCTTGCTGGAAGCAGTGCACTCTTCCTCACCCAGGGAGGTGCCAGAAGGTGCTGAGCACTGTGGAAACATTGGGATCACTGAGTCAAAGTGCTGGAAGCTAACACATCGTTGCCCATCATGTCCTTCAAAAGGGTTTCTTCACTTCCTAAAAGCCTTCTCAGACCCATGTGAGGTCGTATCCCACCAGCGCAGTGATGGATGCTACAGCGTGTGTGTGATACATGGAAAAAGGGGAGCCACTGGGCCCCTAGGACAGATGAAGACCAAATACCCCGCCCTGTCCTCTGCTGGTCCAGAGATGCTTCAGGCCACTGCACTCAGGCCCTTGATTTGGGTTTCAGATGCTGAGCCTGTGAAGGACCCAATTTATCTTTGTCTTCCACAAGACAGAGATAAAAAAAATAATTAATTTCACCTTGCAATTAGACGGGTGAAGAGGCTTGGCTGGTTTATATCACTTTCATTGGTAGTGTGAACACAACATTGCAAACATATCTGGAGCATGTTATATGGGGATGGGGAAAAGATGATTATTTTATTTAAATTAAAACAAACTTTAAGATTTAAAGAGCATTTTCTCCCCATAAAGGACTTTTCAAAATGAGATACATGAAATATCATGCATTTCATAAAAGTTCCTTTGGTCTGTATGTTCTTCTCATTTACTTTGAGCAACCTGAACATACAAATGGCCAAAATTAACTGATTTGCATGCACAAACACCATAATTATTATGCAGGAAAAATCCAATGCAAGTAGATACACTTCTTCCATGCATTTAGTTTTGTAGAAGCCTACATTTTATAAAAAGCAAAACACAGTCCCTTTATATCTGCATTTCTACTAGTTGACAGGGATGGGAAGCCAATTGTCCTTAACCCTCTATCTATCTATCTCTCTCTCCCCCCGAACCTTTTTTTGCAACACTTTTTTAAAAATGTGGATTCTAATAACTTTCTTAATAACATATGAAAGATTTTATATAAATGTGAAAGAGACACTTTGCAAGACATTAAAGCCTTGTTTAACAGGAGCACCACAGTCGCAAGTCTGTATTTGCTCAACTGTCCTGTGAGCTTTCCTTGTCTTACTTTTTGTACCCATTCACTAAATGATTTAAGATGTTGAAAATATAATACATAACAACTAATAGCTTGTTAAAATAAAACATAGCATGTGCCAGCTCCAGTAGGTTGAGTAAAGATATACTCTTTAAAATTAGTTGGACATTCTTCAGCAAACTATATTTTTCACAGGAAAAAGACACAAAAGCTGCAAAAGACCCCCACTATACATGCAAGAGAGTAAAAAAAATTCCCTAGCTCTGATTTTCAAAAAGTTTAAAAGATCATCAAAATGTCCCATCTTAACTTCTGTAGAGGGTAAAGGGTGAAGAGACAACAATTTAAAGCAGTTTGTATTTCTAAACCTGCAGTTAACTTCCATAAAAAAAAGTTAAAACCTTAGAATTTAAAGAACAAAACTCAAATGAAATATTTGGAAATAGTTAAACGGCTTCAAAACCATCCAAAACCAGGGTTCTACTTTTCCTCGGTCATCAGTGAGTGGAAAACCCCAAAGGTTCACTTTCAACTTGATTCGGAATGAGAGAAAAATTAAAAACAAAAAAAAAGAAACCTCTTTCCAGCCAGGAAACCCTTCCCAGCCCCATTCCGAGGAAGGCAGAGTGTTCACCCTTTATCCGTTCCTGCAGCTACAGGAGGCTTGCCCAAAGCCACCTTCTGCCAGCCATGCCTCCATCAACATCCCCCAACACCCCCCCAGCTTTTTCCTTTGGCAAAAGAACACTTAACTGAGAAACCGCTCACACTGCCCCCGGCTGTTATTTTCCAGCAGTATTGCACTGCATTAAAACGCACCAGGTTTTGGGCAGGGTAAATCCCCGTGCTGTAAATCGCTTTGGCGAAGGCGTTACTCGGGTTTACCTCTCAGCCACTGCGCTCCTTTCCGGCAGGCCCTCTCCCCGGGGAAGGGGTGAGCTCTCCCCTCGGCTGGCCAGCAGTCCCGTCAGGCGACAACAGCGGGGTTGTGATTTGGCATGGCTGCAAGCACCGCACCGGGCAAGGAGGGCGGCGAGCAAAGCGCCCTGGCCAACTGTCCCGTCTCACGCGCAGCACAGCAAACCTTTTCTTTTAAGGTCAGAACTGGTCTGGACCAGAGAAGGGAAACTTTTTCTGTCCCGAAACAACTCGTGGGTGGTCTGGACCCAGTGCTTTCTGGCTTGGTCACAACCTTGGCGTCAGGCTGGTGACAAGCGCATGCCGTGTTGCAGCAGCACGCGGCTTGTTGAGACTAACAACAGAAGGGGCATGCCGGCTCACACCGTCCTGGCCACCCAAAAACAAGCCAGAGCCTTTGAAACCCACTGTACCCAGAGAGCTATAAACCCGTAAAAACTCATTTGCAAGCTCTGGATGGAGGATCAGTCGCCAGGGAGGTGGAAAGCTTCTGTGCTGCTTCTTGCTGGTTTTTCCTCACAGAAGGCAGCTGGGGAAAGGACAGGGAAACAATGAGAGATTAATGATTTTACTGCAGCCGGGGGACGGGCAAAGCTATACAGCAAAGAGAGGGCTGGGAGGACAGGGGCTCAGTCAGGAGAGCTGCGCTAGCCTGGGGCAATGCAGAGACACGGGAACTTGATTCTCACTCCTTGAAATAACAAACACTGTGCCAAATGGTGGCTTTATAGACTTTCTCCCTCTTCAGCTGCTAAAGCAAGGGCTCCAGAGAGAAATTCGGCCCCTTCTAAAACCAATGGCTTAGCTCCCGCTGAGGTCAGAAGAGGCAGGGCTTCATCCTGGTAAATAAGGCTGGCTGGGTCACTATTAAATCTAGCATCCGTTAGAAATTTTATCTCAAAAGAAAAGCTGATGAAAATGCATAGCTATATGTAAATTGTAAAGCACCCCTTAAAGAAATGCTTTCTCAGACCTGTTTTTTCAGAGGTACCCAGTAGCCCTGACCCAACAGGCCAAAGGGTGCAGTTTGTCCAAGGGAACAATGCTGAAAGGTGAGTAACAGCAGAGCATTTCCCAGCAAAGAGGTTTTCTATTCAAAAGCAACAGAGAATGGCCCCCCTTTGCTAGCTCAGCAAGCACGAGAGGGCTCCCACCGCTTTCCGACATCCAGCTGCCTCAAGCAGCGCAACCCAGAAAGGAGGCATTAAAAATTATAAGGCAATACTAGCAGGTGGGCCTAAAACTTTCATTTCGCTCAGCTGAGCTGGCCGCAGGGCTCCCTGGCCCCCCACCCGCTTTGGCTGCACCGTGCTCCTTCCGCACCAGCCGCTGCCACTGGCCAGCTCTGCTTTCTCTATCGGTGCTACCAAGGAAAAGAGCAAATGCTGATGAAATTCAGCACTTTCTGCTGGCAAACGGGACCTTCTCCCGGTCAGGCAGAAGTGAAGTCGTTGCTGTCGGCCGCTCATCATGCGCAAAAGCAACACGTCTGCATGCAGGGCTGAGAAGAAGCTGGTGTGGGAAAGGAAGGGCATTGCCTGGCAGCCTGTGTTATAATGCTAAATAACAGGAGTCATCATTCAGTTCTCGACCGAGGTATATTGACACAACAAAATAAAACAGCTTCTCAGGCTACTCCCCCCACCTCTGAACCCACAGCATATCTTCCCCCTGGCAAAGCTGTTGGGTTCATTTGATGACACCAGTATTTGCTTGTTTTGCATATATGAATGCTGCTTTTATTCAGCCCCACAGTTACACTCAGCTACTCCCCTATAAGTTGTCAGGTGGGGGGAGCCGAAGGGGCCCCCAACACACATCTCAGCTACTCCATCCCATTAGCGAGAGGAGTGAGTGAATGAGAGCATGGGGATAAAGCCATCTTTCTTGCCCTTCCCTCCCCCTTTCTGGGTGGAAGAGGGAAGCAGAAAGAATATCCTATTTCATGCCTCTGGCATGTAGAAGTAAGAATATTATTTTATAATAATCTTATTATTAAAGATCAGATGGTGACACACTGTTCAGAGGAGTCCCTTCAGTGGGCTCATTGTTGGCACCAGCAGCTCTGCCTGGGCAAGCTGAAGGCAGCCCTTCTCAGGCAGTCCCGTGCTGCCCGGCCGGCTGGTCTCAGGCCCCCTCGCTGGGGTCTCCAGCAGGACAGTGTGGGGTCACAGCCGGGCCACAGGCTCCACATTTGTCTAATAGCAAACCCAGCCTGGACTGGAAAACACAAAAGGCAGTTGTGGAGTTATTTGAAATGTTAGAGCTGCTTTCCAGCAGATCCCCTCTCCCCTTCTTTCATTTAAAGAGTAAAACCTTTGTGGTTTTGATTTTTTTCCTATATTTGCCCAGTTTTAAAAACCAAATCCCCTGTTCACAGATAGCTTTATCTTAGATGGCTATTTTTCACACCAATGAAGTTACCAAACAAAATGCCCCCCTCCTCAATGGACACATTATTGGCATCAGGCTTAGGGTTTTGAGCTTTATAAAGCCATTTTGAAGGCTCTATAAAGACCCTTAAGCTTTTTTGAGCTTTATAAAGGCCACCTGGGAGGGAGCTCACCCTGCAATACAAAGACAGTGGGTTGCTAACACACAGACATGCCCTTCCAAGAGATAATTTTTCTAGAGCTGCACTTGGAGATGTTGCTACCTACAAAGCAAGCGTAGGAGATAGATCCACTCCTGTGGTCTCACCAATAGCACAGACCACCCAGCATCCTCCTCGGCACTTAGGACCATGACCTCAAAGGCTGCACAGAGCCCTTGTGAATAGTCACTGGAAATTGTCAGCTAATCAACTTCAGTGTGCCAACACGCAGAGCTGGGTGAGGAGGGCAAACATGCATCGCCTCCAGCCGGGCTGTCATCACTTTCAGCAGCATGGGGAAGTTTTATGCAGCAGTAGGTGGCTCTGGGATTGGTATCTCAGCTATAATCACTCCATGCTTAGCTCCACTCTGCAGAAGGTTTTGTGCGAGTACATGCAATGTTAATGGGTGAGCTCTCTTTTGCCAAAGCTCCCTCCTGATGCAGCAGGTAAGCAGAGTAGCGCCTCAGGTATGCCGAAACAAGAGTAGGGGCGTAGTTAAACTGATGCCAAGTGTTGTGCAGAAAAAAGGGATTTGTTTTCTTGTCACTGATATGGCCGGAGATAATGTGCCTGCTCTGCTGTGCTCTCATGGGTTGTGTGTTTTGCCCTGAGTTTAATACCGTGCTACAGCTCCATTACCATCATGCTGGTCACTGTTGGGATGGAACCGGATAGTAACTTTAATTTTGACTTAATAATATAAACATGTTGCCTATGTAAACAGGAAAAAAACCCCATATATATAGGCAGAGCAAGCTTGTACACGTGTGTTAAAGGTAATAACTTTCTGAGGGCCACAGCTGGTGGTGATATGTCAAAGGTAACACCTTGGTCACCAGAGAACTTTAACTGTGAAGCGCACTCTGTGGCACAAAATATACCAAATGGCAGGTATTACCTCCTTCACAATCATCAGGAAAAGCTGACCAGAACCCCTACACACTGTGGAAGAGTCTCCAAGGGGAAGGATGGGGAAGTACTTAATTTTAGAATAAAGAGTCCTGCATTGAGAACTGCATGGAAACACAAGCTTGAGGAAAGGAAGCCCCATCTCTGCTGGTGCTGGGGTCATGCCTCGTGTGCCAGGGCACCCCCATGGAGACAGGCCTTCATGCGATCCATAGAAACCAAGCTAGGGGAAGGCCTTGGAGAGTCTTATCGCTCTCCAGGCAGTCACAGCACTGCAATATGGATGTGTTACACAGAAGAGATGAAACAAACCCAAATCTGTGTCAGGAGATGATTTTATAGGGTTCCCATTGTGTCTGACCTTATCAAGCAAAGCCTTCATTTCCAATCCGATCCAAAAATCACTGAAGCCAAGTGCAGCCAGCTCAGTGCTTCAGGAGACTTTGGAGCAGGCCCTTTCTCAACCACAGAGGGAACACATTTTGGAAAGGGAAATAAATACATTCTGTTAATTGTGCAAAACACTTTCAACTGCCCTTAGAACATTTCAAATGCCCTTAGAAATGGGCACATTTACCTGCAAGCTGCCAAAGGGCATTTAGGTAATAGATAAAATCCAAAAGACATGTCAATACAAATGGAATTATTCACGCAATATCGGAGCAGTTTTTTCTTTTCACTTCCCCTCACATGTTTTGTGCTGCACAGAACGCTTTTGTACTCATGTTTTTTGCAAAATTAACTGCTAGATCAACTTTCAGCAGGAATCACGGGTGAGAAATTCAGGAGGGACAGGTGAAGCTGGAAGAAAGTGGAAGTCCTTTCCCCAGTACAGTGTTGATGCAACAGAGCACTCAGATAAAACTACAAATTAAAGACAACTAGCATGAAAGGACTTACACACTGAAATAAGGCAGAGATGAAGATTATCCTATAGGCTAATTTCAAGCAACTCTGAGCAGTCAGAGCATTTTTACAGCATCTCTCCTCCTGCTGTGACTCACGTTCACCAAGGCCAAGAGCGACGGCCGCTGGCGTCACGCACCCAGCCCAGCACGGCTCACCTCCAGCCACCCCTCGGGTGCCAGCCGAAGGACAGGGACTCGCACACCTGCAGCAGCGGGAGGGTGCTGTCCCAGACCGGCCAGCACAGCCCTAACTCCACCAGGCCCGGCAACAGGTTGACATGAAAACAGGGAGACGAGGCAGGTAAACATGCCTGTTTCGGCTGGCCTGCCTTCATCTGCAGCTCAGCGTGCCTTCTCTCTGGGGAAACCTCCGGCTGCCTGTGTCCTGCTGCATCATGGACATACAGCTGGAGGGGAGCAGAGTGTTTTCAGTGGTGGTGTGTGGCCAGTGGGGAGGACAAGCGGGTTCACCCCGCAGAAACACCGGGCAGGGCTAAGCCTACATGGGTTTTGCTCTCAAGCTTTTTTTTAAAGCAAACCACATTGTTTTGCACAGCAGCACCCTGTCTTATGTAGCTCACCAGAGTTCCTGTGGGTTTCAGGAGTGTGGAAGGGAAAAAAAAAAGACTAAAATTTTAGATCCTACCCATCCTACTAGGATTGCTGTCCCAGGCACCTTCCTCCTGGCCTCCCATGGGGTGGCTGCACATCCTGAACAGGCCCAGCCAGCTTCATTCTCACAAGAGCACCCGAAGCCGGGGGCGACCACTGCTAACGGGCACCAGCAACCTGCTCCCTGCTGAGCCCACCTCTCCCAGTGCCTTCCTGCCTGATGTAATGCCCAAAGTTTTCTCTAACAAGGACATCGTGGTGAGTCAAGGATGGGAGCAAGCAGAGTCAACAGCCTGGGGAATAGCAGCCACGTGTGGTGCTCGTCAGACCAGGGCAACAACACAAACACTTCAAAAGAGTGGTTTTCCAGCCAGGATTATAGGAAGAAATCTTGCCCTCCAGCCAGTATCATTTTGCCAGCAACCTTCCCAGTCTGCAGGTAGAGCTCTGCTAGTGGGAGGGAGCAGCTCTTGGCTTTGCCTGTGTCATGAAGGAGGTGGCATAACTACAAGAGGAGAAAAAATTGCTCTTCCAGCACCACATTGCACATGGGTGATGGAGGCAGTGACACAGCTGTGCTCACGGGGTGAGAACAGCAGCAGCTTCTCCTGTGCAAAGTGGTGCCAAGCTTGAACTGACCCCAACCCCTAACCCAACACATAACCTTAAGGACAGGCTATTTTTACTGTGTAATATCTGTCAGTAGCCCGCACAAAGCAACGGGTTTCATTTAATTTCTCAGTGGAAACATGCCCATAGCCTGTGTTAACCCAATGGCTACTGTTTCAGCGTGACAAAAAACCTGTTTTTTCTTAGGCTTCCACACAGCCCTTCCAAAAAATCATCACTGCTGAGCAGTTTGGGAGCAGCTGCATGTGTGTGTGTGTCAAGCCAACAAACATGCAGAATCAAAGCCACACAGGGAGACAAATTCTCTATCCTGAGCCTCTGTTTCTTTCCAACTCTATTAGACCATCTTCACAGGACCAAAAAGAGACTCAGAAGACAGAGGATGCCCGGGACCCCATGGGGAAGGGCTGGGTCCCGAGGCCCTTCCTCCCTCTGGCTGCAGCAGATCTTGGGGAGAGACCTTCAGGCTTGACCTTCAGGGGCCCTCCACCTGCCTTGGTGCTGGTATCCACCTCCTGCTGAAGCTGTTTTGGTCAGAGCCCTTCATCTTTCCTCACCCTGTTGTGGCAGGAAAGTTCAAGGTGTCCTGGCAGCAGGAAGCTCCTTTGCTCCACCCTCTGCCCTGCACACTAGCTTTCTGAGTTTATTGAGGATTTGCTGAACCAGAGCTGCCGGCGACGGAGACCTGATCGGTGCGGCCGCTTGGGTGGGAGCTGGACCCCCAGCATGAAGCATTTATTCAGAAAGCCCTGGAAAGTCTTTGCTGTGTTCTTCTTTGCCACCGTGTTCTGGTGTTCCTGCTCAGCAGGTATTTCTCTTCTCTTATGCTCCAGTTTCTATACTCTACTTTTTCCCCTACTCCTCTCTAGATCTAACTATATTGCCCACTGACAGTAATTTGTTCTTTAAAAACAAGGTGGGCTCCCTTATCTCATCTAGAAAGTGGAAAGAGTTGGAATTGATTAATGCTAATGAGAATTACTTGATGTGATTGATCACAGCATCTTTCTGAAGAGGTGTGCTTTTTCCAGCTATTTACAGATCCACTGTAAATGGGAGAGAACTGCAGGTTGCTTCACTGAATGGCAAGTAGATAGAGGACCACAGTTACTTGGCCTTTGTGTGGTTGCTGGGCAAGGGACCATTTAAAATACCACCCAAGAGGCTCACTGCCGTCCAGTTTAGCTCTTATTAGGTGCTTTTTGCAGGAAATTTGCTTTTGGTGCCCCCTTAATTGGAGATGTTGCCTAAAAACAAAATGTAAATGAGACCTGTGAGCTGCTCCTTTCCCATCAGGGTACTGCCTGCATTTGTATATCAGCACCAACTGGGACCAGCTAGTTGTGTAAAGATAGGTTAGCTCTGACAGCCTGTCCTTTGGGCTGCAAAGTTTATAACATAAACCAATGCTCGGCATTCAGCTGCACTTTCTTCCACAGGTCATACAAGGCTTTTAATGATTCTTCCCAGTGCTCCTGTGAGGTACTTATTAACCCAGAAAACAAATTATGCGCTTGGCCAAAGTCATTCAGCAAGTCCTAGCAGAGTCAGAAAGAGGAATGGGGAGTACTCAGACCCTTCCCCGGAGCAGGCTGCCCAGGGCCCCGCTCCCAGCATGGCAGCAGGCATAAGAAAAGCTCTGGTCTTGCTGACAGTCATCTCAAATGCAAAGCTGGACAAGAGCAGGAGAACCTAAGGGGGACATCTACTGCAGGACAACCTCAGTTTATTTGCTGTTACTTGGAAAATACCAAACTCAAAGCAAAGGTTTGGTCAAAGGTCTTGTTCCGGTTTGTTTTCCTGAGCTGAAACAAAAGACGAGCAATTACTTTAACGTCTTCAGCGGTATCAAGGTAGAACTGATTTTCTCTTTCTACCACACTCCAAATTATCAGCTCAGTGGTGGTTTGACTGGAAATAGCTCTCTCATAGCCTCTGCTTGGTCTGTGGACCAACAGCACATTGGAACCCATCCATCTGCAGGCAGCAGGAGTCCTTACTCCTCTAGTCTCTCCAGGCTGTGTTTTTCATGTAGCTCTGCAGGGGACCATATCAGCATGGGATACTTCACCTGGCTGAACTCAAACTGTACTGCTTATAGTGGCACAGGAGGAGATATTTCCTTGATGCAGCAGGAATCTTTCCCCTTCTGCAGCAGGGGACAGGCTGGTAATGCACGGGGACAACAGCAGCCTGTGTTTTTCCCGCACAGACATCCTGCAGCTGTCCTTGCCTCTGACCCTGCAGTGCGGCGAGGTACATGCTGAAGCTGAGCGACAGGGGGTTATTAAGGAGGTCTAAGGAGGCTTTGGCACTTGACACCATACAGGGATTTGGAGGGCAACAGTGCTGTGCTGGAACGCGAGTATGCTCTGATTCTGGGTAGGAAACAGGATAGAGTCTGAACCTCCTTAGCTGAAGTCCCTGGCCCCTTCCTCCTTCAATTATTTCTGTATGTTGTATTTTCCAACCTGAGCTGGTTGATGAGGTCGTACTGGCCTGAACTGGAGCCCAGCCAGAAGTTTCAGACGCAGCTGCGCATGAACTGCAGCAAAGCCAAAGCTTCCCACTGAGGCTATGGTGGATCTGCTGAGGCTCTGCACTGATGGGCTCAGCCCTTGGCTCTGCCAGACTCCTTCATACCCCAGAGTTACCAGGAGTTTTCTAAGGGCAAAAAGAGGTAGTTGTACAGCTTGCTCGCCATGGATCTCCCCATGCCACTGAATGCTTTCTCTTATTTCAGTCCTTGCTTGTTCTGTCCCTGTAGTTTGGTAAAGGATCATGGCTAATTGGAGCTCTGAGTGAATGGCTTACCCCAGGGTCATACTCAGGTAGAGGCACAGTGATCCAACTGCTCCTTATGGTGGGTGCTACAGCAGGTCTCACAGAATCACAGACGGTAGGGGTTGGAAGGGACCTCTGGAGATCATCCCGTC
This sequence comes from Phalacrocorax carbo, assembly GCF_963921805.1. NCBI lineage: Eukaryota > Metazoa > Chordata > Aves > Suliformes > Phalacrocoracidae > Phalacrocorax > Phalacrocorax carbo. The sequence continues at coordinate 63,339,786 of NC_087513.1, read as the reverse complement.
CAACCCCGCTGCTTGAGCAGGCACACCTAGAGCAGGGGCACAGGAACGCATCCAGGTGGGTTTTCAATGTCTCCAGGGAAGGAACCTGTGTTGACAGTGGTGGGGTGTGAAAGCGTACGCTGATGCAGCAGTGTTTAGGAGCAGGAACTTATTTTCTCCAAGTTGTTTGCATCCTACAGACCTTTGCAAGGCCAATGGCTTTCAGATTTTCATGCTTGATGCCCAGTATTGCTTTTCTAATACAACTTGCCTTTTCTCTTGTGCTTTCCTTCTGGCAGCAGCTGAAGATGTCTCCAATATTTCAACAAGCTCCATGCTCACAACTGAGTACGAAGCACCATGTCTTAGTAAGTCTTCCTAAATCATTACTACTATGATAAAGCCAGATGATGAGACTACAGAGGTGACTGAGAGGCTGTCCTGGAAAAGGATTTCTCTCTTGTCAAGGCTTCTGTTGTGGATGAAACTCTAGGACACATTTCTAAGACTGGGTGTTGGCATGCCCAGTACATCTTAGGACTCATAGCTTTCAACAGGCTAATTCACAGCTAGTTCAGTTTGTATGTCCTAAAGCTCCCTTGCCAGACTGACTGCCTGTAGGTACATGTGGACTCCCAGAAGCACCTTTTTCCCCCACCCACCAGGTGCCAGTCCCAGGCAACCTGAGATCCCACCAGTCCTCCCAGAGTCCTCCTCCATCCCAAACATCAAACATTCCCACAGTCCTGCACTTCCCAAAAGACAGTACGTATACCAATAGAGGTATGCTGCTTCAGAGCATGACACGGGTATAGGGGGCAGGCATCCCTCCCCCTTCTCTAGGCACATACAAAACGTGTCTCTTTTCTTGTTGGATACTGTGCAGGACAATCATACTGTGTCCACTGAAGGGCAATGCACAGGCACATGGTCCTGCCTGACATGCGTGCATGAGAGCAACTGAGCAGCACCTGCACTTGCCTTTTCCCTGGAATGGTGCAAGAGGCTGGCTGCCCTGCACCAAGCTCAGGAGGCATTCACTTTTCACAGGTGACAAGCTTCGTGCACATCATCACGCAATGCATGTAGCTGCAAGGTGGTTTTGGCTGCCTCAGCTCTCCTGGGTGCTGGGGTTTCACACCCAGCTTCTATTCCAGCCCAAGGGGTCGAGATACCGTGGTCCTCCAGGCTCCTTTTGATATTTCCACGTTACCACCCAGGACGCAGACACAGGGCTGGGTATCTTCACTGTGCCCTTGTGATGGAAAAAGTAAGGCAGATGCCTTTAAATAATGGCATACATGAAACAACTAATGATATATTCCTTAACTGACTTTAGGAGATTGGACTGATTTAAACAAGCAAACAAAAAAATTACACAAAAGGTGTAAGAAAAAAATACATGGAATTGTTAAAAAATATTTCATTTTTAAACATGTAAAATGGATCCCCCGATGGTGGTGTGTTTTGCAGTTGTTACATGCAAGTCTTGGTTAACAGCCCAGCAGAGAGCAGCCACTGCTTCTATTGCCAGCAGAGGTATTGGGCACCTGAACTATTGGAGATCCTGCTGAAGGTGTCTTTGCTAGAGATTGTCTTACTCTGACATGAAGGTTTCTCTACCCCAGGTTTATTTTTAATTTTAACTCACTGCTTCTATCACACTCCATTCCTAAAACTGACTGAGGAGGTGCTAAGTAGGTGTTTTTAAAATCTTTCTGTAATGGTGGGCACAGTGGTAAGAGGAGCAGCTCGGCTGTTTGGCCAGACAGGGATGACCAAGTCTTGAAGACATACAGATGAAACTGAATATTGCCACCCCCTGCATTAGGAGCCAGGCTTAGGGGAAAGCTGCCAAGGCAGCCGGACAGGCCACAGGGCAGACAGTCAAGTCACTGATTCATCTGCCTTCTAGCAAAGGAAACCTGTTACATACTTAGCCTCCCATCAGCTCACTTCCTTTCTCCACCGCCAGACATGAACTTCTGCAGGCAAGCGGCCACGTGCTGCCCAACAGGCATGGATGATTATGGATGGATTGCAGCGGCTGTCGGCTGGAGCCTCTGGTTTCTGACTCTCATCCTGCTCTGCGTGGACAAGGTCATGAAACTCCGGCCTGACGAGCCTAAACATTTGGTAGCCTGAAGCAGGGCAAGCCAGCAAGCAGCAGCACCTGGGAGCAGTGAGGTGCAGACAGAGTGACAAAGCATTTTAATCACTTCCTAAGAAACAAAAGAGAACATACCTTCAGCCAAAAAGGCCAGATCTAAGAGGGCACCTGCTGGGGCTTCATCCTCCCTGGCAGGTCAGAGCTGCCAGTCAAGTTGCGAAGCAGGCAAGTTTTTGCAAACCACCACGTACGTCCCACAGTGCACAGAAAACCTTCCCCCTGAGCCGCTTCGTGCTTGCTGTGAATACATCAGCAGCCATGAGACGCTGAAGGACCAGTTACCAGTTTATAGCACACTGCCTTAAGACAACCCAGTACATAACCTTCGACTCTGAAACAGAAAGGGGGTAAATAAAGCTGTTTTCTGGAGGATCAGAGTTACCAGATCCATTACTAAGCTATAGGCCAGGTTACATCAATAAGCAGATGTAACTCATTGATTACACTGAGTTATACCTGTGGTATTTTAAAGTCTATTAACTGATACCAGTGAAGACTCTGTTGTGGAAACTTAAGGATTGTTTGGGTTTGCTTGAGGTTAAAACTAGTTTTTCCAGTGCAGTTTATATGTGAACTGTTTTGTAGGAATTGTACGTTGGTTGTATTTATTTAGCTTGCACCTGCACGTAGTTACTACTGAGCCAAGCTTAACTGTGCAAGGAGGTTTAAACCATCATAACCAATTCATGCACAAAACTGTTGCTATTTATGCAAGGTGATAATAAAAACTCTTATTGATGGAAAGATTCTCACTGACTGGTTTCCACTTATAAAGCTTATACTGACAAGGAATTACCCGACCCAAATTGTTAGAAACATGAATATAACAAGAAATATTCACACAGGAGGGTTTGCCTCACTGCAGTCAAGCTATCTGCTTTGGGGCAGTTGCACCAGTTTAGTTTCTATTATTAAAACAATAAATGAGTGTTAAACCCATCTCAACATACACAGGAGTAGCACACCTGCTACAGACCGACAGAAACGAAACAGAAAAAGTTACTCTTACACCAAAGAAAGCTCTATTGGAGATCTGTATCTGCTAAATATCTTTAAAGCCTCCCTTCAGCTTTTCAATGCATAACTTTTCCAGTTAGAAAAGATACAAATCAGCCTAAGGCTCTTCCAATTGATTCTGGCACAACTAGACACATCTATCAGGACAACGCCGTGCCATTTCAGAGTGATGGGCGGTTGTCCCTTATCAACTATCCACCGTCAACAGGAATGGGTACAAGATAGGCACCGAGGAAGAGACATCCTTCCCTATCATTAGAATCACTTAACACAAAAGTCTTCTGGAGTGAGACACTGAGGAGAGACGCTACTGTCAGGAAAGGAAGTTTTTAAAGGGAAAGACTTAATTCTTTTGTGGCTTTTTTACTGTGTGTGTTTTGTTTCGTTGTTTTGGAGGTTTGGGGTTTGGTTTTTTTTTTCCTGTTTACATGCACCATATGACTACTACTAAACAGTCACAAAATATTGCTCGATTAACAAAAATATCTCAACGTTTCAACATACAACAATTAAAACAAAAGTAATTTTCACAGGACAAATCTCTGTGTTGAACTAGCCAACTGCTTCTTTCCACAAAAAAACCCCCACCTGACAACAACATTAAAAAAAAAAAAAACAAAAAATCCCCCCCACAACAACACAACCAAAAAAAAAACCCCAACAAAACCTCATATATGTACAAACTTAGAGAAACAAAGGACTCCACATCTCATTGTTGGTGTTGACTGAAAGAACAGAGGGTTATCAGTCAATATCCGCTGCACTCACTGACAGACAACAAGTCCTCTAGCTACATACACCACTTTCTTCCTGATTTATTAGTTTTAATAGTGGAAAATGTGCATTGACCTGAAAGCAATGGGAGAAATACTCCCGTGAAAGGCCTCCCCGTATTGCCTTAGTGTCAGCCCTCTGCAGACCTCTTCCTACAGTTCTCCAGTGTTATGGAGATTGTTCTCCTGGTTGGGAACACAGAAGTCCCTGCTGGATACAGCACTGATTTTCATCTTTGAGGGGATAAGTTTCATAGTTTTCACATTTCCTTGGCTAAGGCTATGAGTACACGGATGCAGCCAGTCATGGAAGTAAACCTATTCCAGTCTAAAGAGCTGTAAGCATGTGACACAAGATCCAGATAGCCTATAGCCAGCACTACACCCGCAGGCTAGCTTCATAATAACTGGGCAATTCTGGGGAGCTTCCTAAGGCCTGCCTTCACAAGTACAGCCCGTTTGTTTTTGTTTTTCACATCCTCCAAAATAGTCTGCTGTGTGCAGCTACCTTCAAGGAACGTAGCAGACTTAAACCTTAAGTTTTGCTTCGTGCAGCTTTTCCCTACTGAACTAGGGAAAAAAGGAAAAAAACCCATAGTTTTTCATATACTGTAACGTCCCCAAGGATTTTGTATACCTATGTTCAAGGGCAACACCCAAGTCTCAACAAAATCATGTGTACAAATGGAATATCTTACAGATCATTTCTGCTGTGAAATGTCCAATTTTTCCAGACCAGTGACCTGTAAACCTCTGATCCAATATAACAGTTTAGTTTCCTTACTGCATCACCTGCTTTGACATCTGACATTGCCAGGTTTAATCTATAACCTTTTCTTTTCAAGTGATTTGACTTCCTATGAAGTAGATTAGGCCACTTAGAAAAACGTAGTCCTGTAATGAAATTTCATGAACATACCACTACTCCCAGCGTGTTCTGGGATCCCTAAAGAAAGTGGCAGTATCCTGAAAGCTCAAAGGCTACCAACTTAAATGTCTTATCTGCTTCTACGCATTATAGTACAAAACAATAAAATATTATTTTAAAGAGAGTCTCCGAGGTACACGCTACGCGCTGTACTGATTCTAGGCACGGCGGCCAATCACAAGTACAATGCAAAACAACACACCGAGCAAGAGGAGGAGAAAAGCCTCAACCGCCCTGTCAGTGTCTCAGGGGCTTGTCAATAGTTACAGGAAGTGCAGAATAAAAAAAGTTGCCTCCAAAAGACTTGAGAAATTGATATAATGGCAAAATATTAGTATGCAGAAATGGATTATACTCACTTTACAGTAAATACAATCTGAAGATAGAACCACAGAATCATTAAGGTTGGAAAAGACCACTAGAATCCGCTGTCACATTTCCTGGAATATTTTTAGCTACGCACAGTGCAGCTTGTGGGTTACAACCCCATTTTAAGACCAATCAAGTCACAGTAGAAGGCTGGTTTGACGCACAAATTAAAGGTATATCTATAGCCTTATAACCGTGATAATGGCTTATAAACGTGGTCCACAAGCAATGTCATAGACTGGTGTAGTAATTTCTTGTGTATTAGCTCATGTTCCTAATATCACTGGCATTATAATACCTCTAATAGTAGACTCCCATCTAGTGCAATGCTGCCCAAATCCTGCTGACTTCAAGGGAGCTGCACATGCACCCAGCACACGCCTTGTTTTGTTTTTTTGGCTGTTTTTTTTTTTTTTTTAACACTGTAATTCAGGAAGCCTGTCATTTTTGTTCCCGCAGGAAACCTTGTAAGCAGAACGTAACTCCCGATCTATCAGTGTGCATAAATCTTTTCACTTGTGTTAAACCCCGGTGCCCCTTCACGACTGCTACATACAATGCCACGCTGAGGCACTGAGCTGGGTTAGGCTCTTGTGCATCCCACAGCATGTTAAAAAAAATTAGTAAATTGACAGCTAATATCACCTACTAAGCTGCAAATTTCCCTCTCAGAACGAGGACGGAAATGTTAACCCTCAGTCATTTATAGTACATTGTCCAGTCAAATCTATGTCCTTGGACCAAAAAGTTCCTCACTGGAATGGGATGGAGAAGAAATCTATTCCAACTCATATGATTGAGTACAAAGAAAAGAAAGAATGGCTGAAACCTGGATGGCTGAATAAAGGTAAGAGAGACTGAAAAACATGAGCTTGAACCCTAACATTGCTGATGAAGCCAGAATGCTTCTTCATATTTTCTGGACAAAGTTTCTGAATTTTAGGCATTAAAGTGCCTGGAAAGAGAGACAGAGATGGCACCTGGGAAAGTTGCTGGTCTACAAGTGTCTCAATAGACAAACAGAGGTGTAGGGAACACAGGACCGATCAGCACTGCTAATACCAAAAAAACATTAGCCGCAGCACAGCATTCCAGGGTAACTACTTCATTTGCTTGGAGATAATATCAATCACATCTGACTAGTGATTTTTTAAAATTCTTAATTCAAGACTAAATGGATTGGTACTTGAGGCATGACTCTTCATCTTTTTCGATACCATTACTCTGGTAATGACTCGCATTACTCACTGCCTTCACCCTTGGGGTTTTAGTGAATGAGCTACATATTAAGCAATTGCACTTTACAATGATTACACTTTGCAAAATCACTAGCGGGATGAAAACTGGCAAGCACCAGAGCTTCCCACTTGCATGAAACACACAGAGAAAAGACAGAGGTTAAATTCATAAGAAAAGGTGTTCTGTACTGGGACTTCATAGGAATTTTGATAAAGCCATTATAAAAACTAGGATTTCAGAAAATTATTGTAATTAACTATAGCCAAAGAATGAAATATAGGCAATACTTGAGAAGCAACCACCCTCTCTCATCCCTACACTCCAGCTCCCACTTATTTTATGGTATCAGTGGCATGAGAATCTGTTGTGGAATTCAAACCTCGCTGCAGGTTTCTGTCCCAGAATCAAACATGCACTTCTCAAAGAGCTTTTTTTCCAACTCCTATTTCATAATAACCTTCCAGAAATAAACACGGGGTAAACAATGCGGTATTGTCTCCCCCGTCCTCAAACAGCCTGGAAAAAAATACAGCTCTAAGAGACAGGCAGACTTTTCCTGTCCAATTTGACAGTATGAAATCTAGAGACGCGTTCAGTTAACCACTTTGCTCACCTATCTGAAGTAATGGTTTATGGGCCCCTATGTCTTCCTGGCATAAAACTCCCACAGAATTGACTTCTCCCTTGAAAAAGAAAGCCTCTCCGCATTCACGGGGGAAAAGTGTCCAGTCTCAGTGACCAGCAAACGAAGCCCTGTTCCAAACCCCACACCCTGCCTGTCATGCTGCCCTTCACTCCAAGACGTAAAGAACAAAACTAATTGTAGAAGTTTACATTTTCTCCCTGCCACTATGAGTGGTAAAGTCATATCTTCTGTCTGTAAACCTGCCAGTTACATATTTTGGGGACAGCATGAACTAAACACCACTCGTGTGTCACCCGCCCCAGTTTGTTTTGCCACTTGAGGGAACCAAGGGCCTGGGGCGATTTATAATCTAAATTAGACAGACATGCCACAGGCCATACAGACCTTTTGTGTGCTGTTGCAACAGCAAGGTCGGATCAAAGGCCCATCTAGCCCAGTCCTGTCTCCCAGCAGCAGGTATTTGGGGAAGAAGGTAAAAGCACTCTGCATACAGCAATCCTCCCCTCCCCTGCCCAGCTCACAGGTGAAATACAGCACCCTTCTGATACGGAACTGAGCTCTCTGGCAGCAGCTCTTCCCCCCAGCATTTTGAAATTAATCCTTTGAGGACCACAGATGTATTATTGCATGAAACTCTTTCTGTAACTTTTTCTTTTCAACTTCTCCCTTGTGATTACAATCACTCTGGTTTCCCCCCACCCTTCTCTCTCCCATTGATCATAATTTCTGTAAACTTCACATATTCAGTACTGAGAGTTTGTGCACCAACATAAACACAGTGTGTCACCCTTCAACTATTTCATATGAGTGGCTTTATTTTCTAAAACAAGCATATAGACCACTTTTCCTGGAATCCTAGATGAACTTTCTGCGGCCTCTGCACTCTTTGGTGGCTCTATCTTCCGAACTATTTACCCGTTTCAGCTTTACATTTATTATTCACTAGGTACTCGATACACTAGGTTTCTTCCCTTCATTCCTTGCACACAGCTGTGCCCAATGCTGGTTGCAACAAGCCAAAAGGCCTGCCTTGTCCCTTCCTTCTCCTCCCTTTCCAGTGGGGAACTGGAAATCAAATTGACCCCCAACTGATGATATTTCTGTAAGCTCTCTTTTCTGATGACTTCTCTTCACAAGGCACTTTCTATTAATATCCTTTCTATCAGTGCCTTTTCCAGTCCCTTTGACCTACCTGTTATAAAGGCAAAACAAGTGGTACCAACAGAGCGCGCTGTGATTGCTGAGTCACTGGGAAAACCAGAACCACTTTTCCTAGTTTGTACTTTCCAGATCACATGACTAAACATGCAGCCAAATTTGTTTTTCAGTGTGCCTTTCTGGAGCAAAAGTTACAGTACTTCTTCAGGTCCTCTACAGCTCTGTCGGCTTTGTCTAAATGGGGGAAGAGAAGGGAGATATCTGCAGAGCAATCTCTGCTAGGCTGTTTCCCCTTTGTGGCATTTCTACATACTGTATTTAAACCAGATCAGTCCAACAACATTCAGTTCTAATACGACGACCCTCTGGGCTCAAATATATGTAGAAATCACCATGCTTTAGCTGAGCTATATTAACATTTAGTACAGATGTGTGATAATGTTAGGTAAGAGACGCTAGTTCATCCTTAGAGAGGACTAAATAATGCTCATTGGCACTAGTGTTGAGTGCTCCTTAAGCACATAGCTGCAGGAAACATTGCTCTTCGCTCCCAGGCAGAAGTAAGATTATTTTAGGCAATGCTGCTTCAGTGATGCTGTCTGCTGGAAGTGACAATCAACTTCTCGTCTTCGCAGTTCTACTCTGCAAAAAACAAGAACATGGTTTCCAGCATCCTAGCAAATGTTCTTCCACGTAGCAGTGAAATATGGGAGGATGTAGCAACAATGTAAATACTTGACTGCACACCTACAAACCCTCTAAATGGGAGTTTCCTCACCTTTCATCTTGAATTTTTGATGCATTCTTGTTTAAAGCTGCCATCATCACGCCCAAAGACAGAAACTATCATAAGGATCAAACTCATCCATGGAAATGCTTAACAAGATGTGCTCCACGCAAAATGCAAGGCAACTTACCTGAAACCATTTTATCCAGGATTGCACGGACTAACAAATCCAGGAACTGGTTCATGAGTTTGTGGATGCCCAGATCACCTGTACTGCACTGAATTTGAACAAGTTCATACCTGGCAATTATGTTGAAGTACTACTGATGGTGGCTAATCCACAGTTCTTTCTCCTGTTTCCTTAAGCCCAAGCATTAAAGCTTCCTGATTTTTTTTATTATTGCAGTAGTTCTTAAATCCCTCTTAGTCAAGTTTCTTTCAGATCTGCGTTTCAGGACCAAAAGAGTACAGTGTGCTGCCAAATATAACACTGCATTAATTTTCTTTGAATATGAAAAGTTTTTCAGGAAACACAAACAATATCCAGCTACTGCTTTTAAATCATGCACGGCACTAAAACACTGGAACAGCTTGGATGAGAAAATCAACTTCTGAGAAGCCTTGGGACGGAAATCTTAGACAAGTTTTCATGGGAACATGACAGAGCTCTTAAGAAGTGTGTACATTAGAATATAATTGGAAATGCAAAACAATAATTTTAATCTTTCAGTCTCTTTCCTACTCTCTTAATTCTCATTTTGCTTTGCCTGCTCTACACGTGGCAATAAGAGGATTACCGTAAGCGAACCCGAAAAGCACCACGTCAGGAATCCACGGAGGTTTAGCATTCATTTCAAAAGAATCTTCAGAGCATTTGTTCAAATGTGCCAACGTTTTATTCCAATTAAGGCAAGATGTAACAGCCTAAACATAAACTTCCACTTACGGAGGAAAAACTACTCAAAACTAAACAGGAGTGGCCATTACAAAGGACAACACATACTTTAAATGTAAAGAGTATCATGAAAAAGTAACACAAAATCAAGACAAAACATTCCAGCTCTACAAACTATGAAGTGCAAAAAAATCGTGTATTTTTCTGGTACTAATGTTAACTTCTTTTTCATCTATCAGTCTTCAGGGGGATTCACAGGACTCCAGCTCTTCTCCAGAAAAGTCTCTTTAAAAAGGCAGTGCAACTCCACAGGATTTTCACTTCTCAAGTTTCTTCCTCTCAGGGTGAGTAAACTCCCGCTGGGACTAGTAAGTCAAAGCCAGACACAACTTGCCAAGCGCATCCCAAACTGTACTAAAGAATTTGTAGGATAAATTCTCCTTCCAGCACACACGGGCGACTAAGTGGTTTTCAATGGAAGTCATACAGATGTGACTAGGGACAATACGCAGACCGACATTTGGATCTGAACTACCAATCCTGTTGGCATGACCTGTCGCAGCTGAGCTTGTTCTGTCCTCACTGAATTAGTGTCAGAAATACAGAAGAAAATCTTTACAGCCCTCCTTCTAACATAAGCTGCATTTCAAGGGACACTCACTATAAGAGATACACCAGTCTTTTCTAGCACTCCAGTTCACTCACACCAAAATACTGCGTAACTACAGGGAATCTTTATCAGCATTGCCAAAACCTTTCATTCCTAATTTCCGCTTCCTCAGTATTTAGGACCTAGAGATATTGGAATATATGAATGGCAGCAGACTGGTGACAGTACAGTACAGCTCCAGGGTTTCCCCCACATTTTAAAATAAAAGGTTACAGGAAGAGGGCAAAGATGCCCACCACAAAAGGGTACTGGAATTTTATTTCACATTTAAACAGTTTAAAGCTGCTACTTTTCTCTAGGCATATCTAATCAGTCCCAGAGAAACTCTACAGCCATGGTGAACTGCTTTTGGGAGTCTCACTGATGAGAGATGTTCCTCACCAATGCAGATCAGCATTGCAAGCAGCAAACGACTGCGCAGAAGAGGGGTTGTGTTATGGAGTCAGCTGGAGTGGGGGCAGGGAGGGTCACCAAGATTTTACCTTTTCCTTTATAATGCACTGTCACAGGTGGTTTTGGAGACCTGGTTGTTGTTCTTTGCCTTCTGACAATCAGATGCCATCCTTTTTTTAATGAATTTTCAGCTTTATGTCCATATTCAGAAAACACCAAATAGGTGTTGTGGTTTTTTTTTTAAATCCATTTTTTATTTGCTGCTGCAAAAATATGACCCACAATGTGTTCCCACATCAAACTCACAAATGATCTTCATCCTGCCCCTTCAAAGCTCTTGGCCAATATATGTTTTTTTTCAAGGACTGGCACCTGTTAACAAAGAACTGCTAGATAAGGCATGGAATGGGGAAAGCCCATTTCTTCCTTGAGCTGAAGAATTATTAAAGCTGGAAGAGGGGAGAATGTAGCAAAGGTAAAAGTTAAAAAATTAGCTCAACCGCCTGCTGCCATCCACATCACACAACTGGCGACTTCACTTGGCCTTGAATACATACTAGCTTCATTATGTTTTCTAATGTATTTTCAAGCAGTGAGTTAACACCCAACAGCTGTTTTGGTTCTTGGGAAGCTACACTCCCTGCAAACAGCTTCTTTCTAAGAGAACGCTATATCCGTGCTGTCAGTGGTCTAATTTAAAGGCACTGGCTTCAGCACTTGGTAGGAACATGCACTTTTGGCTGATCAATCTATTCACTTATTTATGTCTGTGCATAAAGGTGCGTGGTATTGGGGTAGCCAACATCTCGCCAACCACTCCTTTGGGCGCAGAGGTGACGTATAGACCTTGTGTGATGCTGCTGCTCTCCAACCCACTAAATATGAAGCCTGTTTCAAACTACTGCATATACAGTACATTGCAAAGGGTCAGTGAAATTTCACTTACTGTTCCAAAGCGTGCGTATTTAACATTATGAGTCCAGCACCTATGCAAAAGCAAGGTTTTCTTTCCAGAGTCACATGCCTACAGTTACTGACATGACCATGTGTTACATCCTGGTAGAGAGTATTTTATAGTACTGAAATGTGCTCCGCCTTTCAAATTGAGTGTATGAAAAATAATTGCAAAACTTCACTTAGCTCCCAAGATAATCAAGAAGCAGGCTACAGGTCGGCATTTTGGCCACAGAAAGGAAAAGCAAACCAACCAAGTTAAATTACGTAGCTCTCATCTCGCCAAGTCCTTCTATATGCCAAACTAAACACAGACTAAACACAAATGCCAAGGAAAATTGTGAAGAAAGAGAAGAGCCTGAGGATTCCATGAACCAGATGGTTTAGTCATGGAAATGGATGTAACTGTTTCTAACAGCTTTCCATGCCTGTACCAACTTCTCATCTGATCAGTGTTTTCAGAAACTGGTATATTCATTAACAGATACTTAAATTACGGATACTTTAAGTTTCAGAAAAAAAAGGTTTGAGTTTCCTCTCCCCTCCTTCAATAGGGCAATAAAAAAGATTGGCAAAAGGGCTCAAGCACATGGGGATGCAGAAGCTTACAGGTTTTTTCCCCTGAATTCCCAAGTGGAAATGCACAGTTTGGCACATGCATTCCAGAGGCCTTTTGTAGCACATGAAAACCCTAGCTTTTCCTGTAGCTTCAGAAAGTTAAGTGTGGGTCTCCTCCCTTGTTAAGACCATCCTTGGAACTGGTGCCTTATGTCTTATTTTTCTCACTATATGAAGATACGGACTATGCCGTACCATTTTCTGTGAACAGTGGATCAGGTCTCCAGTCAGTTTTAGAACAGACCTAAACACAGCTTTCTGACTTATATTTTACTGTCCTTCCCTGTGAACCTATAAGTTTTTTAAAGAGGGATTTTTGCATCAGAAAGCCTCTTTTATTTACCAGGACATATTTGTCCTGTACATGTTCTTCATAAGATTTGGGACAGAAAAGAAAATGGATATTCTTCCAAACATAAAAAGATGGAATATCATAACAGCATCACCATTGCTAGCAAAAATGAATGAGAAATGGCTTAAGTACCTCTAACTTCCAAAGCTCTTATTTCATATTCCTTCTTGAATAGCTGGAACCAGCAGCCAGACAATGAACTGACTTTCTAGAAGCCCGCATTTTCTTGAAATGAAGTCAGAGTAACGTGCTAATGTTATAAGCACTGGCCTCTGACCTCACTGCAGAATTAAGCTGGAGAAGGACGTGGGCTATGAAAGACAGGGTTTTAATGGAAACACTCAGAAACAGTCAGTCTTCAGCATTGTTAAAAAGACCGAACGAACTTTGTCTGATATACTCTTCATTCTGCAAAACCTGACATTTTGCAGAAGCATTGGCAACATTCATGTTTACAAACTTGGTAGAAAATAAATGTTTTTTTATTGTTATCCTAGAAGTGCTTATCACACAAAAAGCGTAAAAAATTCAAAACATAACAACCTGTTGGTACTGCTGTTCACAACCATGCTGGTGTGTTCTGACTCCATTCAAATCTCAACCAGTGCCCACGAGGGCTTTAAGTATTGGCCAGGGAACTGGAAAGTAATTTAGATTGCGTCACTACAGTTAAGTCCCTCTAAACAATTTCATTCAGCCTTTTGAGGATAACAGGAAAACAGCAAAATAACTGAGCTTCCTAATAAAGAGGGGAAACATACCACTTTTCTTCCACATCAGTGAGCAGCCAGTTGCTTCCTCGTTTTGGCTTTGACAATGAATATTATGTACATACTTCATGAAAAACAAATGTAAAGTTCTTCCATGGTGTCCTCCTAACTGTTTTCATTTCAGTCTGAGTTAGTCCTGTCACAATTATTGGACTGTGCACTAGAATGAGGAACAGATTTAGAACCCAAAAATCACCATAACATACGAGTGTTTTAGACCTGTACCAATGCCATTTCTACCCCAGTAAGTGAGGCAAATGCAGGCCTACCGTGATCAACTGCTCAATGATCTCTTCAGCAGACAATTGTTCCTTAGACCTTTCACAACTACCATCTACTAGTGTTTGAAATACCCACACTGCAGCACCAAATAGTTTTGCTTTTCACTCTTCTAGGGCAAGGCTCCCAAGCCTCCTCAAGAACACTGAGGTTACCCTCTATCTCTGTGCCAGTTTGTTAGCTTTAGTTCAGTCTGATCTGAAAATAAAAACACTCCAACAATCATGACTCAAGTAAAATTTCCATATGTATTATGTCAGTTACAGTTATGCAATGGCCAAATATTAGTAAATTCATAGCTAATATTAAATTAAAACTCTGGAAAAAACAGCGACAAACAGTTCCATGGCACATACCATTCTTACCATGGGGATAATGCTTACCCTTTGTCCAAAGGGACAGCGAAAACAAGTATAAATATAGAAACTGTCTCAAAACCGCAAATCTAAGCCTATGTTAATGTTCTAAACTGTCACTGACTTCCACTAAAATTATTCAGATCCAAACATAAGCAATGATTTAGGACATTAATTTATAACATAATGCTGGTGACCCTGTACCAGTCAGGCTGGATTGTTTTCTGTCCACAAAGCAAACTACAGAGTGGCAATATTTTATCGCTGGTCTTGCAAGAGCATACAGTATGTAAATATATTTTTTGAAAGATATACCTACACATTTCCCCAAATCCAACTGTGGCTGAGTATTCCTCTCCTAGTTTTCAACAATTTAAAAACAAAATAAATGGCAAGCCCTTTCTGTTTGGATGTTTTGCTTTGTTTTTCCAGCCTGGATGAGTCTACGGATATTTTCTTAGTTATACAAGGCCAATGTTTCACTTTGCAAACATTGAAGATGAAGGAACACTTGAAGCTTCAGCACCAGAAGGAAAACAAGGAAGAGTGCAGAGGGTAGCTCCATTTGGAAGCACAGAGCTATAACAATTATTGTTCCAGTTTGTTACAAGTAGCTCACAAAGACTTCTATTCTAAGTAGTCCCATTATTCCTGACAACCAAAGTGGTCCTTATGTGGGATCACACCTTCAAGACCCTTGAGCTGATACAGTTTGTCATCTTGCAGAACAGCAACACAAACCAGTTCCCCATAAGCACTGGAGAGATCAGAATACTTGTAATCTCTTGCAAAATGTCACCTCAGTTTATTCAAACCTTCACCTACTTCCTTAGAAAAAGGAGTCTATCATACTTGGAGTTTGTTCCTGTGATTTCTTTGTTGCTGGAGTGTTGACTTCTTGATCTAAGTTTTTATTTATTTGTTAGGCTGAATGAGGGTAGGGAGAGAAAAGGAGCACCGTAATATTAGCAGATTAATTAATATTACTTGTGATGACACTGATGATTTTCCCTGTTTGTCCCCCATCTCTCCTTACCATCCTCATTTTGCTGCCTTTTTCATTTTTTCCAGAGTGCTGTCAACAGAGCTGTGAAAGTCCATTCTTTCGAGAGAACAACATTGCTGATTTCCTCTAAGTCTTTGCTTCCATAGGAAGCAGATACCTGGCAGATTTGCAAGGGAATGCTAAATCAACTATGGAAGTTCTGCACTGTTGTCTGTTTCTGAGAAAGTCGTAGAAGTTCTTCTCTAATTGCTTTGATAAGAGAGGCTGAAGAGTGACCTGGCTGGAGGTCCTCAGTGGAACTGGTGGTGCAGCAAAGGCCCTGGCCCTGAAGGCTGTTGTGCGGAAGCTGAGCAGGGGGTGCCGAAGGCTGCCTGGCTGAAGTCCTCGGCATCTGGAATACTGGTGAGGAGGAATATTCTTGGTGTCCATGCATATGCATCTGGAAAAAGGTAGAAAGCATTATTGTAATTCCTGAAGAAACACAACAATCCCAGAAAAGACAAGAAAGCAAAAAGGCAAAGAACGGAGGGAAAGCAGCATGGAGATGCATCTATCTGCTGCCACTGTTCTTCTATTGTATGAATGAGTGATTCCTCTTATGGAGCACAAAACAACAAGTGTACACAAAATTGCTGGACTGCCTCAGGTTCAGGGATTTTCAAAATGCCTTTGAGCATCCATTAAAAAGTCTGTCTCCCTTCCTAATCTATGGTATGTTTAGAAACTGAAGTGGAAGGAGGTGGGAAGAAAAAGCACAGAACTAGAAGTCTACAGAACTGGCTTCTCTTTCTTTGCCTTTCCATCACCTTCCTGAAAGACAACAGGCAAATCACTCTCTTCCCAGCTGTCATTTCTCCATAATATCTATAAATAGTGATACTCTTACTTTAACCTTCCCCTTCTCTGCCTGGCTCGCCTGTTCAGTGCACACACTTCTGAGGACCCTGTGACTGACCAGTGCCCAGGAAAACACAGTCAAAAGAAGCAGCAGCAGGAGAAAATTATTCAAATTGGAAAGATTAGATTTTTCCATACTCAACAGCTGTTTTACATATCTGGGAACACTATCCCAGTTTAGGGACAATCATTGTTTCAGGGCAGAAAGGGGTTAATTCTGCATTTTTTCAGTAACATTTATTTTCTGACAAAACAAGAGAGAAACAAAACAGAAGCCTGAGTTTATGGGCTTGTCTATCTGGAAAAAAAATCTGCTTACACTAAAACAAAGCATGAATTTACAGTACACTAGGCGACTGCACTAACTCCCAGTATGGACACAAACAAGGTACATTTTGAAAAATCTGAATTCCAGATGACATCCCTAAAGCAAGCCCTTCCTCTTGCCTCGTATTGCTAAAGGCTGAGACACATCTGGAAGAAAACACTGGACATGGAGGACTTGAACACACCCTACTGAATGCACAGCTGGGAGCAAAGCAGTGTAATCCCCTTTCAAAGGGTCTGTGCTGGGGACAGGGAGCAGCTAGCTGCAGCAAGTTCAGATCACAGTTATCGCTATTTAGTGAGCACCATCTTTCTTTGTGGACAAGCCTGGAGTAGTAGCAGAGAGAGCAATCCAATGAGGGAAGAAAGCACAGCAAGGTCAGCTAGAAGATGATTTGGGGGTGACGAGGAGGGGAATGAAGGGATTACAGAGCAGAGCCTGGGAAGGGTACGGGACACCTAGAGTGACTGTGGCAGCAGCGTGCAGGAAACAGAAAAATGCACAAGAGTGTGTTCCTTAACATCTCTCATAATACAAATTCGTAAAAATCTAAGCCATTTTGTATAAAGTAGAACTCGTAATAGATTCTGACTCTCTTGCACAGCTCGTGTACAGCACTGATCATTTACACAGTTGATCTGGGGAAAGAGATTAAGAGGAAAAGAGGCTTTAATAGAAGAAAGACAGGTAAAGAAGGTTTTCCAAGTAACATCCTGTCTTACTTCTTATAAAAGAGAGGCGATTTTAGTATCAGAAAGGAATGAATGGGTCTCTTGATTGTTCAGAATTATTCACTTGGCAGTGAAACCTGAAACTAATTCATATGTGCAGTCTCGAGTTAGCAAACCTGACAAGTACTCTATGGGTTTCGAGAAAAGAGATGACATAAAAAGTATTGAAAGCAAACATTCCTTGACACATGAGCCTTAACAACAACCTAAATTACATTCAGGTTACTTTCACATTAAAATGCATTATGTGATTCAGCTCCTGTCTCATACTGCGCTGAATTAGCACTATAAGAACGGTTCCTTACGGGAAGTTAGGAAGAACATCTGTTGACCAAACTGGCTGCTTTTTAACATTAATGCTATCAAAATTTTCTTAAATGTCTCAGAAAAACAAAAGTGTGTATTTCTGCGATCTCATATACAACATCAGAATTAAACAGATCTGATCAACTTTTAAAACCAGATTGGTTTAGAAACCTAACCTACACTAAACTACAAAGGCAAAATAAGAAGAGTAAAAGGTTGGAAGAATTTTACTGGTTTTTTAAGTTTCTTTACTATCAGAAATACACATCGATCTATAATACTATATATGTAACAATATATAGCTTTATACAGTACCTGTAAGTTACATATTTTTATATAGAAACTTCTGTATAGTTAACAACAGTACATAATAATTGACAAAAATATCTTTATTGAATCTTCCTTCTTAAGGAATGAAGATTTGAGATCACATTGTAAACTTGTCAATCTCCATTTAATAAGTGTTGAATTCTGTAGCCAATTTCAACTGAATCAGGTGAATAAATATATACACATACATACACGTATACATGCATATGTATGAACAGATATATATTATAAAATTCACAAAAATAGGTAGCTAATTAGACATAAACTGATTTGTGCTACCATTGAACCTGCTTCTGAGTAGCAGGAAGGCCGGGTTAGGCTGTGCTCAGCTGGACCTGTGAGCCAACAAGTATCTCTCAGGGACAGCTAGCTAGGGGACATGAGAGGCGACCTGAAGTATAGCGAGATGGTTTAGTGACACTACAGCGAGCAGCTGGAATGTAAAAATGGAGTAAAAGGATAAGGGTGGCTTGGGGAAAACATTGGAAACCTGGAAAAGGCTTAGCAGAACAGTGGAGAGCTACAGGGGATTGTAGATGTATAGGAAGTGATGCCAGGTGGTGGTAGGGAGATAGAGATATGCAAGACTTATCCGTAAGAAACCAGGCTTCATTAGTTCTGCTGCTCAAACGACCACTTGCTCAGTATTGTATTTTGTGTTGGCTAGGGAAATGCTGTAATTATCCTGGTTGCTTAGGCCTTCTAGATGGAGAATTAAGGTGAATTGATGGTAACCTGCACACTGGCTTCAGGTCAGGAGGTATAAGTGAGAGGTCACACCCCAGTGGAAAATCAGGTGTTGACTGGAGGAATAATAGGTGAGGATACTGTGAGGAAAAGGGCCACTGCAGGAATACAAATGCAGATCCCTCTCAAGTTTGTGGGTGAGAAGAGCGCCCTAGATCTAATCTTCCTAAATGCAGAGTTTAATTTTAGAAACTTGCTCAGAATGAGGGAACAGTAAGACTGAAAAGGAGTAGTTGAATGCTGCACCATAAGGAACACAACTGTCATTAAGTGAATCCTCCTTTCCAAAAGGAAGAAAGACAAATTTAGGCCTCTGTCCTAAATGAAGGAATCCAGACTCTGAAGGAAATTATGTAACTACAGAAAACTACAAGACTAGGCCTCATTTAATAATGCCTTTTCTTTAAAATGAGAATAATCCTTTGCAAAAAAAAGAAGTCCTTTTAGGAAAAGGAAAGTGCAGGCACTAGGCGAGTTCTCCTGCAACTAAATGACACCATACTCAGAGTTTTAGTCCATGATCTCCTCCTTTTGCCTTTTCTTTAAACAAACACACACAAGCCCCCAAAAGCTGAAAAAAAAATCACATTGCTGTAACCTATGAACTGCAGTAACTGGTGAGCAAAAAGTTCTGTCAAAGCCAAGAAAGTGTTTAAAATCTGATTAATTAAAAGAAAGTCAACCTAGATTGAGGTGACATGTACCCATCTGAAATGGTGACTGAAGCTGCAAGCCGCAACCAAGTCAATATTGTATTAGGCCACGAATCTTTGAAAGTTGTGCAGGTACCTAATGTCAAAACCAACTGTTTGCGTAGCATTTCAGATAATGGCTCAGTAACAGAATTTTCAGTAATATGTTAGCAATAGAAGTAATAAAATATTAAGAAAGTAATGGCTGAACATGCTCTTGGGGGACAGAAGGGAAAAGCTGACAGATCTAGAAAAGTAATTTTCAGAAAAGAAAGGCAAGTGATAAGAAGGGGCAGTGAATGGTAATCTAGAGATGCCTCTGAAAATGGAACAGAAGACACTGTTACCACTAAGATCTCTCATCTAAGTGCTATTCTAGCTGTAAACAGAAATTATGATGTTCTTGCACTCAAATATCACAGCTCCAAGCACAGAGAGGAAGTTAAATTAGGAAAATACATCTTTCGGCTTCGACAGTTAAAGATTTTTAATAGTATCAGTAGAGTTTGTCTCTAGTGTGCCCAGTTCTCAAAAGCTTTATGCTGTTCCTCTCAAGTTCATTTGGAGCGGTGGCAGCTCAGTTTCACCAAAATCTAAAGATGAGGCCCATCCTGTTGCATTGTCTTTATGTAAAGCCATTTCGAGATCATGCAATACTGCAAAGCAACTTTAAGTAGTGTAAACACACACTGCCCTCAGTATGCAAAAGGAGGAGATCCTTCCTTCCACCCCCCTCAAGGAAGAAACCAGAAAAATGACAGTTTAAGCAAAGGAGCAAAAGAAGGACAGTAAAGTTATCACTCTCAAGAGTACTACAATAAAACTGTCACAGGTCAGCCTGCTTCAGGATGCAAGTACATCAAACATGGACTGGTAGAAGACAACTGTATCTTTCCTGGAAAGGCCATATAATACCTTAAACCTCACACATCTGGCTGAATCAGAAACGTCAACCTCTAGAAGCACCACTGCCAAGAACATGAAATCACGATGGCTGCCTAGGCAACACTGGTAGTTGAATACATATTAATTTACCACATCCCGCTGAGTGAGGCTATGAAAATGACTTGTTTAGAAACACTTCTATTGTTATGTGCAAGTATGTACCTTATTCTGTTGCCCTGACTCCTGATGTTGCGCACTGATACAGAAGACAAAAGAACTATACCAACACAAAGCAGGACGGTAGTCTGGGACAATTTAATACAACGTTTTCTACTTACAATGATCTCAAAATACAGAGGCATATTTCAAAGAAGAAAATGGAAAGCAGTATCCACCTCTGCTGGAGCTCAGAAGCAGAACTGGGTGAACTGCAATTAATGAGTGAAGGCCTCAAGGGAGAAAAAAAAAAGGTTAGGGTAAAGTGAGAGAAAGCAGTTAGAGAGAAGCAAAGGTAAAAGAACAGCAAGCAAAAGTTAGAAGAGCTAACGAGGGTTCGAAGAGCAAAGCAAAGAATGTCAGAGAAGCAACTGAAAGTATTCCGGGGGGAAAGTTCCAAACAGTAATGCAGGAAAAAAAATACCCGAACATATCACTACTTCGGAAACTATGCAAATGTGTAACAGTACTCACTGCATCTCGCCTAGCATATTCATCCTCTCCACGGTACTGGGGCCACCCTGGCCCCCCCGGCTGGCCATGCCCTGCTCTGCCTGAGGGGATCTCCACTTGTTGACCTCCGATCCTGCTAGCAATTCCCACCTGAGTGAGGTGCTGTATCTGAGAACCTTAAAAGCAAATATTGTTTTTTCATCTTTACACACAGTCAAGTTTGTAGGGCAGACAAATGACAACATAAAACTTTGTTGGAAGCAGGAGACAAGAAGAAAGCGGAGCTCTGTTTCTGTGCAATTAATAAAAAAATCAGCAGAAAGAAGGCTGTCAGTGTCGAATAAAGAAGGAAAAGTTATGTGCATTTTGTGCAGTTCCTTGAGTGTGATGCTTTTCATTGCCACTGCACTGAAAGAAGAGGGTGAGATACATGCATCTCTGACATGGACTACACTGCATTCCAAAAATATGCCAGCCCTTTCTAAACAGTGTTTACTGAAAGCCCTGGCAATGCTTTCATGTAATTACTTAGCAGCAAAGAGAAGACATTTGCTCCTGTGGCACACCTTATTTGCATCACACGGGCAAGACCCTGAACTCTCCAGACTGCTTTCTGTTCCATCTCTCAGAAGAACAAAATGCATGACTATGTAAGAGTATGGTTCTTTCAGCTTGGCTTTGTGGTTAAATATTAAATGATGCTGTCGTTGACTAATTAGAAGGTCAGAACACAATGTATCTCCTTTCAGCCTGAAAGCTAACCTCCTCCTTTCTCCCTTCCTTTCCCTTCCCTCCCCTCCCACTCTTTTCAAACTCATGCAGGGATAGCCACCACCATTAATTGCAAGAGAGATGTAACAACATGCCAGCTTTCCTTCTTCCTGAATTTCCTCCCACAGGGAAACAAAATTTATTTTATTATTACTATATTTTATTATTCATTAGAAATGAAACACATTTAATAACCCACAGATACATAAGAGAAAACTCTGTGTGTGCGCATGTGTGTGTGTACAAAAAGGGAGGAAAAGACAGAAACAACAGTGTAATTTATGTGATGGACAGTTAGGTCACTTTCATATTTTCCTCTCAAAAAAAACCAGTATTTGAGAAGTTTGATATTTGCACATAATTATGCTGAAAGATAAGAATTAATCATCTGAATTGCCTCCAAACTTTAAAGCAGAATATTCATAAACATTTAGAGAATACTGTAAATCAGACAATAAAATAATCATCATTAAACTGTGACAGTCACTACATCCCTGTCATTCTCATTCATTTAACATCTACAGGGAAAGTGTAGCAGCTATCAAAACTAGGACTCTGACATGAGTATATGATAATATTTCCAGTCTTTCTCAACTCCCCAAAAGAAAACATATCTCTGTGAGAGAATTAACTGTGGCATTTGCATAAGAACAGAATATTTTATTCTGAAAATCAGTGTTTGCTGCTTAATTGCCATGCGATCTTAGAATCTTACTCATGATAGCATTGATTAGTGCTACAGAACTTATCTCACAACCGAATCAGGCAAGATGATTTCATATAGGACAGCAGCAATAAATAATAGCATTAGAAACTAAAAGATCCTGCTTTTATGCATACACTTCTAGGAAGAGAAATGAAAATAAAGATGCAGAAAAGTATTTTTAAAATTGTTATTTAGCAGGCTGATTTGGGATGCATCAGTTAGCTCATTTAGCACAAAAGAAATAGTTGGCAGTGGAAAGTTAGCACACACTGTATGCTCTAAAACAATTAATTTTCCATTCTTAGAGAATGTGGGTGATAATCAACACTTGTAAGATACTGAAAAGGTCACAAAGCACTGCCTTTTTCTGCAAGGTCCTGTGGATGTAAAATTAACCCCACTTTGTGATCATTATTTTTGGCAGTGAAGACAAGGACCACGTTTCAAGTGTAGTAGCTGAAGGAAAATGATGTCTTAATGGTGACCTCAGTGTAACAGTAGATATGGAAAAGGGTCAGTTATTTTAGTGCATATTCAACTTAAGTGAAGTGTACCTGCAGTGCTTCCAACTGGTCGTGGTCGTGCCACTGACGGCATTTCTTCTGAGTATAACCCTCTGGAGGAATACTGAGCCTCAGGTGGCTGCTGGTCTGGGTGCATTAACTCTGCAGGTTGAAGAAAACCTGGCCCAAAGTTCTGCCTGTGGAAAAGTAAAGACTCAAGATTACAATAAGTAAATTGCCTAATTAGAAGCAGTAATGCAGGTGTACCTCATACAACAACTCTTTACGATGCCTTTTAATGTACATTTTAACCGTAAATGTTTAAGAAAAAAATTATATCTGAGGAATATACTCCTCCTTCATGACCCACACTGCACAGGAACAGGAGTTAGAAACTCTAACATAATTTCACAGAAGTGTTTTTCGCATGTTGCAGTCTCCCAGTGCAGAGAAAGAAGTCTACAGATCTTGTTCTCCCCTTTGGGAAAAACTAAGGGGGTTTTTTTGGGGGGGGGATAGAAAAAAAAGAAGACTTCAGTAGTGATGTAGCTGCTTACCTTAGCAACAAGCCTGACTCTTACTTGAGAGTTTCTGGGCACACAGTTTTGGTCTAAATCAAACCATACAAACTGCATTACGTGTGTATTTAATGAACAATTATTATTTCATCAAGTGTTCTGATCAGTTTTTAGGAAATTTTCAAAACTTTGCTCTCTAAGATTCATCAAACAAAGCTGTCATATCCACGTATGAAGAGATGCAATGTTTACTAAAATGAATGTTTCCTATAATTCAGGCTGGTGCTGGTAATCACTGCTGCTGTATATTTACTGAAAAGAGTTAACAACAGAAACTGTCATCAATCTAACTTCATTAATTGTGCCAAGGTAATGGGACCTGGAAAAGAAACCCTATAATTCAATTTACAGAACAGGAGTAAAGGAGGAGATGGAAATGCTGCTTTTCCTACACTTCCTATTAACACGTCTTAAGCCTGGCATAGAGAGATTATATTTTAAAAGACTGATGGCAGCTGAGTTTTCAAGGATTATTGATTCCTGTCAATATGGTGGAGGTGTGGCTGCCCAAACTTCTGGTGCTTAGGTTACTAGGCTAGTCTCTCTCAGAATCCAGGTATGATCAAAGAAGAGACACACACTCCTCGAGAGGCATTCAAAGCAAAAGATTAGGCTACCTAAATAATTTTCTACAGGAGCCTCTCACTGGTGAATACAGAAGAAAGAGAGACCAACATCCTAAATCAGGCACATGAAATTACACAAAGTGAGGACTAGGGATGGGTTTTATACACCTTTTACCACAAGGCCATCTCAGTCCTTCTAGGCTATGGACTGCAACCTATCCCATTCCTCAAGACCTCAGTTCTACACCCTTTTGTTTTACAGGAAAATCCTGTGACTGCATCTAATTCAAACTATTCTTGATTTGTGCTTTATTTGGAAAACTAACCACCTTTGTATGACAGCCAGATAGCAAAAGAAAGCTGACATAATAATAAATAGCCTAATAAAGCCAAATAAGAGCCTAATAAAGCATGAACAAGTAACTGTAAATTAAAGTACTAGCTACTTGGCATGCAGTATTAAATGAGGAGGTATAAAGGGTTCACGCTGCAACAATCCCAGTGTGAAAGCGCCAGAATTTCCCCAGCTCCCTTGCATACAATCCCACCTGTCCGCTCAGCAGATCCAGAGAAAATTGTTTCCAACCAGACTTACAAGCTAGTTAAAATAAATGCCTGAATGGATAGGTAATGTTTAACAATGTCACTTCTGTTATGCTAATCACTGTAACCAGTAAAGCATGCGATCTTCTGGCCCTTTATGCCTGCAGTGCTGATTGCTGCAATTTTTAATGTTGTTTAAAGAAAATATTTTCTCAGTGTTACTGCAAATGCATTATTTTTGTGCCAGTTTTTCAGAAGACAGGAAGTATATCCTTTATTGCTGATGGGTCTGTACTTGAAATGTGCATGTTTATTAACCCACCACCCTCTCTTCTTAATATTCCTTGTAATAGATAGCTATAGCTACTCTTTAAAGTCAGAGATCAACAGAAGAGTATAAAAATGGGTACATCTGTACCATACAAGCTTTCTAGTGCTCCTTCCTATTTCCAGACTGAGACCCAGGTTCCAATTTATCTTTGCAGTCAAAAAAATCATGAATCTCCAGTTATTTAGTTAAGTGGGGAGATACCGCCCCAAAAATCAATTTTACACCACTAATCCACTATGGCTAAGTGTCTCTATCTCTGCTGCATGATGCAATATTCATGCTCTGGTAAAAGCTGTTCATTGTGCCTTTATGTTTGCCTAGCTGTTTTGTGACCTAGGTCTTTTACATTGCAAGTTTTTTACCCAGGTTGGTTCTGCCCCATTAAAGATGTTGACAGCATTTGTACAGAGAAGGGAACAGTATGGTCACCCTACTCTTATTCTATGCATTGGATATTCAAGCCAATGGACTATGACATTGATACATCGCACCTCAGGTTATTTTTCCTTCCTCTAATTGGTGCACTGTCTCTATCAATTTGCTTATTATCTTCTGAATTTGAGCATAAACCCCACTCCACAACCATAACAACTCTCTCCTGGTTTTCTATTGACCAAGCTTTAGGAAACTTTCTGTTTTAATGAAAATTTAAAGGAATTCTTCCTCTTAAGGTCAATGACTTTGCAGATTGTTAACTTAATCTACTGGCACTGGCAGAGCCAGCATTTGAACTATTAATAATGGTGCCATTAATTCGTAACTTAGGGAAATCCAGAGTGTCTATGCCAAACGTTGATAAACTTTTGAACAAAAAATATGTTGCAAAGATACTACTTCACTCAGGTGCATTAACATGGGTTTCAGCACTTTCATGGTTAACTTATCACATTTTCACTGAACGCCATAAACAAAGAGAAAATCCTCGATGACAAACAATTGGTTGTACTTCCTGCTGGCAGTCTCAAAGCTAGCTTATAATCTTCAAGGTAATCTAAATTAAAAAAAAATATACTGCATGTCATACTGTGTGCCATTTCATGTATGCTCCACACACACTGAAACTGTCACCTTTGGCCAAGACCTAAGAAAACGTGCTTAGAGACTCCTTTTCTAGTTAGTCCTTTCAAAATCAGCTTGCAGAACAAGGGATAAAAGAAAGTTCTTCATATCCATTCTACCATCAAGTTTCCAAGGCCATGAAGACTTCAGGTGAAATCTAATGAATGACACTGATACCACTGGGATTTCATCTCACATGATGAGCTGTAAGAAGATAATGAGAGCAGCATGAGGCCACCTTTTTACCACCTTGGCTGCAGTAGCTTGGAGAGTGTGAGATAAGTCTGACCACAGTGGGTACCCATGACTCAAGAGTCCAATTTCACAAGTGGTTAAAACACAGACACCAAAGGTGGAATTAACAGTCACCTGGACAACTGTTGTCTTCTCTTTACATGATTCTATGACAGCAAGGCCAGGAGAAGATGGAAAATTTGTTCTTCCCCCCAATTTTATAATAATAGGCCTGCAAGGCAGGCTTTCTCTGAGGGTCACCATGCTCTGTAATTTGTTCTCAACTTGGTTAAAAATAGAATGAATCTGTTAGTCATCTGCAAGCTTTTTCGAGTGAGTGTTGCCCTGAGGCTACAAAAACAAGATGAAAGCCAGAGTACTGGGAGAATTACATGCATCTCAGTAACTGTTTCAGCCTCTTTAAAAGCTGAAACTCAGCGGTTTACTCAGTATTTGGAAGGATGTCTTTACAGCCAAGGGGCTAGAAACACACTTTTTAAAATGGAGGGTTGGATTTCATACAGTGTGCATATGTCATTCATGCTACATAAATAAATTACACTGGCTGGATCTGGACTCCTGTTACTTCTCATTTATACCATACTTTGCATAATAATATACCAGCGCCAGTAAGAACTCTGGAGGAATTGCAAGGAAAATAATAAAAGATAATTCTGTCAGTGAAAATCTACCTTGGTAGGAGACCTGGTGCTGTTGGCGGAGTCATTCCAAATTCCACGTACCTCTGTCAGAAGAATGAAAAAAACCAAATTAAAATCAAAATGCATACCCTGGGAAGTCCGCTGTCAGCCTTTTAAGTGATGAATGGCAGAGATCACTAGGCCTGTATGTGTGACTGGATTGTAACTGCAAGAGCTTAGTTTTACAAACCCAGCAGCACAAGATGATCAGGGAATCACTACTACAGTAGGCTAGCAGTCTCTTCTGTCTGATCAGTCCCTTAACTTAAAATCCTTTCAAAAATACTTTCTCTCACTTGCAGAAGATCAAGGGCTGCTCCAATGTCTACTTAGCTTAAATTTTTCAGCAAACGAAGCTTTGCATTTGGAAATCTCTTTGTACCTCGACCAGCATCAGACTGCATCAGTCCACAGGGCTTCGGACTCAGCAGTCCAATGGCATCATGATACTTTTACTGAATTGTTGTGGAAATCAAGATGACCTAAAAGATTATCCATGTGTCCCAGTGCTCCATAAAATGCAAAAAAATCATACACAGAAACACTGCTTCCCTATCCCTCACCTCTGGAAAGCATTTGGATGCCCTGCTGAAAAATATGACCCAAGCCCAACACATTTTTTTTCATTGTCAAAATACGAACAAGTATTTTAAAAAAATAAAGTTTTACTCTTGGACATAACAAGACTGATCTATGAAAGATCATAACTGAGAAGAACAGAAAAGTTATCCTAAAGGAGGATAACTCCTATCTTCTCTTGTGGTTGGGATGGGAAAGGGGAAAAGAATCCAAACGGCTTAAAAAGCAAGTTCACCTTCTTGTGATGGTAATTTCTGAATTCTCCTAGTTCCACAAACTGTTCCACATTTGTGTCAAGTCCTGACAGCAAGGGTACAACAACAGTGACCATGGCTCAACTGGTGCTCAACCTGCCCAGAAAAGCCTTTTAAATTGCATCACTCACGTTAAATGGGTTGTTTACTGCCTGAGTTGGACCATAAGGTGATCCCCACTGGGTGCATGTGGTTCCCCTCCCTGCTCGAGCAGGAGTGTTGTTTACCGGCTGTCCTGCAGACACCCCGGGTGGTGTGATGGCCGTGGAATTGGCTGCTTGGCTGCTGGGAGCCACCAGCGCAAAAGCATCATCCAGCAGCGAGTGCATGGTTTGCCGAGCTTCTTCGATGGATGGCTGCGGTGGGACGTACTGGGAGACTGGGTGGGAAGGCAAGCCAGGGAACTTCCCCACATCAGCTGAAGATGATGTCTGAGGTTCAGGAGGCAAGTCTGGATCAGACTGGAGGAAACAGAAAGAAGGTGAAGGGCAGCCAGAGGGGAGATCTAACCAGTCAGCTCCCAAGCCCCTGTGGGCCTTAAGTCTGAGCAACATTTTCTTTGGCAGAACCACAATGAGATAAATGGCACAAAGTGCTGGTGCTGGACAAAACCTGCCCGTTACCCTCCCACTTCTGCATGCACGTATGCATGCACATACATG
Organism: Phalacrocorax carbo; assembly: GCF_963921805.1. Lineage (NCBI taxonomy): Eukaryota > Metazoa > Chordata > Aves > Suliformes > Phalacrocoracidae > Phalacrocorax > Phalacrocorax carbo. The sequence goes on along the minus strand of NC_087513.1, from coordinate 63,311,415 downwards.
ACACCAGCTGTTCTTATACTTCATCCAGTGTGATCTGAAACGCTCTGATCCCAGGTAATGCAGCGGAGCTTTGTGCAGGAGTTACTCCATTATAACAGAAATCTTGTGGTTTGCAAGCATGTAACGAAGTCATGCAGAGAGTGTTTACTCCACCCAGAAAAAGACAATCAGCTCTGTCTACATCTTTGACTTCTCTGCAGCTTTTGCAGTTCCAAGAAATTAATTCAGTCTTTAGCTTACAACTGACCACATCACCAGTTATATTAAACAATTATTACCTCCTAGAAAAATACACAAAGGCAGCTGTTAAGCAACTATGTGCTTAAAGTTACATTAACACTTAATGGTGAGCTGCATGGAACTCGAACTTGGGTGCGTCACCTGAATGGGATTCATATAAGTGCTTCACAGCAGCAATACCCGAGGCATGCATCACAATTACTACCTGGGATCTTACCACATGGGCTTATTGTTCATCAGTAACAGGAAATTAAACGAGCTTTGCAGCAGCAGACTTATTATCAAAGCTCATTCTTACCACTGCATGCAGACTGCAAAATCAGTCATCAAGATGCAAAAGCCTCTACTTCAGCAGGAACTTAGCATTCTGAGTACTGTCTCGCCAAAGATGCCAAAGGGGCTGAGCTTGCTGCGTGACACGTCTTAATTAAACAGCTTCAGATGATAATTCATTCTGCTGCAGCATGACATTAAAATCATCACACTCTTGTTTGAAGGCAGAGGGAAACTGTAGAAACTGTCATTGTACTCACTTGACTATGTATGCAGCTAATGGTGAAATTCTTAAAATTATTAAACCATCCTTCAAGACAAAAACTGTCCAGGGGTTTGCAATATTAGCATTAGGCTTAGTAAAGTCTGCTTAGAAGTGGTTAAAGATGCCTAAATACAGTTTGTCACATGGATATGATTGAACAGAAGCATTCTCCAGTGTCTTTGCCTTTTTCAGACAGGAAACAAAATTGATTTTCAAGACACTGTACTAGAATTGTTTCAAGTTACTGCAGTACAAAGACATGCTTCTCTTTCATTAATAATTAATTGCCACATTTTAAAGTTGAGAAAATTTCTCATGAAAGGAACTGAGTCTTCCGCTCTGTGAGAGCAAAGGATGAAATTTTCTGTAACATATGAATATATAACATCAGCAAATTGTACTAGAGTGAAACGATGTTCCAATGTATTGTGGAACATGCCAAGCACACTTTCATGTGCATAATACAGTGCCATTAATGAAAACAAGGTTTTGGCTCTTGGCCTCTTTATTATCAAGGAATACTTGGCAGAATTTTACTGCTTAATACTGACAGACTGCCAGTGAAATCCTTGTTTCACTTTGATTTGCATGTTAACTACATGTGATTGGAATCAGCTATACAGACCATAGTCAGAAGGCCAAAAACCTCCCCATGTCACAACTGCCATTAAAATTATCAGAGCTCTCCTGTCATTCAAGAGACAGACATACATACAATATATGCAGAGTTATTGACTCCTGGGGGCCTTTTGTATGTTCCATCACTGTCAGTTGTGATTAATCTGTCCTTTTCTGCATCGATGGGACTACCATTTATCTGATGTCGCCGGCGCTGCTTGGGAGAACGTTTTGCACGAGAACTTAACAGGAAGAAAACAAGAAGCAGAGAGAGAAAAAACAAACAAGACAAAGGTAATGACATTTCTTTTTACAATTTTTCTTCTCATCCCACTCAAGGTTGAACTCCTCTGATTGTTCCCTCCAAGTCACCCTTGCCTCAGCCCTGTTTCTCTTCCCTTTCCCAGTTTTTCATGCAAGTCCCATTAGTTAGCCCTGAATCTCTCTCCTCAAGCTTCTCCTGACACCCTCGTTGACAGCTCTCCAAACTGTCCCCTTCCTCCCTCAAACTTTCTCCAGTATTACTTTCCTTCTACATTGATCTTTCAAAGCTGACTGTGCTCAAGCCCCTGCCAGTGCCTCTCTAGACCAATGTCTGACACATTTGCACCAGCAGAACAGATCACACTGCCAACAAGGCTTTGCATTTGGCATGTTGGGCTTAACCCTACCAGGCAAACCAACTGTGGAACCCATGCAGCTGGGGAAAAGCTACTTTCTGTCAGAATGGAAGCAGTCACAGGGTACCAGTGCTCCAGAAACAAAGTGCCAGTATTTGTAAACCCTAAACAGAGCCCAGGGAAGACCTTCTCTGGAAATATAACACCAGGAAGGCAGATCTGTGAGGCTGACAAACATGCCACATTACCTGGAAGGAATATGTAAAAGGTTATCTTGTTGATTTGTGAACTTGCCTTTAAAATTCAGAATCCTCATGCTTTTTAAGTTGTTCAAGGGTTTCCTTATTTTGCATATTTTTCCCCTTCTTTTTAGTGCTTATATTACAGTTTGATCCTTCTACACCACACAAGAATTATTCAAGCAAATAGCAGAGCAAATACTAAATTTTTTTAAGACAGTTTTCATACCTTTGGGTTTATTTATGGAGAATTCACCCCTGAGAACTTGTAAAACAATAATCTGAAAACAAAACATACTGGCATACACTGAAACAAATAAAAAAGTATTTAGAACAACCCAAACATTTTCACCTAGGTAACTCAAATTCAACTAGTGATCAAAATGATTTTAAGCTCTGAAAGTTCAGAAATATGGGTTTGACATACTTTGGATACTGACTCAAAGAAAATCGTTTTTTCCCATCTTTGAAACCCTACCTCTTCCTGGGCTCTATGAAGACAGTAGGCACACTGCCTCCAGGGTCCAAGATCTTGTCAATCTGCATCTGTGCCTTGCGATATATTCTGTGCTGTTCTTTGGAGTCAACCACCACCACATCATCCACCACTGGAAATTCATAGTGCCCTTTGCGCTTGGCACGAAGACGAATCTTATTGCGGTGATGCTCAATCTCAGATTTATGCCTCAGGGCTGTTTGTATCTTAAAGAAGGAGGGAAAAAATCAACTGCATTTTTCACTTGTAGTTTTTCAAACAGAACTTTCTGCTGCTCTTCTGTAAACCTCTCCTCCCTTCCTTCCTTCTCCCCCTCCCTCCCCCAAATCTCTGAAGGATTAAAATAAGTCACACAATTTGTAAACACACTTTCTTTCTTGGATATTTTGCAGTATCCCCATTGTCTCCTCAGGCAGATGTACTATTATACACAATACAATTACCAGCACAGCAAGTGCAATTAGAGGAGAGGTGGCAGTTTTTAAACAAAAGGCATGAGGAACACAAAGAACTCCTGCTGTCTGCCAGAAGTGACACTGCCCTAAAAAATAAGACTAACCATTACAGGCTAGATCTACCTTTGCTTGTCAAACAGAGATACTTTTGATCAATAGTGTTGAAGTCTGTCACCCATTCCCTTTAATAACCTTCATCACATAAGCAGCAAGAACTTAAAGAGCTAATGGAGCTCCTAACTTGGTGCCTCTGCTGAGCATGAGAGGCCACCACAAGCTATGCAGAAACTTAGCAGCAATACAAGGGCCAGGTCCCCATATGGTGTTACCAGCTCTATGTCTTCTTGCAGGCTGAGTTTTTATACCTCTTTCCCACCTTTTTTTCAAAATTCCTGGAGCGGACCTCATCATCTGAGGAAAGTTACCGTAACACCACACTTTTAAGTCCTGGCCCAACACTCACCAAAATAATTCTTATCAATGAAAAATACTTGGGCACCAGATCAGGTAGCAACTACTGCTCTGCCTGTGCTGGACTAGTTCTGGAACACATCTGCAGCAGCGAATTAAAAACCAAATAAAAATTTATTTTTGTGTATTCTCTTATGAAAATCACAGAAAACCCACAAAAGGGTCACAAGCCAGACTTATTCTTTACATTTATAGTTTGATTTATATGTCTTCTGCCCATATAATCAGATTTCTGTTTTGTGGTCCCTCTTGCCTATGCATACTAGATATATGTATTTATCTCTCTTCTGTAAGGTACTCAGAAACACAGTAGCTTAACACAGTTAAGTTAAAGGTTTCATCAATCTTCCACTCTGAATTATGAGAAGATGCCATCTTACACCCAGTACAAAACCGGGGTGCAGGTACATGGCACTGTCAGGCAGCGTATGATGTGGTTTTACAGCACATTACCTTCTCTCCTAATGCCCCAGGCATGCTCATATTCTGCTTACAGTATCGTGAACCTCAGAGAAAGCAGGAAGTTTCTGTGTGTTTACTGTCAGATGAACACAGCAGAAGTTGGAAGCAATGAATGTGCTGCAAATTCACACCCCAGAATGTCTTGAGATAACTTGTTTGTATAACCCACATCCTGAGTTGCTGAAAAGTCAAAAGAACGGTGTAGAATGAAAGCCAAGGTGGGCCAGACATTCCAATTCACACACAGTTAACACAACTCTCTTAAGTCATGTCCTGCTGACTAGGCAAAAGGATGGTAACACAAGGTGTATCCTGACGATCAGATTTGCTCTCCTCTCACTGTTTAAGTTTTGGTTTAGGTATTTCTTAAAAACGGGTCAGATTATCTCTCTGGACGGAAACTGCTCAAAATTCAACTCCTCAGGAACTAACGAGGAACTCCTGATAACAAGAAACTGGATACTTTTCACTTCCTTCTTGGCTGGGCAAACAGTCCTCCACAAACATTCAAAGCACTTTAAAAATACCTCTTTATTAATTTTGTTGGTCTCTGCTACTCGATCAGAAAGCACCGAGTTCTGAACCGGAGGTGCTGCCATTGGTTGCATAGCAATCAGCTGGATCTTGCTTGGGACCCGTCTGCTGGCATCTGAGGAACGCGACATCCTATCCACATGTTCGAAGATGGAGGCTGAAGAGTGCTGCTCATTTCCACTGCTGGTCTGAGGAGGTCCTAAATCACCAGAACAAATACAGAGTAAAGTAGTGCTGCTAGGGTTATCTCAGTCAAACATTAAGCTCTACAGACGCCATGCTACAAGACTATGCCATGTTTTCCATCTGTGTTTAATTTGCCCTATAGGCCTTCCAGCTGATTCACATTTAGTATACAACGAGTTTACCCAGTCATTTGCAAATTATAAACATTTTCCCATTACATTTCCAGAAGGTGAGCTGTCATTCTTTATTTCTGTAAATCAAGCTCTTGGCATTTGCAACCCCCCAAAATCTCAATCTACTTTACTCCATAAAAAGCTGTTCAAGTACGTACTGCTAATGGTTTCTCTTATCAGTACTTAAGGAGATGCAAATTCCTGAAATGGAGGTTCAAATAGCAATAAAAGATGTGTCACTGCAAAATGCAGTTCTCAAGTGATAGGAGTGATAGATGAACTAAAAAAATAAAACCTTTAGAAATCCACAGAAAATACAAAGAATTCTACAGACATTTTACTGATTAAAGCTTTTAAAGCACCGTTTTCTTCTCTGTGACAGGATAAACAGTTCACATAGTAATAAGCAAGCTGCACAAATAATGCCATGTTGTAATTTGCTGAAGAGGTTAAATCAACCCAAATATTATCAGCACAAGATGTTATAGAAACCAATACACATGAAAGTTGCAGCCCTGGTCCTGCCAACAGTTAATCACTTCCACAGAAATGGGTCATCTCCCTCAAAAGACTTGAAATCTGTAGGATCACTCCAGTGGTATTTCTTTGCTGGAGCTACACCTACAACAGGAACCATTATGTGGATTAGACTTGCTAAAACTACTGAAGACTCGCAAAAAAATCTTTTGTCTTGTCCACATGGTAACACCACAAATTCTCAAACTGCTTTCACCATGAAATATAAGCAGTATGAGATTCAGATTTGTGACTCCTCTTATGGAGGAATACAACAGAGTAGAGGGACATAGTCCCACATCCTTGCACAGACTTCTAATAACAGGCTGTGATTCTCAGATGCAAACCAGAAGGAGAATCTGATTTGATTCCAATACAGAATCAATTGTTGATCAACCTGATCCAACTCCAACAGACAAGAAGGAAAAGAAAACAGCCACTGCTATGATCCATTTGCCACACATGCTGGTAATGAAGTATAGGGTTCAGAAGAGGAGTGAAGGCTATCCTCTGTAGATCACTATAGATGACTTGATCCTTTGCTTCCCTCTTCTAGCACAAAGAGGAAGCAGGTGAGGAGGGTACACTATTATATTCACAGCACATTACTTTTGGGCTGGAAAGCAATCTGGCCACAAGCTAAGCAAAATTCTTTATTTTTCATATTTCTCAAACGTGATCAATGCATTGTCAAATGTACATATTTATACATGGCATGCATCACAAATGTGACTTTGCTGTATAAGTGTCCTTAAAACGAAGGTAAACAGTTCCACTCAAGATTTGTGTCCCAAATGTTTTGCCAGACACAGAGCCTAAATGAAATATATCCATCTCTCTCTGTAGCTATTTATATGATCTTTACCATTTGTCATCTTCACAGCCCCATCTTCATGCATTTCTTAGAAGCACTGCCTCTCACAGAGAGGGATAGAAGATATATTAAGTAGTTAGTGTGAATCCCTCAGAGCGATCCTGCAGCGCAATGGAAATCTGAACTTCTGCATCCATTTTCCAGTTCTCCCCATACATTAGTAATTTTTCCCAGCCTTTCCAGTCTAACGGCAGTTCTCAAAGCTCACTGACCTCCAACATAAAATTTTAAGGTTATTTTCATATTACTTGGTTAGCAAGGTCCACTATACTCAATTAGGCTGAGCATTCACTCTGAGCCTTTATAATTTCATCCATAACCTTTCCATTTGCACACATAAACAAACGCTTGGCAGAGGCCTCTTGGCTGAAACAGTCTAAAACTAATTTGGTAAAACTGTCCAAAAGTCCCACTGTCAAATTTTGGTAAGGCTCTACAGTAACATCATACGTTACTCTCTTTTGCAGAAAAGCCGTGCGCGTACACACACACACACACACACGCATGCACCAAACTCCCAGAAACTGCATCTGACATCCTCTCTGTGCTGAATGTGTCTATAAATACAAACCAAGACAGAAGTACAGTAAAGTAGATAAGAAAGCCAGGAACTGCAGAGCTGTACATATACAACAAAAGGAGAAATGGTTTCTAAGTCAACACATGTATGAGCTCCTTTAGAAGTTCTGACAGCATGAATAAGAATGGTTTCTCATTTCAGAGTTCTTATATTACACTATTGTCCATGGTTAGAAAAATCTTCCTTATAAGGTTATCTACTAGAATGAAATTTTGATCTCAGACTAGACAGCTGAGGCTGAAAAAAAATGGAGAGGAATTATACCCAAATACTGGACAGAACACATTTAAATAACTAGTCCATATAGGTCACATGTCAGGATCAATGTTCATCACTGTTCCCTGGGTTAAAACTACTAATTGAACTGAAATGTCAGGAAAATTAATTGCTCTGCAGGAAGCTATGATTTCATATGAAAACCAACACAGTTGGAGATAGGAGGAAGGCTATTGTTTTTATTTCAAGAGAATGGTAGAAGCATGAGACGCAGCAACCAAGGTGCATAAGCCCTAATCAAAATCAGCTAAAGTCAATGGGAATCTTCCACGGATCCACAGTTTCTTTGTATCCCAGTAGATTATGTTCCCAGGATGCAGCTGATGACTCTCATTAGTTACTTGTACAAACCCGATGATGGAAAGCAACACAGACATCCTTATATCCATCCTCCTCTACTATTGTAAGATGGAAACTGCTATTAGAGGACACAGTCCTTAATTTATCTAGATATGGCATATATGATATACTAGATATGGTATGCATTAACAAAGACAATGTCAGCTTTCTTCTGCCCCATCTTTGCTACGTCTCAGTCCTGACCAGAAAAACACTAGTTCATTAGAAAATATTTGTGATTCTTTGCAGGTAGCTCATGTTTATCTCAGGCTTCTAGTAAAGACACTAACTCTAACAATATCTCTACCTTGCTTATACAAAGCTAGCTTCAGGACCAACAACTGCCTCAGTTTTGCTTCTTTCACAGTGACGTCTTCCTCAATAACTTGAAAGAATTGGGAGGAAATTAGAAAAATGTGCCTAAATTGGATGACTATAATCCGTGTTACTGAGAATTTTCTATACTTCACTAGCTCAAAAGCAATTTTGGTTTTTTTTAAGACTCAGAAGACAAATCCTTCCATCCTTAAGATATAATTGCAGCTACCCCAGCACCTCTATTCATATTTGTACTCAATTACCAGCTCTGGTTACTTACCCACTCTGTTTGCTCCTGACAACATAAAGGAAAAAGAAGAGACAACACAGTAATTATTACAAATAATTCAGCTAGACTGGCAACTGGAAAAAAAAAAACCACAGCAGTAAGATGATTGCATTTACTTCTGAATGAAATGCATGAACTTGGTTCAAACTGCCAAGCCTCAGCTGCACAAAAAGGCAGCTGAATCTGCCATTTAACAGAGAGCGCTCTGCAGACAGTGAATGCTAAAAATAGTCCCTAGGATTACCAAACTGGAGAGACCAAATGCTGAAAAAATAGTATATTTGATCCAGTAAAGGCATAGCAGGTAAAAAAGGACACATTTTATACAATATCCTTGCTGCCTTTGCCAGATAATTCAGATGCAGCAATACCTAACACTTCTATACCAAAAGGTAACGTTAAACCTTACAGAAAGTTTTAAGCAAGATGGAAGATGAACAGACAAAAATGGAGTTCCCAGGTAAGAAGAAATGGGAGAGCACTAAATCAGGGCAACAGAACTGAAGTCAGATAGGATGGAGCAACTCATAAACCATCTTCAGATGAGGTCTGTCACAGCATAATTATTTTCTTATGTATTTACCTGGGCATGATCTCTGGTCTTTAAAGCTAACCTAAGGCACTGAAAACACATACAGCATTAGTACAGGATCTTCTTTTTGTAAATTGTGTGATGTACTTACAGGATACACTGCCTGCTGAATAATTAGGATGTATAACTTTCCAGTCACATTAGCAGATCCTGTGCTTTGTTTTCTTACATGTTCGTTACAGAGGAAAGCCTGCTCCATCACCCTTCTCTTCCAGGAGTAGTCCACATTATGGAAGTTTAAGAATCATACGTTATTTAAGTTGCTGTTTAGCCATCCAAGAACTAGGTGTTTAGATAAACTATCTTACAAATTCCTCAACCTCACTTCTTCAACATAAGCAAAAACTGAAGATTGTCTGCTATGACCTGAATTTCACTGGCACGGCATTCCTCAGTAGTCATCTTTACATCTCAGCTGGTATTTCATGGAGCATGGGGAAAAAACATTCAATGTACTGAAGAGACTGCTCACAATGTGGTCAATATTTCCTTTTTTTTCAATTTCTGCTGCCGCCAAGGCCATGTGTATTAAGAACAGATGGGGATATCACAAACTCCTTTATCAGATAATTCAGCATCAGGATTTTCTCTAGGAAGACTACTGCGAATTAAGGTAAAGATCTGGTAACCAAAACCTCAAGAAAACAGTAAGCCATCTAAACCCAAAAGGCTCTCAGAAAAAACACTTGGTGTCTGCGTAGGCACAGTTAACCACACACTTTTAACAAGGAAAAGAATTTAGAAGAATAATTTAATTAAAAAATGAAAGTGGGTTTGCAGCGCGTGATTAAGTTTTCAATAAGGAAAGAAATGTATCTTAGAGTACCTACAAGACAAATGGTGGCACTTTAATGGAAGGAAGATGGTTCTTTACAAAAAAATGTCACTGTTGTTAGCATATTAGCACCGGATTTTCATCTTTCTAAAGCACAATCATCAAGGCATTTTGATGTGTGAATTAGAACTTATTTGCAGAAATTTTACCTTTCTGGTTTCTTTTTTTTCAATCTCACTTTTTTGAGTTACAGTTAGAGACATATAAGCAATGCTCTATCAAGTCCTGCCGTGACCTCTACTGCCTGTGTCTGCAAGATTGCTACCACAAGAGCCACAGTTAGGCCTAAATGGAAAGAGGTGTGCTGGGGGTGTGTGGGAGAGAAAAGGAGGGAAGATTCATTCCTGCTAAGCCATTAGTTTCAAAAGCTTGCTGGAATGAAAGGAATGCGCAGATCTCAGTTTCAACAGAAGAAACTAAACCAAAAAGGAGAGGAAGAAAATTTTCTGCGACACAAACCAGAAAAATTAACAGCCAATGATGAGTTTAGAAAAGTTATAGCACTAGAGTAGCTCTTCAGCCTGAGTAAAGCACTGCTAGTGCACACAAGGGAAAAAAAAAAAGTAACGAACCCTTTTTCACTGCTCTGCGTGGTTTGCCTTCGTTTGCAACAGTTGACGGTCTTGCAGATTCTTCTCCTGTCTCTCTCCCACTGGATTGTTCACTTGCTGTGGAGTCAGCATCTGATGGTGAAACTCTGCCACAAACATTAAAAAACAAACATGTAACATAAGTTTGCAAAGGGGCACAGTTCCCAGATGCAAAGAATCCTGTGCTAAAGTATCTTGTGAAGACTGCTAATATTTTCCTCTGTTTATAAATAAATTTATAATAAATTATCATAGTTAGATATTCATTGCCATGATGTTATTGTTGTTGCGTGTGAAAACTGACTGCAACAGGATTCACGTGTGACATGATTATTAACTAATCTTTCCTTTAAAACACACTTCAAGAAGCTCTGCGTTCATAAGTAGCAGTTTACTTTTCAGACAGAAAAGAATTATATTAGAAATAAGAAACCCATACAGGTAATTAGTCTAATATTCAGACTTGCTAACTTGTCATTCTCTTGCTAACACTACAAGTCCATGTGAATATTTTCCTGACTAGTTAAACGTAGGGCCATTCAGAAAAGCTACTTTTATGTAGTTATTCCCATGCAGTCATGAGGCTCTTAAGAACATTTGTTACCTACAAATTACAATCTCAGTGTTCATAATTTTTGTGGTCGATTACAGAAAAATAAAGAAATACTGTGATTTCCCCCAACAGAATACTTCAACTGTAAAATCATTCAGATAATATAAAAATAGCAAAAATATAGGGCATACACCAACGCCCAGCTAAGCCTGTCTTTCCATATGGGATCAGCCTTTGTGACAGTGTCTCTAGTGACCATTTTGTCTTGTGAACATTTGTATTCTATTCATGCAAGGAGTTAATCACTGAAATTTGCACATGTCTGTGCATTAACCTTGTTAAGTGCAAGATTTGCTTGGGCTACGTGGATCTCTGAACTAGTTACTGAGGCTCCTGGCTAAACATCAACCTGCCTACAGCACACAGACTAAGGTAACTATACCCAGCCAGACAAGTTCGCTGCAAGTTAAACTTAGTCCTTGCAGCAGGCAATGTTCTGAATTCAACTCCCCTTTTTATCCTCCCTGAAGAATGCACTGTTAATTGAACTCTGTCTTCCATTCTTTTCTGTAGGACTGTAATACTAAGAAGTCACATCTCAAGGGAAAAAAAAGTTACCAGAGAAAAAAAGAGAAATGGTTCTCAATGAGCTTGCAGATCTCCACCATTGCATCTCTTCCTGTTTTCTGAGGTGGAGAGGGTGGGCAGACCTATCATCTCCATCACCTTTGTCTTGGTTCAGCAGAGTGTAAGGCTGGAGTTCTGTTTTCAGATCTGCTACTGACATTGTTTCACCTCATTGTGCTTTGTATTCCTTCTTACTCTTTCCTCAGTCTATCTAAATTATCATTTAGAAAACTATAGAAACATAAATAGTGCTGAGTCAACATCAGTCATTCTTTACAAGTGCTGAGGAATATGCAGTTGTATCCTCTCAAGCCAAAACGACAGGTCCGACTCTCAGCTGGAGCCTAGAGATGCTCTGCTTTCTGAACTCAGTTGTTTTTCTTGTTTGTTGTTTTTTACAGATACAGAACATGTACTCACATCACCACTCCATTGCCTGGCATGCAACATACAGTCCAGAATTACACTGTGATGAACAGAGTTCTGTATTTTCTCACAAAACAGAAAACAGCTAAAACCAACACAACACACCATGCTATCATTTCACATTTCAACTTTGGCCTTGGGGAATAAATGTTTTAAATCTCAAGCTGACATGGGCATGTCACCATGTTAGGGAGATGATGGTAACATCTCCATAGTTAAGCCTAAAGGGATATTTCCTCTTAAGGGAGGATGAGGGAGAGGAGGGAAATTCTCTTGAAAACACTTTGAAGCGTTTGAATTCAGATACTATGAAAAAAGAAATATCCTTGTTCCAAATTTGATCAATGATTCATTATTGTCTTCAAGGGAAGCATCAAAATGTTGGCTTCTGAAAATTTTTCCTGCTTAATTTTCTGAATTATTCTAGATGAAATACAGTAACAGCCTCAAGTTTAAATATCTTTCTTATACTCCTGTGCATGTGAATATAGATACCTTCCCCTCTCCCTAAGTATCACCTCTGTCTTAGGCCAGTTCTGACCTTTATAGAAGAAATGCAGAAACACTTGTCCTTCCGATTTATATTAATTTAATTTATTTAAGCTACACCAAAACGAGTTAGGTAATTTTTCTTCCATTATTTTCTGATTTTGCCCACCTTCCACTCTCCTAGCAGAGGTCTGCTATTTGCAAGGCCTATAGGGCGTTAGAAAGACAGGCTCAGCATCTGGAAAGGTGTAAACTGAGCTGTACAAAGCCTACGTGGGAAAGATGAAGCAAGGGTCTTAGGACAACTGGGCCTTTAGAGGAAGCACAGAGGGTTGAGCAGAGGAGCAAGCTAAGTCACAGATACCTGCAGCTCAGGAAGAACCACCGTTATTTTCTTTCTAAGCTCATTCAACTCTGCCCTTGGTTGTTGGCTTTTTTTCTCCCACCATGCAATAGCACATAGGTAAAAGCACAGGGGATGCACAGCTGGAGACTGAGGAGTGCAAAAATACGAGAGGGAGGGAGAGGAAGAAGAATTATTGGAAAGTGAAGCACAGAGGAGCTCCGCAGTGAGGAGCTGTTTGTGACTCATCATAGCACTCCTCTCCCCAGGCTCCATTTTTTCCCCCACCTATTACTTTCCCACTTATCCCACCCCCCACCCCCCCTCCCTTTTTTTTTTTTAATGCACAGATCCTTACTGCATAGCTCTGTTACAGCACTTATCCTACAAACACAATCCTGTCCAGCAAGACACATTCACATAATTTGATTATTGGAAAAGGTTAGGAAACTACTGCTGAAAGTTGACAGGCGCTTCTCCACTTGCACAGCTGTAAATTCTCACTCCTTTTCCTGACCAAAGCTGGTTTGCTATGAGAGCAACCAGATAACCGTAATTAAAACCACTTATGCATCCTCCCTGAATGTTGGAGATACTGATTATTTCTGGAAATTCCAACTTATCATATATGTACTGATCACTATTAATATTATTGAAACTCACTGCTATTCATCAATGGTTTTCATTTGCTTTTAACCAACTGTTTCCTTAGCAGCTAGAGATCACTACAAAGAGAATGCATCAGTAAACATACACTTGGTGTTCCCACCTCACAAGCAGTGACTTGACTCCAGCCAACCTAGTAGCATCTTGAATACCCCTCTTAACTGGGCATGTTGCCTTTAAGAGAAATACGGACACTAAATTCTCACAACCTTGTACTAACGAGTAGCGAGGTGTAACTCTGATGCCCCACTAGAAAATGCAAGTCCCAGAGCTCTGGAACAGTTCTTCCCACTGAAATAGCCCTAAAATTACAGTAACCATCAGCCATTAATAAACCGTCATCTACTACAATTTGTTTTATCTCTGTGAACTGACCTCCCTCTGTGTCGAACAGTCTTTGAAGGCTTTGAGGAAGTCTTGGATTTGGGGCTGGGCACATCTCCATTTTCAGATGGGGTAGTATCCTTAATAGGTCCCGGTAAGGGAGCTGGCTCATGGATAATCAGGACATCATCTTTATTGTGCTGGCCCAGATGCTGCTTAGCAAAATCAAAGCCTTTCACACTGGGGGCTTGTAGCTGTGAGAGAAGAACAAAGACAAAAACCAGGAACCATGAGTGACAATGAGTACAAAGGCTGTGGTTAATATCTGAAAACAAAGGTCTCTAGGAGGATGGTCAGGCTATGGTAGTCTCGGGCATGAACATGAGAGCTGCAGTGAAAAGAAAAATAAAACCCCAACAATTCTATCATCTTACTTCAGTATGCGATACACAGTTTAAGACTCCAAATCAGCAAATCTAGTTAAAAAAATAGCCTTCTGTTGCTGCTACATCTTTCCCCAGATATTTCTTCAGATTTTATCATTGTGTGAAGAGCTTTTTGTGTACTTGTGGGTACAAGGCTGTAGACACCTATGTATTAACTGAAATGGTTTCCACTGCCAGGTCATCTTTCAATTTTTTTTTTTCAGTCAAAATGAGTACAGTGAGTTTAAAACATTTGAATAATGTCACTGCTGATCTTCCTCATTTTGAGCTCCCTAAATCTGCAGGAGTCTGGGAGTGCTTGTACAAACATCTAGTTCATCTGATGAAAGATAAACATTCTGCAGATCTGAGTTATATGGCAGCCCAGCAGTGACTTTTCAGCCAGCACGGAAGCCTGCACAAAAGAATTGAAAATGCAGCTCTTAGCAATTTCATACTGACCAGACAGAAAAATATATAAAAGGCTTTGGAGTTTAGAGAAATTAGATACTTATCCTAGAGCTCTTATTAAGGAATTATGGATTTAATGGGCATCTTGCTTGAGAAAGACACAGAACTGGGCCTTTCATTTCCATAACTGTATTTATAAAAAAAGCTAATGTCACCTTGTCAATGACTTGATTCTGACTTAATTTAATCAAGCCTCCAAGTTTCAAGCTCTCCTGCTGATTTTTTTGGGCTTTGGAGTAATTAGAAAATCTGAAGAACTAATTAAGAGAAAGTTTTTCTTCAAGTCCCACTCAATTTTATGTAGTTTGGAAGTCAAAAGAAGAAAGAAATGTTGACAACTCCAGTTTCAAAGTGCATGCACACACACTCACTGCACAGCACATGTACAAAACCCTCTGTGTGTGTAGAGCTGATTTCCTGCGAAGAGAAGCATGTGTTGGGAGTGCGTTTATGGGTGCGTCAGGTTCCAGATGTTTAAATGAACCCCCTTTCATAAAGCTTGGCATGCCACCATAGCTAACTACAACAGACTCGTCTGATATCATGCCAAAGATAAGCTTGCCTAAGGAATATTCTGAAACAATCACTTCAAAATATTTTCTCAGTAAGCAAACATTTTCCAAGCGGTTCTTAGAAAGGATGTTGTAGTAGAGCAAACTGACTATTTGGACCAGTAGATGGCAATAAAAGCTCTCCTCTAAAATCCAATAACTCTGAATGGTTGAGGTTTCAGCGTTCATTTCTCACAAAATGAGCAAGCTTATTATTTGAACAGATCTGGATGTCTTCCATTATACTCCCATTTTTATTGGGCTTTACAACAGCCCCTTCAATTCAGCATTATGGGTGATTCAAGTACTGAATTTACGTGAACAACTGCAACCACTGATTCAAAAAGGCACTGTTGAGCTAGACCAGGTAAAGATGTAACTGTTTCTCCATTTTTTGAGTCACAGCCACCTAGTAGTGAACCCCTCCTGAAATTCCCCCCGCCCCCCCAGCTGAAACACTGTCTTCAGGACCTTGCTCACCTAAAAAAACCACCCCAAAACTCCATGCTTTCTCTCCCCCTCCCCTCCCCAAATAATCCTGCAGAAGAACTTTTCACTCCTGCTCTCAGAATTACCATGCCGGCTTGCAGCACTTTGATTACTGAAAGACCTCTTAGTTACTCCACCTCTGATCTGTTTGACATTATGTCTACTCTTTTTGAAGATATCCCTGTGTGCGACACTCTTCCTTTGAACCCCTTCAGGTGTTTCCATTCTTGTAACCCTTTCGGACTCCACCCTCATGCCTATACAGCCCTGCTGCTCATCCCTGATGATCATTTCCTCTATGTCACTACATTCCCTTCCCTTGCCCCCAGCCCTCTTTGCTCCACAGATGAGAGTCTTCACCATACGCTGGGCACAACTATTTCACAGAAACACCTGGTGGTGCTCTACCCTCTCCTAAGCACCCTTGACTTGACCTGGAAAGTTACTACTCCTTTTTGAGTAGTGTGATGGGTGGGGTGGGCAAGGACAACTAAGGAGACAAACATACTAGGAATACTGGAATTACTAGTATGGTTTTATTAAGATTGCTGCATGTCTGAAGCACGCCTTGCAACATACCTTAAGAGTTATCTCTAGCGTACTGGGTTTGTAAACCCTCTGGGGAGTGAAGCAACATAGAAAAATATAAACTTTTGAGTCTTTGAACAGTCTTATTCCTAGCTGCAGTCTAACATAACATTTCATCTAAGCACAGTTACAGAAACAGATATATTTATGTGTACATGTACATACACCACAGCATATGTACACACAAATGTTTATCTGCAGACAGACCACACATAAGCTGAATTAAGAGACTGTTAGTATTGCAAAGACAAGCACTCACATTATAAGAAATGGCACAGTTAAGACCAAATGAACAATCACAACTGGATCCTCTCACGCAGAGGCACTGCAATAGAGTCTTGAGTCACAAAGTCATAAATTTATTTCTTCCATAGGAACCCTTTTGCTCTCTCCCACCCTGCTGGATCCTTGGCACAAGCTGGGACTTCTGCTATTAGTTGGGCAGAATACAAGAATGTTATTTGTAGAACTAGGATACCCACCTCATTTCATGCAGAAGCCGGCAAAGCATGTTGTGAAAGAAGGAGGGGATGTAGGAAGGTAAAAGACATGTTGTTTTATGCACATCTGCAGCTAGGGTGGCTGAGACTTTGTCGATGGATTTCACGGACACTTGCTGGCAACAGAGGTCTGGCAAGTCTCAGGCATCACCATCCCAGGCCTCAAGAAGCACGTACCTCAGGCACTGCAGAACCTGTGGCTCTATTTTCCTAAAGTTGCAGCCAGGTAAACTCCTCATCTGGTCTTACTCTTCCTTGCCAGGCGGAACCAGTCTCTCTATCCCACCCCCTTGCCCCTCTCTGTTGAATGGAGAACTTTGGCCTGAATGATTCAAATCTTGCAAAGTTCTGTACAGGCAATTAATAACATTTCTAGATATCTCCCGGTAAAAAAGCTAAAGTTGTCACTACCAGCTCCAGCCAATATATGAAGAGTATGAGAGACTGTATGCATGTGTGTATATGTGTGTGTGCATATCAGTGAACATGACAGAAAAATATAATGTGAAAATACATATATAAAACGTGATACCTGACTGAATATGAAAAGATGGTCCTCAACAAAAAACCTGATAAAGCAACTTATAAAAAAGAATACTAATTATCTGAAAAATAGAAATACTAATGATTGCTACTGCAGAAACAATGTTGACAGAAGCCCACTTAGTTTTCACAGAATCACAGAATCCCAGGTTGAAAGGGACCCAAATAAAAATCTACACTTCTGATACCTCACCACTTAAACCATGGCAACATTATGACTTTAACTGAGAACTGATGATAACCAAAACCTACGTTTTCAGTGAAAAGTGCCTGAAGGACACGGAAACACAACTCTGCTTTCTACAAGACTAGATGGTCAGACCACCAATACTCAGCAGAATGAACGGTCTTGTTCCAGACCAAAGAGGTTTCCTAGATTTTCTTATGAATTTCTGTGTGTCACCTGCCACATTCTTCTTTTCCTTTGTATCAAGTTATACAGTGTAACAGATTGAATGACCCCTGCTCATCTGAGGACAGGTAGTCAGAATACCATGTGTGTATCGGTCATCTACTACTCATAAATTAACCACCACGCAGGACAGAATACACTCTCTTTTTAAGAGCGCATTTGTGCTGATACTGCTACCTGTTCAGGTGTTTAAAATGAGCCTCTTTTTATCAGCCTCAAGAGCCTTGATCTAAGAGTGCACAAAATCAGTATTAGCAAAGATCCCTTGTTTTAAATATAAGTTGTTAGAGAAGGTTTTAATTTGTTTTACCTTTATATATTTGTCAAAGGGAAAAGATAAAACTATTCTGAACCTTACCACCAAAATGAAGTCTAAGCCACCACATTCATAAGGTGTTGTATTATTATATAAATGCAGAACCTGCTGAAATCTAAGGGGAAGATGATTTAAAATTAGTAAGTCATTGTCACATAGGTAAGACACTGTCACAATAAGATAGTGCTTTAATTCTATTGTTACATACTGAATGAAAAAAAATATTTGAAGTTCAATTTGTAGAAAAATCAAATAATTTCTGCAGAAGCGTACAAAGTCTGAGAGACCTCCGTCAAGACTTATTCCATGAAAGCAGCTAACAGTTTCAGTACTGTTCAAGTCACAGAATTGTAACATGTTTGCTACTATATTGTTTCGCTAGATGCAGAGACACACCAGGAATGTCAACAATCTGTTTTCTCAAGAAAGAAAATACTGCACACACAGGTCAATGAATAACTTCAGCAGAAAGCAGGAGAGAAGAAATACACTTACTCAGTATTCTTCCTGTAGTTCCTACAAGCAGCACTTGAATTTGCACGTAATATGAAGAACAATGTATTAAAAGAATTTTCTATTGATTTTATACCACAGTCTTGCCTTGTTCCTTGTAGAGCTAGATGCATTGAGCAGAGGCTGTTAAAATACATTTCTAAGGAAACAAAGGAGCTAAGCATGGTTTAAAAAAATAATACTTTAGTGTTGGTACATAATGTATGAAGAGGACAGGAATCCCTGTAAAGAAGTCCTGCTGACATATGACCTTACTAACATGCTAGCACATGGAATGCTACAAAAATGACAGAATAAAGAAACTTTACAGAAAGGAAAAAAAAAAGTTTTCAAGTCTACTAGCTTAAATGCAGCAAGGCAATAAGAATCAGTGTCCTTAAAATTAATATGGGTTGAAGATGTAAGCCAGTCTGATTTAGGATAGCTTAAAGCTATTAAACATCACAAACTGCCTTTGACAATCTAAGATTCACACCACCAAACTCTCCCCTGTATTCCCAGGGCACCATAGCACAGGGTAATGTGAATTCACTGCATCACTCTCATGATGCACCAGTAAGGACAATTATTTGTAGTTGCCAGTGTGCATGCTAGGCTGGTCTTAACTTTAACTCATATTTTTCACCATCCTTCTACAATTTTAACTCGTTTTCACCACACTTCTACAATCCCATCCAAGATGTTGGCTACTTCTTCCTCCCACAAGGATCATTCACCCATATTGTTTGCAGTTGCTGTCCCATGAGATATTTAAAACACCTACTGATAAATAAGAATTTAGAAGTACTGAGTCATAGTCACCTTTCTCAGTCTCATTTTCTATTCAGCTCATTCTGATATCGTCCCCACCCCTTACGCACAGAAGTATACCCTCTGTAGTTTTGTTTACATTACTCTTCTTCAACATAAAACCCTTTGGGATCATAGCCAAGGACTGCCTGTAAAGTACACATACAAGTTTTACATGCAATTCAATAACAACTATGTATATCTGACTTAAGACATAAGAAAGTTTTGTTGATGAAAAAAGCACATTAGAAGATCACATAGAAGCAAAGTTCCATCTCCATAGCCTCCCTCATAATACTGAAGACAGACCCATTTGTATTTCTTATGGTTTTTTTGTGCCATTGACGCAATTTCACTATGAAATGGGATTAGATGCAACCAACTTATGCCATCAGCAAAAGCTCCTCCCTGGCCTACTTTAACAAACAAAACAAAACAACACAACCAAACCAACACACAACAACAACAAAAAAAACCCCAGCAAACTAAGCATCATGGAGAAATATGCAGAGGGATCCTTCACTGCTGCTGTTTTAGGAAATGTTTTTAAGCACCAAGACAAAAAAGGTCTCTAATTCTTTTTAAATACCTTCACTTGATAACTCTGTATGTATGGAAAAAGAAGTGTATGTGCAATGACAGTTCATTACACAGCCTCTTAGGTGGGACGCCATCACCTTTGCATTATGGCTGTGTTACAGCCCGTACCCTCCATGACATCTCAAAAAGAAGCAGGATTTTGAGATCTGAAGGACAAAAAAGGGGTTGTATGTACAAATTACTGCCCATTTTCTCATCCTGGACCAAGTACCTCTTCATACAAATTACATCTCATTTATCATCGCAACAGCACTTCTGTCAACTATCACCATTACTGGCAATAGGTAAAGCAGTTGAGCAAATATGTCCTTGTGGAGAAGAAACATGGTTATACTTGCATGGCTTTCTACCATCAAACCGGGTAAAAGTAATGTACAGTATAGCCAGGGCTGGCATGGAAAACCAGAACAAGCTAGTGTACAGCCTCTGGCCCTCCTTCCCTCTTCTGAAAAATCAGAACGGTGGTTTACTGCTTACCACCACACAAATAGTAAGTAAAGTAGGAATCCCACAAAAAAATACCGCCTCAGGAAGTTTGCTTCTGGAGTAGGATTAAAAGCAAAGAAAAAAAACCCAAAACTTACAAAACTTTATAAAGCCTGGAATTCTCAAGACACCTGTTCTGAAATATTTTCTTAAGACAGATTCTTCTCGCAGATTTTCATCATCCCTCTTCTCCTTTGTGCATTTCTTCCTGCCACACTAATATTACCATGACAGCTCAGTAAATTTCACAAAATACAAGAGGGATCATGTTGTTGAAAGCCCATAACTCTGAGTACATCTATGCCCACAGGCTGCTGGGATAACTGCTGTAACAGGCAGAATTTTGTGTCTGAATCACACACAGTTTTAGCCTTCCTTCTCAGACAGAAATGCCGCAGGGTGGATACTCTCTTAACCACAGTTTGGTGAGGTTCCTTTGCACACTGGTTGGATGAAAGTGTCAGGAGTAAGTTAGAAAAAGATCACCAACTTTATAGGACAGACAGGTCACTGCTGTGTCGCAGTTCCGCCAGTCTTTTGTCCATAAGTTATGTCAAACAATTACTCCTCCAAGGCCACATATATAACCTGAGATCAACTGCACCTCTAAGAGCGGCCGCACAACACATCAAAATGAAGTATAAATTAAGGAAATTCTCTTCTCAACTTGTGAAGCGACAGAATACATTCATAACATGGCTCTCACCATCTGGACAGAGCACATACACAACAGAAACACTTCCTCTCTGCAAACGATGGGAAAAGTGCTAACAGGCTTAAGGTAGAGCATAGATCAGCAATTTTCATTTATTTTTGTGCTGGTATTTTATTAGGCTTAGTGACTCAAACACGTTATATATATTAAAAGGGTTTAACGCACACAGAAAGAAAGTACATTCATATATACTGCAGAAATATTCTCTTGCTGAAATGAAGCTGACAAGCGAGTAGCACCATTAAAACCTTAGGCAACAAACAATGATTTGGTATTGGCCCATTTCCTTGTTCCCAAAATAGCTAAATTCTGCAGTAAAGTCTTTATCATCTTTTGTTAGGAAAGACAGAATTTATTTCCCCAGTATTAATCTAAGAGTCTCAGTGGTCTATTATGTTTAGGACGGTATAAAGTTTATCCGTATTTTGAAAATGGATTCTTTTTGTTCAACTCCTTTTCAGAAGTAGACACTATATAAATGTCACACTATAAATCCATGGGACACCTACACTTTGAACAGCATACACAGTTCTAGTCTCACCCTGTCAAAAAGGATAGAAAAGAACTACAAAATGTTCTAGCCCTTTCAAAGGCTAGCAGTTGGTTCAAAGGACAATTCAAAAAAATGGATAAGGAAATTGGGCCTCTTTTGTCTGGAAAAAGAGATGATGGAGATGGCGATATGACAGAGATCTGTAAAGTCAGGACTGCCTAGGAATCAGGTGTTCACTGTCCTCTCCAATACAAGGACTAGGAAGCATCACAGAAAACAAGGAGGTGGCAGGATAAGAGCAAGATGAAATGGTTCTTTGTATAACATGCTGTGGAAATCCACAGCAGCAGCTCAGATGGGTTTAGAAGGACTAGACAAGTTCATGGAAGAGAAATCTGTTGTAGATTGCTAAACTTCTAGAGAAAGTCCCTTAGCCACAAATAACTGGAGGTTGAACGAGTTACTCAAGGCAAAGCATCACATACTTGCCCTGTTCTTCTCCCCTTCTATAAGCTTTTGCTTTTGGCACCTGGGCTAGCTGGTCTTTTGGTCTGACCTCAAGACAGCCACTCAAATGTTTGTAAAAAAGCAAATGGAGTCTTTTTACTTTTTATATCTATCGCTAAACGCAGTATATCTAGGTGTGGTATTTTCTTTCTACAATTTGTCAATAGTTAATCCTTATTACAGGAGAAGAGTTCCCACAAAAGAGCTCTTGCGGAGGAAATGCCATCAGAGAAACGTACTGTTGAGAAGTAATTAAGGTGTTGAATACTGTGTTCCTTGTCAGAATCCAGCTATTGACTCTGAAGCAGCAGAACCTATATGCCAATTCCAAAAAGACAACATTTTGGATAGTTAGTTCAGGTTGCTATTAGAAATGAATGATAATTTGTTACGCAAACAGTAGGCACAGACAGAAATCTCTTGCAGAAACTCATGTCAGTTTTCAAATAGTTTTTCTGAGATTAGTGTCAGCGGCTTTTCTTAACATGAGCCTCTTTTGACTGGAATTATTCTGCAATGCAGAGCTGTTACCTCTACATTATACAGATGAACAAAAGCATTATAGGATGTCAAAACATCACAAGAATTCTTTATACCAAGAGCAGAAGCCTAGTATTTAGCCTCCAGCAGGGTCGGCCTCTCTGATCCTGGGAACATCCAAGGGGTAGTCTACGGAATACACAATAATAAGCAAAACTCTCAATTCAGTGGTGTAAAGTTATACCTGACACATGAGATTCGGATATCAGATCTCCCTGCTTGGGGGGAAAAATAAAAATCCACACAAGCCTCTCTCAGACATCTTGCAGAATGCATGACTCATTACCTGTAACTGTGAGTGACACACGGAGGTCTGGCTGGCTGTCAGAAGCAGCGCAGATTAGAGTAGACACGCAAGGGCTGGTAACGGTCCCCAGGTAACGACACATTAGCTGAGGTTTGCTGGCACATGATGCAAATTGGCAGCCCTCCATCTCTAACACTGCCTGTGCTACTGCTCAAGGAGAAGGTGGGGTTCTGTATGCTTTGTCCTAGGCTTCATGGGGACTGAGCCACCTCAGCTCTCCCACACGTGAACACACAGGAGGGGCACTGAACTGGAGAGATGTGTTCAGCCTTTAAGAACCATAGTGGCATGCAGCAGGCCCCAGAGAGGAGTGACTGCTGGCTAGAGAAGTAGACTTTTCCCCACCTAGGGTTTTAGAATGTGGCCTTGGGAAAAACAGGAGCTGAGTAAGCAACTCAGTCCAAGTTATGACTTCAGCATGTCCAGCACTTACAGGAGAACATCCAAGACCACCTAAATAAACCATCAATGAGCTTGTCCACAGGTGTGAGATTCTGGTCATTAGGGCAGGGAGCCTTTCCGTGAATAACTGTCTAGAGCTGAAGCTACCTCTGAAAAGTCCTAGCAAAAGATTTGACATTTTTTCTCCAAATGCTTGTACCCAGCGGAGAAAGTGAAATCCCTAGTGAAACAGGCTCTGTTTTAATTTTTGGATGTTCATAAAGAAATAAAGCTGCCAACTCTGCTTGTGTTACAGAGAGTATGTAGGATATTTTTTTTTTGCTCTGGGGAAGAGGAAAGGGGTTGACAGCATTTTCACACAAGAATGTCAGTGGTCTACTACAGAGCAGAATGATGGTTTGGGCATTAAAGACATTTATCCATTTTTTCATTAAGAAGAAAAATAACCCATGGTAAAAATTCAATTCCTCACAAAAGGCAAAGCTTCTTTGCAACAAAAAAAAAATCTCAGGTTGGGATGATGTCAAGGTGAATACAGGCAATGGCAAGAGAGGGAATCCTGTAATTTAAAAATGCCACTTATGCATCGTTTTACTTCCAAAGGCAAAGACGTCTTCATCCAGCGCAACAACCCAGATCACATCAAGGTGAATTTCCAGTAGGATGCTACAGCTTACAGAACAAGTCATGAATACTTGATGTGCCCTTTAAATATCTTAGTTCCATATCTTGAAAAGAATTATCCTTGCACAGGCCAATGAATCTTGCATAGAAATTCACTGCTCTGACCTGCTTTCTTAGCTCCCCGTTTAAAAAGGGTCCAAATAACTTTGATCTAGGCTTGTTTTCCCATCTAATCTCCAGAATGAAAAAGGTAACCTAATATTTTTTAGGTATTGTTAATCCTCCTTTGAGGCAGAGGGATGGATTAGCTAATCAGAGTCTCTTTGAGGTCCTTTTTTTTTTTTATTACTTTATCTTTGATTCTGGTTTTGCTAGCATCAGTTCCCACAAAAGTTTTCTTTCCTATGTATTTATGTTTATATTCACTTAAGTAACAGACTTCTGGGACTATCCAGAAGTAAAAAATCCCTTAGTATTGTTTGAGTTCATGCTCTCTATATATCCTTTGCAGAAGATAACATTAAGAGCCTTTTGAAGAAGGACCTTATGCCATCCTGTCTGCAAGACACTGATCCTGTGATGAAGAGATGGAGAGAACAGAAACTTACAGAGTGGCATGGTATGCCCAATCTGCAGAACAGGCCTTCGCTGAATATGTCATCACCTAGAAGAAACATCATCTTTGCTATTATCTACATTATCTCTGAGAGTGACCTGGCCTTAAGGGAGGGGACAAGCAGCTGTTTGTTGGGTTTGCGTGGCAAGGTTTGGGAGGGCGGGGGGCTACAGGGGTGTCTTCTGTGAGAAGCTGCTAGAAGCTTCCCCTACATCTGATATAGCCAATGCCAACCGGCTCCAAGGCAGACCTGCTGCCAGCCAAGGTTGAGCCCATCAGCGATGGCAGTAGCACCTCTGGAATAACATATTTAAGAAGGGGGAACAAAAAAATAAAACCTGTGCAGTTGCAGCTGGAGAGAGGAGTGAGAATATGCAAGAGGAACAACTCTGCAGACACCAAGGTCAGTGAAGAAGGAGGGGGAGGAGGTGCTCCAGGGACCAGAGCAGAGATTCCCCTGCAGCCTCTGATGAAGGCCACGGTGAGGCAGGCTCATCCCCTGCAGCCCATGGAGGTTAATGATGGAGCAGATATCCACCTGCAGCCTGTGGAGGACCCCACAATGGAGCAGGTGGATGCCTGAAGGAGGCTGTGACCCCATGGGAAACCTGTGCTGGAGCAGGCTCCTGGCTGAGCCTGTGGACCCGAGGAGAGTGGTGCCCATGGTGGAGCAGGTTTCCTGGCAGGACTTGTGACCCCGCAGGAGACCCATGCTGGAGCAGGCTGTTCCTGAAGGCCTGCACCCCATGGAAGGGACCCATGCTGGAACAGTTCATGAAGACCTGTAGCCTGTGGGAACAACCCACATTGGAGACAGTCATGGAGGACTGTCTCGTGTGGGAGGGACCCCACACTGGAGCAGGGGAAGAGTGTGAGGAGACCTCCCCCTCAGGAGGAAGGAGCTGCACAAATAATGTGTGATGAACTGACCACAACCCCCATTCTCTGCCCCCCTGTGCCGCTATGGGGGAGAAGGTAGAGAAAATGGGGAGTAAAGTTTAGCTCAGGAAGAAGGGAGGGGTAGGGAAAAGGGGTTTTAAGATTTGGTTTTATTTCTCATATCCTACTCTGCTTTGATTGTTAATAAATTAAGCTAATCTCCTCAAGTCAAGTCTGTTTAGTCTGTGACAGTGATCTCTCCCTGTCCTTATCTTGACCCATGAGCCTTTCGTTACATTTTCTCTCCCCTGTCCAGCTGAGGAGGGGGAGCGATAGAGCAGCTTTGGTGGGCACCTGGCACTAACCCACCACAGCAGCCAATCTGAACCAAAGCCCAGCTTCAGGGGTCCTATGGCACATAATGCAATCTTGGGTGCTTCCATGGGTTTGTCACAGCAGAATCTGAGTACTTTTCAGCACAGCTATGCCTGCACACCCAAAAGGCATGTACAGTCTTATTATCAACAGATAATAGTACCAGTCTGCTTCACCAGAATATAGACTGTGAGGGTTGTCACTGACTTTTAATGGTGGTCATAGGAACACAGAAATCATACCTACTCCGTAAAAGGAAACCTTTACATACAGAAGATTGAAATTAAAACTTAAGTAATTATAATGTCTGAGTGCATATCAAAATATTTCAGAAAAAAGCAGGAGTTTAAAACCAGAATGAAGTGATTAAGTGAAAGGAAGGAAGAAAGAGAAGTTTGTATCGTCTTTAAAGCATCTCTCTGAAGAGAGGAATGCAAATTTGTAAAAGAGACTCTAAACCGAGAATAAAAAGCTCCTGCAAAACTTATGTCTTACTCATGTAATCTACATTACTGGACATTCCAGAAGTTTGCTCTCTTGATGAGTCAAGGAACCAGCCTTTTAGTGGCAAAGTCTTTCCTCAGCAGCGTGAAGCAAACAGGCTTTCCCCTCACCCCACACCCAACCTTGTTCCAGGGTTTTTAAGTCACAGGTAACATAATTCGCTATCAGCTGCTACTGTGAACTCTAGCAGATTATTATGCTGCCCACGGATCTGCTATGTTAAAATGGCTAATTAAACACACTGGAAAAAAAGACTGGTGATACCTCTGGAGATCCACCAGTGCAGTATGATATCCTATTTCATCTGAACAAGAAAAGGGCGTCTCAGTTTATCATCTTCCAACCAACACACGTTTTCAAGTGCAAAACACATTGTAGACTTATTACATGGTTGAAAAGAATTGTTTTCTATTTCCAGTATGGATATGCCATGCATATGTTAATGAAATACTTTGATATTTATACATTCCATTTCCATATTTACACTAAAAGAAAATGTTTTTAAAGATTAATGGAAGTGAGAAGAGCTAGTACTATAAATGCATCTTTACCGTTTTTACCAATGAAATATTGATTCCAAGAGAAAGCCCCAGATCTTTAACCTAAATATCCTTCCATCTACAGATGGAATGCAGGCCTTCACTTCCCTTTGGTACCAAAATCAAGCTCTGTAAAGAGGGAGCGGAAATAATTTTGCATGGGGTGAGGAAAGGGGAGCCTGAGTCAATTTTTAAATTGAGTTTATTTACATACCTAAATCCCTGACCACATGATTTCACTCCTTTGATTTTTTTTTTTTGCATTTACAATAATTAGAAGTATAAAACCCACAATCTTAAAAGGCAGTACCAGACCAAATGTCCCATACCATTTGTATGCTGTTGTGACTGTACAGGGGTCTTTAGCGCTTGTTAAATAAGCCCTATTCTGACCTGGAATTCCGACTCACTGTTTGAAGACATGAAGAAAGCCCAAAGACAGCCTGCTCCTAAGGAAGCCAAGAGTACTAGTTTAGTTCTGGATCTTGGGCAAAGAAGGAAAATGGTTTTCAAAGTAGATTCTGCCAACTGCTTAATGTGCTAAGTGATAAAAATTTAAGACACTTTTTATTGCTTTACCTCATTCAGTATTAACGTATGAGCCATCCATTGGCACAAGCATTGGACTAGATGTCCTTACTGGTTCTTTCTAGTACGCTTACAGTGACTTCCCTAAAGAAGGCAAAGTGACAGGCTCTCCTGGCAAACTGAAATGAGACTTGCATACAAACAAGTTCAAGGCTTCTGACTCATGAATGATTAAAATGAAGAATAGCGTAGAAGCAGTAGAGAAAAACAACCGAGCCATTTTCCCAGAAGAAAGCAAAACTGAAAGATGTTTCTGGCCTTACAGTCAACCCAACCCAAATGCTCTCTTACAAAAAGCTTGTGACAGCAGAGAGTTACTGAAAATGTATGTGATGAAACAGAGTACCAAGGGTAATGATCCCCTTTTGCCTTTTTTGTATGACCCTTCTCAAATTAGCTGAAACTACTGTGGGGAACTCCTTCAATCAAAATCTGTGTTACATATTACCACAGCACAGGTGAAACAAGGTACCAGGGGTGAAGTTCATCAAAGGGTACCACTTGTTGCCGACCTCTATTCTGCCACTCAGTCTGCAGTGGCAAGACAAGTGGAAGTTACTATTGATTTGTTCTGACTGCTTTGGAAGTGCAACCGCTTTACGCTTCTCTCATCTTTCACATCATTAATTATCTTGAAAGAGAGCATGGTGTACAGACAAGACTGGTTATGGAGAAAACTGTATGACTGAACATGAGGTGACAGTACAAGAACATGACTACAGTACCAGAGGATTAGCACAGATTATTTTGCCTTTAATAATGCCTCTGAAAGTATAGTCAGTAATAAGCATCTCTGACACACAGACTGGTTCTCTTCAGTTGTAGAACGGAAAAGTGTAATTTGTAACCCTTTAGTCACTTTTCCACTCTTTTTACTGAATACATCCTTTGTGAAAATCCTGGACTATATATTTTTTCATTACAGTCTTGGGCAGGAAAAAGACAGTATACTGAATTTCTCACCATCCTAACCCAGTCCTCCAACACTCCAGCCAACATGCTTCACCCATGCAGTCTCATGCAGATCCACTAATTAAAGTCCTAGTCTGCCACAGGCCCTCACAACTGTGACACAAGAGCCCCAGCAGAACACAGAACAGCAAGGATAGGCTCTAGCAAATTCTAGTTACAACGTGAGGTATAACGGATAGTGTGGTTTAGCTGTCAAATTAGTTTAGCAGAAGCTCTCCAAAGAAAAATTCAGCCCTCTGCAGAAAACAAGGTCAGTGATTAAACAGTATATTTCCTCTTATTCAGTCCCAGCCAAAGCCTCGAAATGAAGTGATAAAGGTTCCTTTCAGCTTCAGTGACCACATTTCAGAAGGATGTATCTAGCTAATGCAGCATCATATACCTAGAAGAACAAATAAAACACTATGGGATTCTCGACTTCAACTATCATTTGACTTTTTTTTTTTTTCTTTAAACCGGAATGCTCTGAAACTGTTTCTTCACATGGTATTTAAGGATGCTAGGTGTTCCCTCGACTCTCACATTCATTTACGCTTAGAATACCCAAACTCCTCTCAGCACAGCTTTCCCTTTTACCTTCTGGCGCTGCTGAATGTTGCTCATTGTGTCTGGCTGAAACTCCAGTTTGTCTGTTCGACAAAGTTTCCAGTATAAAATAATAACGATCAGGAGCACCACAGCAACTGGGACTGCCACACCAACAATGATCCATAGGTTGCTATTCTGTGACTCTGAGGTGGACTCCTTCAGCTTCTCCACAGCTGTGAAGTTAAAAGGAAGACAGCAATTTTATGTGGTTATATATCTTTAAACAAGGACACCTCAAGGTTACGTATTTTTATCTTCTCATAAATGGTAGTTAAAGAATTTATCAGAAACCAGCCACACAGGAAACATCACACCACTTATAAGTTCATTCATGTCACGCTCAGGAAGCATGGGGCAGGTGATCGATTGTCCTGGCCTACCTTCTGAAGACCCGTGCTTACACTACTAATGAAAATATACTTCTGCCACGTCATTCTGTAACCCAAAACTGAGCTGACATAGTGAAATGGGTCCAGAAAAATGACTTACCACTAACAAAGGTGAGGAGGACTTTCCAACCTTATTGCCTGTATCGTGCTTGAAGCAGTATTATCAGCTGCCTCTCTAGTTATACATAATATATTTTGTTACCTTCTCCATCAATTATCACAGTCAATTCAAAATCAATGAGACCCTCCTCCCTAAGGTATACAGGTTCCGTAATTTTAGTTGCTTTTTTCCCTTTCTCTGTTTCTTTGTCAGTGTGTGAGATCCTTTAGCCCCACACAGAAGAAACAAACGACTGGAAAGCATAATCAAGCCAGTCATGCATATAAAAAGTAAACTGGAATAATCAACAAAACTTGCATTTGCTCTATTTTGCATAGTGGTTTTATGTGGAACTAAAACCCACAGCAGTAATAAATTTCTTACCAAACTGATGCACTTTCTTAAAATAATGTTTTCAAATTAAAAGCCGTACCTCTATGCAATCTTATTTTTATATATAAATAATAGCCATTCTAATTATAAATCTAGATATTAAATGAAATTATAAATCTTGTTTTATATATCTGACAGCCCATTTATGACATTCCATTTTGTTATAAAAACAACCTTTTTTTGTATAGTTCCTTCCAATAAAAAGAAACATTTTAACAAGTTTCTACCATTCTATGCCTCTTAAAAGAACTTTCTCCAATGACATGTCAAAGTTGCAACATGCAGAATAAGCTATAAACATTTAATGAAGTTTGTTCAACTCTTACCATTTTTTGTAAATGGAATTTATTCTTGCAACTTTTCTGCATGTCAGTCTAACCAATATTACAGTCCATTTACAGATATTAAGCAGATGTATATGAGCTACTGACCTATCTTTAAACTACTGATTTAATGAGGAACAAAATTTAGAAACACAGCCAGATGGTCCCATTATTACTCCTCTCTTTCTTTTCTTTCTGCAGAGAATTTTAAAAAATCAGACACGTGCTAGTTCTATTGGCAAAATACCCTGTGGTACAATGTAACTCATGCCTCCATATTGCACAGAAAACAGAAAAGGTTGTTAAGCATTCGTATCCATGAGGTATTCTGTAGATCATATGCATGTCTGTTACTGTTTTAAGATATTTTCAAGTTTCTTTCCTAATCATAACATGGTATTTTTGAGTAGGTCTTCTGTCTCTCTCCTTACTGCATTACTTAGCTAAAGGAAACACCCGTTTCATTCTGATGCCCTCCCATCCCACAATCGTGAGTTTTGTGCAAGCTCCTGGGCAAGATAAGCTGTAAAGAAATATTGGACTAGCAGAGAGACATGAAAACAGCAAGAATATATCTACCTAGCCAGTATTTTTCTAGCACAAGCACTAAAGTGAATGCAGTGAGGCTTGCACTTAAGGAACCTGTTACAGTTCCAAGCTCCGCAGAGTCTTCCAAGAAGCAAAGCAACACCACATAGCTCACTGCAAGAGTGCTAAAATTCATTTCCTCAGGAGTGTCAAAATTGCAGCATCCCAAGAACAAAACACTGCAACAGTGGGCACTGTGCAGTGCCGTGATCTCCAAAGCTAATGCCACCCTTTCTCTTTGCTGGCATCAGTGTGGATTTGATAGGGCTTACGCTGTGCAACGGTGCCTTCAATGCGGTATCCAAGGATGATTGCAGCCCGCTGGATATCAACTCTGTTCATCAGGTCTGAGCACTTCAGAGCACTGAGTCTCTCTCCATCTTGGTCCTCCACAAAATAGATCAGCTCCACAGGGTTATCAACACCAACTAACCGTGACACGTTCACAATCTGAGAAGAAATTGGAAAGCTTTTACGCTTTAAGTTGTATTTATTTGGGGCTCCCATACATTTGGTCTTTCAGTCCTTACCCTCTCTCCCCCTTCCCTTCACAGGGTCTGGACCTTAAGGACACTTACCTAAAAAGAAACATTTGGAACAGCTCTGCCAAGATGGCATCAGTATCTGTCTTAATTGCCACTGTGTGCAACCCCTAGTGCACAAAAAAGATTCAGCCTTGTATTATGATATAGAAAGACAGCTGCTGTTAGAGAAAATCCCTCTATGTGTGACACCAAAGAACATGGCATTATACTAACCAGGTAACTGCTGTGATCTGGTACAGTTTGGAAATTGTCAGTATCCAGAAGTTTGATAGGAAGATGTGCCATGTGTAGAGCTCTAAAACATAGTATGCAGCAAATGCAACATACACATAGGCTAGTTCTCTCATCACATGAGCTTAAGACAACGTTGGACAAGCATAGATACACAGAACTAATATTCAGTAATAATAATTTAGTTCCAAGCTAAAATTCAGGATGTTTTTTACCTACTACTTATACAAAAGATTCTGCGCAGAAGTCTTCAGGGGAAGACAACATTGCTGGAATAATATAACGGTGTCTAATTACACAAGCACTAATCAGGTGCTCCAGGACCATGGGAAATTTACAGAAATATCTGTTTTTGTAACCAAAAGAAAAATTTCCAGGAAGTGTGATCCCTCATATAATACACTTTTATGGCAAATGCGAAGTTTCCTCTTTTTTTTTCCTATTTGTTTCATGACACCATACAGATGCAGTGTTGAAGTAAGAGAACTGCTTTCACCCTAAAGGTACTAAACACCATACCACCCTGGAAGCCTTTACTGCCTTTAGCATTTGTCAGTTAGTAGGAGCTACTGAAGATATTAGTGTGATTGCACTATTCCTTTTCTAAACACCTACTTTGACTTGCTTTGTTATTCATAACACACACTACTTTGTTCCATTTTTGTTCCCAAATGTTAAGCAGCTACACAGGCAAATATTCTGTTAGCTTCAAATAGAACTGTTTGCTCTTCCTCAGTGAAAGCACCTGCACAGTCACCTTCATCCTCAAACAGCTCCCCCTGGCATCCACCTTTCTTCAGGAAGGAATGTATTTGAAGCTGTGGGAAGCAATTCTTCCTACCTACTTCTAAAGACATTAATAATCAAAAGAATGCATGCTATGAGGAAGCCCTGTAGATACTCTCTAACCACCAAACATCTACATTGCATATGAGACTCACAAAACAATTTTGAATTCCTGTAAAATTGAATCACATGTAACAACTCTCCTCTGTTTAACCATTTACAAGTAATGGTGAGCTCAACCTAGAATAAGGCCAAACAAATAGTAGGAGATATTCTATCACGTAAAACAGAATTTGAAGAGCTCTGGAAGGAATTGCCACAAAGTAGAGCTATATATTTAGTTTCCTTCAGAATTATCCTTTACTATGAAGTATGTATTTAATAAATTAGAATCTCAAACACTGCCCATAGGCTTAATGTAAAGCAAACACACAAATGTTTGCATGTCTGAGGCTTACAAAAGAAAAGCTTTATATTTTTTTCTTCCCTAGTTTCCAACAAAACAATCATGTTGAAGGAAAGCAGTGCAATGTTCTAGCTTAACAGGGATGATGTTCTGGTCTTTGGGGACATGAACTCAACATGTCCTAAAAAAACCATTTCCCAGGAGTGGTAACAGCAAGGTATATAATAAAAAATAAAAAAAAATTAAAAAGAAAAAAAAAGAAAAAAAAAGAAGAAAAAGAAGAAAGGAAAAAAGAAAGCACAATTGTCATGGAAGTCTTCTAGGCCAAATAAACTGAAAGCAAATAATAGTGTTCAACATCAGTCACGTCTGATGTAAGAAATGGAACACTTACAAATAGAGCAGAAAAATGTTCAAATTTCTGAAACACAGCAAGATTTGCTAACAGGACCCATTAACCAACACTGCTTCTCATCCTCAATGTTATTCACTCTTCTACCAGCTAAGGGGCAATCAATCCCTGACTGAAGGTAACAAAAGAGCATCAATAAATAAGGTTTTGACATACACATTCAGCAGCTCTAAGGCTGAATCTGGTTTCACAGAGCCCAGATATATCATTGGTTAACAAACGTCCACAGCTTCGTATTTCTGCTTCAGCTGGGCTGCCTTCACCAAAGCCTGGCCTCAGAGCACAGAGCAGCAGGCTGTATGGACTGGTATCTGCTTTCAGCATGGATGAACCCTTCCTAAGTAGCACTTAAGCCACATGGCGAGCAAGGGAGCTGAAAGGCCACACAGAACTGAAAGTCAACGGGTTCTTCGTTTACTTTTATGAAAATTCTCTGTGCATAGCACAGCTACAGAATCAAAGAAATTTAGAAGATTCTTAAATTGAATCGTCATGTATTTTATGGCATTGTAGAGTACCCAAAAAGTATTACAATTATACGTCTGTTATACACAGAGGGTAACAGAAACTGTCTGAATGGGTTAAAAAAGGAAGTTCTCCATCGCTGCCTTTAGAAAGGGTGGAAGGAAAGGGGACTGATTCCAGTGCAGGTTGCCACAACTGAAACAATACAATTTTAATGCAGAATTAAAAACAACAGTGTATGGCTCCCTATATTGAGGAACAGGGATGGGTGAGAACAGTCAGAGGGGAGATAGGAAGAAGCAGCTGGAACTATTTTGGCACAGTACAGAGAATATAGGAACGAGCATGAATAAAGTCAGTGGAGGTGCAGGCTGGTGTTGATGAACTAAGCTCACTGTTTTAGGATAAGTTTTATCTGAAATAATTCTTTCTGAATACACAGTATTTTGAGTGCTCACACCATACTGAGGGAAGCTGTAGACAAAACTTCAAACCCAAGGGGACGTGGTTAAGGATTTCTATTCTGGGAAAGCTGATGGCTGAGCAGGGTATTCTTGAAATGTCTGAGACACACAACTAGACTTGTACTACAAATCAGCAACTGTGACAGTATCTTAACTTTAGTTTTCGTCCATCACTCTGGTTCACTAAAACACTTTTTTTCATTTTAAACTAACCTCTGAGTTTGCTGCAACGCAAAAAATGGAACACTGGATCTGAACTGTTTTTAAACCTATTTATAAAATTGAGGTACACAGACACTGCCCAATTTTTACACAGTTTCTGTATACCAAGTTTTGTGCCATTTTGCTCGAAATTTTACTCTCTGTGCTTCAGATTGGGTTTGTCTCATATTTTACAGAGGTGTCTCTATGCTTGAGAGTGCTAAGAATGCAAGCAGAGGCAGAAATAGTACTTTCCAGGCATCCAGCAGTGCAGCCCAAGTGTAAGGAAGCATGTAAGCATTTTACATTTATATTTTGGCAGTGAGAGATGACATTGGGAGGGAGAGATATAAGAATTTCAATATATGAGATACAGAAAATGAAAAAAAAAAAAAAAGAAGAAAGAAAAGACTAATTCAACTTCTGTGTACATAAATGATACCATCTTTGTTGATACTAGATGTGCACTTAACCTCCACAGAGCAAAGGCTTAAATGTGTTCAGGTGTCAGTAAATTTAATTTAAAAAGTGTTTTCAAGAAAATATCATAGGTCAGTGAACAGAGTTGCCTTGGTAACCAAATCTAGTTCATAATTTAAAGTGGGGAAATCCAGGTGGTGGGCAAGCTTGCAAGGCATTTGCAGAAGTGTCAGTCAGCCAGTGGGACGTCTCAGCAACCCCGTCAGGAGTCAGGAATCCCTGGGTGAACCGGTTCAGGGTTTCGAAGGCACAAGCATTACTTAGAAACAAGCAATCCCACGCACACACATAATCTCCAAAAAGAACGTATGAGGATTATTTTCCTTTTTTTCACCACATTCATCCCCTAGGAAAACAGATAATAAAATCTGCATTCTGCCACATTAAAAGTACTGTTTTAGTGTCCAGGCAATTCAGCCAAGCCATGCTGTGGTCTGAGCGGTTCAGCAGACAATACAAGAGAAAACATATGAGACAGGCATTGCATGTAACCTGCCCTAGGTCTGAGAAAGCTCTCACAGGAACCTGTTAGGATGGGGAATGGCAGTGCCGCTCGCAGGCAGACAGCTTCCTCCTGAAGTGCTC
Source organism: Phalacrocorax carbo (assembly GCF_963921805.1). NCBI lineage: Eukaryota > Metazoa > Chordata > Aves > Suliformes > Phalacrocoracidae > Phalacrocorax > Phalacrocorax carbo. The sequence continues at coordinate 63,276,046 of NC_087513.1, read as the reverse complement.
CGGCTAGGGGCGGGCAGGGCAGCACTTCTGCCATAGCACCAAACACATACCCTCTTTGGCGAACCCTCCTCGCGCTGAGCTGAGGAGACTGGCAAGTGAACTGAGAGGGCCAGGGTGCTGAAGGCAACGCTAAGGAAATTTTCTCTGCTGGCTTGCAGAGGCTTGGCCGGCCAAGAAACTGGCTTGCCAAAAAACACCTATGAACTGGCTGTGGACAACCTGACGGAGGGGCCAGTCTCTGCCCAGGGCGGCTGTCAGAGAGGCAAAATGCCTCTGAGGGAAAGGTGAAGCAGCAGCAGTTCCCAAAGGCTCTACTTAATAAACCTAAAATCTCCCAGCAACACAGGCCCTCTACTCAGATTACACACCTGGAGACACATAAACGGTTGGTAGAAAACCCAGAGAATGAACCTCCACCTTAATGAAAAGCTCAATTTTGTCATTATGTCCCTTCATAGCTCCTGCTTTCTCACACACATTACAACTACATTGCTGCCTACCATGCTCTTTAAATCAGAACATCGTTCTTTTTGTCATTTAGTAGAATCAGTTTTCCATTTTCTATTAGGTTCAAAAGACAAAGCATGCTGAAATGAAGGAAAATTAAATATTTTTCTATCAGCTCCTCGTGTATTTTTAAACTACATTTAAGCCATTTAATTCCTCAAAAAAATTAATGAGAATTGAGTTATTACAGTAAACTGTTGACAAAATATAGCACAGGGCCTAGCCTCCACAGATGCAATGCAAACCATGTTAAACGTGCCTTAAATTTGCAGCAACACCAGATACATATTAAAAATATATATGACTTGCTCTGTGAAACATTAATATGAGCATTACACAAAAATGAATGGAACTATCTCATGTATAACAGTCAGGTGTGAGGCTTCAGAGGGTTTTTGTACCTAATGGTTATAGGCTTTTTTACTTCTTTCATGATGAAGTGCCACCTGTTAACAGCACAGGCAGGCAAACGGGAGGGGAAAGCATGCTATTTGGGTACCCTAAGTAGTCCAAAGCTCTTATTCAAAGCATCTAGATTTAAAGAGTAATTTTTAACATTCTTAGATCTTAACATATGCCTTTGGAAACTAAATCTAAATCTCACAAGGTATCACTTCTATTTTCTTAGTATGTGAAAGGAAGCTAATATGCCTGCAGTAACATTCACAAATAATTGCTTCACCTTCTGACCCACAGTCCTGATTTTCCACAGAGCTTAGAAATGTCACATTTCAATACACTATAAATATCTTTCACCTCAGGAAAAATCAGCTCTATAAAGGCTCAGCACAAGTGAAATATGTGTCTAGTCTTTCATGGGTATATGCATGTCCTCCTAATAGAGTATCCAACGCATCAGTGTTACCAGCAGCTTCTATTCTTACTTTTACCATACTAGCAGTCACTGGTTTATGTTCAAGAAGTATGTAAGGGAAAAATCTGAATATAAAACACAAAGAGCATTAATAGCTCTCCCTGAAGACACAAACAGATGCATATATACAACACACTTCAAACACAGCTTATAAATTTGGCTATGAGGAATAGAATTAGCAGCAGTAAAACTAAAAGTTTATTGCAAATTACTATGGACCAGACCCTCAACTGTCAGGGGAGCATCCTTGAGCATCCTCCACCCAGAAGCTCACTACCAGGTACATCACTCTAGCTGCACGCAATAGCCTCGAAGGCTGTCTCACCTACAACCCACCTGAACATCCTGCCAAAGCAAGCTACCAAGAAGCTATAGTACCTGATGGTACCTACCATTCTTGTGCAGGAAAGCAGGACACCTATCATAGACACCTAGCAGCAAGGCATCTCCTTCAGCCTTCCCTCTTCCAAATATCCTTTATTACAGTGCTAACCCTATCTAACAGCACTGGCTGTGAGCACCTGGAGAAGCCCTCTGTTACGTTGGATGGTGTGTTGTGTTGACCATAACTAAGAGAATCCGCCAGTGCCCAAAGACAGCAATGTGCAGACTCTTTGCACTAATTAAGTGAAATAAATGAGCCGCACTGCTGTTTGGAACATAAGCTGCAGACCTCATCTTATTTCTCAGTAAGTAATACAAAGTCTTAAGAAAAACACTGTATTTTTGCTTTCCAAAACACTATTCTTTAGCTAGAAAGGACCTGCTTGTACTTTTGTGCATGCAAAAATAAATTACCTGAGCTTTACTATGTAAAATAGTAAAACCGTAATCTACATGTACACATTTTATAGGCCGTGGTATCTTTGCTAGCAACATAAGGAATATTTGTTTAATTTATATGCAAAGGGGGGACTGAGACATAAAGAACAAAGTGCAATAAGAGATGTTGGGAATAGAAGATCTGAAGCAGACATCTATTTACAGCAATTCAAAGCTGCACAAAAGAAAAACAGAATAAAATCTCTATTACTGAGACAGATGTTTCTGAGACAGGAAAACAAAAGTAAGAAAATCCCAACATCTGGAAATGTAAGTGGTAGCAAAAACTGTAGGGTTAAATTAAATAAAGATAATAGGTCTGAACTACCAGAACAGCAGCTGTGAAGTAAACCAACTGTTGATGAATTAGCTGGAAAAAATAAGTTTTAAGAAGATGAGCCATTAAAAAGTATTTTGGCATTCAATTTGTTGACCTGACTAGGAAGAACACGTGAGAATTTAAAACTTAAAATATCCAAGTCTTCCTGAATATTATGTGAATAATTCCACCTGTGACAAAACCATAAAGTAGCACTGGTATCCAGGTAGCAGAAGCTGCCATGTGTGCAAAATTTGACATGATTAATCATTCTTACTTGAAAGCCATTCCCATGACCAGGAGTACTGTGACAAATAGGTAGTTAAGGGGTAGAATGTACTACTCTACTGCTTCAAGCTGCACACAATTCTATTTCATATTTCTACACCACCACCAAAAAACCACAGAGAACTGTGAAGTAGCTGTTCCAGCAGAGTACTTTTTTTGACACAGATGACCATACTGTCTCCTTTTGGTAGGCACCTCATGTAAGACAGAAAAGATAACAAGTTTTTAAAATAATATGTTGGTAAAATAATTTTCAATATAGTTTTTAAGACGACATCAGAAATTTTTTGTAGCCACTTAAAATACTCAGTTGTTTCCATTTGTTATGTTCAGCTTAGAAGACAACAAGGTATCCAAAAGGACCATAATTTAGGTGCAAAACACAAGCATCATCAACTAGCTAAACATGCCGCATGCTTTCTCAACTCAAAACCTAGAAAGTATTAACTTATTCAAGTTTATTCTCCTTTATTTCTTCCTCTGACTTTGAGCTCTTAATACCTGCACAATGTTGCTGCCTGCAAAGCTGGCTCGTCTCCATATCCGCCCTCTGGCCAAAGCCTCGTTTAACAGGTGAGCTAGTTTCCGCTCCATCTCAGCCTGAAATACTTCCTCCTGAATTCGCTGGTCGACGACACCCAAGAGAACTACATTGCAGAGAAAGTAACCCAAAACCACAAATGAATTAGTAAAAAAGTTTTCAGTGTCTTTTCTGCAACTCCAGTTACAAGCTTTGAGTCACCCTGTGACATCTCAGGGACAATTCAGAGCAGCTGTATTCATATGGGAATACTGCCCAGTTCAGCTGGAGGTTACATGTTGGAAAGGAAGACATGGAGAGGGAAAAGGTGAAAAGGAATAAATTAAAAAAAAAAAACAAAACTAGGGCAGAGGGCACTTTTGGAATCTCAGTCTAGACAGTCCCAGGATATTGAAGAAACAGTTCCAATTCTGAAAAAACATAAACTTATGAGCATTCAACAAATTGTTTAACAACAAACAAAAGAGAAAATTCAGTCCAAATTGTCTGCTACAACTACTTTCAGGCAAAATCTTATGTTCAGAAGTGATACAGAGGTGGAGATGGGCAGGGCAAGGGTTCAGAATCAAGGAGAAAAAATAGGAGACCAGCAGCACATGAACAAAGCTGTGTATTTCAAGCGCATCTTCCCCTGATAAGACGAAGATTAACAAGTATGACAAACATAGCACATAAAAACTGGTTAGTAGCCCTGCCCACTTCTCTTCCCAACCCCGGGTACTCTGGGTCACTGGGGCAGCTAAGGCTGAGAGGAATCCCTGAGGAACAACACACATGAAACATGAAAAAAAGCGTGGACCTTTACTAACAAGATGGCATTCAGCAAAAAAGAAGTGGAGTGAATGGAGTGGTTGTCATTCGAATGACCTCATTAAACAGCCCTAAGGAATAGTAAACCAAATCACCACTGACTGCAGTAAAATAATTTAAAATAACTCAGTTCTCACTCCTGAGGCTCTCCATTAAAATGGTTTATATTTTTTGCAAGTCCCTTTTTCAGTAAGTTTTTTTAATGTTTATTTTTTTAAGTGTGGTGCTTAATAAAAAGCCATCCAATTACATAAAATCATTTAAATATACTTATTGTTTTAATTTTTAAAACAAAAACATCAAAACCACTTTTTCCATTTAAAAATTTTCACTACAGATGTCAGAAAAAGGAAGCATTTCCATGACTTTTCACAGAGATTAACAGCATCTTCCTTCTGAATTCAGTCACAGACTAAGTATCTCAGAATTAAATAGCAAAATAAATAGACAGTGGCCTAAGGCTATCATATACAGCAAGTAGAAGATCATTCTTGCCTGTGTATTGAATTTCAGTATCAACGAATTATGCTTAATAGCATGAACTGTATTCTACAACTGTGAGGGACAGCTACAGAAGACACTGTATATCCCAGTATTTCATGACTATTGGGATACATGCATATATATCTGGGTACTCTAACATTAAAAATCTCATCTTTATGTGCATAAGTTCTATTGTTTTCATGAGTCATTACCCTTACAATACAATATACAGGCTGAAAGGACTGACCCAGCCAAAGTCACTAGCTCTTCCCAGGCTGCCTGCAAGAACTGGGATTACAAAAAATTCCCGTACAGCAAAAAAGGTGCTGCAATTGGCTTTCAAAATCTTATAGTCTGGAAGTTTAGAAAAACCCAAAGGGACATGATATCTGAGCTGGAAGAACCCTCTTCTTAATGCAGGATCTAAGGGAACTTCCAGCAACAATGGACAAAGCAAAGTTAAAGCTGAGCAAGACAGGGTGGGGTGTGACCAAAAAAGACAACATAAATCTCTAAGGAAGGATGACATTGGCTGTGGGATATACACATGTAGCTTCTCTCATCTGAAACTCTTCATTTTTCTTCTCTAAAACAAACTGTGTGGACTTCAGAAATTAAGTTGCAACTTGGTTTCCTGCTTAGAAAGTAAACTGGGTCACTGGTGAGAGGACACAGGGCTACCTGGAAAAAGAGTAAGTCTACACTACTGGTGAACTACAGATGGAAAAGTTATGAGAAGATGAAAGTGTATCCAGTGGAGCATCTGCACCCCAACAGCAAGTTTGCTAGGTGTCGCCTGGTCACTGTTCAGGCTTTCTGCTTAAAAGAAGCAGGTAGGACCTACAGCGTGCAGGCAACCTCAACAGCCTTTAAGCATCTAAATGTGACAGCTCAAGCATATCCACAAATTATAGAATAAAACACGCACAAGACTTGGATGGGAGGGATTTGCTGTGAATGAATCAGAAGAGATCAATGAAATGTGATGAAACTATCTCATATATTTGGAATGTATTTATTTTAGTTCTGTTTTATTCCTGGCATATTTTGATAAAGAGTGCCACACAAATAAAATTTTAATTTTCACTTAAAATAAAAACCTAAAAATCAATGTGGTATATTGACAGCATGCAGTGTAGATACTTTATGCCTGACAGCGTAAATTGTCTCACTGAGAATGAACTGCTTTTTAGACAAAGACTACTTTGGGTGCATTATCAAGGAATTGCAGTAGTTCATTCTAGACCAGGGAATTACATTTCCCAGATATTCCAGGTCACTAGGCCTTTGGTTTTAGAATTTATTCAGCTCAGGCACATAAAAATGCAGCACCTCTAAGCTATCGATATTTATGTAGGCTAGTTATCCTGCTACCAAAAAAAATTGCACTCTTACTTACAGACTGTACATACCTGTTCTCACCCAGGAAGATTTCATCAGCTGAGACACATTAAGCTTAGGATAATGAAAGGCTGAGGGAAAAACAGAATGGAGAAAAACATCCGTAAGAACAGTGCTCTCAACAACATACACAAGAAAGGAAGCCACTTCATAATTTATACTGTCAGTAAGCATCTTATTTACACAGATGTATTACTACTCCTGAGGCTATGCAGACACAATGGTAAGGGAAGTGCTCTGAACATACACTCCTCAGTTTGTCTCTGAACAAAAAGAAGCTAACTGAAGCAGATAGATTTATTAACTGAAAGATTTCAAGCTGCTGTACCGAGGTCATGGCTCCTAGAAATTTAGAAGCTCACTGTCTGAATTGCAACTCTTACCCAGTAGCTGCAGGATCAGACTTTTGCTAAAAGGGCAATGAGGCAACTCATGAGTGCCTCAGAATGAAAATAAGACCTTCTCTGAAGCAGAAACTACGTGGAAACACTAAATGTAAAGCAGAAAACTAAATATATCTGATTTGTGTTCCAGACTTGTGCAGGAGGAAACATTTAAAAAACCACTACTTTCATAATTTTTTTTTTATTTTAAAAAAATCACAAATAAATGCATGTAGAAACATTGCCATAGACCAATCTCATGACTTTTGTGTTCGGCCTGGTGGCTCTGAGCTTTCTTAATTTCTCAATTCTTCAAAAAAAGCACAGCTCCAGAGAAAAATCCTTGCCCCAGTGAAGTAAATGAAGTCTATTTCCACTGACTTCAGTAGGGATAAGATTTTTCCCAAGGTTTCCACTGGAGAGCAGTAAAGACATACTGGGAAAGGAGTGAAGATGGGGGCTGGGCCAACAGTTTCCTCAAGGGAAGTCTTAAGCTTCACTATGGCAATAAGAAAAAGGAAGGGTCTTAACTTTCTCAAAATCTTTAGTCCAGATGCAGTTTGCTAAGCATTATACAAAGGTTAATTTTTAAACCATTTCATGGATAGACAGAATGCAGCACACAATAATTAAATGACCTGGCCCATGCTAGATCAATTTAGAGTAAAGATCTCCTGTATTCAGTTGTAGAATAGTTTGACAGTATCACATGTTTCAGAGAAACAGAAAATTACCATTTTGCTAATTATGCAATAATTTGTAGAGTGGCTGACCTCTGTTAGTGTACCTAAAAATTTTATTCTTTGCATCTTAAAAAACTTATGAATTTTTGTTAAGGCAAGAGCAAAATAATTACTGGTTATGTTGTACCTTTTATTTTCATAGATTTATGAAACAGTCATACGGAAAAAAAAAAATTGTGTTATTCCACCTTTGACTCAATAATAGGACCACTAGCTTCAAGAGAACCATGTGGGAGGTACTTTTGGACTTACTATTCAGAAGGGTATCAGAATATGGCCCATTATTCTGAACAGGAAACACCGGCCTTCTATACACTGACCAGGATGCATCAAATTTCCAAAACTCAGTCACACAAAAAGCACCTCACAGTCCATTTAAACAAACACATTTATTTTTGGCATCCCGCTACATGATTCTTCTGATTGTAGCTTTTAGATTGGAGTTCTATTTACTCTGGTCGTGCAATTGTTTACGTCAATTTAGAAATATAACCTGAACAAAAAAGCATAAACTGAACTGCATCTGTTGTTTTCCCAAAGCATGGAAAGAGCAAGATAAGAAAATAAAAAACCTTCCAATGGCCATAAAACTTTGAACTGCCGGCAGTTCTGAGATTTTTCTTCTTTTAAACCAAAATCATGTTTTGCCTCAATACTTAATGTGCTCTTCACACTTTTTCTAATTAGTACTTGAAAAATATTTAATTCATGCAAATTGCTGGATGACTACTCACTTAAACTTTTCATAGAATTAATGAAATTTAAAAATAAAACAACTTGAGCAGAAAATCTTGACATTGAAAAGGAAGAGGTGCTGTGATCATTGGCAACTAAGGCTAGGTTCTAAAACCTGATGAAGAATGCATGCAGTGATGGACTTTTCTGCAACTAAGTCCATGCTCAGAAGTCAGAAAATACAGGCTCTGACTCTTATTCCATAGGTCACTCAAGTGTCTCACCAGCACACATGTGGCCATATCGTGAGCTCAGCTGGAGTCTCAGCACTGCAGCAAGTTCATATTTGCAGGATTCCCTAATGTCCCCTGGAACTAACGATTAAAACCAGCACAGACTGATTGTTATTCTGAGGGGGAAGCCGGATAGACAAAATACAATTATTAGTTAGATTGCAGCTGGTCTGCTAATGACTGTAGATGCATTAATGAAGTAGATGCTACCATCATTAGAAGGTTCTAACACGCAGCCCTGAAGCGCCATACCGTGTAACAGCATTGATTCAGTGTTGACTGAAAAGGCAAAAGGTCACGTAGTCACCCAGAAACCTCTTGACAGCAATCTGAAGCACATAATGTGGGCAACACAGCCTTCGCCAGATGGCCCAGCAAGGATCTCTCTGACCCTCTCTCTCATACAGAGATATGTGGGATCATGCAGGATAGAAATGATACTGTATCGATTGTTCTTATTTCTGACAAATGGAGGAAGAGTAACAGAAAGCATGGAGGGAACACAGTATTTGGAATGAGAAGGTATCAACTGAAAAATAAGTTTCCATGCAAATATTGGGGTGCAGGCAATAGTAACACACTGTATTGTTAGAAGCCTGATCCAAAATCCCCCCAGACAAAAATTGCTAAATATTTCTGCAGTCTTTGGACTGTATCATATGATTTTATATCATCCTATTGGCCTTACGACACCTACAGGATATCTTAAACAGATGCCACCCGTCAAAGTGCTACTTACAGCACTAAAAAAATAGCAAGTCACAAGCCAACTCTCTCTATTTAAAGTGATAATAAAAACAAAGATATTTATTTGGGTAAGTTCATGAAGGTCAATATTCCTCATCTGGTCCATAGCTAGCCTTTACCTGTCTTCAGAGAAATCTTCCAGCCATAAAGAGATGCCAAATATATTCTTTCCTATTGTTATTAATGAACCAGCACCCAAAAAACTGTGACTAGAATTGGTTTCCTTTCTGCTGACATGTAGCTCATGACCACCTAACCAGTTTACAATCTAAAATGAAAGACGTAAGGCGACCAACACAAAATAAGTGAGCAGGAAGGTATAAACTGAACATTTGAACGTAAGCATGTTGCTGAAGTCACCTAGAAGTCTTTAGAGGAAAGAAAAAAGTCTGGAAGTTTCCAAGCTTGACCACTCCAATAGTCCTATTCCTGCACAGAACAGTCCATTCTGTCAAACTAAAAACGTTCACTACTGACCATGACTCTAAGTAAACAGAAAAAGCTGACAAAAAAATCCCTGTTGTTCATGATGTACTGCACAGGGACAACCCACGCAGTTAAAAGTATAAACAGTACATATTAGTTGAAAAATCCAGCAAAAGGACTGTGTGTGAAAGGCAATGTGAGGTGAACAACAAGGCTCATATTCGGGAAATTGAAGGCAAGGTCTCACTTCACTTAACCGTGTTAAGATACAGTGATATTACACAAGTAGCTTTTCCTCAGTATGAATCAGCTTCAACCACCTGACAGCTCAGCTCACCTACAAATCAGTTCTTTCTCTTCAGATGTAGACTATAAATCTTACAAAATCATATACTGAGCCCTCAGGGATTAAAAAAAAAAAGTCACCACCGAGAGTATTAACTGTTACCATGCCTGATAACTAAGGCACAAATGGCATAGAACAGTATGGCAAGGAACATTTCATACTTACGTATGAACAATTTAAATATGATCAATAACGTATGTGAATTGTTTATATGTAAATATAAAAATATGTAAAATGTCCCCCAAAATTCACACTGAAAAGCAGAGGGTTGCATATTAATTTGCACAGAGCAAAGCAGCTACCTATCTAAGTAAGCTCTTCACAACACCGTCCCTGCTACAACTCCTCCGTAGGCCATGGGACAGCATGAAAGCAGAGAGTTCAGGGCCTACAAAACAAAAACATGCAGGCATCTTCCTGCCAAAGTAGCTTTGAGGATCTGGCTGTCGGTCACCCTCAACAGACTGCTGAATAATATGTCTCAAAAAGGATCTGCCCGACACTGCTGAGCCTTTGGACACGATTTCTGGCTCTGAATACTGAAGATCTAAAATCCTTTGGCTCAAAATACAGTCACAGCAACAGTACAAGAAATTGTAGAAACAGCTAAAAATAACCAAGTGTGGTTGCCTCGCTTATAAAAGCATATGAGCTGCATCCATTATTGCGCTTGCTGAGAGACGGACCCATAGCTCTAACAAGGTGAGAAACTGTGTTCCCACTTTGCTGACATCAATGGGCACCATGTCTGGTGTTCCAAAACGGTGATTATAAATGTGCCGAAGCACTACTGAGACCAAACTAGACAAGTTCAAATCAAAATGAGCTGTCCTGCAGTGGCCTCAATCTACAGTAAATACAAGTTCCTTTAGGAACATGGAAGTCAAATGCTCCTTGATTTAGGGCACCATATCCACCAAAACCTCATGTTTTCTACATTCCCAACTTTGGGAAGGTCTTATCTTTCCTAAAAGTTCTGAATTACCAAATTGAAATTTAATATACTTATTCTATTTTGATTTATTGCATGTATTTTATTTTAATTCAAAATTAAAAGTTTTGAAAATTCAGCCTAAACAGATTTGAAGGTAGTCTTCAAAATTTCTCTGTCAAACAAACTAAGAGACACCACCAACAAACTCTGGCTAAGACCTGAGGCAAGTACTCTGCTCTGTTGACAACATTCATTCAATAAACTATGGCAGCAGTTAGGTGGGGTCATTGAAAGCAAGGGTGTACGCATAGCTTGCCTGGCTGCCATCATTCCCGCTACTGGGGACGGGCACCAAAGCAATAGGATTTTTCAAGAGCTCCAAATATAAGAGTCCAGCAATAAAATGTGTATCGTGATGGACTTAGTCACTACGGACGACATACTTTGCCTTCCTAAACCAAGGGAGGATTGAGGATTTGAGGTTCAGTAGTGTTTGGAAGATTTGGTGGATTTGAGGGGAGGAAGAATAATTATTTTCTGTATGAACTCGAGAGGCCTGTGCTGGAATTTGCAGGAATGAAATTATCACACTCTTGGTGTGCTCATGTAGGATCACCAACAAGAACAAACAATCCCTGAAGCTTCGGAAATAAAGTTATAGAAATCTCACCCACAGGCTGGGACACGACACTGTACTAACAGAGGCTACAATTGCCAGGCCATAACAGCCACAACTACACGATTTCATTGCAAATCCTCAGAGCAGTCAGGAGAAGAGGAGAAATCCTACTGGGACCTTTTTCCAAAGGCACTACCTGACCTCCTCACTCATTCTACTTTGCATGGCGCTCTCATTAACACGTGAGCTATCACAGAGCTCCACTAGCATCAGCCAGGAATCAGCCACCCTGGCCAGGCACTATAAGCATGCAGATAACGCAGGAAGAGATCCTGCTATGAGCAGTAAAAGAAATTACCTTCAAATTTCCTAAGTACCACCAGGAAAGGAAAACAAGGAGAATAGTGTACATGCATGTTTAATAGGAATGTTTTTTCTCTGTGACCAGCCCTTCTTTCAGGATATATCAGCCTTGGTAAAAATTCTATTATAATTTAATTGCACTGTAGCTCCATTGCACAACCCAGAAGATGGATTCTCAGCAAGGGGCAACCTGCAAATTCACAAGTATCACCCCAGAATGACAAAACTAAAAACTGTAGGACCAGATGTGCATGCATCCCAGGAAAAACACCAACACCAAAAAACATCACCCAAGAGACTAAAAGTAATAAAATCTAGGGCAAAGGTGCAAAAGAGATTAAGCAGAGTAGACAAACATCTTTCAAGCAGTCAAGGCAAGAGCAACATTTAATTTGAATTCATTGAGAGATAAAGACCATGGGACGCAACCTGAGAAAGTTCTGTGGCCTCACAAGGAATTAAAAAAAAAAAATGCTAGTCACCTAAGGACAGGGATTCTCAAGGCTTTTGGTCCTGGCTCAATTAAATACAGCTACCACTGCACAGGTACTGTCTGTGTGAGACTGAATAAGAGCAGAAATGTTTAAAGGAAATGAGTCAACAACCTCATACATTTTTTAATTAACTATGGGAGTAAAAGGTTCAAAAGTGCTGAAAAATGGAATGAACTTTCAAAAAAATTAGTATATTTAAACTACTTTTAGTCATGGAGAAAGTTTCCTGTGCAGTCATCTTATGTCGATTTAAAGGTGCTATAGAGAACAACTTCTGTTGACACTCACTCCCTTTGCAGTACATTCACTGACGTTTGCTACAGTTCATTACTGCACAGCTGTAGAATGAACAGCAGCTGCCGTTAGGCCTGATCTTCCACTAGATAATTAACTGTATAGCAAGAATCACTATGTCAGAACTTATGCATCTATACAAAAATAACTCCAAAAATTAAAAATCTGCATTGGAAAGCACAGTGAGATAGGAGAAAAGGGGAATTAATCAACTGAGTTAACAGGAACACCCACCGGGGGGAAAGGCACTGTTCTCTCATGATCTTGCTTGCATTGATGAGTCACTTCTGTCCTGAACAATCCATTAGTGTACAAAGTTAATTGTTGAGTTTAGAAGATTGGCTTATTTGAGACTGAGGTAATATGAAAAAAATCTAAACAAACATAAGTTGTCAAGGCTGAGTGTCAAAAAAACTCTGCTATGCAGGCAGCTCCCATTAATCTAAGTTTAGGATGGCCATGGACTGGAAAAATGACTTGCGATGCAAGTTGTACATAAGAAGAGAGAGATATGCCCAAAAGGTTATACCTTAAACGATAACAGACTACTCAAAAAAGCACTGCTGCTGACTAACAGACAACCCAGACAGATTATATGGTCAAATATAAGCTTATGTTGCCAGTGTCCCAGGCTTTCTAGAAGTCAGAGCCACAGCTAAGTGCAATGCAAAGCCCAAAGTAGTAAATCCTGCTGAGAAGCAGCAAAGACCCCTGTAGATATAACCATAGGAGACACACTTTGCATTGCACTTCACAGCAATATTGATCAAAATGACTGGGTTTGGTTTTTTGTCTTGTTTTGCTTTTTAATCTGGAGTAAAACCGACAGACTGATGAAGCCAGGTTAAGCACAACTGGCCTAACACAGAGGGTAAGGATGATGATAAAAGCAGCAAGGTGCTGTAACACTGATATACAGTATGTAAGCAGAGAGGGGCATGGATTTGCTCTGCAGAATTCATGGTACAAGTTAGGTACTTGAAGCTCCATTATCACTTCAGCACAAAATTACTTTAAAATTCTAGAGAGGAAAAATTACTAAAAGATGTTTTTTGTAGTCTTGGCAAACTGCAGGTACTCACGTTCAGCAATTTGCTGCACAGGAAAGCCCAGATAGAAGCTGAATTCCACCACGGACAAGTTTCTTAGCTGCTCACTGACTTCGGACCCATTTAGAAAACCGTATCTATCTCGGACAGCAAAAACAATGCTCACGGGGCCTTGCCGAAACGCTACCCCAGGCCTGCTCAGAGTTATATTCAGTATCTGAAAAGACAAGATTGAAGCAGGGTCAGCAAAATCAATCACTGGCATTTCCATTCCTTCCTTGACAGAATTTTTTTTTTTCCCTATTATGAAGGGAGGGCAGTTCACATCAAAACAGAGGAACATCTATTCCAGATTGATTCAGCCTACTGAGCCTCAGAAAAGGCAAAGTTATTTGTGAATTCCTCTTCTATGAGTTTCCTTTAAGGTCAATCATAATCCAGAATGATCTGAAAGCTACCGTCCAGAAAATGATGGAAAAACCCACCTAGAGAGACAGCCAGCAAAATAAAACTCCTGATAATGAAATCTTAGATGAATACCAAACTGTGTTGGACAGGAAGAGACCATGGTAAAGACACATTCTGAAAATGGATGTTCTCTTGGTCAAAACGTCCTACACAATGCATGCCGAGACCCTACCACTGGTTAGAAGCCTTATTTTGGCACCAGTGTACACAGCAACTGTGTTCATGTAGACAAACCTCTTCCAGACAGTAAGGAAGTATTTAAAAGTTTGCTAAGCTGATAGTCCAAGAAATTGTTTTGTGTGTTTTGTCTTCAGTCTGTCCAATCACATTGTGTCATTCAATTATATTCATGTGCTCAGAACTGTACATGTACTATATAGTACTTTGGTACTCTAAGGTTTATGTTATTTTTCCTATGATTTTATTTTAGGGTACCACAGATGGCCATTTATGGTGCCAGCTAAATAACGTGACAATTTTTTTACTAATTTTGGTATTACAACAAAGCTAGATTAAATTTAAGAATTCAGTCAGAAGAGGGAGTTGGTCTCATTAAGTTCAATTACTGACTTTCCAGGGAGTTTTAAGCTCTGCTATGTGATTCAGTATCCTGCATATATGCAATACATTTCAGCAGCAGCTGCAACAGACATCATATACTGCTGTAAGTATTTCTAGACCTCAGAAGCAAATAGCATGTTTGTTCACAATGGCAGAGTGCATATAGTCCTACATTCCCTAACACGATCCCCTGCGTGGCAGTGAGACCTGGAAGTTGTCTTCCAACAAAAGCACGCTAACCACACCCTACTCTGTAAGAATAAAATCTGATGGGAGTGACTTTGATAAGGGTTGGGACAGCCTTTATATGACAAAGTAGAAACCCTACTATATTCAATAATGCTTTTAGATATAAATCATCATCTTGGATCATTTTTTCAAAAAGTTTGAAACCAGAGGGATATGTGGTGCCATATGACTTTGTAAAGGGGGAAAAAAAAAAATCCTAACTTCACAACAAAGCCTCATAGTTCTATATGATCTGCATGGCAAGTGGTAGCCCGTGAACACCTAACTCATTTTACTGGCTGGCTGAAACACAGGACAACCAAAGGTGAGGAGAAAAAGGGAAAGACACAAAACCCACTCATCTTACCTGCACAGTGAAGTTGTAGAACTCCCGGTGTTTGCTCACTTCCATGAATGCCATTGTCAGCCCTTTCTCAATCCGCCGGCTAAAGTTGCAGAACCCAACATCCACACTCCGAGGCACAAACTGAAGCACTGAAGGCAAAAGGCACACATTATTCCTACAGACAAGTACTTCCATGAGAGAGAACAAAATGAGCAAGAGAATCTACTTTTTTATGGAATTCAGGACATATTCAGTGAAACATTGGGTAAAAACATAATAGAAACATATTTTGTATCAGTGCAGTAAATTCTCTACTCATTAATATCTGTTGCAGCAGTAATTAAGACTACCAAAAGATATTAGTGACAAAATACCCCGTTTCCTCTTGCATACTGAAAGACCGTCACTATATACATGTGGCTAATTTTACAGGACTTCCAACACTGAATCAGCCACGCCGAAATCCTTAGTGCCCAACAGATTAATGAAAATCTTAAGGAAAAAAAAAGGCAACAAATCTCTTTTTCTTGTAGACTGAAATGTAGTATTTAGCTTGTCTAAAAGACCACATATTGGGTCCATTAATACACATTAGTATCAGCCTACTGCTTTCAAAACACTTAATTAGCACACAGCCTTTTAAATCCAGATACATACACCTTAAAGTCTTTCACAGGAGAGAAAGACTGAGTGCAGAGGAGCATGAACAGGCACACAGACCTTAACTACATGCACATCTGTGGATTTCCTGATATAGTCTTACCCAAAGAAATGCTATGATTAGGTTACAGACCCTGCAATGTTATACAGGGTTCAAGAACAGAAAATATGTCTACTGACTATCTATATAACCATGTTAAGCACTGGAAAGAGACATCACATCTACACAATTAAAGAACTGATGTTTTACATACAGTTATTAACAGAGCAGAAACAGCGCATGAAACATACCTGAACAAAAGCACCGTATTTGACATTCATTAACTCTCTCCTATATATTCAATCCCTGTCACTACCTCATTATGCAGTCAACCAACCAGGCAGGTGGTTTTGTTACGCAAATAGTGCCTGAAGAAGATTTTAAATGATACCAGTGACTCTCAAAATATTACATGGGTAATATTTTACTTTAGATTATTAGTAGTCAAGGATTTCACATAAACTGTTGCCATACGGCAGCCATGGAAAGCTGAATATTACATGAGCAATCCTCCTGCTCACATTATACATGAGCAATCAATCCTCCTGCTTGCCAATTCTCCTACATTATGAGAACTCTAAAAAGTAGCATTTAAGGTAAGCATAATTTGAAACTTGACTCAAGCATTATAAAGTAGCTGCACTGTGATTTTATGAGTAAATGTTCCACAGAATTTTTTTTTCTTCTCACCTTTTGAAGCAAGAAGAAGAGGACACCTATTTTGCAACATGCCAAAAAAATTTTCCTGAAAAAATAATGAAATTATGGAGTTAACTGTTTCCAATTTATCGTCTCTCAACCACTGATCTAGCAAGTATTTCACTAACAATGAAGAATTAAGATTCACAGCAGTAGAAGACAGGGTTTTGACTCAACCTTGCACACTTAATCACAAGTGAAGACGTGTGAATCAATACAAAGCTACATGTCCCCCACTGTGTCAGGAAGAGCTCACCTGTCTGAACTTGGAATCTGTTATCTGGCACAGTGAAAGAAGGACGCAGGGAGAGGATCATGGGGGCCTCACCACGAAGAAGACTGCTGTTCACAAGCACATTTATGACAGCTACTGCCGTGTAAACAAAAGGACCTGAGGTCACCAAGAAAGCAAATTTGGGGGAAATTTTATAAACCTGTAAGAAAAAAAAAAGAATTTTAAAAAAATCTTCAGTGTCAAATTTGGCAACACTTTAGACCTACATAGACTCACGCATTTCAAATCCACATCATCAAGAGGTAGGAAAATGCAATCTTTATTTTCCAAAGACAGAGCAGAAGCATAAACACTCTGATAGTGCTGTGCCTTGCAGCTTCTGCTCCAGTGCATCAGAGAAGCAACACCCCTGCGCTAGGTGCACCTACTAGAATCTCTTCAGTACACCACACCAATCTCAACACTTCTTGATTTATCACATCACAGCATAGTAGCACTCCCCCTCACTTGCATTCCCCTGGAGTACGTAACAGTTCCCATACAGAATTGCTGTTTACTTACTGAACCGCTTGCATAACTTCTGCACTTCATTCATATACTGCATAGTAAATACATCCCAGACCATTCACATGTGATACACAAGAAGCAAAATACACATAACCTGTGTTTATGGATATAATTTTCATGCTCAAGAACGCTTTCTTCCAGAGAGTACTTGTATCTGCTTATTTCAGCACAGTTACCACAATTAAAATTTTCCTCTTCCAATTCATCTCCTTTGACTTTGAGTCTTCTTAAAAGCCCTAAGAAGACTTAGTCATCATGTAAAAGAAGTGAGATTGTTAGTTAAATATAAACCTAGGTGAATGTTTCCATGCAGACATGCTTATCCCCCATTTCTCTGTCACCTAAGTAAAAACAAACTGAAGGCTTTTATTTATTTAAACATATTGCCATGTCTTCTCTCATTCAGAGAAACTGAGTATCAAGGACACCTGTTTCCCCAGCATTATTTTTTTCCTCCTTGGTATACTCTCCCAGTTTGCTTTATTTGCCTAAGGCAGTCACACTAAAATATTTTGAGATGTCCAAATTGGTGGCCTCACAAATAAATAAATAAATAACCTAAACTAGAGACCCAAAGGCTCTGGTAAATGCACACCTCTTAGATGAAGAGATGCTAGAACCTTGCAGGCTTTGTGCTGGTGAAGGGGTAATATTAGATATCCTCAACTTCAGGATCTTCCGGACAGAAAAGCACAGTGTTATTTGAATTGTGACCCACATGTTCCTTACTGGTATTTCTGCAACAGTGTAAAGTGATGGCAATTACTGCTTAGATGAGACAGCAAGCAGCTCTTTCCTGTCCTCTAAAAACCACGTGTTTCAAAGAGATTACCTTCACCAGAAGGATCTACCTCAGTTGCATACGGAAATAAAAAAACCATAATCTTTGCTGCTTATTATTCCTTTCTTCCTTCTTAGTCCACAAATATATGCAGCACCCAGGTTTTATTTTAAATTAATTTAGAGCCACAGAACTCAAATTTGTTTGATACGAATACTATGCACAGCTCTTTTCAGTTCCTCTTATCTGAATTTTTATCCTTTTATCTCAGGGTTAAATGATCTCTGCAGCTTCAGTTTGTCACATGGAAACAGCAGTTAGAATGGGTAAGACATGCCAAAAGGAAGTTGCCCATTACTTCCAAAGGATGCGACTTAAAAGGCAAGAAAAAGAGGAATTAGAATTACAAATCTCAGTGACAATTTGCTGTGATTTCTAAAGCAATATATGGTGAGGAAGAGAGGCCTCGTGTAGCTAGCATATACTTATGCACTAGATTTAGGAATATCAGACAAGAAAGCAACCCTCTGGCAGCTAACTCAGCTGTCTCCATCTCCGACTTGTTGCAGTGCACCAAAGATGCAATGAAAGTAGCCTACCCTGAACATCCCCCTGAAACTTTGCATCAACTTTTTTGTCTTAACAGCTAACACTGTTTCTCTTTTGTGCTTCACTGCAGTAGAAGAACAACAGCAATTCCAGAAGAATGGAAATAAAACAACAACAACAAAAACAAACAAAAAACCCCACAACTTTTAAGTGTAATTTTGAGGTAAGTAGATTAGAACCACTACAGGTCAAAACAATAGCTATTTCTGCTTAGCTCTCTATAACCTAATTCAGATGACAGAAATAATACAGCCGTGCCAGCACGATCTGTCTACAAGCTAACTCACAGAGAAGTTCGCAAAGTTGTCTAGGACAGACGAGCACAGCTCTTGATTCATGAACGAGAACAGCTCCCCTTGGCACAGCTCTAACAGTTCACAAACCCAGCCATCCTTCCAACTGTCCTCTTGCAGGTTTTGCCTGTACTGCCTCAACAGTTAAGATGCTAACAAATTAGCTAGCTGAAACACCACATTTTAGAGTGCCGATATTAAAGTAAACAAGCACAAATTTCTTATCTTAACACTTCAGGCCAGAGGGCTGGAGCAGCACACAAAACTCCATGTGCACTTCGGAGCCATTCCCACAGCAAAAGCAGAAACCTCCAGCAGGAGCAGAGAACCCTTACGCCACCTCAAGTTAAGCCTTCCCTTCTCCAAAGTGCGACAGCTAATCCAACTCTGCTGTTTCCAGAACACAACCCATCTCATTCAAAGGTACCCTCACAAGAGAGAGCGCTTCAAGTACAGAAAGTTTTCAAGCCTTGATTTATTAGATGCTAGAAGAGTATTTGGAGAAAACATCCCTGTATGTTTACTCTGTCCCTTCTCATCTTCCCTAAGAATTTGCTATCGACCACTAAAATATTTCATTAGATGCACCTTTGCTATAATCTAATCCATGCCTACATTCCACTGTATTATGCTGTGTAAACATCTGGCAGCAAGCATAAACAACCGATTTCCTCTCCATCACCTTATTAAGGATCCTGTAAAGAGCCTCCAGAGAGCGTTTAACTTCCCGAAGATGGGCTACAAAGGCTCACAGGTCTTAAAAATGAAACAAAGCTTCTGCTTCTATGCATGCTAGGATCCTAAGGCAACAATTCTCTCACTGTTTTTATGCACCTAAATTGTACCAGCCAGAATTTCAGCAGCAGTGAGCAGCGATGAAGCCAGGGCGAGTCCACAAGGTGGCATCTTTGGAAGAAGTATTCAACTGCCTGATGATGAACTGATCTCCTTAGTTTGAAGGTGGAGGTTTACAAATTTTGGGTTATGGAAACTAATAGGCTAAGGACAGGCCCCAAAGCCCATGTTAAATACAGCAACAAAGTGGCTGAGGTATACATTATACTCCATGATAACATTTCCAAGCACAAATGAGGCTGGCAAAAAGCTTTTTGCTGTTGGCATGAACTTAATGGCACCAGGGGTCCTGGCAGCGAGTCGCTGCCAACACTATTTTACTTCACACCCCAGTGCAACAAAGCTAAGTCAAGGGAACGCTGTATAACAGATCTTACCCAAGTGTCATAAGGTTTACATTAATGAAAGTTGACAAAAATTACTCAAACAATAAGGTCTTATTCTTTTGCAGATGCAATACACTGAGACCAACAGGAAAGAACTTTAAAATTTTATGTTATTCTCATTTTGCCGGACGGACTTCTGCTAGGAAAAAACTGACAACAGTTTTTTTCATTAGGCAGGATTCAAGCCTGCCTGCTTTTCTTTTTTTCCACTTCGACAGCTCAGAATGCTTGAAATAATAAAGAGGCAGAGACCAAAGTTTCAACTGAAAAAAGTTGGGGGGGGGGGATTTTTAATTCTCCTTTCAGTGTTAAACTTGGTTTGTGCTTAAAGTGAGCAGCAGTTATATCCATTGTTGCATGGATTTTATTTTTAAAGCATACATTATTACCAAGTTAAATTTAACAAGACTGTCTCCTGATTTGCTGTGCATTACGTCACAGCAAGGGAACAACATCTGTGAGCTGTAACAGGAGACACAGTAAAAAAGCAGCTTAGAGAAGGGCGCTGCTTTACCATAACTTGCAAATGTACACACGGTTCCTGGGTACTCTCGACTAACAAAAGTCAGGTCTGTTTGATTAATTAAGTTTAGCAATACAGATGAATTCTTTTTAAAATTTTGCATTACATCACCATTAAATACGCCAATACTATAGACAGTTCTTTACTTAAAATAAGAGTTTTGTTAGTACTTCACTGTTAGAGGTGAAGACATTTGCTAGTGATTATTTTTAGTGCAAAACCCATACCCAAGGCATCACAAAGAGAACACACACGATAGCAGCATTCTAACATAAAATAAGCGTAACTGATTCCACAGAGATGCTTCCTCCTTTTGATAAAAAACAATTTGCAGAGAATGAAGCTGGACTAACTGCATTATTTATAAAAACAGTTGCTTCTGAGCACCCTTAGGGCTAAAATATCCTATTGAGAGCTTTACAAGGCAATAGTGGGCATGAAGGGAAGGAATTTAAAGAGCAAAGAAATAAAGAAGCAAGATACCAAATGTTGGCTCCAATCAACCTTCAAATATTTAGCAATAGATTTTGTCTTACTGCTGTTACTATTAAGAGGGTAAGCGCTTCCATATTATTGAGGCGTATAAGGTCATTGAAAATCAGTGTAGTTATATCATCATGACCTTCTGACTTCTACTTGACTATGTCAGTTTGCATAACCTGAAGGTATAATTCACAAACCAGAAGAAAAATCTTATTTACAAAAAACCTAGAAAGCGTGAGCAAGTATTGCTAAAACAACCTAAACTAAACATCATTTATAGCTGCAACTCACTGTGGCTGAAGTTTGGCAGAAATTCGTAAAATGTTAAATTACTGAGTACAGTGATTACGGCAGGAGCTGTCAAAACACTGTTTCCCCACACAGATAAGCAAGCAGAAGTTAGAGGCACCAAGGGATTCTGTGCATGGAGAAAATGGAGTTATGTTCAAAATTCAAACTGCTACTTGAGTAAACTTCACAATGAAAATGAGTTCATAGGCTCAAAGAAGTAAGACAATGCGGTGCTGGGCTATCAGAACTGGATGAATGCAGACATGAAAAATGGCAAGGGCAGCTGAACCTGCACCTATGCCAGTAATTCCATTAAAACTACTGTCATAGTGTTGAATTATCCGATTATACAATAAAGGTACTCCCAAACTACCTCTCTACAGTCTCTTCCTCTCAGACAAGAGCGTTTGAGACAGAGGGGGGAACAGAGCCTTTAAACCTCATCTCAACCAGACACTCCCTTTTAGGTTAGGGAACAACACTGAAATATTGTTCAAAGATCAAACATCAATGCAGAAGCAGCTTTAAAAAAAAAAAAAAAACAAACCCCAAAAAACCCCAAGAGCACAGCAATTCCTAGCCCTGCGAGTGGGGAAGGACAGGAGTCACACCTATTTGAAGGCTTAAAAATAACATCTTACCATTGCACACCTTATTTTTTTCCCCTTTTTCATCTGCCAAATCTTGCTTTTGGGATTCCACCACTTCCCTTGCAAGTGTTGATGGCCTCACAACATAAAATAGCACAAGGCTGTGCAGAAGGCTTTGTTTTGTTTAAGGTGCTAAGTACATAATCAGCTAACAGAAGAAAAAAACCCGTTTTTTTAATGGTATTTTGAAGGGTAAAAGCTTTTCAGTTCAGTTTCAATTCACCAGCCAAAGGAGGTGAGCAGTACAGACTGGGCACTGCTTGCTCACCTCTGGTAAAACCAAGAAAGGTTTGTCCTAGAAAATGATAACATTCCAAAAGTAAAAAAGCTGATGTCATATACACATTAAAAAAAGGAATAACACAACAAACAAACAAACAAACAAAAAAACAAACAAAACAAAAACCAACCAAACAAAACCAACAAACATGACTAACATTTAAGTTAAAATAAATCTCTCTCTGATATAGTACCACATGGGTTGTTTTTAGATCCCCACTTTAGCCTGTGAACCAGAACCACTGTTGTATTATCTTGATCAAAGAGTACTTGTACACACTTCATACCACTTACCTCTAGCTCTACAGATCGCCTGAACTGAATTCTGAGCACTTCTCTGATGGATTCACTGACATTTTGTAGAACAGCTCTTCGGGCCAGCACTGGAAATTAATGTCAGTCAGTAAATACATTTTAGCTTCATCTCCTGGGCTTTGGTGCAAAGCTGCATTTTCAATTGTGCAACGCATGAAAAAGCAGGCAATGAGATCAACTGCATCAAACGGATAAGGAGATGGACAAGGAAACAGGTAAAGGTATGGCTGTATCCTAAAAAGTGACTGTACATACAGTTTAAGGAACTCCAGGTTTACTTCCTCTCTCTTGCTTTGTTTTTCCGTATCTAATGTCTTTAGCAGTTATTCTAATAAAAGAATTTTCTGAAAAGCCACTGAGGCATTCAAATTGGATCTGGAAGTTGCAGCACATTCAGTCTGACCCGTGCACAACGAGCCTGCTGTCATAACACAGTTAAAGTTTTGTAGGCAATGCATGGAATGCAGATGAGGTCAGAAAAAAGCCACAGAAAATATGCATCTACTTTTTTCTTAAATAAAAAGTAAACAAACTTGACATTGATTACTGAAACGGATAGCCACAGAGTAAGAAACTGCTTTAAAAACCCCACATCCCTGTGGATGTCATGTCTGTTATAGTCACACTTGAGACTGTGACTATAGTCAAGGAAATAACTGAAAAAGTGTGGTGTTGTCATCCTGCATTTACTTTCCATCAGTAACTTGCCTACAAAACTAATCAAATTACTGGTTAAAAAAAAAAAATCTTCCTTATCACCAGCATAGCCAGCTCACCTTCATGTCTGGAGGATGAGATTACGCTCATTCTGCTTTACATATTGCAAGTAATTCTTAAGGGCAAAACGTGTTGCTTACCACAGAACATGCAGCACTTCTGCAGCTGCCCTGGATTAGTTCGCTGGTATTGTTTTGTTAACAAGCTAGGAAGAGGTAGGAAAACACCAAAAAAGCAAACACAGATGCTGAGACAATTAATTTTGAAACACACTAACGTCACTTTTTCTGGTTACAAACACACCAAATCCAACTGAAGTAAGTATAGGAGGAGGAAAATATAAACATACGCTAGTACGGTAAAATTATAAAAACGTTAATGAAACACGAACATTGTTTAAACCAACTCTCCTCTTTCATATTACAACATTACCTCACATGCAGGTTTTTGTTACAAACAGCAGCAAGAACTGAAAGGAGAAACTTACTCACTCAGAACATTTAATAGTTTAGCAGAACAGCACCATGACAGTAACATTCATTTACAACCCATGAAATGATAAAGCAACCTCTAATTCAGTAGACTTGTACATACACATCAGTAATTTTAGAAAACAATTTCATTCTCTGTGCAATGTAATGTGCATGTAACTCACTATCACCACAGATTCTGTTCAAGTGAATTCCATTATTTCCAAGAGTAAACGGTAAATCAATGTTTTTATGGCTGTTTGTCTAAATTTACACCATATTTCTTTCAAAGGTTCACTTAGCTAATTCATCACCTGCAATTTAGCTAGAGGGTCACATTACAGTGGCTTCTGAAAAACAAAATTAAAATGTTAGGAATATCTTACCCGCAGTGACTAAGTAAGCATCGGGAACCGTGATGTCGCAGACGTAGGGTTGCCTGGTAGTGGTCACGGCAGAGGTTACGACCACAGGTTCAGATGGAGTAGTGGTCGCCAGAGGGGTGGAGGAGAACGTCCCCAGGCTGCCTGCAGCAGTTGTGCCGTGGCCGCCCGTGGCACTGGTGGCAGTGGTCGTGGGGACAGTGGTGGGAGCAGCTGATGCATCAGTACCAGCAGTTACACTGCTTCCTGCTGGAACTTCATATCCAGTGGGAGAGCTAGAACCTGGAGGGAATTGCGTGGAAGAGAATGGCTCGGTCACAGACAGAGATGCTGTAGGAAAGGGCATTGCACTGCTGGTGTCGGCACGTGACGTCAGGTTGTTAGGGTCCGTGGGAGGAAGGGCTGTGTGGGCACTGCCCTCGCTGGGAGATGTTAAAAGCAGCGTAGGGTTAACTGTAGCACCAACATCCTCATCAGAAGCCAGGGCAGTTGAGAGCACATAAGATATATTTAAGACAGGAGTTGCCGGAAAGGTAGTTAACGAAGACATCAGATTTGTTTCATTGAGCAGGATGCTGCTGGTAAGAGACTGGGTGTCAGAAGCGGGCAGCACCAGGGTAGGAACCACAGAGTGAGAGGTGGAGAGTGAAGGCTCCAACTGAGAGGTAGCTCCTGTAACAGCTGAGGTAAACACAACTTCAGAGCCCGCTGGCAATACTGAGGGTGCTTCCAGAAACACAGATGACTCAGAGTAAAAATCTGATGACAGTGTTATTTCAGGAACATGTGCACCTGGAACAGAGGATGCATTTGAATAAAAGTATGATGTTTGGCCAAGAGGGAACTGAGAAACCTCGGCATCAGTGGCAGAGCTGATAGTGGTAGCTAACTCCCAGCTGGAAACATCCTCAGAAAGTACTGATGTCCCAGTCAACAGGGTCTGAGGTAAGAGTGTTGATAAATCACTTTGCATGACAGAGTAAGAATTTAGCATGGCTGATGATAAAGATAAGTAGCTAGGTTCAGTAGGAAATGGTGTTGATAGAAGACTGGATAGAAAATCTGAAATATTTAAAGACAGTTCTTCCCTCGTAGATGTCTTGTGAAGCAAAACCACAGATTCTGATGGCATTAATTCCGGTAACTCTGGCAAAGTTGTATGACTGACTGCAAACGATGCTACCGTCTCACCCGGGATGAAGGTAGGGTCAAACAGAACGGTGGTGGCATCAGGAAGTTCTACACGAGTGCTCGGTGTCAATGAAACGGTTTCCAGAACAGGGAGGGAAAACTGGGCAACAGAGATGTTCAGTGATGTTTCTCCAGGAAGCTGATGGTAAGAAGGAGAAATTATTATAGGTGTTCTGTTGTTAAGGACAGTGTCCATGCTGCTTAATAAAAACACGCCTGAATTAGGCATTTCTGCAAATCCTGAAGAAAATGAAACAACTGGTCTTGATGGAAAAGAAGTATCAAAAATGTCAGGTGTAGGCTCTTCTAATTCATACCCATCCGTAATTATAGTTGTAAATGGAGTTATGCCTTGTACTTCAGGGCCTTTGATGGACAAAGTTTCAAGGTAATCGCCTGAGCCCACATCATGTTCTGGGGAAAAGCCTGCTTCTGGCAGAAGTGAAACTGAGTCACAATACAGACA
Source organism: Phalacrocorax carbo (assembly GCF_963921805.1). Taxonomy (NCBI): domain Eukaryota; kingdom Metazoa; phylum Chordata; class Aves; order Suliformes; family Phalacrocoracidae; genus Phalacrocorax; species Phalacrocorax carbo. The sequence continues at coordinate 63,250,139 of NC_087513.1, read as the reverse complement.
AGAACTGTATGATCTCGTGAAAGGCACTGGACTCATGAGCTCACTAACAAGCTCCGATTGACTTGGTATTTCTGAACTGGCAGGCAAATTTGGTGTTGTACTGGAGAATTCATGTGTAAACAGGCTGGCATTAAGAACTGTATTAGAGTCCGTGGAAATGGCAGCTGAGTGACGGAGGAAAGACGCAAGTGGAAGACTAACAGGAAACAAAGCAGGCTCAGCACTGGCTGCTGAAGCCGGCGTGGCCCAGGGAATGCCTGAAGCAGGGTAGGTCCTTGGACTGAGAGTTTCTGCTGCCCTGCTACTCTCATAGGCGTAAATGTCACCATATGGGTCTGCACTCTGTGCTGTGGCATCTGGGGTCACACGGCTATTTTTATCCAGCAGCTTGAGATGAAGAGGCGACCCTTCTGAAGCAGCCCCAAAAGGCAGAGCTGCTAAACTTGCATTTATATTTTCCCGCACTGCGATTCCCGCCTCTGAAGGAATGGAAGTAAAATAAATAGCTGTATTTGGAGGGTACAACAGCAAGTCTCTGCTTGCAGTTAGCATTTCACTACCTAGTACAAAAGGCTTCAATTCTGTAAGAGTGTCACTGCGCTCGGGGACAGCGCTCAACGGAGTCTTTTGCTCTGCTGTTTTTGAGATATCATATGGTGAAAAAAGGACAGAAAATGAAGGCGCTAGCAACACAGTTTCTAATGTTTCTCCTGATGGCTCTACTGTATTAACTGAGTGATGATCTGTTAAAACTGCAAGAGACTTCAGTGGAGGAGTCCACTGTGCCTTTGGAAATGAGCTAATAAATTCATCATCACTTAAGAATGCCTCATTGCTTGTTACGGGGACATCTACCAATGGCGTACTTCTCCCTTCTGAAATCCTAACCATTTCTTCTTGGTCAAATAAAGTCACATCAAAGGGAGTGGTAACTGATGATAAAACCGTTTGAAGGAAATTACTTTCTTGGGACTCCAAAGTACTTTTTGCTAAGGCCATTTGTGTCCTGCTGCCTGATATGCTTTGGTGCACCTTTGAGTCCATTGGGAAAAAGGAAAAATTTTGCTCCTCCAAGGATCTCTCATCTAAATAAAGAGGGAGAGAGAAAAACAAAAACCAAAACCCACCAGATTAGCACAAGTAGTAAGATTGCCACGAGCAAACCTCACATGCAGTATTTTTGGAGACAACCGCCCAGGATTCAAGGGCTGAGACAAAACCTCTCAGTCCGTGAAAAACCACCATGAGCGAGTCAGCACAGACAGCAAGTTTCCCTGTGAAACTCCATTCCCTGGAAATGAGCAGGACAACGCAAGCTCCTGTCAACTCTGCACCTACTCATCTCTCTACGGCAGCAATCCAGTGAGCCCCATGGAAGGACAGAAAGTGGCTCCCTCTTACCTACACAAGGCTATAGTGCATGCCAGTTAATGGTCTCACAAAGTAAACAAATGAAAAAGGGTAACAAGGAACAATGCAGGGAAAAATTTTGCATAATTTCTGCTTCGCTTTAGTACCACTTTATTCCTCCAGTTTTATTACTTCTTAATATTAGGCTCAACAGCAGATCTGTTCTGTTTCAAGGATCAGGTCCTCCCTCTCATATGATAAATGAGTGACACTTATGAGAGATGAAGAAGGGTTCCCTTTACATAAGGCAAATGTGGACCTGATATCAACTGCAAGAATTCGCTAAGTAACAAGTCCAGTAGTTACGTCAGCCATTCATTGAAATTCTGGTCTTTTAGCACTCAGTGACAAATGGCTTCATTACACAGTTGCCATCTTTATTCACAACCTGTTGCAGCAGTACTGTATCTACGGGCCACCTGTAATAAAACCTTCACCGCTCCAGTTTGCAGAATATGACTCCAGTTTGTAGTAATAGCTGGGTTCAAACACGAAGGAGAAAAAGCTAACAATTCTCCAGATGCAAGTATTTTCTTAAAGTAAGAGTCATATACTAATATCATTTGCATAATTTGATGATAATTCCTCCTCTCTCACAAAAATGCTCTTGGGTTAGGAGATCTGTACATAAGCTTTTCCAACCATGGATGTGTTCTGCAGAGGAAAGGTTGATTATTGCTTGAGTACTTTTCTGAAATGTCAAGACTGGATTAGTAGCCTTTGGAGCGGAACGTTAAAAGGAAATCACAGAAAATTGCCACGTGATATTTTTCAAGGATACACATAAAGGCTTCATCCTGAAATTATCTATCCCACCTGATCATTCTGTTTTCATATGGCAGCGTCCAAGACATGCTGCTGGAACCTACTGACAATGCCCATTAAAAAGGCTGGGGGCAGACGGGAATCCCACTCAGTTAAACCACCAGGGATCAGTTTAAAATAAAAACGAGCATACACGGTATGAAGTGCCAGACGGTGATACAGTACACCGCTCCACTGTAACTACGTTTGTCACTCTTTAGAGGATGCCTTAAACTCAGTAACCTGTGGTAGATCTTGCATGAATAGCTCACCTCTCTGTTATGCAGTGTTATCAGGCTAACAACGCTTTCCAAAGGTGATAAACTGCTGTACTCAGCCCCTCCTCCCTGCTCTGTTTGCTAAATTCCTTGGCAAAATTTTTCACATATTGACATACAGACTTGATAAATTTTGAATCTGCTGATCTGAAAAGCACAATTACAAGAATTAATGCACAGAGCTCATACCACTGTACCACTAGTCACGCCTCATCAAGTGAGTGCTGTGATCATACTCTTTATTTTACAGATCCCATGCACAATGTTTTGCAGCATAGCAAATACCATTCTCTCAAGCAGTCTCAATCCATTTTTTCCTCCTGAAACTCACTGTAGGCTTTCCCAGATTTATGCTGCTTAGTTGTGGTATGATGATAAAATATACTGCCTTACAATGCTCTCAAGGCAAAAAAAAAAAAAAAAGAAAAAAGAAAATGAAAGAAAAAAACTGGTACGCTCTTGTAAAAGCTATATAAGACAAATACCTACGTCCATCCTTGACTTATTCCATGGAGGTCAGCTGTTTGAACACAGCACAATGCAGCCAACATGGAATAACAGCTTTCACAAGCAGTTAACATGGGCACCAGACAAAGCCGTTTCTAGCAAGCATGGAACCAAAACGTAGACGCTGAGGCAGCTCTCTTTGCTGACCAAAAGCTGTTCAATGTCTTCTCCTCACTAAAAGTCTCCCTAGCCTCACTCCTTACTTTGACTTAGGCTTCCAGCCTTCATTTTTCTCTTTGTAACACTTTGAATAAGCAGGGAGTTACAAAAGGTAAAGACTTTCAAGTCTATGAAATAAACATTACCAAAATGAACCACTTCTCTGCCTATACACATGCACAATTCCTTTTAGCCAGCCCCGTAAAACCCTGCACACCTCGATCGCACTTTGGACACCTAGCACTTGCTTACAGTGAATTCAAAATTGCAGGCAAACATGCTAACAGATAACTTTCTTCTTGTTCAACACAGATTCATATTACAAATCCCTGTGGCAGTTGTGTTAGCTTGAACACAGTAACCGTGGTAAATGTGGAATTGGTATACATGACAGTTAATACAGCTGGCAAAGATGAATACGTATTAATTAGTAACTGCACTTTTGATCACATCTCCACAAATCTTTGACCCAAAGCTAGAGATGATTCCACAAACAAAATAGTTTCACTGCCTGTGCATGCCTATGCTGTGTATCATCATCTTCCTTCACCCATAAAGAGCTTCCTTTATCTTTGTTCAGTGTCACAATGCAAGATCCTGCTGGAAGTGACTGCACATCAGTCACAAAAAGGTCTTCTGAAGTGAAGAATTGTACCACCGTGAGATGTCCAATAGACCTGTGTAAGAGGTGAGGACAATCTTGGCTTTAAAGTCATTCTGACTTTAGAATTAGATGTTTCTTAACAATCTGCTGATATTTTTTCCTTAGAAGACACAAAATAATAGTAATATAGCTATTTTATCATACACCTGTGCCTCTTAATGTAAAGAATCTTGCCACTGATGCCAGGAAGGAAAGAACACAACTACTGAAAAAGAGGTTTCATCTTTTTAAGGAAAACATACCATGTCTTGAAAAAGTTACAAGCTATAAGCCAAGGTAAGAGTGTTGTTACGTGAGGCAAGTGGAGTGGGAAAAATTCATTTGTGCGTACAGGATTGTGAAACAACCCGCCAGCAAGTTCGCAAGCCAACGTTCCATGCTATTTGCTTTGCTTAGCGTTTTAGAAACAGGGAGCATTAGTGACATGCCATTAATAATACAAATTATTGTTTTCTGTCATCTCCAGAAGAACAGCGTACTACTTGAACACTGCTTGTCAGAACCATGCGTGCCTCTCATGGTGAGCAGATGGGACACGCAGCAGATGTGCCCGGGAGCAGCCAGACAGCCCACAAAGAGAAAGGAAAAGCAGAGGAAAAAGGGAAGGAGATGAAGGCCCACCACGGCATGACAATCACGCCCTCATCAGTGCAGAGCAGCCGCTCTGGCTATACCGTGGGACAAAGAAAGCAGACAGATTGCACACGTTCTGGTATATCTCAGTGCCACGACTGCACAAAGCTACTGATGCGTATCAATGCTGACTTGTTTGTTTGCACAGCTGCTGTTGTTGGGTGACAGTTTCACCGTCCAGCAACTGTACTGCCGTTGAGCTATGCAACGGTGACAGGATGACAATCAGACAAGCCAAACTCCGTCCGCCAAGCCGGTAACATTATGAAAAAGAACAGATAGCTTAGGAAGCAAAGCTGTGATCCAAAGCTACAGCAAAGGGGAGGAAAGGCGAGCACTTGTGGCAGGGGCCAGGGGAGGCACAGATGGCACCAGTACAATGCCTCAGCTCAGACAGTGACATTCGGACATGGCAGGAGTGACAGCATAGGAAATGTGCCTACGGGCTTGGGGTGACGAATTCTGCTGCTTCTGCTGCCCCCAAAACTATTAAGAGTCTGAACGAAATTCACAAGTAATGAAACCTGTCACTGAACACAACGAGCCCTTCAACTGCCAAACCTGTATTTACAGAAGCACGGCCGTGCACTGCCAACGCTGGTGCAGGCTTGTGTGAATTTGGGAAGGGTCACAACACCAGCACGGCACTTTCCCATGACTAGAGCAAAGGACTGCTGCAGTCTATAGGCTTCTTTGGTGACAAAAATATAGTGTGTTGGCTTGCCAGAAAACTGTGTGTGTTCGTAAACCAGGAACTGGACTAGGCATTTTTCCAGAAAGCAACTAGAGTGATGTAGTTTTTAATCCTTCCTGTAGCTGCAGTGCTGAAAAGTAATGTCTGTTCTCTATTCTACAATAAAGTAAAAAAGGATGATTGATTTTTCAGATATACATTTGTAATAATGCATGATATATTAATATGCTTTCAGATTTTTGTATTTCATTTATTTACTATACTTTCATGTATTTTTAAAATGCAGGATCCAAGATGTAATCTCACCTCTGCCACTGATCTCTCATGTGACTTCAAAAAAGTTGCATAACTGTTCTGCACTCTGCTATTAAAATGTGGCAATTGTACACTATCACGACTATCAGTATCTTTTAAAATGTAAGTAATTTCTTATATTATGATGATGTTAAATTCTAGATGACAGGTACAGGCATGACAACAACTAATACAACGGAGAAGTCTCTACTTGTGATAGAACTAAACCTTGATAACAGAACTAGTAATTTTTACTCTATTATTTTTTAGAAACTAAGTAACAGCTAATAAAGTTTGCAAACATCAGAAAGCACCAGCAGATTCGCAGCAAACTAGTTCAAAACTTACATCACTTCAAACAAAAAGACCATCTGTGTACTCACATCACTATCTACAAAATTAAATTTTAGTACCTTTAATTTTTTAGGCAATAAGAAAAATTGCTTTTTCATTGCTGCCCATTGTTTCAAACAGAAGTGTTTTAGGTAGAGAGGCAACCAATGCTAAGTGCATTCTAAATATTATGGGAAAGTTCCTGTTAATTAACTAGATAACAACAGTTCCCAAATTATTAAAATTAAAGCTATAAAGTCAATAGAAACATTCACCACTTAAATGGCTCCCTGACTATGGTGTAGAGTAGCACATCACATTTAAGGGAAGCTTCTAACAACTTTTTTTAATTTTACTTTTTCTTTGAGAAACAGAACGTAAGAAATTGAAATAACTGAACATAGCGTAGGACAAGACCACCCACGGGTAGAGAGAATGATAGGTGCAAACGTATCTGAAAAAAACTAACTCTTCCTCATACGGCTTAACACTTAACTTTCCAATTTATTTAACAGCATTTAGTTCAGCTTCCATCAAAAAGAGTTTGTATGCATTAGGTCACTGCAAAAAATTTACACAGTTCTCTTGTGTAAGCCTCTAATTAAATTTCTTAGGTGTCTGGCTTTTAGGGAAATACCAGTCACAGAAGCATGTGCAACTGAAAACCTGTCTGCTTTCCTCTATAAGAGGCATTAAGCATGGATTGAACAGTGACAGTAATCACCCCTGGCACACAAAAGGCCAGGAGAGGAGGGGATGGGGGCCTGCACCTTTCCTCCCTTCCCAAGCTCCAGCTCCCAGCTCCTCTGTGGGGCTCTGGGCAGATTTTGGCAGCTTCTGTTCCCCAAAGCACATACGGCCCCCATGCCCAATGCTCCTCCAGGGCAGCACACACTTAGGCTGTCCGAGGGACACAAATCATCTGGAGTCCTAACAGCCGTTTCCCGAAGATGTTAATTTTCTTGTTGTAAAAGATCAAGAATCTCTCTCATCATTCACCACACGCACTTATGAATTTTAACTAATTAAGCTGCCTGTACCACCTGAAAGGCTAAAAGAGAAAGTAGAGAAATAAAAACCGTATGCTAAGCCCTGGCACTCTTTTGCACTGCAGTTGAAGATACAAGTTTCTTAACAAATAGAAAAACTTGTATTAAGAGAAAAAAATAATAGCGTTAATAGGAAGCATGCAACGTGAGTGCCTACGTACACGCACACTCACTTTTGCACACTTCAGGTTTCAATACATAGCCAAGAGAGAATAGCAACATCTTGAAGTCATTCTTCATCCACATGCAAACAGATGTGGTTCAGCTGCTGCCCAGGTGCAAGTATAGAAGAAACTCCCCCTCCTGCACAGAAATGAGCTACAAGATTCCATTTCTGCATGAGGAAAAAAGATGCACCAAAGCACAAAGGGAAGCAAGAGGCAAAGATAAACCTTTGCTTGCTTGCCAGCAGAGTTGATTAAGACTTTGTACAGAGAGAGGTTTAATAGAAGGCAGTCTAACTGCATTTCATACCTGGGTCAAAAAACACATCATGACACTCCTTATCAAGTATTGCATTTGAAAACCAATGCCAATGAACCTACAATACCAGGTACTAGCATTTATGTTTTCTTACTTATCCAACATTGTTTTTAAAAAAAAAAAACAACCCAACACTCAAAACTTCCTTTAGGAGACTCTTGCCGGTAACCATCATGTTGAAGAGCTGTGGGCAGTCTGGGATCCCAACTTCCACTGCATGGCCAATGGAACACTTCATCAGAAAACTTGCAATCTATGTTCTGAACCAGGAATCTTCCTAACATATCTGCTGCTGAGGCAGAACAGGACCCTCCAGTAGTTTATAGTAAATGGTAGATTAAAAGAAAAAAAACACAGCTTCTCTTTAGTACCACTGTAACACATCCTGTTTTGCACTAAAGAAAGCAAAAACCTTGCAACCCAAGTGAATTTTTTTCTAACACAAAAGGTAACAGCACACCAGCAGATCAGGCAGTAAGGGCAGGAGAGCACGCAGGTGGGGAGAGAGAGAACAACCCCACTACCCACTCCGTAAGCCCAAGCACACAGTGAGATCCACCCCCCAAACAGTGTTATTACCTTTGAAAAACCACAACTTTGCTAAGAAGTGGGCTGGGAACAAAACCCGTGCACAGAACAGTCTGTCATGCCTACACAACACCTGCAAAACCAAACGATACAGAAATCCTCACTCATGGAACTGCATAAAGCTCTTATGGCACCAAGATGCCTTGAGCTGACAGCTCCTCTCTAAAACTTCTCTGAACAGAGATACCCGAATGCAGAGGTGAGAAAGCAAATTAGCCATGACAATTCACACCATTTTGAACATCTCGGGGGAAGAAACGCTGATGTTTCCCATACAGAAGCCTTCTATGGCCATTACGTGTTCCTACAGACCATCACCCACAGCAGAGGAAAGCAACGGCTCATGCAGAGCTCAGTGCTCTAACATGACCAGCTGGCTGGCCATGCACGCACACGCACAGAAAACTGCAACTCAAATGGTAGTTCAAAGTGTAGCTTTTGCTGGGAGCATTCACGCTTTTTTTTTTGGCATTTAGTTATACACGACATCATCATGTGAGAAGCCATATGTTAGGGATAAAGTACACACAAACTTGAATTGGCTTTACAAATGTTAATTCTAAGGAAAACTCTGATCAGATTTGCTCATCATAACCAGGTCACATTTTTAAGAAGAAAAAGCTTTCTTTCCCCCTTTATTTTTTAAATTGCTCTCCACACAGCAACTTGATTTTTCGTCTCTAAAGAGCCAGCGTCAGTTTTCATCCAACCACATGGTTACTGAGCAGCTTTCTGTTTATGCTCAACAGTGCAACATCCTCCAGAACGCAGATCCTGGAAGCTTTTGAAAAGACCAATTAAACTTATATTAGCCTCTCTTTTGTGCAGATGACATATCAGTGAGTAGTATTTTGCACCCAATGCATACAAATACTTTTAGCAAAAAATACATCCTTAAAACAAAATAATTTTTAATTCTTAAATTGCATTATCACTACAAAATGTCTAGAAACAATGAAATGACAGATAGCCTGAAGACAAGAGTAACTGCCTAATTAAAACAGAGCCTACGCTGTATCCTAGTAACCCAGTTATCCACAGGGGCTCTCTTCATTGACACATATCCTAACTGTGCCGTGCTGACAAAGGAAAAATACCCTTGACTGAGCTTTAAGTTGTTCAGGTCAGCAGACTCATTACTCCAAAATCATATTACTTCAAGGAATAAATGAAAATCACAACCTGCAACACCTAAAAGCAGCTCCATTTGAGAAGTTAATTCACAGGACTTGACATAAAGCATAATGAAAAATCTGAAAAGACAAGATTTTCAACAGGCGTAGTACCATCACTCTGTATCGAACTCACAAGACAACAACTTCATTGCTCCAGGGCCAGATCCTAACAATATGCCTGTACATGCTTAATTTTTCAAACAGCTATACGTGCATAAGCAAATAATACTGAAAAGCTCTTGCACACAGTTGGCTATGAAGGCATTTAGTGGTACTTGCAGCATGTATCACTCAGCAAATCAAGTCACATGAGAGAGAATCTGTCAATGCATTTTCACAGGAAAAGGAGATTTCGCAGAAAAGCTGAGAAAGAGAACAGAACAGTTCCAGCTACCCCAGCTTTTGGGCCTGAAACTAAGCACTCAGCAACAGCTGAAAACATCAAAAGAAAAGGGACATACAAAGAGATGGAACAGAAGTTCAAGAAGTACTCACTTTAACTAGACGTTTCAAATAAGTTACCTAACATTTCTCTTTATGATGCATGCGTTAGTGGCCTTGACCTCACTTGGAAAAAGAGAAATCTGAAAAAAGCCAAACCTGTAATAAAGAGAGTCACTACCTAATACTAAACAGCAAACTTCCGCCATAATTTAGACCTACAGAATTTCCAGAAGACAATCCTGGAAGAAGAAAGAAGGCAACACAAGTATTATTTCAAATAATAAAAAAAACCCAAACAACCACCACCACCAAACAAATAACCAAACCAGGAAAAAAAAAACCCAGCCACAAAACCCCCACATACTTTTCTGCCCCTTCCCTGTAGGGCTTAGGCATCCACTGCACAACATATGCAAATTCAATGCAAATATCCTTATTAGAGATTCTGGAACTGCACTAGTTTTAAGAATACTTACAATATCAAGTAGTATGTTTTCTTGTGCAAGTATCAAGATTTAGCAAGCAATTCTGGTCTTTTTTTCTCTTCTCCTTAACATCATCCTCAAGACAGCAAAGGAATCACAGTTGCTAACATCTTGAGAAATGAAACTTGCCCAGAGCCTTTTCTTCTGTGTCCCTAACACAATGCAACAGGCCTAATCACTGCTCTCAAAACACTCTACTGGAAACAGGTTATCCTGGGCTACTCCCATCTAAGCTTTCAGACCTGGGGCCAAGTTCAGGACCAACACAAATTAGTTCAACCCTACCAGCTCCAGCAAATTTGCATGATCTTTTCCCAGCACTGAAGTTTGTGCTGTGAGACTACAAGTTATCGGCCACAGAATAACGCCCAAGATATTAAGGTGTGAGTCTTCCGTTTCTTGGTACGCTTAGTCTCTCAAGATGTATGTGGCTCTCCAAACTCCAGAGCGAGAAGCTGTGGATACTGAAGTCCCCAAGTCGTGGTAGTAAAACCACCCTGTAATAAGAGCTGCAGTTTCTGCACGGACCTACAAACTTCATAGCCTCAGTTAACAACAGAAACAAAAGAACATGTAAATAACATGTTGTTAACAAGAGTAGCAGAAATAAATCAGAAAATGATCTGCTGTAGGGAACAATGAATATTTAGATAATTCAGAAAAGTATCTAAGGAGAGTATTCTTACTAGAAATACGTATAGGAGAACCAGAAAGGTAACAAAACAACTGTAAAGGACAGAAAAATATATGGAAGTAGAAAACATTACATAATCTTACTTTATGAAGCAGTCTTCTCACAGCATTTTTTACAGGAGCAATCTCTCTTCTGTAACATCACAAAGTAAAACTTCCTGATTAAAACATTGGGAAATATACTACAAAGCCAACAACAACAATGACGAGAGGCAAGGAATCTTCTCTTATCAAAATTTAATGCACAAACCCAAAAAACTTGCTGGGAAACAGATCGGTTAATGCACCCTTCCCAAGCAAGACTACTAGCAGAGAGCAACTGACAAGAACAACTGAGCATTAAAGAAACTGAACAGCCACAGCCCAGCCACACTAGCCTTGGAAAAGACTTTTTTGTTATAACTGACATCTGTAAGTGGCACGAAAGAAAATCTATTTTTCTGAGAGCAATGAAGAGAGAAGGAGGTGGCCAAGGCATCATGCACATTCAGGTAACAATAGCCAAACTCTGCCACATTCAGTAATAATCATTGCACGCTTGTCACCTTGGCTGCCAAAAGCATCCCATTATTAGACTTTTCGAGAACCTGTAGTACAGCACCATGTCAGCTTGGCTGTGAATTGTTGTCAAAGCAAATGATGACACTGAAGAGACAGCCCTTTTAAGTCCTTACTATGACCCTTCCTGGTTCTTAAGCTCCCTGAATCATCCCTTCACTTCTCCATAGGCTCTACTGTGTAAAGTTTGCATGAGGTTGCAACCTACCTCCATTACTGTTCAGTAAAGCTACAGGCCCAGTAGTCGGTGAGGAGTTATAAATTAAAGCACATACTGATTAAACACAGATCTATATGCCCTACTCCATCTATCACAGATGGCACTGTTAAAGGTATTATCCACTGAAAAAAACTGGGTTAGAAGCTCCTCAGGTGGATCTCCCATCTGTTTAAAACCATGCTAATTCCCATGCACAATGGAGAAAGCAACTGGGAAACTGGGTTGAGATGCATTCTGGCTGCAGAGTCTCTAAGACAGTGTTAAAAAAAAAAAACAAACCCCAAGAACAGTAAACATTGCTCTCATGAGAAGAATACAGGCTTCTCTTGAATTCAGACCTTGGTATTTCTTTTGAGACTATCTGATCTACATTTTCAGAACAACCTAGAAGTTTAACCCAGTGAAATGTTTGAGTTACTTCACTTTGTGGGACTCTCAGGACAGTACACAGTATTTTTGGAAGCTGAAACAGATACGCCTTAGACTCTGAAATGAACTTAGAAGTGGGGCTTTTCATTTATGATGTTGTCAATAGCTTCAACCTATCTACTTAAAAATATCACCACACTGAACCTGGTGAAGCATCAAGTTCCTTTCATATGTGGTACACCTCAGGACGGCACACTATGTTTGGAAGCTGAAACAGCTACCCATTGGATTCTAAACTGAATTTACAAGTTGGGGGCTTGATGTCATGAATAGCTTTAACCTTCCTACTTGAGAAATATCACTGCATTGAAACTGGGCCTCTGCAGTGTGAATGGGGCTGCCAGTGTTGTCTCCACAAGGTATCACGCATTTGAAGCATCTCCTTTCCCTTTCCAAAATATTCCAAGAGGAAGGAAGTAATTCAGTTACACCTTTAATAAGGGAAAAGGCAGAACTGTAGGTAAGCAAGAGTTCAGTTTTATCAGGATCACGACACGAGTTCTAAGAATAAAAACACAAAGTAGAGGCAAGGCTGGTGCACATTTTTAATTTGCATATATAAGCAAATAGATATGATTTTCCAAAAGGAAGAACAGATCCCTTTCTGATCAAACACAGAGCTATTCTCCTTTATTGCATGCTTAGTACAATTTAAAATAATTGTAGGATTCTTCTGGTTTGGCTTTTTTTTGTTTGCGTTTGTTTGTTTTTTCTTTAATCAGTTTATGCACATCACAATGTCTCCAAACAATAAAAATTAAATGAGAATGACTGCACATGTTAATAGCTATTTTTACTTTTATTCCAAATAATGTTAAAATAAACAGTATCATTGGATAAAGAAATAACACTGATATCATTGCCATAGTGTGCAAGTTTTAAGACATTTACTGTTCAGAAGAATTCTATCTGCAGTGAAACAGGCTCAAAAGAATGGGAAAAGAAATACACTAACCTTCTCTATTAAGCTATCAGTTACTCGATATGGAGTATTTAAAAGGTACATAAATGTTGCCTGACACACCCCTTCTAGAGCTGGAGAATCCACTCCTGCCTTAAAGGAAAGAGTCAGCTAGAGAACAGCACATTAGGTATAACCAGACATACTCTTAAGAGCTGACCCTAGCACGTCTGTGTTGGGGTTCTTCCCCTTTCTTAGGTGGAAGAGCTGAATTAAAGATCCTGGCTGACTGTTGATACATTCTTCTCCTAATATACTGAAAATAAAATTCTATCAAGAAAAAATACTTTCCTATGGAAAAAGAAGAGCCTCCAATAAAAGAGGATAAGGTCTTCCATATTAAGCTGATTTCAATTATTTAAGAGGCTGCATCATGCATATGGCTATTTTCTTCCCTTACAACAGCTCAGCCTTTCTCAAGTCAGACTGCTTAAGTGCCCACGATCAAAAGCGGCCAGTGTTTCTGGATCAGGTCACAACACACGTCGTACTACTATGCCATGTATAGCCAAACTAGTATAAAATTTTTATTTATGCTAAAGGAAAAGCAGGTCAGTCTTACACAAATTACAAGCTACAGTTTATTTCACTCCCTGTGGTTTCAAACCCCCCTCCAACAAACAGCCTCTTGGGAATGGACTTCTAGCCTAATTAACTGCAATATTCCTACTACCCCACTAACACTCACTTGCTATAAGCTGACCTAATGCAGAGGCTGGCAGGAGTAGTCACCTAACACATCCTTTCTCCACTTCCCAGATTGAAAAAAAAGCACTTCAGGGAGGGTCATCCCCCCCCAGTAAGTATAATAAATCATTCTGGGAACACAAGGAAATTTCTATTTTCTTTTTAAGTGGACCAGATGGGGCTTAAAAAGGTCTAAAGAAGTAGTGATTTTGGAGTACATGAGCTTGATTATCCTTTGCTTTTAACGTTACACAGGTATTCACACATCTGTAAAATGCTGTTATCCTAACCTGGGGAAGTCTGCACACAGAAAATAACTGCCTAATGGAATTCAGTCCATTAACGAATATTGGTCCAATCTAGGAAAAAACACGGTACAGAGAGAACCTGTAATTGAAAACAGAAAATGTACTGTATTTAAACATTCCCATTTGCAATGATCTGAGCCTTGTTCAACCTTTGGAGTAAGATTTTTTTTCTGTGCAGACATTTTCCTGCAGGGCCAACATTATACAGCATCCAGCACAGTGGTACAACTGAGTGTAGCCCCTCCAGTGCAGTCCTGTGCAAAGCACTTTGAGTGATGTAGGAAACCGAGTGCTCCTTGCCCAGCTGACTGCACAGGGTTTTACAAACAGGTACGAACGCCAGTCATTTGTCTCACACTGTGATATTAAAAAAAATAAACAAAAGAGCTTTACATGTGACTTTGCCTGGGTTTGGATGCTGTTCTTAAAGAAAAACATGGTCTAATTCTAAAGAATCCAAAGAAGAGTACAAGAATGGACAGAGGCTCTCTAATGAGGAAGCAGCTGAGATGATGTTGGGATTAATCATGCTAAAGGAAAAGTGGAAGGGAAAGTACATAATAAAATGTGCCAATTGCTTTTAAGCACATGTAAAGTTATAGCAAAGTGAAATAATCTCTATTCCACATCTATACTGGACAGCTCAGCAGTCCTAGTAGCCATTAGGATGAGATTTCCAAAGATCAGTGCTGCTCTGAATTGGAAAGGATTGCTCCAGATGGTCCAGGAGTCTCCATCACTGAAGGTCTTTAAGAACAGTTTAAACAACCACATCAGGAACGATAGTTACAGCTGATTCTTTCTTTGAAGCTTTGATACTTTTTGAGACCTATTTCCTCTGATCCAGGCTGTTCAGATGCACTGCAGAGGGAAATCAATGTCACATGTGTTTTTAAAAAAAATTGCAGGACTAAACCTTCTGTGCCATTTCTCATATACAGCAAAGCAGTTTTAAAGAAAGTAAATAAATTGTGTTCATGAATATCCAAACTTTCCTGCCTCTTGAGAAAAGAATTTCTCCAGGATATGTTAAATTAAATATATTAGCTTATATATAGTCAATTGTCACCATAAACATGATGTTGGCAAGGAATAAGTCAACTAACACACTTAAAGGTATGCTGACCAGGGACTGTAATTGGTGATTACATGGAACTCCATAATCCTAACTAGCAATTAGTTGCCAGTGAGTAGTAAGCAAAGCGCAGACTACTCTCTAAGAGCAACAGAACATGTTCTGTATTCAGCTGGATAAAAGCATACACAAACTAATTCACACCACTGAGGACCTGGCAGTAAAAGGACTGGTGTCTGAAAGCAGTATGTGTATGACTTCGCCACCAGTTGTGCATCCTCTGTGGTAAATGTGTTATTTACAGTATCTCTAAACCATCACAGAACCCGTTATAGGAGCACAACTTTAGCTATACTGTCAAGGACCTTTCTCAAGTGAGGCAAACCTCCAAATTCTCTCTCTTCCCTTCCAGCATTGCCCATTTGCTTTCAAAGGCCAGACTGTTCAGTCCTTGATTACAACTGGAATAAAAATAAAGTCAAACGTCCTGAAAGACTTAAATGAACAGAGTAGTATTTGCACCTGTAAACAAAACACAGCCAATGTTCAGCTCCCCAAAAAATGTTTCCACATCTTCCTGCTAGCAGGAGAAAGGAGGAAGAAATTTTAACCCGTTCCTTAGTTACAACAATAAACATTTTAAAAGCACTGCAAGTACAAACACCTGTAAAATTGCAGTCAAGGAAGTCATCCCCATCACAGACACACACCACTTTTTACTTCAGGAGGCTATTTCACCCTCTCTTTCACTACCCTGCTGCTTCCCACAATACCTACATCAAGAATAAAACCAAAGCAATGAAAAACTGTATTCTGAGCTGCTTCAGACTCCTACAGCTAGCAAAGAAGTTTCTTCAACAACCTAGGCTGTGGTTATGTGCCACTGTACTTCAAGACTTACTTGCGCCTCCAAAACTACACACATTTTTTCAACTAGTGCTGCCCCGCTAGCTGAGATTAAAAGCAAAGCAGGACAGTTCCCGCTGCTGTGGAACGCTTTAAATTCCTATCACCGCTGACAACAATTGTGTAAGAGAAAGCTGTGAGCATATACTGCGCACCGGACTGAAAATTTTTCGCCAAACTCATACTATATGACACTTCCACCTGAAGAAGCTCAGATGAGAAATGGGAGAAATGGGCACGGACAGCTATGCTTCTGTGCTGTAGGGTCAAGGCTCTGGTGCCTGCAGCAGTGCTGGATATTTCAGCCTCAGTTAGGAAGGCAAGAGAGGCTGCTTTTTATATGGAAGTAAAACTAGAAGAAAATCTATACATGCCTTGCCCTTAAAGATAGAGCTGTTCTAGCACCGCCGTCCTAGGATGGAAGACAATTCTGTGATTCTGTTTGTATCCTCTAGTATACGTTACCACCTGACAGGTAGAATAGTTAAACTGGGAACTCTTGGAGATGCTTCTAGTTACAGTACATGAAAGATATTTTGCTGTTACTTGCTGTTTTGGGGCACCATGTACAAGCCCCTAACAGAGATTCAGACTCCAGGCCCTGGCAACACCTGCTTCACAAAAATTACAGTAAGTGCTGGTAGGAGTTTTGCCTCAGTTGTCATTTTCTAAATTAAATTTTTTTTAAATTACTGAAACTAGACCCAAATGATTTTTTTCCTAACTCCTTATTCTCCTTCCCTGCAAAGTTAACTACTTGGCACCACTTCAACCCAAAATAATCTTAGATTTTATTCATTCACGCACATACACACACTCATTCTTCATTAATTAGGGTTTGGAAAAAGCTAAAATCATACGGCCATGTAAGCTTCCTACAGATTCAAGAGCAACACAGATTATTTCCAGCAGCATTTTCCATTTTGGCCCATCAGATCACTGAATCATTTAACCTGCAAGTGGTTTTGCTTATTATACCTCCAGGTGAATGACACAAAAAAAGGCCGAAACACTCAGTACCAAACTCAGCTAAGAGATGCAAGCAGTAGTGGTCCCATCCAAGAAAACTTCACTTTAAAATACATAGCCAGGTCTAGTATACATTTCAGTCAAACTACAACCTGCTTAATTAAAAAAAACAAAAAAGTTTATTAGCACAAGTATTCACGAAGCCAGAGTACAGCCATCTTCACAGGCAGCTAAGTCACCAAAGCACCCATTATAAGCTTCCTTGAGACCCTCAAGGTTGAGGCATCCCTGTAATTACCCTTGTAATCTTCTTATGTGCTCAAAAGTCTTTGCTAACACACACACAAAAATTACTTTCGCATATCTTGTCGCACTAACCTTAAAACCAGTAACCACACTTTGTGGGAAAGGACCAGTTATCCTTTTAAGGGATAGGAGAAAAGCATTAAAATCCAATGCACTACCAGCAGCTCTAGTTTTAGCAGTTTCCATGCCCAGAGCCATAGGATGTGCCTTCCTGTTTGCCAGGTCTCTGAGATGTCCCATTAACACAAACCCCCTTAAGATGAAAGCAAATGGAAGGTCTCTCATGCCATCAAAATATAAACAGTTAAAGATCTGGGGAAAAAAAAGGTGAAGAGAACATTAAAAACATATACACACACTTACATATATGTATTAGATCTAATATATACATACGCATAAGTCCATAATAGATCAACATGTGTATGTTCTAGATCAGTTCTAAGGGTCCTCCCTCCTACTCAGCTGACCTTAAAGTGGTGGTATTTTCCCAATTTCATAGCCTGAGACTCTGTAGTATCTTCAGACTGTCCTCACACAATAGACCAAAATACAGGGACTCACATAAAGCTTATATCCAAGCTCTGCTGTGATTTAATGGAGACTTAAATCCTCACCTCTGCCTCTCTCTTCTCCCTCCCTCCAGTTCCCCAGAAACATAAGGTAGGATGAAGATCTTAATGTTCTTGTGAAGATTTCTAACACCCTGACCCATATTTAAAAACTAAGGGCCTTTGTGCATAGTAGGTGAAATGATCACCTTAAGGAAGGGTACAAGAAAACCAGCCAGAAATCACGATCGCAGGCATGTAAAGCATGCTGTTCCTTCTGTCAGTAGGAGGCAGCAGTGGAAAAAGGGCACTTTGAGGACGACACTTCCCAGCCCAGTCTCTGGGAAACATTGCAGATGCAATGTTCTGCACAGACTATAACCTAAAACACACTATATTAAGCCTGAATTCCTGAGTATGGAGTATGTTATTCTACATTCTGACCTCTCCAGTAACTTCTGAATCCAATGGCGAATTCAAAAAATACTCAAGTCTAGAAACTCAGAAATAATTAGTTTTATTCGTATTTCATGAGCATAAACATCTGAGATGAGGGAAGAAGTATAAATTAGGCATTCATCTGCCCTTCTCGCCACTGAGTGAGGCTCAGACAGAGCTCAGCTTCTAGCATACCTTTTGGAAGCAGCTGGTTAGCAAAATTCCATATCCACAGCTCCAGACATAGCACCACACATACTGCTTCTTGCCCAGTACAAATATCTTTTTGACACCGATCTGCTGTTACTGCCCTAGTTGGACAGAGATGGAGGGAGGAGAGGGAAACAGGACACTACTGTCAAGGCACTGGGATTCATAAATTCTGCCCATCATGGAATTTATTTTAGCCCAAGTTGTCCTTCCATCTACCCACCTAGTTCTGTTCTGTGCAGAAATACCAAAATCCACCTAGTCACGACAGGAGTTTTCAAATGGCTGCACAAAACGCTGAGTCTAATCACTTTAGAAAATTAATCCTTCTTTCAAGTTACCTGTGCATGCGGATCGAGAAGCCAAATACTTTCAGATGCAAAGCTCAACCTGGCAAACAATCCAAATGTCCAACGCAAACAGAAGATTCTTTTTTTCCCCCGTCAATAAGATAAGAGGTGATTGTGTTTTCCCCAAATAATTATTCACTTGTTCGGTAAGTAAAAAGATTAAAGCAATTGCTTGACAACAATGATAACACTATGAAACTGCTACGTTATTCCAACTCTGACTTCTGGTCCCATTACAGAAAGAGTCCACTTCACATGCAGACAATGATGGCAGCCCTACAGCAGATTCCACATTAGTCACAAAAAACTTTCATCCTAAGATGATCTCCTTTGATAGTCCCCTCTTCCACTAAAACTAATTCCTGTATTTCAAGGAAATCTGCCCTTTTCTAAATCCTGTTTCCGGCTCTAAATACTGCAAGAACTTCTTGAGAATAAGTATTGTTTCCTTCTGGTTTTAATAATGGAATGCTAATGTGCAACTACAGCATTGCCTGCACTTCAGTCTGCAGCTTGAAGTCCTCTGAAGAATGAGGTCCTCTTTCACTCTTACTGAACATTTGCTTCACTTCATGAAAGAACTAATTTGATTAACACAAAAACGTAAAATCAGTTTCTTATCAATGGGAAGGAAGTAGAGCTTATGTTTTATCATATAGGGTTATAAACTAAAGAGGTAGAACAGACTGAACTACCATTATCGCTTGGACTGAAGGCTGGAGTTACTGAGGACTAGGTACATGCAGGTCTCCATGAGTCAGAGATTTAAGTAATCCATGAGTCAGATTTAAGTAATAGCTGGGAACAGAACACAGCACTAGGCACTAATCAGAGCATTGCATTCAGTATCACTCACGACAAGAGAAAAGGATATAGGATGTGCATCTTCATTATTCTCCGAAGTCTTTTTGCCCCAAATTTATGTGCACAATTAAATTATGCATATATTCATGCATTTAAGTTACTTAATGATCTGTCTTAGAAAAAACTCTAATTAGGCTTAGCAGTCCTCATCAGAGAGCTGTCAGTTCTGGATACTTAAAGCAGCATATTATTTCACATCTGGAAGTTAGTCCTCTTAGCCTCTAAGGATCAGAAATTTTACCTCTATTTCCAAGCCGTAAGCTAAAATTCTGCACAATCTGTCATGGGATCTAGATAAATACATCAAGCAGGCCAGATCCGGCCTAAAGGCAGGGCATTCAGCTTTCCTGCTTATGCTACATCTGGCTCAGTAACTCAAACTTCATTATGCACAGGTTAGACTGGAACTGACAGAGACAGTTTGGGGGGGGCAGAAATCTAAAATCTTAGGGTTATTTTCCCAAACCAAGTCACTGTACATGCAAAAGATTCAGTTGGGAGCTATATAAAAAAAAACCAGAATAACCACCATTATTTTACCAACGTCATGTCAGAAACCAGGCTGCCAATACGCTAAGCAGCACAACTAAATTAACCCTTGAAAAGAATGTGCTAAGACAGGGGAGAAAGGAACATACCAAACCTCTGGTAAGCATCTATTTAGAAAGAAAATGTTTTAATATAAAACAAGGCCCTACCAGGAAAAGTTACATAAAACAGCCCTAGAACTGTCTGTTATACTATCTAATTACTCAGAAAATGATGCTGGTTCAGCACTATGACTAAGCAGTGCAATGATCTTTTCTGTCTCTCTCAAAAAAAGTAGGATTCGGCAGTCACCAGTTGCCTGCTAGCTCAAAGAGAACTTTGATGAGCACGGCATCCAAGAATTCTCCTGTGGTGAACCTTCCATCCCCTTCATCCCAGCAGTAATTTAATTCCCATACGGTATTAGAAAGGCTAATGAACTAAACAGCTGCATAGAGTTAATTTCCCCATTCCCAGTGTATGCATGTTTCTTATATTTCTTCCTATCTGTGCAAGGACATTTAATTGGAGGAAGGGAAGGAGGAGTAAAAGGCTGAAGAAAAGGAGAAAGTCAGAATTTGTTGCACCTCGGTGTAACAGTAAATGAAACTATGTGAAAATCCATTTATATGTTGAACATTATAGCAACAAGAGCCAGACCAAAAAAAAAAATTTATAACCTCTAAATTTCTACTGTTTGACCTTTTGAAATAAAACCAAACTGTTTTGCTTTAGGAACAGTTTAGGATTTAATGAAGTCTTTCTTTTAAACATATAAAGGAAGCATCCACTCTTTTCATTTAAGTAGTGATAGAAACTCCTGTAAAGTAAGTTATTACCTTCAGTTAATACTAGCAGTATGCTTACATTTAAAAGAGGACAGGAAAAAAAGACCAGTGCTTAAAACACTCTACACATCTTACCTACAGCAGCTTAAAATCACGTGTGGCCAAAAATGAAGCCACTCATTCTTTCCTGAGAGAGAACAAGGAGTGAAGAGGGGAGTGAGATCCAGTACGTGGGAGAAGTGAAGGAAAAAGATATCATTCATACAATGTCATGGAGCAGCAAGGTAAGATGAAATCCCAGGAGAAAGCAAGACTGAAGAGATACTCTCATTTATGTAGCTGATTAGCTACAGAATAATTTTTGGATTGATATTTGTCCAATAGCCCACAAGAGCAAACAAAGACAAATCAGATGTAACCTCCTGCTTGCCCCCTTACACACAGAGGAGTCTAAGAGACACACAAGATGAGATGGAGAGGAAATGTCACAAAATACTTATTGAGGTGCCAAGAACGGAAGTACTGGAGCACTGCAAATACAATAAATGTAAAGTTTGAAACTGCACAGCATTCCAGACAACAGTAACCAGGACACCAGGCTCAGTCTGGCTAAGCTCAGTTCTGAATGTGAAACAAGTACAAATGGTGCTTTACTGATTAAAAGCAACTCCATCTCAACAAGCCTGCTTCTTCTGCATTTGATTTCAGAAACTGAGAAAATGATAATGTGCAGCTTTCATCTATCTGAAGATACATTTAGCTGTCAACCTATAACAGTTTTCCATTTTCTGGTGCTCAGTTTTTTAAAATCTAAAACTGGTGCACTAATTAGTAAAATTCAACAGCAAGTTCCACTTATAATCTGCAGTGCCCCTCGAAGTCCGTTTAACTACTGCAAACTTTTAAACTCTGCAAAATAGACTTTAATGCCCTGCCTTCAAGAGTAGCTAAGACATGCAGGAAAAAAGATGCAATTATTTCAGCGAAACTGAAGGCAGTAAGCATGTCCAAGGACACAGCTATGCTATACAGGTGAGCAGCTTACAAATGGCATAGAATTGTAAATAAATTGTAATAAAAGCAGAGTGTTTTTGCTCAAACAAGTCACTGACATCAGCCTGACATTTACTAGGACCACTGCCACAATAAAACACTATCTGGCCTTCAGAATGAGCAAAACCACCAGAGAAACTGAGTTAACCTCAAAACACTCGAACTTGAGTTTACACAGGGGAACATGTAGTTTTGTTTTTTAATACGGGGGGTCCGCTTTGACAACAGCATATTTTCTAAAAGGTAGTTTTGATTCATTGTGCAATCTTTTGATTTTACTTTTTCTTCCCATTAAGACCTATGCTTGACATTCTTTACTGGTATCGTAATTAAATTCTGCCAATCAATATAACCTTAAAGTGCTACATGCTTCAGTACTGACCTGCTTATCAACATTGCTATACCACGGTATTTTCCTGCAGGTCTCTCACATCAGGCGTGAAGACTCCACATCTTTTACAATTTGCTGGTTTCTAAGCAAAGATCTGAGCCACAGTCCTCAGGGTATTACTCTTGGCTAATTCAGCAAGTACAACTGAGAGTGCACTAAGTATGAGTCTGCTTTCAGGAACACAGGTTTGAAGTTCATTAGAATAACTCAACTTAAAACAGTAGATTTATCAGCACCTCGCAATCACAGCTTTAGAACAAAAGCATATAATGAATAAAATCCCTGTGCATTTTGTGACTTGCAAGTCACCTCTAGGGAACCTCTAGGTTCCCTGAACTCCACACATCTGGCAGCACCAAGAAACTTCACCTTTTTTACCCCTACACTTCCCCTCTTTCTCTGTATACCTCTATCTTCTCTACAGAAAACCCTTTTTCTTATCTATGAACTCAGAAATCTCCTTTGATCCCCTACTTAACTTCAAAAAAGAGTAACATCCTAGTTTGGGTGATGTCAGATCATTAAAGCTCTCCCAAAGGCTGATGGCCTAGCAAGCATTATTTTAGCTTCCCTAAAGCAAAGCTCCTACAAATACTCATCCTTGCCACCATCCCCTTTTCTAGCCCTGCTAGAGTTTCTTTTAATTCAATACATGGCACTGCATCATGAAAACAAGACAAAGCTATATAATGAAAAACAACACAGACTTTTTTGTCCGGTTTGCTTTAAGCATCCCAGAAGGACTGAGAAATCTTCCTCAAGATGGAAGTGCCTTACAGGCTGTTGTAACCCCAGACTAACTTCAGTATATTCTACATTTAATGCTCTGTAAGTTATGAACATTTTATTCTGGGTCCTCACATTCCCCTAACTCATTAAAATATAAAATAAATAATAAGTAAATAATAAACAGCTATTCTTTTTTATTTTGTAAAAGCTGTAATGCATATTAGAACAGTATGTTAAACCCTTGGGAGCTTAAAGGATCGCTTCACATAATTCCTTTCTTCTCCTTCTGTAAAATGTAATCATGACAGTATTGCAATGTAACAGCTGTGTTGGTGATACATTAAGACGTAATCCCTAAGACTGCTCAAAAAATACTAAGTATTTTTCCTTTATGGCTGCCCACCTCACTACAATTCAATCAAAAAAGGGAGAGGGAAAATAATTTTCTGAAGTCATAAAAACTTGAGATCCACCTGCCGACCCCCCTCCTTTTCCTCTTTACTCTTCCACATGGGCAAGCACAGATCACTTTAAATCCAAGATAGCCAAAGCTTAGATGTATGTACTCACCTGTAATCATCTAAATATTCAATGATGCCACACTTCATTTACAACAACCTGTCAGCTTTATAATGCAAATGTATTACTTTTATCTCTCCTTTTTAAGAGGACTTTCATTATATTACACTTAAGCTAACAAAGAGCTTCCAAAAGAGTCTTGCAACAGACCAAAATAAAAAGCCAACACCCTTGCTTATCACAGTAAAGAATATTCTGAGTATAATATAAATACCAAACATTTACATACTTCTAATGAACCTATCAAATGCAGATTTCAGTTAAATAATAGGTAACCTGTTTCAAATTGAAGATTCCTTATAGTCATTCAGTTGGGAAGACAGAGACATTAGAACATAACATGCACATAGCCTGTTACCTCTTTGTGAAATCTGCAATAATTTTTACTCAAAAAGATCCAATTACTAGTGGTTCAGAGATTGAGCAAGTGCCACTGTGCTTCCAGAAGGCATAATAATCTGCCTGGAGTGTGAGCACATTTCCCTAGGAGCTAATCAATGTAAAACCTGACTGCTTTTCGCTGTCTACATGATTATTTTGTGATTCCACAATAATACTTTGATATTCGTATAGTCCAAAGCGCTTCGCTTTCCGTGGACAGGTTTAATTTACAGTTCCTAGTATCACATATTTAGAGGCTCACCAGCCTGGCATTCACCAAGCCCTTTCTACCCTCTAGAAGAACTTAAGCCTTAAAACAAGGACAAGAATATGAGGAGCATTTTGTTTCTTGATTTTTAGGTAGTCATGTATGTTGAAGAAAGAATGAAACATTAAGAGGACTATATAATGAGAAGCACATGTTATTTCAGAAAATGTTTGAAGTTAGAAAAAAATGAAACAAAACTAATGCTATATTTGAACTCCGCATGCAAGGTTTTTGTTTAAGGCGGCAGTCTTTCAGTACATTAAATTTACTTCCATCCCTTCCCCTTCATCAACAAGGGTTTGCATAACCAGATGTTCTTATACACTGCAGTTTACAGCTGTCCCATATGGAACTGCTACATAAATATGCATAACTATGGAAACCAAAGCAAAGGTCAGAAAAAAAGTCAGTAGTTTAGTAAGCTGATACCACAGTTTTTTAAGTTACTGAACCTACATCTTTCCCAAATGAACCTGATTACAAAATATGTCAAACATTTTGCATCCAAACGCTTCTCTCTGTTATTAAAACCTGAAGTATACTTATTTTTTACTTAGAGAAAAGTAATTTGTATTAAGTTTGAGCTTCTTCCTACAAGCTGCCAAGCACATTCTGCCAGAAACAAAGTATATTAAATACTCATTGGATTCAATAGGTTAATCAGTGATGCACCTCAAAACCTAGGTCTTAGAGATTATTGCCAGATCTTACTGAGCTATATGTTCTTTTAAATAATCCTATGTTTATATTGTCCACCCAGTGAGGACTTCAGTGAATAAATATCACCTGCTTTTTGTTTTTCAAACCATCTGCCTCTCCTGGTTACAGAACAAAAAGTGGACACTAGTACTAAGGGCTCAGTAACACTACAAACACAAGCTCTCTTACTTTGAAAGGTACAAGGAATATTAAATATTTGCACACATCACTACATAATCTTTTAGTGAGGAACAAAAGTAAGACACATCTGCAAAAGCATGTCCAGCTAGTTCATTGATTTACTAAGCCCACCTGTCATTTATCCTAAAACTCACAAAGGATCTCATTTGTGCCCCCAAAACCACAAACTCCCCTTCTTGCTACTGGCAGAAGATTAAATCAAGAGAAATGGTTCAGTACAAAAATTTTGCTCTTAGCTTTTCTTCCTTCCATGAGCAGGAAAGGAAATTTAAACCCTAACTCCCTTCTACCCCTAAATTCAGTATTCTCTCCTCCAGAATAAAGCCTTTCAGACTCAGCTGCAGGTAAGTAAGCTAACAGGCATGGCTCACTATTTCAGTTGTAGGACTGTCAAATACTGACCACCTAAAATTGCAAAGGATTATTTATTTTTAGCAAAGTTGTAGTTGACTCAGCTCTGGTGCACATTACAGAATTAGCAAATAGCTAATTGAGTACGGCTTTTAATTCAGAAACCTAAAAAGCAATTAAGGTACTTAACAAAAATCAAGCATTTTCTAAGAGGCCCCACCTACTATGAATGACAAACTTTAAACACTGGAGTTCTTCTTACAACAATAAGGCTGGGGCACAAAGGAAAAGTTTAAATATTTAATTTAGACTGAGCTATAAGTCATTAATTTTTTATTGATGCAAATCTGCAATTCAGCTAGACCTAAACAGTGATGCAACCCATTCTGGCTGAAAGCAGGGTGAATTTCTCCAACACACAATGGGATATAACCCCCCTCCTCCCAACAACATTGCCTGGTTTTACATGGAGTTTTCAAGCCATGACAGAGTCAGAACTCCATCTGGGCCTGAATGAAGGTGCACCCTCTGCTCATCATTCTGCTCACTATTCAGAAAAAAATGCAGCTTGATCATGTATCTGGAATATATATTTACAGCCTCAATTTACACAAAACTATTCTTAAGAACATGCTCTGTTTTGAGAATGCCATAGGCAGTCAGAAGCTACTTTGCACTTAGTCCTTGTCAATGATGACAAAGCATCACTCATCCAAAGCCAGACTGATGAAAGAGATATTAATATTGAAAAAAAAGAAACATTTCTGCATTTCTATATGCAGAGCAAGACGGGGTTTTAGCTGCTAGATCATCTAAAGCTGGAAGCAGTCTACCTAAAGCAGCTAAGGTTCGTTAATCCAACAGATGTGCCAGAAAGGGAAAATTCTAACCTCTTCCAAGTCCAGCCAATATTAAAGGCAAACTATTTTTTTATTTTCATTTTTAATGATTCTTAAATATTCTACTAAAAGAATACATTTGAAATTTAAGTCAGCCTTGCTGCAAGGTACTATCGAGTCTTGACATTACATGTGCTTCATAAAATTTGCTTCTACTTTTCTGGGAAGCAAGAGGAAACCTGATACATGCTCAAACTTTTACAAAATAAGCCTTGTTCCAATTTCAAAAGCTCAAATTTTGTCAGGTTAAGGTTCAAGATTTAAGTCAAATTGATCAGCTAGCTAGCAGTGAAAAACCTGATAACATATGATATGCTGTTGCGCTTCTTCAGATTACGTATAAGCAAAACAAAACATTTTGTGACCTCATTTTGCTGTCACAGATGTGCATAGCCAATTTTACAAGGAAGTCTACATCCCATTTCCAGCAAAATCCAGAAGTGGCAGGTGTCCAAGAAACATCAAAGTGCAAACATTTCGACTACACCAGAAGAATGTACTCCCACAACACCATTCAAAGAGGAAGCAGCTCATACAGGACAAGCTACAGCTGCGCACCTGTAAGGGTTCTCAGGGCAAGCTTCCTCCTTCCAGCACTGTGGATGCATGGGCTGACCAGGGCCGGGGGTACAAAATGCTGGATGGAGATTAAGAAACACAGGGAAAAGGAACAATGAAGACCTCCGCAAGCATTACTGAAAGAGTATGGGGAAGTGCTGCAGTCCAGCAGACTCAACACATGTCTCCCTCCCACCTTGAGCAGAGAGGCAGATCATCTAATGACCTGTGCATACAGCAAGGGAAAACCTCAACTCCATCAAGAGGGGTTCAGGTGGTCTGCAGAGTTGGGGCTGAGCAGCAGGACCATCCACCAGGCACATGGGGTACTGGGGGTTGTACAGCAGGAGCCCGATGAGGCCCAGTGGTTGCTGTGGGGCACCCGTGTGCTGAGGAGCCTCCACAGCCTGGCAAAAGTACAAAGACATCCAGCTGACATGAGATCTTTCAAGAAAGAGCTACCTGTTGCATTAGAGCCACAGAAAAAGGGTACAGAGAGTGCATGCTCCATACAGACTACCTGCACCACAGATGGTTTGGCAGGGCTGAAGGTGGGCAGAGCTGACCTGGCAGTGATATTGGTGAAGCAGGACCTCCCTCTCCCTCTCTCCCTCCCCCAATGGAAGCTTAATGCCTTTTCTATTAGTGACCGCTATTCCTACTGGTCTTCCCCTTAGAGACAGACTGATGTTTCTCTCTAACCAACCTAAGAGCCTCCCCAAGGGAGAGAATGACAAAAAAGACAGGAAACAAAATAATCTAACTGGACACAAATGAAAAAGGTCAAGGACAATGAGGGCCAACATAAAGAGAAGGAACTGTAAGGAGGATCAACCAGAGCAGTCCCCATGTCACCCACTGTTCTCTGAAAGGGGTCTGAGTATTATACTCAAAGGATTTCTGAGTGATTTCTGATCTAATCTAGCAAGACTGTGCTTAAATTGCTGAACAAGAGACAGGAGCATATAAATCAGACAATTCAAGCGCCTGGCACATAACTGCCTGAATGGGAATTAGCTTTAGAAAATACTTCTAAAACAGATTGCACCTCTATTGATCATTAAAATAAAAATGGTACACAGCCTGCTGACTACTTACTGCAGAGTCCAGAGGACACAGTTTAACCATCTGCAAAGCAGTACAGTGTTTGAAAAACAGATTATGCCAAATCATTAACTGCAAGTGATCTAATTGGTCAGACCAAGTTTCTGTAATATGTCTTCATCAAGACTTTTCACCAAAGAAAAAGATCTCCGCCAAAATAACAGTTTACAGAGTATTAAAATGAAACATTAATCACACTGAAATGATGTGTTTAACATTTTTCATAAAGCAGTCTTGTTTAGATATTTAGCTACTCGATTACTTACCAGATTCATTTCATATTCTGACCATTACGTCTCAACAGAAAGTTGAAAAAGAAATCCACAATGAGCAATTCAAATCAAATTTAGTGAAGTTGATTTTGAAGTATTTTCTGAGGAATGAGAAGTTAACCAAACAGAAGCACAGCTTCTTACTTCTGGGGGAGAGGGCTGCACCTCGGGTGCAGGAGGATGGGAATGGATCACACTGCAGAAGTGCTAAATCTCCCGTTTCCAGTTTTACTCAGTTGCTGACAGATACCTTTTAAAAAGTTCTCATAAGCTTACAGTTTAAGAATGCATTCTTTATTGCCGATTTAAAAATAAATGTAATAGTCTGGAGTCTCTTATACAGAAAAGTATTGTGAGATTGCAGTGGTGTAGGTAAGAGTATCATGGGAGAAGAAGGAAGAGCAAAAGCAGCTCTGGGAAGTGAATTCCAACTAAACAGAGGGGGGAAGTGCAACTGTAGGAGCAGGGTGCCTTTGATAACTTCTAGAACCTAATCTTTTAAATTTTTAAGGTTACTTTTTACATAGTCAAGGTAGACAAGTTTTAAAGGCAGGAAGTTTCAATGGGATAATAAATTAATGTTTAAATTAATGAGATTTAATATATATATGCTTACTAAATATATATTTAGACATCTGTGTGTATATATATACAGAGAAATATCTAGACAAAAATTTAGCTATCAGTATAGATAAAACTTATAAACAGAATTTTCTTCCTCCTTGATAACAAAGGCTTAAATAACTTTTTTATAAGAACGACCTTTATAGCTCAGGGATCCCATCTTAGAAGCGCCTTCATTGGGGGCAAAGTCATTAGATTCTTGCTAATAGTGTTTTAGTTTTATTTATGAACAAGTACAACAGGACAAGCGGAGCATGCTGCTGAGATATAAGTGACCTTATTTGTTTTCTACTGTATATGGGCCTGCCACCTGCTGAAAACTGAAAAAGTAGGACAGGTTTTTAAAGTTCAACTGGATAGAAATGGACTTTCTGCCTTGAAGTCAAAACTGAAAGCTAGAATGATTTTGTTCATAAAAGGTGTTTTGTTGTTGTTGTTGTTGTTTGTGGTGTTGTTTTTTTAAGCTCTTTATATCAGCATTTAAAAAACAGGTTGTGTCACAAGTGAAAAGTGATTTGAATCATTTATCATGACTTCAAAGAATTTACTTTATCACTGAAGGGTGACCAGATTTCTCTAGTTAGTCAAAGACACAAGAGTTTCAAAGAATTTAAGGTTCAATAATGCTAAAAATCATATGAAGTTAGCCATGCCAATCGTAACAATGAATAAAAGATTATGCAGCAGTATTTCCCCCAAAATACTAGCCACTCTCACACTGAAGTTAGAGACCTTCATCATTTCTCAGGAGTGATTTGGTGGACAAGATGAAAATCCTGACAATGTCCACTAAAGCAGAAGCTTTGGAATGGGGAAGATTGGCCTTTTCTGTTCAGTGTAGTAATACGCCTTTTGTTTGCAGTAGGGAATGCCTCATTCTCCATTTTGTGTCTCTATTTCAAAACAGGCACTGCTGACTTCAAGTGCCTCAGACTTATCACTTTCCTGAATGATCACCCAAACAGTCTTTAACCTTTTTCTTCTTAAACTGTTCATTTTGGTATAAACCCAGGTTTGATCACGTTAAATGGTAAAAAAGAATAGTAAAAAAAATAGGCTACAAGCATTGAGAAATTTTATATGAGGTAATCCTTTTTTTCCTCCAGGATTTTGAGATTGCATATGTAAGATGTATTTCCAAACATTTAGCTCCCAATGCAAATGAACTGACAATTCTTGAACTGAAAGACAGCCAAGATGCTGCTCAGTTGCTACAAAAGCCATCCTGCCTCCTGCAGCCCCAGCTCTCGCCACAGACACGTCAGACAACTTCTGTGAACTGAGTGCTTATTACCTCTTCCTTCCTCACTACTATGATGGCCTGAATTTAAAAGCACAGTGGAAACAACACTTGACTGAATCACCTCTTCACTGAAACCATAACAACATTAGAGAACAAAGCAAACAGTAGTCAAGAGGGGTCCAATTCACCTCTGGCCTTGTAAAGTTATTGTTCTTTGTGCTTATAAAAAATACCATACTAAAAACACCAATATAAAAATACCTTTAGGGATCCGTAAGCTCTCCTAATGGTAAATACTACGGCAGATAGATTGCATCACTTGTCAATAAAGAGATGCTTTTATGTCAGTAGGTCACCTCTTCTCTGTCCATGCACAGACTACCTAAGTTGCTCTGGTAACAGAATGAGTTAGGAGGAAAGAGGGAGCACAGCCTGCATCAGCCCCTTTCTGGGTACCCCAGGCCCAGCAGGATGCGTGAGCTCAGCTGCAGGGCTATGAAAACAGAACTGCTGGTTTTGGAACCATCAGCACAGCAGCATTTGCATGACCTAGCAAACCCTTCAATGTCCAAGCCTGTTTTGCACAGAGCCATCTTGGACATAACCAAAATCTCAAGCAATTTTTAAATACAGTTATATTGTGAATAGCCATAATTGGAAGACAGTAGGCAAAGCAACCAGCAAAATAACATGGTCTCTCTCGCAGGTTTTGCATACTTTGGTATCCACCAGGATAGACATCCCATACTATTTTATTTGGCACGCCCCTCTGTCACCTAATGTACCACCAAAAATCCATCTTGACAGACATGAATCTTCAGAAGGAACTCGAAGTGACTTGTGGATGAGCTCTAAAAAAATATTGCTCAAATGAAGGAAGCATGCAGCCACCTCCAATGAACAGCTCAATAATTAATACCTTTAACTGGAAACTAGGAAATCATAGGGAACAAGAAATTAAATGAGATCTTGCAGTGCCCATTCAAAGCTCTAGAAAGTGGTGTTTAAGATAATACAACAGTCCCCACCCTGCAGCAAGAGGTAAATAATGGAGAGGGTCTCTCTGCTGCACTTAAAAACCAAGAAAACACTATGTAAACCGTCACTCTAAGCTCAAATTGTTCGTACACAAAAATACAAGTATTAAAATCTGTATTCTCTTCCTTATTTGCAGACTCAAAGAGATCATCTCTCAATTGAATTACTAATGAAATAACAATCATAACAATAAAAAGCCTTTTTGAATAACCGATCTACAGAATCCATATTCTGTCTTATTAAAAGGGTGAAATGTTTGTGGGGCAGTTTTTCTTCCCTTGCTAGTACATCAATGTCTTCTTTCAATACCACTACTATTTATTCAGTATTTTCAGCCAAGTAGATACTTTGGGAATATCTGACTACTCATTAAAGCAGTAGATATAAATAAGGGGGTATATGGAGAGGTCTGTAAGAGGCATCTCTGTAAAGTCACCTTGAGGAATCAAAGGCCTGGCAGGGCTTATTAACTAAGATATGCTGCTATGAAAACTTAACTACAATGTCTTCTCCCAGTTTTCTTATTTCATTAGATTCTCTCGCAGGCCCATGTTTCCCAGATGTAAAATAAGCTAACAGATACTAAGATGACAGGTTCTTTTTGAGGAGCACTGAATGTTTCCCTCACCTAAGTCAGGACACTCACCAGTATCAAATGTTACACAAAGGCCTCAGTCGCACCCCCCTGGGAACACAACGGCTTAGCCCACACTTCGTGCTGCAGCAGCATCAGACATACATACCTTGGGGTTCCCCCCCCTCAAAGGAAAGTGGTATTGGGCTACATCAATTCTCATTCCCTCTCAGGTCCTCCAGAATTTCACGGTTGGCCAGCTAAGGCTCAAAATTATTGCCCACATTGCCTGAACACTCCACTGCCCAAACGAATTTTATGTGCAACAGGGCAAACTAGGCACATCAAGTGAAGTTAACTTACTATTTAGAACAGCACTGCCCCAACAGTGAAGACAGACTCACACAGCCTTCACCACAAGAAATTAAAAACATTGAAGTCAGCTTTATAGTACAGAGGAAGAGCTTTTACTCCAATGCTGAATCTCTCACAGGATTCATAGTTTAAGTCAAGAACATTTATCTAAATTAAACTGTGGTACGAGCAATCTCCAGCAACTTGAAAGAAGGTAGAAATCAAGGCCTGAAAAAAAAAAAATAATCTAAGAGTCCCAGTACTGAAGTCTTCCAGACACTCTGAAGAGCTAACAAAGGTTAGTGGTGCAAATATGTCTAAGCCCCCAGTGTTGATGAGAACATCTCACTGTGTCCCATTTACTATAATGCTTGGGCATTTTGGGATAAGTAGTTACAACCATACAGACTTTTCAAAGGATAGCATTTTGGGAGAAAACTTCCCATTTTATAATTTTCATAAAATTATTAACTTAGCACCTGAAAGTCCCTTTTCACCACTAGCTCCATTACCAACACGAATTGAGCCAGCATTGTTGAGAATACAATAAGCTGATGTAAAAGGGAGCTGAACCAACCCCACCCTCCCCCTCCAGATTCCCCCGAGATAAGGTTGTGCCAAAATCCTATCAGATGTACTTTGATCGTTCTTAATTCTTTGGTGTTTCGGACAGTATGAACTGGGGCACATCTGCATTTCTTTATTGTCAGAATAATGACAGGATAATGCTGCTGGCACTAGGCCAGCCATTTTTTGAAACATTGTTGGCACAGACCATATTTGCAGTACTGTGAGTAAATGGTCTTGCCTGACAGTTATGGAACAAGTCAAGGAAATATGGTAAAAGAAAGTTATCCCTGAGTTTCCTGCATTTATAAATAACTCCTTACTAGTTAAAATCTTTGTTATTGAGTAGTCCACATAACTGTTTTGAGACTTTTCAGAAATGTGACACCTTCTGTATAGAAAGCTAGAAGTACTGTGAAAAAAGAAAGTGGACCCCAACATCTAACACTTATAAAACCAATGCTGTACCTGCAGAAGCACTTGAATGAATGCCCTAAGCACTTACGAACTGACTTAATACCAATGTATTTTTTAATTATGGGACAAGAAAACTGAAAAAACCTATCACATACAGAATATGTCCTTATGATGGACTGACAGCCCATAAATACATTAAATAAAACTAGAAAGTAGAAGTTTCTCTCTCTCCTCCCTCACCATTTCAGGGAAGAGCTTGTGCACTTCAGATTTTCTTACTGTTCTCTCAGAAATAAGTGTATGCTGACAAGGAGATGGCAAAACCGTAAGCTCAAATCAATACTTAACTAAAAGGCCAAAGGACTCTAAAACATAGAAAGTGACCGTGCCAAGGCTATTTGTGAAATTAGGAAAGTGACGGCCAGGCAAAGCAGATGCTTTTAGCACCATACAGCCTTCGGACTTCTTGCATACAAAAGTATTTCTTATTCATATAAAGGCTTTTAGCAAGTTATGGAGATACACAGCCTAAATAAGCTTTTGAGAGATTCACCTCTGGCTGCTCATATCTGTAACAGGTTTCTGCTACATCTAATCCTCTTGTGCTTAAATAAGGCTGTCATGGAAAAGTCTACAAGTCTTACCTCATTGCTGTTCGGTCAAAATATAAACACAGAAAGTAACTGAGTTTGTTTTAAAATAAGAGATTTAACAGAAACATTTTGGCATCTTGTGTTTTTATATGACATTAGAAATATTACTATGTTTAAGATATGAAGTTGGTTAAGACACCTGATAGAACAGAAGTGTAATGAAAGAAAGGGTGTTTATGTGGCTTATGTTTATCTATACAGTCATACCAAAACTACCTATGTTTGTTACAAATTACCATAATAGACTTCAGCTGAAATAGTTTCAGAAGCCATGTGAGCACTCTCCAGATCTTGAAATAAACAAGGCTAAAGATTTTCTGAAACAAATAGGCTTACCTAGTTATAAGAAAAATTCCCCAGGAACTTTCTACAGTCACCATGCCAGGAGCTGTAGAGATAAGAATTGGCTGGAATGAAAAGGAAAAAAAAAGATTCATGGAGAGAAGGAAAAAACCCACCAATGAACCACAAGAATTAGCATGGAAGATCAGGTGCCATTTGGGACTCACATCAGAAGCGTTGAAACCATTGAACACAGTTCAGAAGTAACACACATGTATTTTCTGGAAGTTTCTTTAGTTTAGGCAGCACAGAAATATCCAGGGAACTACTCCTGAAACAAATCTGTCCACTAGTCCTTATCTATACTTGCTAGTATGAAGCAAGTAAAAAAACTGCGCCCAATTTCATCAACATGTCACCAACCACACAAAAGTTTAAAATAAAGGAAATTTCTCGTCTCAGAATAAATAACTGACCCTTAATATAAAGGGCATAGTGCTGGACAAGGCCAACTTCCTCAACAGAGAAATTACAGCTAGCTGTAAATTTTAACTGCTCCCGAGCCTGGAATCTGCAGGTGGCCTGGTTCTGCCAAAACACACATCAAGGATTCCACACAGCACTTCTGTGAGGAAGAAGCAACAGGCACCTGACACAGGGCCTGGTCCACCTGGAGGCGCTGCAGTCCCACCTCAGAGAAACAAACAAGTTTCCTTCAAGAGTAGATAAAGGCCTTACCTCACACTTGCCCTTCAGCCTGATGATAAACCATTTATGGGCTGCACAATTAGCAGTTCAGGCACTAGGCTCTTCTAGCTAAGCTTGGTACCAAAATGTACTGCTTAATTTTGAATGCAGCTTTAGGTTGATTCTGAAGAGGACTAGACTGCTTAATGATTGTCTAGAATTAGGTATGACCCAAGGTCCCTGAAGAGTTGCTGGTGAACTAGCAGTACTGGGGACAGATACAGTGCTTCCCTGAGCTGTAACCATCATTTTCAAACACAGTAGTGTTTACACGCAAAAGTTCTCAGGAATATCACCATGATTAAGAGCCTGCTGTAATTTAGGACCAATTGTGACCATGCTTGTGGCAGTACTGCAATGTATTTTTAGCTCATTTTACCCTCCCACGTAACATCTATGCATTCCAACACAAGACCCTCCTGCTGCAAGGACTTTGGAGGCTCACACTTCCAGGTCATTGCTCAGGATAGGCAATAGGGAGCAGGCAGGGAAGAGAGTGACAGAAAGACATTAAGATGCTACAGTGATGTCCCATCATACCTGAAATATACTGGTGGTCTCAGCTCAGTTCCTAGAGAGCTGGAAACTGCTATCCACAACCTTTTTGTGTCTCATGAATTAGCATTTTCAGTTGAAAACCTGTATAGCAAAGCCATAGAGAATAAGGGCTTTTAAACAGAACCCACCACGAGGCCACGCTCCCACCAGCAATATGCTGTACGGGGGCATTTTCTGTCCCCACTATACTGCAGATAAGTAGGAAGTGCATTGTTTACTAATAACAATGTTCATTGTAAAGAATTTATAAAAGAGCCTGACTTCAGTAAGGCTTTACTTCAGTAAGGCATTTGACGCTGTCTCCCACAGTATCCTCACAGGCAAACTAAGGAAGTGTGGGTTGGATGAGAGGACAGTGAGGTGGATTCAGAACTGGCTCAGCAACAGAACTCAGAGGGTCTTGATCAATGGAGCAGAGTCTGGTTGGAGGCCTGTCACTAGCGATGTTCCCCAGAGGTATGTGCTGGGTCCTGTCCTGTTCAGCATATTCATCGATGACCTGACAAAGGGACAGAGTGTACCCCCTGCAAGTTTGCTGATGACACAAAACTGAGAGGAGTGGCTGATACACCAAAAGGCTGTGCTGCCATCTAACGAGACCTGGACAGGCTGGAGAGCTGGGCCAAGGGGAACCTCATGAAATTCAACTAAAGCAAGTGCAAGGTGCTGCACCTGGGGAGGAACAACCCCCATGCACCAGTACAGGCTGGGGGCTGAACTACTGGAAAGCAGCTCTGCTGAGAAGGACCTGGGAGTGCTGGTGGACAACAAGCTGACCATGAGCCAACAATGTGCCCTTCTGGCCAAGAAGGCCAACAGTATCCTGGCCTGCATTAAAAGGAATGTGGCCAGCAGGTTGAGGGAGGTTATCCTTCCCCTCTATTCTGCCCTAGTGAGACCACATTTGGACTACTGTGTCCAGTTGCGGGCCCCCCAGTTTAAGAAGGATGTGGAACTGCCTGAGGAACTCCAGCGGAAAGCTATGAAGATGATCAGGGGACTGGAGCATCTCCCATATGTGGAAAGGCTGAGAGACTTGGGTTTGTTCAGCCTGGAGAAGAGAAGGCTGAGCAGGGATCTTATCAGTACTTACAAATATCTAAAAGGTGGGTGTCAAGAGGATGGGGCCAGACTTTTCAGTAGTGCCCAATGACAGGACAAGGGGCAATGGGCTCTAGTTGGAACACAGGAAATTCCACCTCAATATGAGAAAAAACTTCTTTCCTGTGAGGGTGACAGAGCAGTGGAAGAGGCTGCCCAGGGAGGTTGTGGAGTCTCCTTCCCTGGAGACATTCAAAACCCACCTGGATGCATTCCTGTGTCCCCTGCTCTAGGTGTGCCTGCTCAAGCAGGGGGGTTGGACAAGATGATCTCCAGAGATCCCTTCCAAACCCTGTGATTCTGTGAAAAGCCAAAGTTAAATGCATGTTATTTTACAACTAAAAGTACAGTAATAGTTTTAAAGTTTATTTCATTGTTCCACGATGCAAGAGCAAGCTTCTATTAAATAATGCACCTCGAAGAAAAATCATTAATAGACAAGCATGGTTCTTCATTCAGAAAATTTGTATTGTAGAGAGGTGTTTGGTATATCTTCTTTCTCAAAGAAAGTACCCGAGAGAAAGGTTCTCTCAGGATGAAGAGGGGAGACAGCATACTTGCCTATCTGGATCAAGGCATTTATTCGTATTACTGTGATAAATATTAACTTAGTATTGAAAAAGTGACATTGAATTGTTTGGAGGTACATAAAACTGCAGGTCTTCAACCCTTTGACACCCATATATTTACAGGAGAATTCTATGCTCAAAACAGATTACAGGCAAAGCCATGGTATATCTAGGGTATTGGACATTTGAAGGAGACCTCTAAAGAAGAAACTAGATGTTATCAAGTTCTACAACTAAGTGCATGTAAAAATCCAAACACTAAGAATCCCTTCAATTATAAAAGCCATGACAAATTCTAGAAATTTATTTCAATAAATTCATTATTGCAGATTCCTTTTTGCAGAAAGGCAGGATTTTTAATGAGGAGCAAGCTGGCTGAAAAAGACCAAGTTTAAGAACATCTTTAAAACAGTCTTGAAGTGTTTACAGAATTAACTGCTGGGCCCTAGCATCATTCAAGCCTTAGTCATGCAACAGCAGTGTTCTTCCTCCTCACCACTTGAGTTACCATAAGTCATGAATATGTGATATAATTATGAAAAAGAAAATGCATCAAGTTCCCCCTCTTTTTTTTAATTGAGAGATTTTAGTGTTTTAAAAAGCCAACTTGGACTACTTTACAGAAGCAATAGTATCGTTAATATAAACATGCATGTCAAAAGCAACAAAACTGATTTTTGTTTAGCTGAAGTTTCTGGCCGAGCTTGAGCTGACAAATTTAGATAGCCACAAGAATGTAAAATGCCCTACTGGGAATTGTAGCTGAATAGAGAGCACTAAGAATCCCCTGCCTACCTCTGAAATATTTATGTTTTATCAAGCAATATCTTAATTAACCTCTCAAGCAATAGCCAGACCAGCAGCAAGTTACAGTTCCACAATACTGGCTGCTATATAAAGCCAAAAAACAATTTGCCTTATCTTTCCCTACATGTTAGGATAAGTGCATTAG
Source organism: Phalacrocorax carbo (assembly GCF_963921805.1). NCBI lineage: Eukaryota > Metazoa > Chordata > Aves > Suliformes > Phalacrocoracidae > Phalacrocorax > Phalacrocorax carbo. The sequence goes on along the minus strand of NC_087513.1, from coordinate 63,212,137 downwards.
TTTTCCTGTAACCATAATACTGTAACAGTAGAATCATGCTATCTCTAGAAGTTAAGTTTCATAAGGCTTCATGCATATTTTGGTCCATTTTAATACTCACCATTTACAGAATGGATCCTCAGTCCCAACTTTGTTTTCTACAGAACTTTTTATCAGGGTTTGGGTTCATGACCATTTTATTTTTCCCGTGTTGTTAATAAGACATTTTAGCAACTGCTTATTAGAGGTGGGTGACACCTTGATGCAGAACTGTGCTTGTTTTGGCTGGGATAGAGTTAATTCTCTTCACTGTAGCTGGTATAGCATTGCATTTTGGGTTTGGTATGAGAATAGTGTTGATGGCACACGGATGTTTAGTTGTTCTTAAGTCAGTGCTAAGTGTCCCTAAGTAGCGCTTAAACTAGTCAAGGACTTTTTCAGCTTCCCATGTTCTGCTAGGGGCACTAGAATCCAGGAGGGGAGAGGACACAGTCAGGACAGCTGATCTAAACTGGCCAAAGGGATATTCCATACCATGCGATGTCATGCTCAGTATACAAAGCTGGGGAAAGAAGGAAGGGGAGGGATGTTTGGAGTGATGGCGCTTGTCTTCCCAAGTAAGCGTTACGTGTGATGGAGCCCTGCTTTCCTGGAGATGGCTGAACACCTGCCTGCCAATGGGAAGGAGTGAATGAGTTCCTTGTTTTGCTTTGCTTGCACATGCAGCTTTTGCTCTTCCTTTTCATTATATTATTATTATTACTATTACTGTTTTGCTTCACCTATTGAACTGTCTTTATCTCAACCCACGAGTTTTCTCACTTTTACCCTTCTGGATCCCTCCCCCATCGCACCAGGCAGGGAGTGAGTAGGCAGCTGTGCAGTGCTTAGTTGCCAGCTGGGGCCAAACGACAACAAGAACAGATACTCAGACAGTATATCCTGAGCATCAAACTTGTTCAAAACACTCACAAAGAATGATGAAATACATTGCTTCAGACATGAAGGAATGACCTACTAGTTATCTTAGGAAGTCCTTCATATAGCATGCTGTCCACTGTGCTCTATTAGTGCTAAATATAGTTTGCAATTATTCAAACTACACACAGTAAATGACTAACTCATCGCAGCTCAGGTTTCAAAATATCCCTGGACTGCCAGAGAAATGTATTGAGAGGAAAAGCAGGCAAAGAAGGGGGGCATACAGATGAGAAAAAACAAAACAAAACAAAACTTTTATGCAATAGATCAGGTCAAAAAAATCTCTGTAGTCCCTTTCTTGAACTTCAATGACACAGCAAAGGAAGAAAAACCCACCAACATGACAATTCTCTCTTCTTATCGTCATAAAACTGAACAAGTAAGTAACAGCACAGGCAGTTTGCTTATTTTCCAGAGAGCTGAAGTTGAAATAATGCTGATCAGACTGAAAAAAAAAAAGCACTAATGCCTTCTTCCCCAGTTCTAATGCAAGCAGCAGCTTTATCTTATAACACACATCTCACAGGAAAAACATGACACAAAAAAAAAAAATCAAGGAGTGCCATATATCTCAACATTTCAGAAAGTTCTTAACTAAAATACTCCTTTGCCTTCTTAAATAACTCCCTATAGGACTGTCAGTACAACCACCCCACCCCCTCAATGCTCTAAAGGAACAGATACACACTGCAGAATAGTTACTTGAAACTCCCACTCTTGGATTTACTTTGCCTGCTTTGGTACTCTCAGATCAAGAGTTGGGAATCTTTTCCATACTGGAACCACATACTAAAAGTAAGACTAACATCATATCACATGGCATAATCTTAGTCTATTTCAAGTAGGGTCATTTCAAGCTTTTAAAGATGGGAGTGGATGAAAAGAAGAGACAACTCCTTCAGCTTCCTTGGAAAAGCACCGCTCCTGCAAGCTTGCATTCGCTTCATGGCAGCAAACAAACAGAACGGCAAATCTCTCCTCTTTTAATGGTTCAGTTTAACTGACAACAAAATGCGCTCCTGTAATCATAGAATCGTTGAGGTTGAAAGGGACTTCTGAAGTTCATCCTGTCCAACCCCCCTGCTTAAGCAGGCTGCCCAGGACCACGCACAGATGGCTTCTGACTGTCTTCAAGGATGGAGACTCCACAACCTCTCTGGGCAACATGTGCCAGCACTCAGTCACACTCACACTGAAATAGTGTTTCCTGATGTTCAGAGGGAACTTCCTGTGTTTCAGTTTGTGCCCACAGCCTCTGGTCCTGTCACTGGCACTACTGAAGAGACTGGCTCTGTCTTCTTTGCACCCTCACTTCAGGTGTTTATATACATTGATGAGATCCCCCCTTGAGACTACTCTTCTTCAGGCTAAACAGTCTCCCCAGCTCACTCTGGCTGGAGAGATACTCCAGCCCCTTCATGATCTTAGCAGCCCTTTACTGGACTCTCTCCAATATGTCCATATCTGTCTTGTACTGGAGAGCCCAGAACTAGACCCAGTACTCCAGGTGTGAGCTCAAGTGCCGAGTAGAAGGGAGGGGTCACCTTGCTTGACCTGCTGGCAGCACTCCTTAACACAGCCCAGGAAACCGATACCCTTTGTTGCCTTTGACCTTTGTTTTGTGTTTGCATGGTAAAAAAATATGATAGAAAAATAGTTCACAGTGAACAAACATTGGTGGTTTTAAGTTTTTTTTTTTTAAATACTGGGTTTCCTTGAAAAGAGGAAAGATATACTAGGTAGGACATTACTATAGCATGCATCTTTCATGCACCAATACAATGCTAGGGCTCAAAGTTACACAAGGAAAGGGAAGATGAAGCTGGTCACTTTTTCAGCTAAAGACATTCATGCCATACACAGGGAAGTAATTCTCAAATTATTTATAACCGATGACCAAAATTACCACTGAGCAGTCACACTGCAGTGGATCTTTATGAAAAAAAAAAAAACAACAACCCAGGAATAAATAGCACAGCATTTACCCCTGAAGTAATCTTTTCCTATAAAAAAAAGAAAAACAGAAAACACCTTTTGGCAAATCCTTTCTCAAACTCAACTTCTCCATTAACTTCAAAACGTTAATGTTTAGCAAATCTTTGGACACACAAGAACAAATGAGAGCTTTAACTTCCTAGCTAAGATTTAAACAAACAGAACTGGCAAAAGATGTCTCACATCCTGTGTGTTCCACCAGCACATGTACTCTGTTTCACTGTAGGTTACTGTGACGCTTTTTATCCCCACATCTTTTACTGCTTGTTTGTTCGTTTTAATTTTATAAATGGACTGTTGTGCTGCAACTAATTCCCTCAAAGCCAGCCACAAGCTAGGGACGTTTTCCCTCTTCCACCCCATCTCTATTTCAATGGGCCATTCTTGCTCATGACTAGTAGTAAGTGAAGGAAACCCTCCACAACTCTGGTGTTTAAACTTGTCAATTCTTGCAAATTACTAGATGCTGTTTAGCCAAGCCATACAAATGGCATTTAGTCATTTTGTTTAAAAAACTAATCCCCAAAATTACCACACTGGAATTAAGTTCATGCAACACCCTTTCATAGAAGGAGTAAAAAAAAAAGTAACAAAAGCCTAGTTCAAAAGCAACCTAGTGCTGTGACAGCTGAAGCTGTAAACAGGCCTGCCATTAAAAAGGACTGTTACTGCCGCCAAGTCATGAAGAATGGAGATACACATAATGAAGTAGTACCTAAAACTGGGTGCACATTTCTTTACCACAGTGCCTTACTTCTCCATTCCCATCAGAAGAAATTGGACAGGAATAGGACAATGCAGTGTCAAGAGTCTTGTCTGTTATGTCTGATCAAATGTGTAAAAGAGGCACAAGAAAACTGCTTTTGTGTTTGTAATTTGCCCCAAACTGGCATATTTAATACCCTACAGAATTACCTGTTATGTAACATGTCGCTCAGTCAAATCTTCCGAAGCAACATAACGTCTTGTTCCAAACTACTAAATAATTTGCTTTTTGCGTACGTCTGTCACATTCAGTAAATCTACTTAAGGTTTCTCTCCCAACAACAGGAAATTGCCTTAACTGACGCATTCCATTAAAGCAGACAGCCAGTGCTTGGCTTTGAATTGCTCCTTTGTAAAAAGTCTATGAAACACTAAGTGAAAACTCTGCTGTATCAACATGCACTTTACAGACTAAAATCAGTCAGATTTAAGTAGATGACTCATGTTAAAGTGACATAATATCAAGCCTGCTTTGTAGCAGCTTAACAGCTATTAGCAACTTTTTTATATACATAAGGGCAGGTGTTGAAGTCTTTAGGATCTCTACAATAGTCCTATTATGCCACATCCATTACTGCTTATTTTTACTGCTCAGGAATCCTGAGGACCCCACGAAGCCATTTTCAAATACTAGATGGAAGCAAAGCTTCAAATGCTTCCCCTGGACACAAACATAATTGTTTACATACAACATATTCTTGCATTCAATCTAACTATACCTCAATTTTGCACTGTGAAATTAAAAAAAAACACCACACCCAAAAAACCTAGTTTCTTCCTAGACCACAAGCAAGATAATTTTGTGGTTTATATAGCCCTACCATACCCCAGCTGCCCTTTTTAGCTCTTAAATTCCCTAGCCCAGATAGGCAGAGGGAACAGCTTTTAATAACTCCTTCCAGGTTTAGCTTTTTACACATTTAAAGAGTCCTACGTTTTCTGTCATAACTTTTACATCATAGTTATACCTATTTCACAAAATATTAATAGAAGGGCTTATTACTTTGTTTCATGTTAGTAACATTTCCCTTTCAATCCGATTTGATAGTTGTTGACTCCCCAGCACAGCATTTCAGCATATTATGCAAACCAGATATTGCTCTAGAGCACAGCTTGTACAGTGCTTACAATGTTAGATAACTGAAATAACATCACTAGTCAAGATCTGCACAGGTCTGCGAGCAGGCTGTACCCGGTACTTCAACACAACCTGCCAGCTCTGCTACAAACGTGTCCCTTTTGAAGTTCCCCTAACAATAGCATAATGTATTGAACAAAGCAATATGAACTACCATTCTCCAGAATTCAGAATTCTCTATTTCTTTAATGAGTCCGTTAAAAGTTAGAAAATCTAAGATAAAATAGAGTGACTCATTTAGGGACTTAAGTGAGACCATGAAGGACCACATGTGATGAGGAGGCCAATAGCCATTCTCAGGTTCCAGCTTAAATGCAAAGAGAATTCTCAATATTGGACTTAAATGACATGGCTCACCAAGTAATTTACAAGTAAGTGTCAATAAAAAAGATAATCATATACTTCATGTAAGTTTCAGGATGCTTCCTATTTTCAAAAGCTTAAGGATATACCTCAAAGCAAAATTATTGCATTCCCTCCCTGTATATACACCCATTGTCACTTCTTTCATGTCGCTTTTAGCCAGACAGTCCCCTTCCTCCTCTTTTCCAATAGCTGGAAAGTGCATTTCTAGAGGCTACAGTATTTCACAGAAGTGATGTCTTGAAGTTGCTTGTGCTATCCCATCATTTAGATACATTGATTTATACAAGAAATCAGAGCCAGCACCTGATGTTTTCAAATACACCTGCATTAACATAAAAATATTTTGATTGAAACATTAACTGTTTTATTCATGACTCAGTTATGAGGTCTTACTAAGTATCCACTGATTCACATAACTGTGTGCAGACAGTTCACACCAGCCACATAATATAGGACTTAGTCTGCGCATAAAAAGGACTAAGTTAAAGTCAAGTCAAATTAGTCTGCACTTGCCAACACCACCACCGCCACCGCTTCAGATTCACTGACAGAGGATAACTCATGAAGCCACAAGACTTCGAAATGTTCAGCACTAGAAACACATGTTCAATCTGTGGACTCTGAGCCCCATTAGGAAACAGCTGCATTATAAAAGAGTATATATAATCTGACCAACAACATTTTACTTCATGATAAGTACAGACTGTCATAGCTGAGCTTTTGATACCAGCAAGGTAGCCATCAGGAACACTATCAGGCAACAGTTTGCAATCCCCACATCACCTCCAGCCCCAACATTTGCTAAACAAAATACATGCTTTTGATCTTTAAGAAGTCACATATTACAGATCTGTGACACGCTTAGTCTATTTGCTCTAATAATCAGCAAGTAAACTTGCAGTTAAGGTTTTTCTAATTAGTATCTTTAACTTTCTGGGGGATGCAGAAATTGGTGCTCGACTGTACGAGGACACAACATAGCACGCTTTTCAGGCTCTAACAACAACCAACACCAGACACTTTACCAGAAGATGCATCAAACTCCACATGCAGTAACAGTTGCACAACCAGCCCACCAGAGAAATTTTTAATCCTTCACAAGTTAAGAGAATGCCTTAACAATTCAGTTCTTCCAAGTCCATTCTGGAAGGACCAGCTTTGCCTAGCCAGCAGGAGTTATGCATGGCCTTCACAGTTACAAACTGTGGCAGCACATTGCATGTGTTCCCTGCAAGACCAAAAGATAGCAAGAGGTGTCTCGTGTCTGGGACCTTGGAAAAGTCTGGGCAACTGCTACTCACGGTCAAAAGAAAAAAGGCCATTTAGAAAGCCAAGCGTATATACAGAAGCACAAACTCTTACATCCTTTGCAAGACTTAACCAGCTACTGCAGCTCTGCATGTTCTCAGCATTGTTATAAGGCTTGTACAACTGCTTTACCTGTGGCCTTTCGCACTCATCACTGCTGAAGCCTGTTCTGGATTCTTCTGTTTACATACAGGTACTGTTGTAAATACCAGTGAACACAAGCGACAGACTTTTGCAGCACACTTCATTTTATCTTTCCCAAGAAGATTACTATATTCAGATTAATTACATATATAGATGCAATGACTGTTCCCAAAAGTCGGTAGTGAGTAAAGTATATCACCAGACTACTGGTGCGATAAAGTTTTCAGAGAACTTACAGAGTGCAATAAAGCTGGATAACCTGGAACATATGGAGATTCCTTCAGTTACATTCCACAAGCTAGAAAGCAACTTAACTGAACAGATTTCCATCGACAACTATTTTTGTTCCCAATTCTGCAGTCATTATTTATGCTAATAATCCTAGCAGCTCTAACAGAAGTTACTTACTATGAGAGAAGCAAGTGTTACGCTGCTTAAACAGTTCTCAGTTACATATCTCCCATATTAAGGATATACACCAATAAAGATACGGAACCTATGTTACTAAATGCAGCTGGGAAATCTTCCTTTTCTCTTTGCTCAGGGGTTACAAAAGAAAAACATTATTATATAGTATATATAATGTATTATATATTGCTAGTAAAAAATAGGAACCAAACCATCTTCTCACAAACTTTCTCCCTAGTGACATTTTTGGTCTGTGTCGTCCCCCCCCAACCCCCCAAAAATAGTAGTAATCTTCCTACCGGTGCTGACGCTCTCTAGAGAAATTTAACTGCAGTTTTAATACCGAAGAAACAAAACTCAGGGTTTTTTTTAGGACAGCAGAGCCTGTCACAACCTCAGGAAGTATTACTGAAGAGTTCAAGTGAAGATGCACTGAACTGAGGACAAGTCCAGAGTCTGCCCACAATACAGCTCTCCAGCAAAGATTTTTACTAGCATGTAAATCCTTCTCACTGAGGTCACCGTCATCAACAGTGCAAACTGGAAAGCAGTTGGAACGATACCTTTGCAGAAGCTCCATAGGAAAAGCTACTGTAAGTCAATGCTTTAGGTAACACTGAAATTATGTTTTACTGCTCAACAGCAATAATCATAGTCCTAATAAGTCTCGCAATACTTACACAGAGCCAGTGAACTCATTCACAGCTGAGATAACTAAAAGGTTCATCAATATCAATGGAAAATTAACTTTCGTATTTGAATTCTAGCATAGTAGTATTCATTATGCACCCAAGGATAGTCAAAGAGATCCCAGCATGATACCTTTCAGCTGGTAAGTATTTTCATCATGAAACAGGGTAACATTTACACAATGCAACACACCTGCTTGGCTGCTATCTTACAAGAAGTTAACCAACCTGAACCAAATAGAATTTCCTCAGTATCCCAGATATAAATAGGCAGTTAGAAATATTACCTTTAAAAGAGAACTTTCCAACCGGGATGGACACGTTTGACAAGTTTATTCTTTATAAGCCTAATGTAATACTCCTACAGTAAGATGGGGGGACTAGGAGGAGGGACAAGGAACATTAGTTTCTTAAGATTTTAAAAAAAATAGGGAAATACAGCTAGCAAGTATGCAAACATGTTATAGTTTCTGATGGGTGATGTTTGCGCAAGTTTTATTCCTCCTACAAACCAGTTCCTATCTGCTACCTTTGACAACTATAGGATTTGGTTTCACCTCAAGAGAAGAGGGTCAATACAGCCATGTTATTTCCAAAAAATACACGTAACACTTTTAGAAACAAATCCCGTTCAGAGCAGTTTTTCTACTTCACACTATATATATTGACCTTATCACTGACAATGAACACACCCGTGAGCTAGTGCTGGCCAGCACTACACCAATTCTATTCTCTAATTTCCAAAGTGACAGACTGCCAGAGCAGATTCTTCCAGTATCGACTGCTCCCACAAACCACCCATGGAATCTTTCATTCCATTAAAGATACCACTGGACTAATTAAAATTTCAGATATGTGGTTTAAATAGGTACTGTGCCCTAGCATCCCTCTTACTTCAGGCAGCCAGAACACACATGACAAATATCTTCAGGCACCAGCTTCTCAAACCAGAGTATGAAGGCTCTGTTTGGCTGCTATGTGGAAAGTTGAAAAAAAAATAATGACAAACTGTACTTCTCAATTAATCTTTCTTCCAGTAAGCGGATGATATCCTTTGACACAGTTCACAACTCTGTATGAGCAAGGTCTTGAAGACAGAACAACAGAATACCTCTTGATAGTTTGAGGACATTTTGTCTGGATCATTCTGCTTTCTCTCGTGTATTACATAAGTCGCCAAAAACTAAAATTTTAGTTTTATACAGATAGGTCACCTGAAAAACTGCACATGAATACCAAGATACTGAAATACATCCATATTTGCAATTAAAATCATATTCAATATGCAAATTATTTTCAGAAAACAATTGTCAGTGTATTGCAAGTCAAGATCTGTAAAGAACTCAATGTGCCAAGTGTTTTCCACTCCAAACCTTCTCCATTATCCAAGTGTAAGTTGGAACAGGAAAAAAATTAACAGTATCATACATTTGCATGCATGTAGTATCCCTACATAGAAATCAGCATTAAGTACAAAGCTTTAAATGAACTGTTGAAAAGATCATGTTCTCACTGTTGAAGGACTGAAGGTTTTGAAATCAAATTGTCATTTTTCAGAAGTTTAAGTACCTTTTGTATTGTATTCCTAAAGCTGTTAATCTTTAGTTAGGAGGCTCACAGATAAGCTGCAACACTCAAAATGTTCATTACCTCTTTAGTAAAGCCATTAAGGGTCAAAATTGTATAGATGCTGACAATATACAAATATTCAGCTGTTCCTGTATGAGATAACACTTACTACTAGTTGTAAGTGAAACAATAGTGGACAACGTGATGAAAAATCTTCTATACATTTTAAAAGGGAAACCTCATTTAACAGAGAGACATTAGAGACACAATATAAGAGGTAAAACAAAGTCATCACTTAGGTCTTTTTGTCATACAGCCTTGATGATTTCTCTCCAGTCCAGACAGGTACTTACAGTCCTGAATTCTGAAGCATGAACCTGAAGCATAAGTACCTTAGACAACCACTTTTTAATGTTACAAATAAGCCAACAAGAAGCAAAAAGACCTCACAGGAAAAGCCATTGCCTGGCATCTCAGAAGGAAAAAAAAATATCCTCTCAATTAGCAAACGTGGCAAGAAAAATAGAAACCTCAAGAAGAGTGTTGTATTTCATCAAGTCCACCCAAGGAAAACAGCAAATTCTCAATTTTAGCTCACTATACAGTATCAGCCCACAGACTATATGGTCAGATATAACTTAAAAGCCCTAACTAAAATAAAAGCCTTACTTAGCCAGCTGCATTGCTTATCAGCCTGCTGCCATCTGCAAGTATCATAAACATCAGTTGGGATGGTTTTTAAGAAAATTATATGCCCTGAACATAACCTCCCTGTGTGGATTTTAAGAAGAGACGGCTACCATTTATATTGCTTGCCCAGTCTTTCTGTTACTAAGCAAAAATAGATGAAGGTGACAACTAATTTTAATATACATGACCCTGTTAATAAATGGCCTTGACAATGAATCTATTCAGTCTTTTCAGTAACCCTCTGGTGCCTTCACGATTAAGATGCTTATAATGACTTTCAGAGTTTTAAAAAAAATGCTTTGCATATTGTCTTCACCTCTGGCACATCTTTAGCTGCTTGGACAGGAAACCTACTTTCCTTCACTCCTGCACTTAGCCTTCTCAGATACAACTTCTGTTCACTAACTTCAGCTATATGTGAATAAGCAAGCCCACCATAGCATCAGAAAACCACATATAGCCAAAAATAGTGTATATAATACTGATGAAAGAAGTTGTGCATTTCATTCTGGAATAGATAATATATTGTGGCTTCACTCCTTCCAAATACCTCCCCATAGAAATTCCTCCACAGCATCCCCCGGCAATATTTGGGTGTTATGTATGCACGTATGCTGCATATCTGAGATAATCCGGTTTCCTACATCAAGAGCACATTCAAAAGTTGCAGAGAATTATAAAACATTATAAGATAATAACCTCACAAGCAAACATCCACCACTTAGGGTGATCCAATGAACCATAGCAACTCAACAGCTTAAGGATGGATTGGAAAACAGTTAAACAGTTATGCATTGTTTGATTTTAAGATGTAATCCCAAGATTACTGAAAACAGTAAATTTTCAACAGGACAGCTTTTTTTGTGGGATGTCAAGTTCATGGGTCCCAAAATAGGTTTCTAACTGTCAAGTTTCATACTTTCCAGGCTTTTACTGCTGCACATCAGGCAGTAATACTACCAAAATATATACATACATATATTTATGTATGCATCATGTATGTATATAGAAATATTGTATACATACATATATGTACATATATGTATATATATGTATGAATATATATACATATATGTATATATAAAACCTATATAAAACCGTGCTTGAATATATCTGGTTTAAGGTCAGTTTGCAAAATGTTGCATACTACAATATAATTAAGTTCAATGATAAACATTTATATTAGAGAAACATGAGAAAACCAACTACAGAATACAGAGAGCTCAGACACAGGCACAACTATTCACTTTTAAGTAACTAGATTCCACTCAACCCTCTGAGAGCTGGTATGTTAAGCATAATGCTTCCTTCACTTCTTTTGCTTCATGGATGAACACACACATGCAGAAAGAAAAACTAAAACATTTTCATTCACATAGATCTTTTCCAGGGTACAAGCAACTCCAGATTGATTAAAAACTGAATGTAAATAGGTATAGCATAAACCAAGAAATAAAACATTTGTAAATGGCTCCTAATCCCCAAGAAAGCCAAAATAGCAAATAAGACTACTTTTCTCTCCACTGATAGCAGCCAAGTACTTTAACTGTAATCTCATGAGATGTGTTGCTTTTCTGCTCACCCCCAAGTGCTAGGTATGTAACAACATACAGCCTCTTCTTGGATTTTGGTGTTAGCAGACAAAAGCATAAGCCTCCTTACCAAGCTTATCCTGAAAGTACCTCCAAAAAGACTTATTTTGTAAACAAAGCTTCCACCACTTAATGACTACTCTCATTCAGGTTGTTAATAGTTTCAAGAGCCTAAACCTACCTTCCCAGAACACCGAGTTCCCTGTAGGCCATCAGCATTTATATCTTGGATCTCCTACCTCATTGCCTTGCATATATAGACTAAGCACAATGATCTGTGAAACAGTTAATGGTTGTAATCTCAGAGGCTCTCAAATAATTTTTGTAGGAGTAAATCATATCTCACACATCAGTGACAGCTCTGTGAAGAGCACTGTGTAGACAACATTAATCCACCTGAAACAAATTTAACTGGATTTTCAAAGCTTTAACAAGGCTCCTAATCAAAACTCTTAAATTTAACTGCTATGGTCTAAGCCTAAGATGTCAGCAGGAATCTGAAATCTTTAGAATGCAAAAAGATTTCCAGCAGTGGTGCAGTTACAGTGCTTAATATCCTCAAAACACTATCAGGAACAGAGAGGTGAATAAGCTGACATTTGCCAATGGCATTTCAGGAAAGTCCCAACTGAAAACTGACACTGAAGAGCAGCAGAAGGCTCTTCTGACACTCTGGGCTTCTACCACATTAGGTGAAATTCAAGACTGATGAATGAAGTATCGAAAGGAGGAAAAACAACCCTCCCTCGAGAAGCAACAATAAGCTCCAAGTTAACTACTGCTAACTTAGAGGAGTTTGTGAAGTACCATCCACCACGATTTCAGAATTTCAGCTCAGTGCTCAGCAGACAAAGACACAAAGCAGAATACTACAGACCACTAGGAGAGGAATAGAGAACAAGAACAGAAACATGTTATTATGCCACACTATATGCAAACATTGTGATCTCATCTTACATGCTGTACAGTTATAATTATCACTCCCGAAAAAGAATACAGCCAAACCAGCCAAAACCAGCACAAGGTGTCACAAAGACGATTAAGAATAAAGTGTAGGTACAGACTAACTCCATTATAAGATTCTTCCCACTGGAGGAGAAACAACAGATGTGACACTGTGAGAACGATGTTCCTAGAGTCATGAGCGGGAGAGATATGATGAGTTAAAAAAACAACTGTGACATTTCAGAATAAAGGGTTAAAAAATTAAATAAAGGTATCAACTAGCAGAAGCTTAACAGCAACAGAATACAAGTATTTCCCCCCCAGACGTAATTGCAGAACCCGCTGCCATGGGATGTTAAGAGTCCAAAGAACATAAGTAATTCAAAAAAACCCTAGACAAATACCTGAAAAATACTGTATTCATACTGCATTCAGTTGCAGAAAACTAGAATAAATCCAAGAAAATACTACAAGCTTGCTCCGTTTCCTTAGCTCTGAGTAACCACAGAGTTAATTTGACATTTGCTGCAAAACAGCAGAGACAGAGGAGTAATGCAGATATTGAAATTTGCTTCTATGTGCATAAAACACACCAAACACAGCCCCAGACATGAAAGTTGCTAAGTATCTTACCAAAACAGGTAGTGTTTTTTAAACTGTCCATTAAAACAATTTCTTTTAACACCCAACACACTTTGGGAATTAAAGTTTTGCTGGCAGAATTTTATCTCCTCCGAGACCTATTTGCTGAAATTAAAGTGAACCTTTACAGCAAGAGGAATATAAACCCCAGAACAAACTGAAATCACTACCCTTAAGAAGTATGCAGTTGACTGATGGAAATTATCTTCCTCCTCGTGTGGCCGTGCAAGGTTTGAGAACCCTTGCTCAAGTGTTTTACCTAAATACTTGCTTGAAAACTTGGCCCACAACTTCCACAGCAGTGCCATCATTTATTTCAACACTGTGAATCTTCACATGGTCTGGTATATATTCCGTGAATTTGCATTACTTCATAATATGCTGTTCTGTATGTGACACATTGCAATAAGAGTTACAGCCCGCCCTTCACACAAAAAACAGAAGTTTGACTAAGTCACAAACACATCACATACCTTTAAAGATCCCTCATCAGTTTTTAACTGACAGTAAAGTTATTTGTCATTTCAAGAGAAATGTAAGGGACAGACTTGTCTTGGTTTCTTCTACACTGGCAGTTTTTCACCTCAAAAACTGTTCTAAGTGACTATTTTTGTCAGCCAACTCTTGCACATTAATGTATTTGGATGGTGGGAATGAAGCTCTTGAATAATTTTACAGAAATGCATCACTACCTACAGAACTGGACACTTTCATTTACCCCAGTTTCAAAGAATGGTCTCCTAGATCTGCTGGTTTTGAAGAACATAATTTTTTTTTCTCTGTTCCCTCTTTTGTTGTTCTTTTTGTTCTAGTTGCACCTTCACCTGCTATGCCCTTTTCAAGTCTGTTCTTTGCTGCTCCAACCTCTCAGAACACAACCCTGTTCAATCACACCATCAGACATCTTTCCTCTCCCACTTCTCAGATTCTTGCAGTTTTCACATTTTCTGTCAACTGTGAATAAAATAAAGGGCTTCATCAATAAAAACCACTTCTTAAGCCACATTCAGTTCTCTAAGTAAAAGCCATGAAATAGTTGCCTCATTTCCATTCAGCCGGTCTTCTCCGTACTTATTGCTCTTCTTGGTCAACCGCTGAGTAACTTTGAAACCTGGTGTAAACCTGGGCTTGGGAACCTTCAAATATCATTACAGCAAGATTTTTCAACCACTACTTCTCAGTTTTATGGGGAGATCGTATACTATTTCTAAAAAGCCACAAAAAAACTCAGAAGGAAAAAAAACCCTATCACCATCGAGTTTTACTCGCTACTAGGAGTTTAAAAGTTAAAGATTAATAGCTCTGCTGCATATAGCATGTAGAGCAAGAAATTCAGTAAGGATTTCTGACCATGGTAGAAATTCAGCAGCAAACAACTGAACAAACACAAACTAGTTCAGCTAGAAAACAGTAAGTGGTTTTGGCCCAAATGGTCCAGTTCAGATGATCTTCACCAGAGCAAGTACAAGATCAAGAGGATCTCTCCTCAGAACAACATGGAGAAAACCCTATGCTAGCATTTCCCTCAGAGACCTTAAAGATTACACCTGAAAACCACACAAAGAAACAAAACCACTGAAGTATTGGTGTCCCCGTCTGTCCCACCTTCCCATCACAGTTTAAAATAACAAATACTCCAGGTAAGCATTAAAATGATTGATATTGGTCACCACAGATACCAGCTTCCATAGTTCTGCACTGAATTATTTATTTAAAAGTTTCCATTGCTATAGAAGTGTCAGTTTAACTCATTCCAGCTTCTTTACTCTGTGCACATGAATAGTTGCCAGTGTGCAAAATATGCTTGAGGGGAGCCCTACTACAAGTAATACAGGCCAGTACCAACTGAACCTTGGCATGATGCCCATGCCAAAAAAAAAAATTAAAAATACCACCCAATATTCCAAGCAAATTAAGCCTTTGGTGTACTGGAGGCACCAAGAAAGGGAAGAAAGAGGCATCTACGATTTGTTCTCTGGTCCTCTTTTAGCTTTATTTATAGCGTTACCTCTTCCTTGTGGTGGTACACATCTCTGGGGAGCTTCTCGTTTGCTGGAAAAGCTGACTCAAAGACTTCTTTCCCTTCCCCTCTTTCTTCATACCTCTCCATGGGACTTCAGATTATCCAAACACAGCCATCTGCTTCTACACCCACAGAACCCTTCCTGGTACGAGTGCACAACAGGCTGTGCAACATCGCTACTCCACTCTAGCACTTAGCTAGGAAAAAAGGGAGGAGCAGCACAGTCAGCCTGGGTGGTAGTGACCGAGCTCAGCTCACCCCCAGCTCCCCACTGCTGAGACTGCCACAGCACCACCAGCATCCCATGTTGTGCCCTATCACCCTCCAGAAAGTTGCTTGTTCCAGAATTACACTGCAAAACTGATATATCAGCCAAAGTTTTATTTATCAGGTTGCGTGTTATGCTTTCAGCACCATATTCTGTAAGCTTACTGCAATTCGTACCCATCTTGAAATATTGACAGTATTTGGGAGAGAAGCAATTGTTTTTAAACCACTAAAATCGCATATCAATCTCCCCTAAATCCCAGCCAACAAAGGCAAGTACAAACAATATCATAGCCTCTTGGGCATAGCAGGTTTTGCCATTTACTCCAACAGAAGGTGACTGGAGCCAAAGGAAGGGAGAATTAGATTCCATGCTACATGATTAGACTCCATAATGTCATTCTTCTACAGCTCATAGCCAGAAGTCTGTAAGGACAGTAACAATGTCATGTTTTTGGCTGGGATAGAGTTAATTTTCTTCACTGTAGCTGGTATAGCATTGTATTTTGATTTTAGTATGAGAATAATGTGATAACACACTGATGTTTTAGTTGTTGTTAAGTAGTGCTTACACTAGTCAAGGTCTTTTCCAGCTCCCCGTGCTCTGCTGGGTGCACAAGAAGCTGGGAGGGGAGGGGGCACAACCAGGACAGCTGATCCAAACTGACCCAAGGGATATTCCATATCATATGATGTTATGCTCAGTATACTAACTGGGGGGAGCTGGCCGGGGGAAGCAAGCAGCGATCACAGCTCAGGGACTGGCTGCATCAGTCGGCAACGTGGTGAGCAGCTGCATCTCTTAGGTTTTTTTTCCCCTGGGTTTTGCCTCTCTCTCTTGTTGCTTTCCTTTTCATATTATTATTACTATTTTAATTATTGATTATTAAGCTTTTCTTATCTCAACCCACAAGTTTTCTTACTTTTGCTCTTCTGACTCTCTCCCCCGTACCACAGGGGTGGAGGGAGTGAGCGAATGGCTGCGTGGTATTTAGTTGCTGACTGGGGCTAAACCATGACACAGTGTGATCTTCCAGCCCCATCTCTGGCCTAATTCAGTTCATAAGTCTTGCCTAAATTAACTCCTACTTTTTAAAGTTTCCAACACAATAAGTTGCTCTATGGTTAATTATTCCTCATGGTTATAAACCTTATACATAACTCATAGTCTAATGTTTTTAAGCTTCATCTTCCCCTTATTGAAAATCTTCCCTACGTGGTCCAAGGGCCCTTCCACAATAGAATTTACAGCTTTCACCACACAGAAATCAAGCACATCTCCACTGTTTCTAGAACATGTTAACTAGGCTGCTCTTTTTGACATTTTCACCTGGAAACATCCCTTCCAAAGCCTCAAGGGGATATTCTCTGAACCATCCCCAGATAGCCAATATCCTTCCTGAATGGCTAACACTAGTAGCTGCCACACAGTAGCATCATACACAGGTTAAGACTTCCCAGCTTCCATTCGTATGCTTAAATATTATTCCCACCTGCACAGCTGCAGTGAGCTCCCCTTCAACAGCCTACCAAACTCTTCCTCCTCCTGATTCATTCCCCTCCAGCCCCAAATCGCTGTTTTTCAGAGGTTTTTGCCATTATATCAATACAGCCTCCATTGTTTATCTCTAGACAAATCAGCTTAACTTCTATGTGCTATTTGTACAAAAACCAAAAGTAAGCTTCCTTAAAAGATTTTATTCAACATATTAGTGAACAAAGCCAGGTATACTGTGTTAGCGTCTGTTCTATGGCATCTCTAAAAATATGGGTTTAATTAGCTTTTTAATCTAAAGCTAACACCTAATCACAACTTTTGTGGAGTGGAGTGTGGAGTACACTTTCAAGGACTCAGCTCCCATGGGGCACATCACTCCCAATGCCCAACAATATCCCTGCAATCCAGAAAGTCACTTCATGTCTCTTTCACATTGCCAGACAAACCAACATCTCTGACACATTTGACGTGTCAGCAACATCCCTCTCATGTTTGCGAAGTATATCCTACATTTGTCATGCATTGCTCTGGTATATTGTGTGATAATTTATAGTAGTTCATGACAGAACTGCAATAATAATGTTTAAATGGCAAATGACTGCACAGAACACTTCCCATAAGATGCTACCCATGGATTAATCTAGAAGGAAAATACGTATGTAGCATTTGGTGGAGCTGCAATAGTAGGTCTTTCCATAATCATAAAACGAGAGGTTGTACTCTGAATATTAAATAGTTGGTTCATAAAGCTGGTCTAAAACAACTTTAATAGAAGTGTAGAAGTTGTTATAATCCAAACTGAACATTCCTCTCCCATAGCTGAAGAAGGAAAAGGAGAAAGTACTCAGTAATGTTTTTGACTATCAAAAAAATCCAGTTTTAGTACATGAAAAGTGTTTGTGGTATCTTTCATTGAACATATTAACACTTGTTTCTCATAGCAAATATGAAATTGGATAATGCCAACATGCTAACAGAGACCTGTGCAGGATTCCTTCCCTCTTCTCACCATCATTTTGTTCTATCGATTTCTGTTACTAGGGAATAAAATCACTTAAATGAGGATTTAAAGGGAAAAAAGCCTTCCTTTGTTATTAGGGACCTAAAATACCCCAAACCATGACTAAATATGCTTACAATTTTTTAATCCTACTGTAATGCCAAGATTCAAGCATGGTCCACTTACTTTCTAGTATGTTAAGCCAATCAACAAGAAGTTTCATTTCCTCTCCTCCCTCCCCTCTCACCCAGTTCAGTTCCAGGTTACAAAACCAGAGCATTTTAGCAACACTCCCCCCCCAATCAAGAAGCATTTTATTTCTAAGAAACAACATACAACAAACAGATAGAATCATCAGGAAAAACATCAAGTGCACTGGAACATACTAGATCTTTGCACAGAAGACAGCTTCCAAAGGCTTTAAGTTGGCTAAAATTGTGAAGATTACTCCACTTTAAGCATTTCCGAGGTAAATTACATTGCTTGGAGTGTTAATCTCATCATAAAGTGAAGTATACAAAAAGTGAAATAAACAAACATTTGCATTTAACTAAGCAAAAATGATGCCCTCAAGACATTAAACCTCTGAAAATTAGTCACTGGTAATCAAATGCCAGTAATAAGCCAACCTCTGGTCTCATGGGTGACATAAGGTGATGCTGTTGACATAAGAATGACTTTTCTCTACCTGAAAAATCAGCACTTGTATATTTGAGTCAAGTTTGGTCTAGGAGGAAGAAAAACCTATATATTAAAGGACAAACTATTGATACCAATTTTCTATCAAACATCTGGGAAACCTCAAAGCATCTTTAAGTTTCACCCCCACTCTGTAGAACTCAATGTCTGATGAAAAGCACTTCACCACATCAAGCTTGAGCCAGTTTCCTTACAGAAGAGTAGTAAGCCTTCATGCAAGTCCTTACACCTTCCTCAGATGCAAGTGTATACCAATATTCCTACAATACCAATATAGGAACATTCCAGGTATTTAAAAAACAAAAATGAAGCTATGAAAATCTGACTACTCAATACAGTACCACTTCACAGCAAAGACTCATGTTGGTGTTTCCTGTAGAGGAGGTTCCAGTAAAGTCCATCTAAACCATCCACCTAAACCAAAAAAATCCTATTTAGTAAGAAAATCTAATGAAACCTGGCATTTCCAACACTTGTAGTTGGTTTTTTTTTTAATGTCAGCAAGTTCAGATTTGTATGGTGCTCTTGAGCCTCACAATTATTTTTAGTTTTTTCCTCCTTCCTCTGCAAGGGACTAGGAAACTGAGAACTTTTCCGTTCCCAAACTGGTTTACATATACCAGCCCTAATTAGAGCCTAAGTCTGTTACAACCAGCATCACGACAAATCTTCACATACCTCCAAGTATCTCAAAGACCATTATACTGCTAGACTGGACAGATAGAAAAATATACCCATTATTAATCTTCAAATAATTACTGAACAAAACCCATGCAAATTATCAGTGTGAATGAAGTGATATATGACTAAGATTATATGTTGAAATACATACATCTGGAAAATCTTCCTGCATTAGTTCTTAGTGGCAGTGCAAAATTTTATTATCGAAGCTAACTATTCAAAATACCAAAAGGTCTAAAGCTTTTACACCATTATGCAGGGACATATCAGGAAGTCTGTTTTTCAATGAAAGCCTGTTCTGGGGAAAAAATCATCCTCCATTTTAAGTACCACTGAGAACTGCAACACTGACTTTTTTTTTTTTAATTCAGGCCCAGAGATGCTTTAGAATTTTTAATGCTTCATACCCATGTGATACTTAAATCATAACTAAAGAAACCACAAGGGTGACACTTCCAGTTCTATACAAGATTGGAAAACAGTCTCTCTAAAGGGACCTACAATATGCACAGCCTCAAATAACTCACTTTTATTAGTTTCTCCCTGATGAGGCTTCCTTTCCCCCCCAAGACAGTGTTCCATCATTAAGCCAATAGATAAAGACAAAAAAAAAAAAAAAGAGTTCAGTATCATTTTGCTTTAGGAAGACCTCCAAGACAAAAATAAAAATGTACCCATTTAGTCCATAATAAGAAACAAGCTGGCTTATATTTTTCTCCAAAATATTTTGGTATTCTTTTCTGCTCCCAACCCTCCACAATACCAGAACAGTCAGGAAGACTCCTCATTTTCTACTGTAAAACACATCAGTTTGTCTCTGCCCGGTTTCCCTCAGAAGGGGCTGAGAACTGACATGCCACAATGCTGCTTGTCAACATCCCTGCTGCCCATCCTGCTCTGGAAGGCAACACAACAGGCCCCACACCATTAATTTAACCCTTCTGCTCACAGGAAGTCTGCCATCAGCAGCAGCCACCAGCAAGTTCGCACTCACAAAACTTTGCAGAAGTCTGCTGGAATTGATGAATACACTCATACAAAATGTTTTGTCTCCAGTGCTGACAAAGAGTGTTTTAAAATCCTGTCTCTCACATGGTAATGTTGAATCAGGAAAGAAACAAACATTTCCACTACCTACTTAATGCTGAAGCCCACTAATTGGAATCTTGCTCCCTCTTGGATGATGCAGAAAACATCTGATGCAGCAGCTCTTCAGTAGGTAGACAGCATGATATATCATAGATACATTATAACCCAATTTCAGCCTGGTGCTAGACACCTACCATTTCATATTAGGCCACCCAAATTTTAACTCCCAAAATTTTCTTGCTTTTCACACGGTCCTGGGCAACCTAGCTTGCTGAGTTAAGACCTCCAAGACCTCTAACCATGAATTTGTGCATTCACCTCAGAACACCCAGGGATGCATTTGCTATCCTACAGACAAGCGTGGCTTGTTAGACTGGAATGAATTTATAGTAAGGGCCTGATTTCAACACCCGATAATACAGGTGTAACTACAAGTTGGTTTTCTATTTGATATAGTGTACAGAAATAGTACAGACCCAAAAGTGCAATAGCAACACCGGTTTAGCCAGCATCCCAGCTAGTCCTCCGCGACTACAAAGCACAAAGCAGGAGCAGCGGCTGTCGCGCAGGGAAGCAAGCAGACGGAGGGAAGCCTGGGGTGTTGGCAAAGCTTGGGACCTGTAAGGCTACACAGGCAGAGCATATGCAGAAACAGTGTGAAGGAAGGAACTGAAGTGCGGATGTGGGGACTGAACAGTATATCATTTTGATGCTAGGGCAAGTGTTGAAGCCAGTCCTTAAACAGAAGGCATCAACTGTAAAGAAGGATGTAAGGCTCTACCAAAATGCACTAGCAAGAACACTAGTTATCTAAACCTGTCAGTTATAAAATTGAAAATTCTTTATCTAGACAAATTATGGAGCTTAAGCTTTCTATACGAAGTATAACATAACTGAGGACCAAGGAGACATTTTAATTCAGTCATTCATATAAGAAAAAGATTTTACTATGTACTCTGAGATGAACTACTTAATATAAGAATCTACTCCTTTCAAAAGATAAAACTTCCAGAAAGAGCAACAGTCATAAAAATTACTAGTAAGTAATCAAGTTCAAATGAGAAAGGAGTTGCTGTTAAAAAACGGAGGTTTTTCAATAGTAGAGGCTATTTAAGATTAAGCAAATTCTAATGCAGTTGCTCCTTAACAAATTAATTTCAGAACAAAATAGAGCTGTGGTGCCATTCTGTCAGTGGCAGCTGTGTTTTGAAAGGTCTCGCCACTCCCTTACGTCCCCAGATACTAATTTCTGTGCTCCGGAGGTGCCAATCCAATTGTTTGCATGACTGTGCTCCAAGTCAGGGTTTCAAGAACTATCCCATTTAAAGGAGAAAAACACAAGACAAAACCAAAACAGTAAAAATATCCCAATAAAGTACTGTTTTAAAAATACAGCCTATACAATCACCATCCAAAAAGCTGAAGTGGCAAGGTAAGAGCAAAGTAACAGAAACATCTTAAATTGTATTTACCCCTGCATGGAATAACACAGAGTCACAGCTTCGTAAGAGGGAAAATCATTCACATCTGGCAAGAGACTGTACTCCTGCTTTCTTTCTCCTCGCCTTTTTCCAAGCCTTCCCTTCCCCAACAAGAAAAAACCCCACCCATGCCTAACAAGATCTACTCTCCTCCTTAAGAGCTTGGAAGAAGTATACAGAGTGCAAAACTGACAAAAGCTGGAATCACGTCATTTTTTTTTCTGTTTTTCCGTAGGAGGCAAGATGGAGCTCCCTGCAACTTTCACTCCAAGACAGAGATGTAGCAAAGAGGGTAGAATATATGGGGGGAAATAAAAAGAGCATTGGGGAAAGCACAGAAGGGGATGTTGATATATTTGCTCATAAAAAAAATCATCCCATAAAAAGATTTTCTTGCAAGAGGGGAAAGAAAAAGGAAGAAAGGGATTTGAACTTTACTAGATTGGATAAAAGAAACCATGTTACCGTGTTTAGGAAGGGAAATCTCTTGGTCTTGTGCCTCGATTTGAATAGGTATACACTATGACAATTCAGCATTCCAGACAAACAGCATAAAACATTGACATGAAACAAGGCTGAGCTCAGAATAGCTTCAACTATATTATTGTTGTCTTCTGATTCAATATACATAACACCTGCTGTAATGTGTAAAACCAGAGGAAAATCTGGTGGTTTACTTGTTTAAAATAGAAATTGATTGCTTCATGAACAGCCCATTTACAAAGAATGATTTTTTTTTAGAAATGTGCCATTTCCCAGAAACACCAAGAGAGAATGCTGTGAGGTCTGCAAGATTTTTTGGATGGAAAACAGGCTATTGATATGACTGTCAGAGACTACATCACCACAAGTCATGCTACTCTAACTCAATTACACAGCCACTGAACAACTTCTGCATGAACACAAGTGTTTAATAGAAAAAATCTTAAACGTACCATGTTGTTTTCAACTTCTCAAAAACCAAATAAATCCTGCACATTGAGAAAAACAAACCTGTCCCCCCAGAAGACTATGATCAGGAGTTTAATTATGATGCATACAGGACATATATTGTAAATAACACATTCAGTCGGCTTTGATTTGTCTTGGATATTCTTTCATGAAAGAAGATCAGGGAAAAAAACCAGAACATTCTTTTTAAATATAGAGGCTTCAAACAAAACTCCTATTTCAATATTTTCCACCTAGTTTGAGATAACAGAGCTGTAATTTCAAAGCTCTAAAATCTTCAGACCTGCAGACATAGGATGAAATTCTTGGTTCGACTTAACAGTTTTACCTTCAACATATTTGAAGCAGCAAGGAATCCAGTCCCAGAAGTTCAACAGGATGCAGTAATGCTATTGCTCTTACACTGCAGCAACAATTCAGGAAGCATCAAGCTTACAACCTTACAAAGTTTCCAGGCAAGATGAACTGTGCGAAAGTTAGCACAATGAAAATACTGTAGGTTATAAAGATACCTAGCCTAATGACAGCTTTGATCATTTGGGTTCCCCATCTCGTAAACTTCCTGTAGCTCCCTATTCTACCTCTTTCCTGCAGACAGATTATGCTCATGCTCCTTTATATTACAATGAAAGGAACACTTAACGAAGGCATTGTAGAATGACCAGAGTAAACTGGTCCAGGTTACTGTATGATGTAGCTCCTAAAGTGAGCACAACAGAAACAGAACTTCATGCAGAGGACTTTGGGAGAGTTTGTACAGCCAAACCTGCACAGGTAGTCTTCGCCCCTTTATGCATGCTTCAATCATGAAAATAATCTCATTTAGAGTTTTCCCTCATCTCCCAAGGGGGAAAAAAAAAAAGATAAAAAAAGCCCAAACAAAAAACACCAAACCAAAACACACACATATTAATGCATTATGAACACAAACCAGTACTACGTGCCTGAGCTTACATGCATGTTCCACATAAACACCTGCTGCTTTGGGTGGTTGCTTTCACTGCCTATGACAAACTATATTTAACACGCACCTGCGCTTTTCACCAGTCCTCCTCCAAATCATTCAATCCACAAGGATTGATCTTAAACACAGAGAAGAATTCCAAGAGCTATCATTTTAATTCATTACTTTCATTCTACTGCTAGAATTTTTATTTCTTTCCAATTATCTCAAAAATAAAAGCAATGAATCAAAATACATCTTTGTAAAACCCAAGTCCACTAATTCCTTATTAAATGTAACTTCTGATGTATAAGGAATGGAAGTAGGAGCTTGAAGTATTCACTCAAATCAAAATACTTGTCTTTGTGAAGCATATTAACTCTTGCACCTGCATTTGGAAGACGTAAAATTTATATATTTTCCTGCTTTTAAAGATATCTAGAAAGCTATTTAACATCATGTTTACAGAAACCAAGTTTAAGATGTGAACTCCAAGGCTGATACTATTTAGGAATGAGGTGAAGTACTGCAGAATATTTCTGAAGCATCTTACCTAAATGACATGGATGTTTGTACTGAATACATGATACAACATAAAGCTGCATTCTGTTCTTCAGGGGCATATTTTATTTCCAAATATAAAATAATACAACCATTCTAAACTGTCAGTGCAACCTCACACATCAGTAGCATGTTTTAATGATGGTTTTGGCTCATTCAAGAAATGCATAAACACAACTTATCTGAAAGAACCTCTAAGATTTCTAGAACTATCTAAACCTGACCTCAGTGCTTAAACTTCACACACAGTAAACAGCAGAAATAAATACTAAAGCATAAGAATTAATACCCCAGTACAGAAACTGTGTTTGGTTGTGTTTCTAAGTTTCTAATGCTCCCAGGATTTTAAGATGATTATACTGTGACACTGTCTACTTGGAATCCAGTCAATTTTAAAAGAAGCAAAATGGATTTACATTCATTTCACATTCCTTACCTACCCTAATCCTTCTGACAATTTTTACAGTTTTAAGAACCTGGCTGCAGTAGGAGCAGCAAAGTAACTACTCACAGAAGAAAACAGACTAACAATTTATTTCCTTGAAACTTCCTTGTTTGTTCTAATACTGGATAAAATATTTTTTGACAAAACCTTGATTACTATGTTGATAAGCATTTACGTAATTTTTAACCACGTTACTATAAAAAGCACATGCACTCTGGAAAGACAAAGGAAAAGCCTTTTTTCTTTCCTGTTCTTCCAGAGTGGAACAAATTACATCTTCTGAAAATTGAACGTCAATGGCTGGAAGCCCAAATCTGTTTCATCTTCCAGCATAAGGCCAGGAAGTAAGATCACTGTCAGCTTCTAATTGAAAACTTCTTCAAACCAGACTTCTGCTCTAGATCAGATTCTGTTCTGTGACATGCAATTTCTATCCCAATATATCACATCAGTTAGTCCCAATTCAGCACTAGCTCCAGTTTTAAATAGACATCCACTGGAGAGGTTACCTAATCAGAATCCAGCGTAGCTGCTAAACAACAGCCTTCTTTCTATTCAAACAGTAATGTGATATTAGCCCAGAGGGGTCTGCTACATAAATGCTTGGAGCTTTGTCTCCAAATAATGGTGAACTAAATCATTGCGGCTTTGTGGTTGAGCACTGCTCACTACAATCTGCATACATGAGGTAGAATTTATTTACAACAGAACTACGGGCCACAGGAAAAGGTGAGACAGGCTCAACACCTGAGTTCACACCCAGTTAGGAGGAGAATAAACAGTCCCTGCACCACCCTGCAGTATCAAACATTTGCCTTTAAATGGGGAAAGAACTTTTACTTAGAGAGTATCCACAAACTAGTTCCCTACACTACTGGCTGAGGAGCAAACAAAAAAAGACCCCTCTCCTCGTGTAAGAAATGATACCAGTTTGATTTTCTTATTCAGTATGAAAACACTCAACAGGAAAATACACACCATTTTGGACTGAATAAGAAAAAACAGGCTGAAAACAAAATCTGTAAATTGTATCAATACTGCTCTAGAAAAGGTATCTTTACCTGTATTGTCTACCACTCCTCTGTGACCATATATTTTCAGGTCCATTTACAGAGCTCAAATATATTTTATAAGGCACCCAAGAGTTTTCTACCAAAAGTGAGCCCAGCTACCCCTTTAGAAAATGCCCTGTGCAAGTACCACAGTTTCTTCAGCTTAGCTTTAGGGCAAGCTCTAAAGTGATGATGCTCAAGTCAAGTACACAGGGGAGCCATGAAAACCTCCAACTTACCAATATCAAGCAGCCCTCTTCTTACCACAGCGCTTCGCAGTTAAGCCTTCCGCCATCAGTAACCCTAATCCACATTCCCGATTTCATCCACTGCTACAGTAGCCCGAGCCCCTAGTGTTATCTTTGCTGTTCCTTATTTCAGTATCCTCCTGACCAAAGTTCCTATCCTTCCTCTCTCGCTCACCCTGCCATACCAACCGATTTCGGATAACGGGTGCAAAGACAGCTCCCCACTTCCTCGACTGCCCAGAAAAGCTTTGTCAGGACACACTTGCTGCAGAGCCGAGAAGTACCGCGCACACCTGAGCGGAGGCCAGCAAGCACACAGCTCTGGCCAGGACATCTGTGCTGCTCTCCCAGTGGCTGCCACTCCAGTCAGGAAACTCGGCCACTTCCCAGTCACCAGGTAGGGCACCCGCTGTCCCCCAGCTTTTGAAGAGCAGAAGCTTTGCCTTCTCCCTTCAACCCAGACACCAGCCACATGCTGCTATAGGCAGCAGTACCTACAATACAGGCAACTGAAATACTTGGTCTGGTGTTCTTTATTTGCTCAGTCTCCTGATTATCTTGCATCACTTCGGACCTCTTCCTTCCACCATCTCTCCCTTCCCTAAGGGCAAGGGTAAACCCTAAATTTGGTGCCAAGCTGAAAAAGTTCCCAGTCTGCCCAACTAGACATTTCGTAGAAATATGAATGAATTTCATAGAATCAATAAAGTGTTTTGAGCACTAATACTGACTCTCTTTCCATCCCACCTGTTAGATATACAAATGCTAATAAATTCAGTTGATGAATAAAGACAAGACATGCAGAATCACATCCACACCATTTACTTGTACCTGTCCTCTCAGTGATAATCTATGCAGTATTATAAAATGCTTAAGAAACTGAACTTGCACAGGGACTAACTTAAGAAATTAGTGTTAGAAATTAGTGTGTTCCTGCCACCTGTTAACGATAAAGTCACTACAGCAAAGATTACAAAATATTCTTTGAAACCTTACAAAACTCTTAAGCCTAAAATCAATCACTCAAAAGTTCAGAAGTGTCATTACTAAGGCTACCCATGAAATCCTAATCCAGCTTTTCTCTGCATAAACATTATGACACAGTATTTAAATATACAACCACAGATTGTTTCTTCACTTGAACAGCACACCAGTTTTCAGTAATAAACAGATACTGGCCCCAATATTGCAAGTCTGCACATAAATTACATTATTTGTAGAACCTCACAAAAACAGAATTGCAGAATATTTCAAGAGGTCACCAACTCCATCCTTCTACACTATTGTGGAATTGCTGTTGCAATGCACTTCTGTTAGATCATTATACAAGCTTGTTCTTACAACTCTGGTGACAGATTACATTATTGCCCCAAACCACGTGTTTCAGGGTTTCATTATTCCCACTGTTAGAAAGATAAGCAGTTATAAAACCTGTCTTGTTCACTGCAATTCAAGTCTTCTATTTCTCTTTTTTACTCAACCTGTTTATTACACTTCTCTTTGTATTTATCTTTCATATGCTTGAATAAAGTCCCATCCACCTGGTTTTTTGTTCTAAATTAGGCAACCCCAATACTTCTGTGATCTGAACTCTCTCCAGTAGCCTGTCTCTTCCGTTTCTTCCTTGAAGGACAAGGTCCCATATAGCATTCCAACTGGAGCTCTTCTGCCACTGAAGAGAATGAACGAGTTATTACACAGGATATGCCAAAGACCATAACCCATGTGTTCATGAGAGCCAGCACCACTGTGATCTTGTTGAATTACATTCTGTTAGTGATCCACGATAAACACCAGATCCCTTCACACAGCGTTGTTGCATTGCCTATTCCCCATCCTACAGCTGTGCACGTTTCCAGCCACTTCAGTACATTACTATCATGTTGTTCCCTTACTGAAAAGCATCTGGATTTTCAGGCCCTTCTTTTAGTACGCTTCCACCATTCCTCCCTCCTCCTCCTCCCCTTACTTGCTGATGAATTTTAGCCTCTTACCTCTATTCCAAACCCCAAGACCAGACACACTGTATTAACCAGATGGCTAAAGCCAATTCAAAATTCTGTACAGGGAATTAATTAATAGAAGAGAGGCCTCTCTAAGTCAGAGGGGAGAATGGAAAAGGACTAAAAGGATTAGAAAACAGTTTGTGCGTGAAGAACAAGCAGGTAAGGGATGTAGGCTGAAACTGCTAAAACTGAAAGTGAGCAAACACCAGCAACCATAAATACAAGTTCTTTTTATGAAGATTTTAAAAATCAAACAAAAATCCTACTACACTTTGATACAGCACAGTACATCTTCCCACCTATAAGGCTAGTTAACTCACTCTAAAAAAGTCTTAATATGGTAAATGCATACTGTTACACCACCACTTTCTATCTGCTTACAAATAGTTTATTTCTTAGGCTTCTTTTCCATGGACTCAAGTTTGGTAGACTGGTTTATCATTTACTGGATGTTTATTATTCTAAAGACAAAAGTGCTTGGCTTTCTGATGAACTTTTCTTTTGTACTTCCTGTCATTGCATCGGAACATTTCATACTACTTTGGAAACCAAACAAGAAATTACATCTAAGAAATTACATTTTACAAATGATGAAACTAAGAAACAAGGTCAAATTCTGAGTGCCTAATTTGCAACATTAGTGAGTATTTAGAATTACAGACACAACATCTATTCAAGAACAGCTCCTCTTGACTTCTTTGGCAGCTGCAAGCACTCAGCATTTCTGCAACACAGATCCCAGAGGTCTCAAGTCCAGTAAATGAGGAACACACAGCTAGTGACCACCTGTGGGAAGCCTGGTTTAAGCAACTTGCTCACATCACAAACTCTGCAGCAGCACCACAATTCAATTGTCTCAGACAGCATTTAATTACATTAAGTGAAACCTTTTTTCAAACTTCCCTGTGCTCCACCTCGTTTGTATCACACCTTCAAACATCTGCTACAAAAGGAGCAAGAGTCCTACAGATAACTTTTTCATTTTGTATCCAACACCCATTTCTCCCCAGAGCAGAATCACTTTTGTACACTGATTGCAATGAGGGTCCTGTCTGCATTTGGGTATGTGTATGTACAGATATTTATACACAGGTGCCTACATAGCTGTAAATATTATCTATATGGATATACACTTTGTGATCATGTGGGTATAGCTGTACCATAACTTACAGGCACAGAAGTAGTTTAAAACTACAGGTTATTGTAATGCCAATATTTCCAACTTGCTGATTTTTGCCTTTGCAGTCTTCATATGCCACTACAATTTCTGTGGAGGAAATTTTCCAGTTTTTAAAACAAACTCTGAAAAACACTTCTGTCACAAGGCTGAAACACACACATTCGTGAAAAATTCAGGGAGCAGCATCAGATTTTAACGCTCCTGACTGAGAGGAGAAAAAGGCCAGCACTCTGAAGCCCTGGGTTCCATGCCAAATTCTGGAGAAAGTGTCCCAGAGCAGCGGGCACATGCGTCCCTGCTCCTGAATTCCAAGCTTGATGCTTTCAGCCACATCCCTTCCAGTCTCGTCCCTGTCCCTTACCTTCCCTACTTCCGATTCTTCCTTTCAACACTATTTTTTAAGGTTTATTTTCCTTTTTTAAGCTGAGTCCATCTGTGTTTCCCAATGTGCTCATCCTCCTACCAGGCTGCACTGCTTATTCCTTCTAGGATTAATTTCTACATTGCAGCCTCCCTCACCCACAGACCTATCTCCCACTCCTAACCTCATGTCTTGCCTCCTGGTCTTCATGCCCCACCAGTTCCAGTTTATTTCATCTCTCAAACTTTGTTGCAATTCATGTGCCTCTTGCCCTCCTACTTCTACAACTCCCAGGTTTCTGCACACACATCATCAATGAGCAGGAGAGTGACCAGAGAACTTCAAAGACCCTTCTCTTACTCCTGCTGCTTAACTAAACCCGAGTCCCATGCTAGCTCCTTCTCAAAGCCTTAGCTCCATTCTTCCTCTTGGGCCTCACACAATCGGGTACCACCAAACAACACCACACCACAAGGGCAACGCCCGAGTTCCCCTAAAGAAAGTAGAGCACTCTGTCACACAAAACAGACACGTCCTTAAACACAAGGCAAGCAGGGCCAGTCCTCAGTCCTAAAGTTCAATCCAGTCCTACTTCTGGGGCAGTTTAGATTGACTTTCACAGGGAAGTCCAATCTTTCACAGATCATTTTGGGCTACAGGAAGCATGCTTAGTACATTTGTCCAGATGGCACATATACCCCCCGTCAGTATTAATAGGTAGGTGAGGTTCCATGAGAATAGCGTATATCCAAGTTTTACCAGACCAAAACAAAAAAAAACCCACATCTCTATCACAGCCATGCGTGCCTAAATTCAGTTGGTACAAGCTTTTGAAAAAAATCACTTCCAAAGCAGCAGCAGAGAAAACATCCCCTTCACAGCAGACACAATCTGCCAAAGTTTAACTTCATGCTCCAAAGCATAAGGGTATTAAAGTTATTCAGAAAAGAAGCTGGCAGAACTCAAAGCAGAAACCATTGTTTTCCTCTTGCCTCACCATCAGAAGTAGCTGAACCCTCAACGGACATTTTGCAAAGAAAAAAAGCTTCAGCCCATAGCAAAATGCACAACTTATAAAATGTCAATTTAAATAGTTAAGTTTGTTCTCAACTCTGCTGCAAAGCAATAATACTTCTTACAAGCCTTTTATAACATCCTACAGCTTTAATAAGAGCAAGCACGATCAGCCCAGTCTACCATTTTCCAGTATTTATTCCATGCATTTTACATGCAACTAATTACACTGATGTCATCGGTGACATGACTACTGATGGTTAGTTGTATCTTTTCCCCATCTCATGCGTTAGGAAGTGGATACTACCAATCCATTGCTCTTATGAAAGGTTCTCGCTTAGCCTTCCAAAACAGCTGTCTCCAATAACATCAACAGCTGAAAACACAGCACATATAGGGAGTTTCGATTAAACTTGTTACCTAGCTCATGTACATTTAACAACTACTAAAGAAAAGCACAGAAATACATGACCTTTAAAGGGATAAAAAAGGCACCACATCATGCAACTCCAGAGGGCAAAACTGGCTATACTGACAAGGACTCCCTGAAAATGTGATTCTTATACATAAGCCAAAAAAAGAAATTACATCTGCATTGTTTCTTTAATGCTACCATTTGACTTTGGGGTTCTAAGACAAAATTTAAAAGACAGCTTGGGCTATTTCCTTACAGCTTTTTACTTATGCATAGGTTCCCACGACACACACTATTTAATAACTCTTATGCAATTAGTGTTGTTCATACCGTATGCCACAATGGGCCAGTCTGGAGACACACTAGTAGTTAAGGGCATCATCCATAATAACTCTTACGCAATTAGTGTTATTCATACCGCACGCCACAATGGGCAAGGCTGGAGACTCACTGGTAGTTTAGGACACCATCCCTAAGCAGATCTACTTTCAAATGAAGGAAAGGCATGGCTCCCACAGCTGAAGTGAGACTGTATTATTAAGAAGCCTATTCTGCTTCACTTCTTTCCCAAGCAACTCCCCACACACGCACGCACACATTCTGAATTGAGAAAGAAGAACTGGGTTGTCAGAACCTGCCACTTACCACAACCATCAGCTTCCCAAGACCTCTTGGAAAAGATTTCTGCTGCAGCAAGAATCACTGCTCTTAAATGTGTCCAGTGCCTGAAACCTATTACCCAAGGTACGTCAAAGCCGTTAAAGCCTACTTTGTTAAAGGCATGCTATATTTCCAGTCCCGGCCCTGCCTGACAAATCTAAGACCATGCTTCACAGAAAACAAATGTCACTCACAAAACAGACACAACTGAACAAAAAGCTGCACTGTCCACTAGCTTGTTTAGCATTCTAACTTCTTGAAAGAACATGCAAACAAAAAACACATTTCCTCTGGCAAGACTACAAGCGTAGCTTGTAGGCACGAGGCTGACATAAATAAAGCAAGCACAGCACAGAAAGCAGTCTTAAAGGGAATCCTCCGACCATATGGGTCTTCTGCGAAAATGAACTGGAAGCAAACTTGACAAGCTGAACTGGCCACAAGAGACATGATGCCAAGTCCAGTGTCTGCAACACACTCATGCAATTAAGTTGAATAAACAATATCCTGCAACTGTCCCATACGGCAGCTACGTCTGATTCCTTGCCTGACCTCCACAACTTGTCTTTGGTTCTTGAGTCTCTGAGGAGACTCACTGCAGACTTTCCTGAGTCCAGGCCATAGCTCTCCTCTCTCCCATGAAAACAGCGCAGCAAGACAAGATAAATCCTCCTGATTGTCATGGCAGGAGTTGCGCAGATTGTGCAACAAAAGCAAAAACACAGCCTGAGCTGGGCAGTGAGATGTTCAGAGCCTGACCAAAGCCCTAATTCACAGAGGTGCTCAAATACATACCTACCTTAGGCACACTAGCAGCCTATCCACATACTAACAGTTCAGCATCTGCTTAATTGTGGAAGCTGAAGCCCTGATTCAGCAACATGTGATTTCAGTGGGAGCTGGATCAAGCATTCCAAAATCCAAGTTGATTTACTACTTATTTTTCTTAAGTACAGACATTTACTTTGCTGTTTCAACTGCAAGCAAATGGCTGTAACAGCCCTTCCACTCTTACTGTACGCCTCTTCTGCGCAACTCAAAGCTGTAGGAGTTTGCTCTTGCTGTTCCTAAACTGGTCGAGACCAAATGGTACCAAAAAGCAAACGAATTGCACCCAAGAGAGGTACTCAGCGAGTTGTCAATCTGTGGAGCAATTAAGTGAATGTTGTCCAAGCCTACTGCATATGACCAGTATGCATCTCTTCTGTTTCACGCCTCCCATTATACCATCAAAACATTCCAAAGCTAAAGAAAAGATTAGGATAAAGGCTGTGTCTTAACTTTTTAAAGCATTATGGGCCCCAGACAGAAAAATCAGACTCCTGTCACGCTTTTTAATAAAGCATTTCACCTTAATCAAAAAAGGAACAAAACGTTCTTGTTCTCTGCAACCTGCTGTCTTTAAATCTCTGCAATGAATGGACCATTTCTAAGGTATCTATGAAAAGCATCCTCTTAAAAGCAAGTTTGCTCTTAGTATGCTGAAGTTCACTGTACATTATTCACATGCCCAGTGGAGAGAGAAAACACAGAGGAGTCACAAATCAAAACAGCTTTGAAGGCTCCTGCCCTAGATCAAGCAGGAAAGCATCGCTTTGGGCGAGATGTGCTGCCTCCGAGTGTTCTCTTCCAGCAGCCCAAACACTGGCTAAGTTACATAATAGTTCCACTGCTGCTTTTAAGTCATGCAAGAACACACAGCAATCACACAGAAGTTTACAGAAATGCACAGCAATGTTTCATTAAGAACTACTAAGTATCAGACAAACAATTTAACAAAAGCCTTCACTGATTTACTATGAAAATCTAGAAAAAGCAGCCCAGCCATTCTGTTAACCTCAAAGAGACAAAAAAAAACCAAGCAAATCTCCAACTTATGAACCTACTGCTCTCCCTTCTACTGTTTGTATGCAAAGCCTATTCTATTTAAGACAAAGAATCTCTGAAGGTTACTAGAAATTATCCACTTTCACGTAGGCTGAAAATGGAACAACTCTTGTTGGCTATGAAGGGAGCTGGAGCAGAGCGTAACTTCCCTGAAAAGCTAAGCAGTCACCACCAAAACATTAACTACTTGAAGTGGAAATAAAGCATTATTAAAAAGATAAGCGTGTTTTATAACACCAAGGCCTCTGAAGCACCCAACAATAATCTCCACGATTCTTGTGTTTAACTAAAAATGTCAACAGTGGTTGGTCCACTTGATGCAATAGGTTGATGCAGGTTCTTATCACTTCTTACCTCTTATCAACAACTTATTGATGTTGATAAAAGTGTATTACTTTATACCTGTCATCTACCAAAAAGAAAACCTATAGTCACAGCAAAACGTGACTTGCTGTGAATTATTAGTTGTGGCATTTTTGACAAAAAAAGTATTAAAGATGAACCGAGAAGTGCTACGGGAGCAGAAGCAAAGGAGACATCTTTGTGATTAAACTGTCGGCTTAACTACAGACTAATTTTGATACCTAGAGTCGCTAGAGAAAAGGAGAAAAAAGGGTGTCACTGATTCCTGCTATTTTGAAACAGCTACTGAGCACGCCGCCCGCCCTCTGGAGCCCGAGCAGTTCTCTCCACACACGAGTCACGCCACGGCTGTGCTCGGAAAGTAGCGTCTCTCACGTTTCGCGGGGCTCTGGTGCTTCCTAACTCCAACGGCGAAGGAGAAGCGGGCTGCCCCGCACCCCGCAGGTGCTACCACCGCCTGCCCCGCCGCGCCCCCCAAACGCCCCGGTGGGGGAGAGGGGAGCGGGCGCTGGGACTGCAGCCGCAGGCGGCCGCCGGCACCCCTCAAACGCCTGGTTCCCCCCCCCCCCCCGCCCTGCCCGAGGAGGCCTGGCACGGACAGGGCCGCCCCCGACGCCCCTCCCCGCGCCGGTTCTCCCCTTCGCTCCCGCGGAACGGGCTCCCGCGGCCCCACGCCGGAGCGGACGCCGTTTGGCCGCGAACAATGCGCGCCTTTTCTGGCGGAGCTGCCCCGCAGCGCCCCCCCCCCCCCCCGCATTGTTACCGGCGCTGCCTCCCCCCGCACGCGCCAGCTAACGGGCACACCCCCCCCCCCCCAACACAACCACCCCCCACCCCCCCCAAAACCCCCGCCTCACCGGCACACCTGCCGCCGCCCGCCCGGCCTCACCGCCCCCTTTGTTCCCTTACCTGCGGCGGGCGAGCCCCGCAGCGCCGGCACGGCGAGCAGCAGCGGCAGCAGGGCGGGCAGCGCCGGCCGCCACCGCGCCGCGGCCGCCACGAAGCGTGTCATCCCCTCCATAGCACGGCACGGCACGCCGCGGCCCGGCGTCAAGTCATCGCGGCGCCCCGCGTCGTTCCCCCCGCCGCGGGCTGAAAGGGCTGTGCGGGCTCGGCGGCTCCTCCCGGGCGCATCCACAGCCGAGCGGGGCCGGGACGCCCGGGAGCGGGGAGCCGCCGGAGCCCTCCTCACGCCCACCCCGGGAGGAGCGTGCACGGGGGCGGCGCCGGACGCCTCCCAGGAGCGGCGGGGGCGGGAGCGGGGCAGCGGCGTCCCGCGGGGCCCGCGAACGGCTCGGTTCGGGCCCCGAGCGGGGAGGCGGAGGGGAAGCCGCCGCGCTTCGAGGCTCCTCGGCCGGCCGCGGCGCTCGCCCGGGGCGGCTACGGCCCTTCACGTGGGAGGAGGCGGCAGCAGCCCCGACCCGGCCGGCGCCGGTTCCCCTCCCTCCCCGCCGGTGAGGCGCTAGCCCCAGCGGAGGCCGGCCCGCGGCGGCGGCAGCGGCGAGCCCAGCGGAGCGGGGCCGCCCGCCACCTGCGCGCGCCCCGCCGTCCGCGTCTGCGCGGGGGCGCGCCCGCCCCGCCCCCTCCGCCGCGCGCGGGCGGAGGCGAGGGCGGTGGGGGGGGAGAAGGGAGGAGCCAAGGCCCCCGCCCCGCTCCCCGGGGGGAGGTGTGAGGGACGGGGCGGTGCTGCGCCAGCAGGCCCCGCCCCCGCCGCCCCGCCCGCTGCCCGCCGACCCCCGACTCCTCGCTCTTGGCGCCCCAGTGCCAGTCTCTCGCCCCGCTGCACGGGCGGGCGGGAAGGGAGGGGGGCATGGCACCCAACGGCCGTCCCCCACAGGGGCGGCGGGAAGTGCCGAGGGCCCCGTTGGGTCCTCGGTGGCTCCCGGTACCCGCTCCGGGATCGGGGCGGCCCGAGGGCCCGCTCCGGGTTTGCACGGGGCGGTTTCCAGGCTGCGCCGCCCCCATGGCGGAGCGAGGCCGGGAGGGGCTGGTGGACCCGGGTCTCAGCCCGCCGGCCAGGCGCGGCGGAGCCCGGGGGCAGGCCCTCGCCCCCCACGGGCTGCGCAGGGTTTGGAGGGCTGAAAAATAAGACATGTCCAAGCAGAAAAGGAGAATACGCAGAAAAGACAGGGCGTCCACGCAACATTAGGGTTGCTCCAGGCGATGACAGGCAGAAAGAGCGGGGTGTCCCTTTCACTACAGGGCTCCTCCCGAGCCTGGGTCTCCTCAGGAGCTCGGCTGAGTCCGGTGCTCACCCAGGAGCGCCTGCAACCGCTGGGGAAAGGTCCCACCAGAAAGTAGAGCTGGGCTCACCTAGTCTGTGGCTGTACTCCTGATAAAACAAGCTAAGAGTACATCAGGGGACTTCCTAACGCTGTTCTTGGAGCACATCCGTCACAACAGCTACACCTTGCTCCCAAAGGGTGGAAGGAGCGAAGGATTCAGTTTGCTGACATACAGAAACAAAGCGACACCTATAAGCTTTAGCTTTACATCACGCGATGCACATCAGGACATAATACCATGCAGACAGCAAAGGAAAGCAATACGTGGCAGATCCTTGCAATGTAAATAAGCAAATCTGAAATCAGCCAAACTACATCAGCTGAAGATGTGGCTCAATATAGACACGGCGAGTAAGGGGAGGGCATGCAATCCAAAACCCCCCCTTGTTTTAGGTTAGACATTTTCAGGGTTGGAAAGTCTGCGGATGCCCCGTCTTTGGCGAGGTATCAAAGGCAATCACTACAGCGAGCATTTCAGGCCTTCTAGCACAAGACCTATACTTTCATTATATTTCTTGGTCCATACAATATAATTTTCTTTCATTCTGCACAGTGGAGAGATGTGTCACAGAAAATTTCATGGGTGATTACAGCCTATATCTTAAACTAAAAATCTAAGCTGTAACGTCCCATGCAGAGATGTTAGACATTGCAAAAAGACAGTGACCAAAAACACCCCTTAGTTTTTGAAACATCTAACAAAAAACTAATGCAGAAAAACTTGCATAACACCCACCTTTTTTTTCTTACCTGAGCAAATAACCAAAAAAAGCAAAAAAACAGGGCCTAGGGATTGTTTCTGTTATATTAAATTCCTGATAGAGAGAAGTATGTATTTGATATTCCTTTTTATTTACTAAAAAAATATTGAGATTTCTGTTTCCCAGAACTCATTAGGAATCAAACAGATAATTTTCATTTTTTTGCTAGTTGCCAGTTCCCTGAAAACAGCTCCTCTCAAAAGAGCGCTCTTTAGCCTTTTGTTATACCCACATACCCACCATTTGTGGATACGCACGATGTCAGGTACTTCCTCGCTTCCACCTCTTTCAGTTTCTCTCGGCCTTCCCAACCTCTCTTGAAGATCTGCAGTGCAGGCTAAACAATAGCCACCAAAAGCTTAAAAAAACCTCGCTCCATTCCAACGCGCCTTCGCTGTAAGCAGCGCTGCGCACCCGTGTTTGGCATTGGAGTGTGCCGTTACATGCTCTTCCTGTTTGCAAAATTTGGTTTTCCTTTCCTTTTAATAAGCTAGCCCTTGGAAGTACGCAGTAAGTGAACAGTAATCCATCCCTGCTTCAGATTCGGTGGGAGCTCTGGGAGTTAAGACCCTTGAAATACTTAATTTCAAAACATATTTCAGATGCTGCCTATCATCTCCTTTGCTGAAAGATACCACCTTACATCACTGTCCTAACACTGCCGCTAGAAACGCAGTGCATAAGGCTGCCTGTAGTACGTTTCAGATTGCCTGTAAGTAACTTCTTTCACCAAGATCCAAAGGTAACTTCCCAGACTAAAGCGTAAGACAACTTCTCTCACATTTCTGAGATGTTATCCATAATGAAATCCACCGCAACTGCTAATTCATTCACTGTCTCAGCTAACACGGTTTCCTGCTCCAGTTCCTGGAGTTCAGTTCACAAAAACAATCTTCCTATCTTGTGTTTGGGTTCATGTTCCCCAGTTTCTGTGTCCGTTGAGAACGAACTGGTATTTATGTTATTTCTTTGCTTCCTGGGCTAATTTAAGAACTGTCACATTTGATCGCATATTCTCTATTCCCTTGCAATTTCACACGTTCCACCAGACACCTCCAAATTAAACTCCCGTGGTTAAATAACAACCGGCACTGAAAGAGGAGCTGCCAGGCAGCTACCTGTTACCCTACAGTTCACCCTCTGCTTTGGTCTGCTGTTTCCCAGAAAGTGTGAAGGAATTTCCCTCATCCCACACGATCCGCTGTCCTGCTTAGCCTCCTCTTTCACTGGAGCCATACTTCGGGGCAATGCTTTTGCAGTTCTAGCTCCTACTCCCTTAGTGATTGCATTAACTTTAGTATCTTTGTACTGCTGTTCAGTTCCTTTAATGCTTTTTGCAGTCCTCTTGGTCCCCCCTTTTTCCTGGAAAGCCTCATCATATGTGGCAACCTGACTGACGTTTGCTTCACCTGTTTGTCTTGATGAACCAGGGCAGGAGTTATCTGTGTGTATTTGGCATCATTGTGGCAGCAAGACTCACAACGATTTTACGACCAACTACAGTTTCTTTTTTTCCAGCTTTCCTTTATGTAGCCTTCGGCTACTTTTCCTCCTCTACCTGAAATCCCTGAGTACAGCAGGAATCCTGACAAAGGACAGGGTTTTTTATTAACAGCTTCAAGCACGTCTCAGCCTGCACTTCTCTTTGTGCTTTCCTCGGGACTTCTTCAGGCTGAGTCAGTGCATCGTCACTACCTTCCCTCTCTCTGGTCCTTTTCACCTACTGCAGATGCACAGCTACAAGGTGCTACAGGTTAACCAGCAAGAACTTCACTGAGATATCCCTTGAAGGTATGACATGCTGGGATTTGTGGTGGAGGCTCTGTTTTTCCTTTCCCTTTGAAATAGCAAAAAAGAAAACCCACCCACCTTACATGCTTCTAGTAAGTATCTTAAGTCAGGATGGTCGTTATTTATAACAACATTGTTAAAAAAAATAATAATAATTTTAAAAAGCCAGGATCTATAGGAAACTTCAGATTCCACTAAGACAGAAATCTGAAAAAATACAGCAGAGTTTGCTAGGACATTAATACAGGCCGGAAATCCTGGAATCTGTGGCTCTCACAGGCTTCCCTACATTGTCATTTGCAAACTCACAAAGTGAAACTGGCTATAATTTTAACTACATTTGACTCTACAGCTTGTAAATGCAGTCATCACAAGAAGTAACTAAGTTAGAAGGTAAGAAATTTTCTTTCCTATGGTACTC
This sequence comes from Phalacrocorax carbo, assembly GCF_963921805.1. NCBI lineage: Eukaryota > Metazoa > Chordata > Aves > Suliformes > Phalacrocoracidae > Phalacrocorax > Phalacrocorax carbo. The sequence goes on along the minus strand of NC_087513.1, from coordinate 63,172,844 downwards.
TACTGTGGCCTTTGGTAGTACGGATCAAGGTATTTAGCTCCTCCTGCTTAAGGGGAGAGTAGAAGTAATCTTTTGTAATAGTGTGGCTCACAAGGGTTATTTACTTACTGCTGAATGACTTCCCATTGCATATACACCAGGAAGTTTTTGACATTACTGAGCTTTCCACTACAGTGGCGGCTACTCTGATTTATCACTGGGGCAAGACTGAGGATGCAAAAAAATCAAAGGCTGTGCAAAGTATGATTAGATTAATGATGACAGGCTCCACCTGGAAACTGAGAGCTTGTAAAGGAAAAAAAACCTCCAAATTTAGAATAGAAACCTCACAAGTAAACACGCACAGGGGGACATTCAGAAGCTGCAACCTCAGCAGTGGAAGTGAGCACCCACACTGCAACGACAGAAACAAGAGCGTCCTCAGAAGGCTCTTCGTGGAATTGCTCATTTATTCTTGCCCAGGTTTTGCGGGAAAGGAAGGTGTGAAATTAGACCCTCTTACAAAAGTGAAATAACCTTCCAAACATCTTGCTTTTCGTAGAGTATGTAATATCCAAATCTGGAAACCTGTTTCTCAGAACTGCACATCAAAACGCCAGTTCAGAGTCGCTGAAGTGAATCAGAGACCATCAATGTTATTTCCAATGAAACCAGACAACTGCTCAGTAATTTAACTTTCAGTTATTAGTGGTTTGGGGCTCAGTGACCAGAGCTGCTGAAGATATTTTTTGCTTTAGTGAACAATATTTACATTTTTAAAAAATTCCCAGAGGTTTTTCCTCCTGCTCTTTTTCTGTTGCTGAAATTCGTGAAGAAACAGATTTTTTTTTTTTTTTTTTTTTGGGGGGGGGGGGGGGAATGTTTCCAATTTGCTGAACTACCCACTGAAAAAAATGTTCAAAGGGAGAGGTTCCAGCCTGGCTTTGTGAAGACCTTCAGGCAGTTCATTAGGCTATTCCAAACACTCTCAGACACCTAGTTTTCTCACCAGCAGTTGTGTCTAAGGGAGCAGAGAGTGCTTGGTTTTTTTTTTTCATTACAGCTTTTCTTTTACTTTCTGAAAGCTGTGTGCTATGGAAAGTTGCATGGTATGTGACATAAAAAAGACTTAAATCGTTTACAAATCAATACAGCCCAGTCTTATTGTATACTTCCTTTCTATTTCTGACCTCTCGTACTTTGCTTGATCCAAACTTGTGCTCTAGGTTACTTTTGCCTTGCCCCTTTTAACTAGCTGATGAAGTACAGTAGCAACAGCTGCTGGCACCAGAAGAGAAGAGAGCCAACTTCAGAAGGCCAGACTAACCAAACAGATCATTTTTGTTCTAGAAAGTACAAGGAAGGTACTAGAAAGTATGCTTTCTAGGTTAAAAGGTGAAAGAAAAAACCCCAAACTTCAGTAGGGTATAGATTTTTGCACATGTGTAGCTTAACAAGACAGTCCTGTATGGTCTCATGTTGTAACTATGTAAAATGCAATATTGGGAACTGGCACCAGGAATGCCCACACAGATACCAGCTTGTTCCTATCTGAGAAAGGAAAAAGGCAAGGGATGCATGTATGCTGTGTTTTCAATCCTGAGCTTCTAAGCTGGAGAAATACGCAGAGGTAACTCAAAGAAGCAGGCTTCTATAAAAAGAGTCGAGGTGTCTAATAAGTTGCTTGCTTCCACGTTTTCCACTACGGATTTCATTGAGACATTAGAGAGACTGGCCAAGTGCACCTCTGTGTTGCTGATCTTTTTGCAAATACCTTGGGCTGTTTAATCCAGTTCCTGGATTTCTGGCATTGGGTCTGCAACAAATGTCTCTGATAGACACCTTCATATTACTCTTCCTAAGAATGGTTACTCTGATTGCCTCCTCTGACTCCTTCACTTCCACCACCTGCCAAAACCTTTTACCTCAAATTCCTGTCTCTTCAGTTCTTCTGAGGCAATGTGTTAGAATAAATGGGCTTAGTGTTGTTCCTCTAGTGGAGAGGTATGTAGCTCTCTGAACCGATGGTCTTTTTTCCTACCTATCTGCAACAAATCCTGACCTTAACTATCCCATTTTGTTCATAAAATACCATTTTATAACACATAGACACACCATATTCAGAAATTATTGCATCACAGATGTGTTTTGCTCTATCAAACTATCCTTCATCCTTATGCACTGAGCATCTGAAAATAATTCCATCTATACTTAGCTAACTTAGCATATTAAAAATAATGCATTTCAAGCTACTAGAGCATTGATCATGACCACGATTAGATTATTTCTCTGCTTATGGAACGACACACAAAAACCGAGCAAGCCAGATCTTGTCTGTTGTAGTTTTGGAACTTAAGAGAAGTAAATTTCAAGTACAGTGAATACACTATAAAATGTCCTTGGTAATCCCGTCTTAAACAGAGTGCTCACTGAAAAGGTCACTTACACATACATCCATTAAACTCCTCCCACAAAACAGAATCAACAAACCTTCCTGCCACTTTATGCAATGTCAATAAATACTTCCAAAAAATATCCAGACCTTGCAAAATCCTCCCCCACATCTGTTTCCAATCATCACTTCATAATTCAGGGTAGATCTCCCATTCCGGAAACCATTTGGACTTCATATAAAAAGATAAAGCTTCCTCCTATCTGGCCCAGATAGAGTTTATACCAAAGATTAATCAAATGCTATCCTAATTTATATAATGAACAAGGCAGATCAGTAGGTTTTGCAGACTCAAGGATCAGTGCTTTTTGGAAAGTAAGAATAACTAAATCAGGCAATCAGTAGATGCTTTGCCAGATTTTAGTAGAAGCAGCTGGAACGAACACTTTCAAAATCTTGCCCATGACATTCACCTCTAGTGAGCTTTAGCTCCTGCTGACAGATGATAGTAGCTTGATCTTCCTGAGAGAAATGCTTTAACAGCCCTTTTCCCTTCCCTCAAATCTACTTTGGTTTCCTAGTGCTAATGGTTTTATAATGCTAACTATAACTAACTAATGCTAACTTCCCTCTAGAATTTACAACCCCAGGCTCCCTCCCATTCAATACCTGTCACAAAATACCTGTGCTTCTGTTCTCTACACTTTTTTCCTTCATTCATTTTCTTTATTTGTGTTCCTACAGTCTTTCTGCCTTTATGTCACCACAACAACCTTCTCTCCCCATGTTGCTTCCCCATCTCTCAGTGAAACGTCACCATCCAGAGCCCTGTAATGCAAGAAACTTACTTTATATGACTTTACTCAAGGCCCAGATTGCATGACTCCTAAACCTTGTTTCATATTATTTCTTGAACCAGCAATTGTTCCCCACCAAACGCCCTTGTTCAGCATTGAACACTCCAGCTGGAGTGATGTGCAACTTCTGGCTACTTTAATAATTTTTTTGTTTTCTGAAAGTAGAGCTTACAAACCTTGCCTGCAAACCAGGTCCCCGTTGTATCAAACTCAACAGACACAGAACAAAACAAGCCAGAAAAGATGGTCCTTGTCTCTACAAGTAGTCCAAGTACAAATCCCAGTTTTGGAGCTGGGTCGTTCAGCTTTGCCTCAGGGATATTTGCACGATGGTGTGTCACAATGCAGCCATGCCCCAAGTAAAATTTAAAAGACCATTGTACGGACTTGTGATAGGCGGACATAATAAAGAGGCATAAACCACCTGAAAAACCTTAACTGTCAAGAAAAAAAAAAAAGGGGGGGGGCAACATTTGAAAGACAAATAATTTGATCCAAAAAAGGCTAACCTGAGTCAGAATCTCCAGATAAAATTTCTGGCAGTGGGATACACCAGCATGGAAATCACTCTCCAATGACAGCAACAAAATCCTCCTCGTTTGGAATTTTAATGCTCATGTAGGCTGGGCACAGAGCAGAATCCAGAGAACAACATTATATGCCATGAAAGGCTTGCTCTGCTGCTAAATTCAGTAACAAAGAAAGGAGCTGAAAGCTCTGGTGTTACTAAGGTACCTCTTATTCACAGCTCAGTTATCTTACGTTTACATTCATTACAGGATTCTGACAGGGTCTTTTCTTCCATACCCTGATACAGTTTTTAAGCTGAAAAACACTAGTAAAGAGATTGAATTAGTGACACAGGTATGTTAATTGGTTATTTGATATTATCATATTATATGTTCATTACAGAAATAATTAAAATTATTTCCCTTCTTTCAAAAATGGAAGAGACCCCACAGAGATGTTAGTGACACAGGCATTTGCCTCAGCTGTCCGGCTAGTCAGGTGGCTGGCTCAAGGTCCTGAGCAGCCAAGTCTTTAATAAAGGTAAAAGCATGACTGATTGCAGTCTTCCTTCTCAGGTGCCACGGCAGTAGGCATTAGCCAGACTGAGCTCAAAGCACTAGAAAAATTAGCCCGAGTCAGTGGTGAGCCAGCATTTATCTGCTGTGATGACTTGACTGGGCTGGAGCTGAGTGGTCAAAAGCCACCTCTGAAACTCTCCTTTAGAGATGCTCATTCCAAATACTGAGGCTGAGTCCCAAGGTTGAATGCAGGGTAAAAAGTGAAGACCAAGAATTTAAGACAAAGGAGGATTTGGGACATCTCTCCTGATAACCTTTTTGCTTAGCTAGGGGAAAGCCACAGGGCAGATTAATCCTATCCCATGGAAGAAGTTAAAAAGGCATGAGCTGCAGCTACTGCTGAGGTTTGGTCAGGAGAGCTCCTGAAGCGAGAAGCTGCAATTTGAGCCGAAACTCTTTCCTTCTCCAGTTCTTTTTTGTGATATTTTATGCAACATTAAATTAAGGTCACATAAAGGACACGTTAGTAATGTCTTTGCCAATGAAAACCACAAGTTAACTATTAAATTATGTTTATTTACATACTGTTTTATGAAAAGAGTTTCCCTTTGAAAGTCCATTTGAAGAACCTGTGAGACTGAGAACAATATTTGGACACAGCTCTGAATAGTTAATGGAAGTTCTCTATACTCTGTCTGAAACCAGTTGTGGTTCCCTTTTAGCACATTAGTTGAATGTATACACTGGGAATATTTTACTTTGTTTTATGCTATTGCAATTTGCAAAAATTACACTAATAGCCCCATTTCATGCAATTATCTGAATGCAAAACGTTGTTCAGTTGAATTCCCGTAGCCTAATCCTACTAGTTCCCTTGGCTGTCTCACTTTCAATTATGAACCAAGGCCTGCACATCAGATGAAATGCTGCTATTGTAAAAATTGATCCTTTCTTCAAAAGTTATTTTCAGTGGTCTTCTGCCATACAGGCTGTTTTTATCGTCTGCAGCCAAAGGCACTTTAAAGAAACCTGATTTTAACATCACAGGCCTGCAATACATATACTTTAGCTAGAGTGGTTTGTTGTGTTATTGTGGTAATAACCCGGTTATGTTTGTGCCATAATTGTACCTCTAAATGTCTCTTGAGCTGCACATTTGGGGCAAAGCGTGGCTTTATGAATACAGAGGGGAAGGGTAAGAAAAGAGGAAGGCCATACAGAGAATTACATCCTTTTTTCCTTCCACGTTCAACAGCTAACACAGTTTTGGAAGGCAGGCAATGGATGATGTTAACACTACATTAATGCCAACGTGATGGTCAAGTCTGAGTACTCAGAAATCATAAGGCTGGCTAGGGGATCGCACGTGTCTGGTTTTGTATTTGCTTTTCTCTTTTTGGAGACTTTACAGTTTGCAGTTTCAAGTTTTACTTCACCATCTAGGGGAAAAAAAAAGAGGTTTTTTCTTTTTAGGTCCAGGTTTTTATTAAATCACATGACTCCAGGATCTAGGACTTAAAGTAAAATACCAAAGAAGTTGAGACTTATTAGTCGGCGACAATGTGCCAGGTTCCCCAAATGAAGTTAATGGATTAGCCTAGCCAACTGACCTGCCTCTCTGGAAGGAAGCACATTTGGTACATCTTGAAAAATGTGGAGAACATCATACTGTGGAGTATATGTCCTTGAAGCTTCAGAAGGCTTGACCCTTGCTCTAATACATCTCTTTCTATTCCTCTGAAAAACTACCCTGCATGTCCTTATTTGTGCTCAATGACCGGCATCCTTGATTGCTTATAGACCTCTCCCCCTTGTGGTAGGAGGAAACCATTCCTACATGCACTTTGGAAAGAACTCAAATTCCTTGGCTTAGCCAGGACAAATGTAACAGATCCTTTTTAACTGAAGTTACATGCGTACATTTCTTTGAAAGTCAGTCTCTAAGCACCATTCCTTTGTTGTGAATGGAAAGAAAAAATATGCATTTCCTGACAAGATGAGGCAGACATCAGTCTCCAGCCTTGTCTGGCTCTCTCCTTTGCCTATAGAGCAAGCCTTTGATAACTAGGTCCTTTCTTGTAGATGGATAACATTAGATGAGACAAATCCCAACCTTGATGTCACATTTTGGGTATCCATGAATCAAAATAATAAAATTAAATTCCTTTCTCATTTTTGCTGCCTGAAATATCTTCCATCTTTTTTGCCCTAAAGGAACAGCTGCCCCTCCAGGCAGTGAAATTCCTGCTCTTTATAAAAGCTACACATTTATCTGACGTCATTATTTAGGTCTCCAAATCACATTCATTTAAAAAAAAAAAGACTGAAGACATGATATTTTGGATATTAAAGGGTGTAAAATAAGCAGAAAAAGAGGGGAATAAACAAGTAAAATTTAAACAGGAGAGTAATAAAGAATGAACTCACAGTTTTTAGCTTTGCATTTCACCTTTTACATATCAATCATATAGTCACACACATAGATACCCTGTTATTAATTACCTTTAAGAAATACTTCAGACAGTAAGGCAGGATTCTCCCATCTTATTTTGGCTGGCATGCTTTATAGTAGCCCCTTCTCATTGTACCTGAGAACATGGCAATTCTGGCACTTTACTTACACGGTATTGTATTTGTGAATATTAGTTCAAGCCCAGAAGAAAGTCTCATTTTGTGCTGTATGCCAGCCATCTCCATCGCAGACACCAAAGAGTAAAAATATATAGATATCGTCTCCCTAAGGATTCTTTCATTTTCTTCGCCTGCTTTGTTAGAGCTGCCACAGTCACTCAGATCCTCCTTGCAGAGGATCAGACAGACACATGTAACATCTCTACTCACTTGTACAGGGAATCACTCACAAAGCTGGTTTCCTATCATTAAGCTACTCGAAGAAGTAACCGATAGCAATGCAGGCCTCAGCAATTACTTAACATCTTGAAGAGACAGAAATAAGTGGACCGGCTGCCTTGATGCTGCAGTACTTCTTTCTCACATGACTGTCTGGAAATTCTGTTGCCCAGAATCTCTGGTTTCTAGTGAATGTATAGTAATGCACCAGCCTCTTGCCTGGGGATACCTTTCACAGGTGTGGTACAGTATATTATGCCTTCCACCATTTGTGTGTTATATGCACTGCTGGCACAAAAGTTTACATTGAAACCGGGAAGTTTATTAATTACAATTTTGATTTAACCTTCCTATGTCTTTTATATCTTTGCAACACCCATTTTTATATATATATATACACACACACATGCATATATATGCATGCACACGTACATTTATAAATATACAAGCATTTGATGCTCTATTTTTGGAGCAGAAATGAATACTAGCTGTCCACTGCCAAGTGGCTCCCCAGAATGCATGGCCATGAAATTCTGCATTAACAAACACTGGTACATGGGGCGTAGAGGAGAAAGAAAAATATTCAAATGAAGGCATATTTCCATTTCACACTTGCAAAGCTTTATATAAAACAGAAAAGTAGAAGGGAACAAAATCCACATTCTTAGTGCCCTAAAAGTTGTATTACATATTATATTTCATTATACATTTTTTAAAAGGCTCCACCTACTCACTGGGACTAGAAATCTTTTAATAGTATGAAGTTAGTCAATCTTTCTTTCATTAATATTCATATACATGCCCCAGTTCTTACACTTAAATCCACTAATGAAGATTCACTGCTGCTGCAGCTGAACGCTGTGCAGGACCGGGACCCTTTTGTGCCAACAGCCCCCATGGAGCACTGAACTGCGTGGTGGGTAAACGGTGTTCATTAAACAGCAGTCGCTTCACCCACTTTCTGCTCCCTTACCCCTTCTGCTAATTCCTTGAACATCTTCAGCACACCCTCAGTTGAGGGGGGATTGCATCATTGCAGTGATGAGAATGGTAGGCAGGAACTTGTAACATGCCTGTCCTCTGTGCTGCAAAAGACATTTTGATAATCTTTGCCAAGTTATTAAATCTTTTCATCTTTTGCAGAGTAAAATGTTCCCCATTTTATGAAAGGGAGACAATAGTACTTCTCTTCTTTCTGAGGATTTCTTACAACTATAAAGCCTCTGGTTTCCATTTAGCACTAACTCGATCTCTTTATGCAGCACCACACTGTGATGTGTAAACTTAGCCTGAAACAGAGTCTGAAAGCAGAAGAGACCATTATGATCATTTAGTCTGGCTTCCTCTAGGATTTTTCTCAGGGATTCTTGCATGAGGCTTCACAGTTTCAGTTGCCAAGGAAACAATTATCAATCTCTTCCATCCCTCATCATCCCTATCCCTCCTTTTCATTTTGTCATTTCTTGCTACAATAATAAAATCTTGTCGAATGTCCTAGTCCTTAGCTCTAGCATCCTCACCTCTACCCCAAAGAAAGAACAGGAAAGGGTGGTGAGAATCCTTGGCTGGGAGTTCAGCCAGAAACTTACCTCTTATCCTTGGATTCTGTGCTGCAGGTGGATGACCCTTTGTAAATGGTCCTCTCAGCTGCAGATAGCTTATCAAATGCTGTATTGTTTGGCTAACGCAAGGCATATTATTTTTTAAATTACCCAGCAGCGTACCGCTCCATATATTTTTGGTATGTTTACTTTCACCACAGCCTTAGCTCCACTACAGCCTGATGCAGAGATGCTTTGGGAAAAAAAAAGAAAACCCACACTTTATTGTAATATGCAGCTAAAGAGCAAAAGCAATAATGAGGAAAAGGAAGGAAGATACAAAGAGATGGGAAACCATGTGAGAGGACAATAGAAGGCAAAGCCCCTGCCTCAACTAGAGAATAAATTAGATGCAGTCAGAGCCAGAGATAAACTTTTGGAGTCTCAGGAGGTTAAACTCAGGTACCTTCAGGCAAGTTACAGGAGATCTGCATGGTTCCCTAAGATCTAATGAGTCCCACCTGTATAATTCGTAGCTTCACAGTTGCACTGATTTTCTGCCCTTAAACACAACTCTGATCAGGGTGACTGTTTGAAGGACAGAAGGGTGTCTCACCGATGTAATTTGAAAGGTAATTCCCTCAAATTCAGTGGAATTATATCAGAATAATCAGTTCCTCAGTGTGCACAGGAGGGAGGATGAACACACCAACTGCAGGGAGGGAAAGAAGAGCCACGTACTCACAAAAAGCTTAGGGGATGAGGGCTCCCATTTGGCATGTTTTGATAATTTATGACTTAGAGTAATTGTCCCCTTTTATAAGTCACCTAACAATAGCTCACATAAGGGAAAGCAGACTTACCTTGTAAACCTCAGGAATATCAGATGATCAAAGAAAGTCAGGGTTACGTAGAAAGAGAATCATTCCTCAGGGTAAGCTCCTAGGGAGAGTGAAACAAGGCAGACCACATTAATAAGACAATTCCTGCTTATGGTCAGGGAGTGATATTTCAGCCCTTCCTCTTCTGGACACTCATTTTTGGAGCTTGCTGAAGGTTTTTTTTGCTCTGTGTCTGTGAAAGACATAACAGGATGGTTTTGAGGATCGACAAACCATGCATGTGTACACAGATGTTATGTCGTACATAAACCACGGTGGAAACACTCAGTGCATGTCCAGTAGATCTGGCACCAGAGCCACTGTGTCCCTGCTGGGACCTCCACGAGCCCACACCTCAGGACAGGCCTGTGGCATTGCTCACTATAAGCCTGGGAAATCTGGACCTGTTGGCCATTTGAGTCCATTTATTTAAGATGTTACATCTAAACATATCCCAGCAGGATAGACGGCTACTGAAATCCCTGGTACTTTTTCCACAGAAATCACTTGCTGATGGTTTAGGGTGGTTGTAACAGAAGTAGTAAGATAAATCTATGTGTGAAAAACGATGGAGAAAACAAGTTATTTTTATGAATGTCAACAATATCTCAGTTTTCCTGTCGGCTATTTTCCTGCCAGGCTGTACAGAAGAATGTTAGAGGAAAGCAAATAGGAAGAAAACAGTGTCAACATACCAGTATAATTTCAAATATCACAGAGCTGTTAAAAGAAGTACATCGGGGAATATCTACCCACATACCTTCAGGCAGGCAAGTGTTAATTTCTCCTAAGTCCGAGGAGAATAAAGAAGACACTGTACTGCTGAAAACCACAGCTAGACAAAGAGGAATGGATGAACAGCAGTGTTGGGATGAGTCAGAAAAAGCCAGCCTTTAAAAGAGAGTTGGTTTTGGCACTTGACCTCAAACAGGTATGTTTATGCTCAGTGGAAGCTCTTGAAACAACCATGTTTTCTGGTAAGACTTGTGTAAAAATGCTCTTTCTTTGTTTCATCTCACATTTCATCTTCTGATTTTTTTTTCTTTGGCTGAAGAAATATCTTTTGTTTCAAAAAAGGTGTTCTTGAGCCCCCTGGATCAGCTGCTGGCCCAAAGCATATTGGGTCAGCGCGGTTCAGAGCACAGCCTGCTGGCTTCTCTGTTCACATGTCGAGTGCTGGACTCAACTACCCTGGCGAAGATTATGTGGAGGGAAAAAAACCATCGCTGGCTGGCAGTGACATGAGGTGACTTAGTGTGCCGGCAGCTTCGCAAGCCTGTGCTTCCTCCCCTCAGCAGCAGTACACAAATGTGAGAACTCATTATTCCCAGAGGAGAAAAGCAACAACAACTCCATAACGAAAAACCAAACCAAACAAACTCCAACCCCAGACACCCAAGAAAAAAAAAAACCAACAAACAGGTAAACCTGAGAAGGGAACTGTCACTTGACCCTACTGTTTCTCCCACCAAGGTGTGCTGCATAGTTCCCAGGCAACCGCTCCCCTGCTGCTGCCTGCCCCTGACAGGCTGATGACAGGGAAGAGGCTATCAGTTTGCAGAAAGAGAGTGATCCCACTCCACGCAGAAATACCACAATCTTCCCATAGAGCAGACCTGAGCATATTAATTGAGAAAATGGCACCAGGAGGCAGAACCTGAAGGTTAGCTCTTCTGCTGTCTGCATGGACTTTAAACTACTCAACTCTTGTTCACACTGTGGGACAGCTTGGCAGTGGGGTGCAAGCAGTGGTGTCCTCTCCACAGCCCTGGCTGGAGATGTACTGGGGAGGAAAAGGCTCTCCACTGCTTGGCAAGCCTGGGAGGGAGTCAGGAAGGGCTCTGGTCATGGAGATGTTGTATCCATGAGAGGCTCTACTGCTTGCTTCTGGATCCAAGGCAGGCCCTTTATGGCCTCAGAATCAAAAATAGCTCATTTTGCCAAATCTCCTCTAAGATCTTGGATGTTTCAGACTTGTCAATGCCATTCACTAAGCTAAAAATCCCAATCTACTCCTATTGACAGCCTCTGCCTTTTCAACACTAAGTAGCCCATTGCTATCAGAGCACGTCTGATCACTCTGCATGACTGTCTTCATCACTGTCTTCCATCCTGCTAATCATTGCCAACCCCCGCTGTTCTCAGTAGTGATTTCATATTCATTTGAATCATAGATTAAATTGTTACATTAATGGATTAAACAGCTTCCAGTATTGCCCTAATCTCCACAAGCCTCTCCTGGACTCCTCACCAGCTCTTTGAGGTCTGTCAGTTGGCCTCCTCTCACTGCCGTTCACACAAGTTGTATTGATATTGCACAGTGTTAATTTTTAGACCCAAAATGCAATGCACTACTGACTCATATGCCCAACACACTTTTGCATACATTATCACTATGCAATTACCTTTGTCAACCAAATACAGAGTCTCATCAAGGCAAGAAAATCAGGTTTGTTTGACAAGTTTGATGATAGTCACCATAAAACCGTATCAGTGGCATTAATCATATTCTTTCCCTTAATTCTTTCTCGAGTGAATCCCATACAAGCTGTCCTTTATTTTCCCTGGAAATGAGCTAAGCCTAGCCAGCCTGCAATTACTGAGCTCATTCTTTGGGGCAAAATTAATACTAGTCTTTTGCTCTGCTCTGTGCCCTTATTGTGTCCTGACCCCACTTTTCTCTGACTGTCTCTGCCCTGACTGCCTTCACAGAGTAGCACATCCCCTTTTGCTCCTGAAGAGGCTTTGGAGAAGGGATTGAGGCTTCTTTCTCTCCATTGCAGAGCACTGCGGAGCTACCGCATCTATGAAACTCAGGGTTCTGGGCAAGAGAGAGGGCCATGGGGATCTGCACACCCACAGTACCAACTCAGTACCTCCACAATGTGTTAGTCAGTCCCACAGAAACAGCCCCGGGTCACAAGAGAGACCAGACTGCCTGAGAAATGAGGGGCAAGTGGGGAGGGCAGAGCTGGAGAGCTTTCCTGCCCCTGCTTACACTTCTCCTAACCTTTGTCCTAAAAAGTTTAACAGTACTGCCCTGGTTGATGGTGATGTCTGGTGAGACCCCACCTGGAGTACTGCGTCCAGCTCTGGAGCCCTCAGCACAGAAAGGACATGGAACTATTGGAGCTGGTCCAGAGGAGGGCCACAAAAATGATCCGAGGGCTGGAGCACCTTCTCCTATGAAGACAGGCTGAGAGAGCTGAGGTTGTTCTGCCTGGAGAAGAGAAGGCTGTGGAAAGACATTATTGCAGCCTTTCAGTACTTAAAGGGGGGACTATAGGAAAGATGGGGGTGACCTCTTTACCAAGGCCTGTTGTGACAGGACAAGGGGTGATGGTTTTAAACTAAAGGACAGTAGCTTTATACTGGGTATAAGGAAGATATTTTTTACAATGAGGATGGTGAAAGACTGGAAGAGGTTGCCCAGAGAGGTGGTAGATGCCCCATCCCTAGAAACATTCAAGGTCAGGTTGGATGGGGCTCTGAGCAACCTGATCTAGTTGAAGATGTCCCTGCTCAATGCAGGGGATTGGACTAGATGACTTCTGAAGGTCCTTTCCAACCCAAACCATTCTATGATTCTATGATGATACCATCCTTTCGGTTGTTGTTGGCAGCAAGGCTCAAGTGGTATAATTTCTCCTTACCTTACCAGACTCTAAAGTCTTCTGGAGTCTTTTCATTAGCATCAATTAGAATCAGAGCAGAGTTTATGACTGCATTTCCCTGGAGGTGTAAAAGATGTGTCACAATCATTCTCTCCCCTTTTGGGATGCTCAGCATGATCAGAGGGTCTCCTCTGCAGGAGAGTGGTAGCAGTTGCAGTTGTTTCTCCAGAGAAGTTACAGGGCTTCTTTCTGCTCACCAGGCCACCTTCACGCAGCCTGCAGTTTTGAAGCCACTGACAGGGCTCCTTCCCACCAAGCCAGATTCTCTGATCGCAGGATTCCCCAGAGAATTAAAATAGATTTTTCCCACAAGTCCTTAAAGAAATCTGTGTTTACTCACCAGGAAGCAGATTCAAGATCATACGGCTGTCCTGCCAGGGTAACCTGTCGTATAAGCCAGCCATGGAGAGCACAAAAGAAACACGCATTGCACTCTTCAGAGGGTTAATGCAGCAGAATTGGTTTCAGATGATTGTTATTGTATTCAGCAACGTACTTCGAGTGCCATTTGCTGAGGAGGCCTATTAATAAATGGAGACAGATGCTGTAATAAACTAAAGATCAACTGCTTCACAGTTCAGAGAGTAAATATAGTGCCCTGGGCAAGCAAGAGGGATGGCTCAGTGAGAGAGAGCTCAGCACAGACCAGTTAGGACCATTGGTAACTCTGCCATCGCAAAGAGGAAAATCAGGATGATGGGAGAAAATAAAGAAAACAAGGAAGAAGAAAAGTGAAAGAGAAGGCAGCCACAGAAAACTGAGCTTATAATAAGTGTGTGCATTGCCCTGTGACCCTGTCTGCCTATAGTTTGAGGACAAGGAGGCACATACCCTATTAAAAATCTCTTTTAAAAAAAAAATCCTTTCTCTGTAACCTCCACTTGTAGTGAACTAAGGTCATAAATGACAAATGTGGTTCAGGAAAATTTTCTCAAAGTTTTCATTAAACACAGGGGTAATAAAACATTATGAAAGGAACACAAGCATTGTTTCTGTTGTAAACTGCAGGTCTTTTACTTCTCAGAGATTGCTTATCAGTTATTCTTTTTCTGCAAAGCAGATCATTGGCTTCTTGAGCACCTGCACATAGCTGAAAACCTTGGAGTATTTCTTGGTGAAAGCCCTCTCTCCTTTGAAAACTCCAAAAGTTGTGATGAGGAAAGACAAAACAGACACCCTTCTCTGGTCACTTTTCTTCTCATGGCGCTGAAATCAGACTGCTGCCTTTGCAACTGAGGTGAAATATCCTGAGGGCAGGGTGTATAAAAAAAACCCCAAACCCAATCCAAACAGCCCCTCACCTTCCTGAGAAGTGGTATTCTTCATCTCTCTTGCTGTAGCCAGAAGCCTCTCGAGAGCCATGGATTTAAGAAGCCAGAGGACTCCCATTTTTGTTTAAAGGAAGGGCAACTGAGATGGATGAATGGGCCCCTGTGACCTTTCGCCATCCAGATTTTACGTTCAAGTAGTTCCATCAATTTGCTGGGAATCTCACAATCACTGATTCCAGCACTGGATGTGTTGGAGCTGTTAAAACTTTATATCCAACTGAGGTATTATAAAATCCTCTGCGCAGGCACAGCCTGTTCCCTTACATCAAAGGCAAGCCCTGCGATCAAAGGTAGGTGTTTGAGGATCTTTGACTCCTAGAGAAAAGCACCGATGATATCCTTACTTGAGTGCTGAATGAATATTCTCCTTACTTTTGCTTGAACTCTAGTGCCAACTATTTTTTAAAACTGAAATCTTTGAGTACTTTTTTGTAACTGTCTCTATGCTCTCTGAATTCTGCTACCTCTGTTTCAAAGCACCTGAATTACAATATTTCTCACAAGGTTTCCTAGTTCTGCCAGGTCTGGCTGGGATGGAGTTAATTTTCTTCAAGCAGCCCATATAGTCTTGTGTTTTGGATTAATGTCCAAAACAGTGCTGATAACGCACCAGTGTTTTAGCTATTTCTGAGCAGTGCTTGCGCAGGGTCAAGGCCTTCCCCGTTTCTCACTCTGCTCCCCCAGCGAGTAGGCTGGGCGTGGGCAAGAGCCTGGGGTGGGACAGCTGACCCAAACTGACCAAAAGGATATTTCATACTATATAACATCATATTCAGCAATAAAAACTGAGGGGAAAGGGGTGCTGCTGTTGCTGAGGGACAGGCTGAGCACGGACGGGTCTGCTGGTGGGGGGTGGTGAGTGATTGCCTTTGCATCACTAGTGGGTTTCCTTCGTTACTTATTAAGCTGTCTTAAACTCAACCCAGCCTCCATTCATACATATATATTTGAATATTTCTACTGTGATCAGCACTTAAAAATGTCATCCAGCACCCAAACTGCTTTATTTCATATGGATGTACACCATGTAGTACAGTGGCCGCGACCAACTTTTCAGTGCCACCTAAGTGCAGTTAAATCGCAGGAATAAGACAGGATTTTTGAACCACTTCACTTCTTGATACTGCGAGCGTGTACTGGGGGAGGCGAGCCGTGCCGCGCCGAGCCGAGCCTAGCAGGGCCGAGCCGCGCCGAGCCGAGCCTAGCAGGGCCTAGCAGGGCCGAGCCGAGCCGAGGCTGCGGGCGCCGGCTGCCCTCTGCTGGCCGCCGGGTCCCCGCGCCTCGGCAGGGCTGGGTGCCTGCAGGCGATGGTTATTAGGTGCAGAGCTCAGGGCGGTGGGGCCGGGGTTCCACTATCAGACCTGATAGAAGAATATTTTCTTCCTGCACCCCACTTTGGGGACCACTGCTCCAGGGACTTGAGGGAAAAACCTGTTTGAGAGAGGACCTGAGTTTTTCAAGGGGTTGAGCATCCCCACCCAGTCTTCTATATTTTAGTTAGAGCAGCGGAGACTCATTGTTTCTGAAAATAATTTCTTTGCTCTTTCATATCTGCATCACTCTTCTCCTCTTTGACCCACTGCCTGTTTTCCACTCAGCTCTCTTTCATTTCCTGTCATGTCTGGTCTCAGAATATTTCATCCCCTTTATCCACCTTTCCCAGTAAAACCAAACCTTCTCCCATCTTGTTGTGTGCCCCTCTCCTGCTTCTTATGGCCTTTTTTACCTCCTTTGTTTTATCTGTCCGCATTGTACACCCCCATTTCCATATTTTAGCAGGCAGCACAAAGGGCAGGGGGTGGAGAGAATGACAGACTGGGGCAAGTGACACAGCCAGGGAGATTGCACAGATGTGGGGAAAGGAAACCCTGCTGCTTTGTTTCTTCCCTGCCAGTGTTTTAACACCAGTGGGGCACACACACACGTGAAGGGTTAAAACAAACACGCTAAGGAAAAGCTGCTTATCGCAAGGCTGAATGATGAGCCATCACCATCAGTGGCTCTAAGGCATTGCCTCTATGCAAACACAGTCATTCCTGATATTATTTTAAAGCCTTAAAAAAAACCCCCAACCTATTGGAATTTGCTTTTCCCGTCACCCTCCACTACACACTGTTGCCTCTCAGAAGCTGTAACAGCCCACCCCGCACCCCTCGGCTTTCACCCGCCCTGCTAAATTATGCACACACATGCTGGGGTCAAACCAATATTGAGACAAAATAAAGGCAGCGAGGGGAGAGGTGAGGAAATGGGATCATGCAGGACAAGGGTCATTAAAAAAAGAGGAGGGGGTATTCTGAACATGGGGAAGGCAGGGATAAGGAGCGAGACGTGACTAGCAACGGAGTGCCGGCTCACTGACACAGACGAGAGAAGAGCTCTGGTGTCTGGGGACTCCATGTCACATAGCATTTTTAAGAACAGGACAGACAAACAATCTGGCACGTGCAGAAGTATGGCTGAACCCTCATCGATGCCTCCTGCGGTCTCCTCCCAGACCTGCCTTTATTATTCTTATCACTCCTATCCATAAACTCCTGAGGAGGCCTGTTGCTGCCTGAAGGAGAGAGGCAGATCAAGGATATTTGGGTGTGGAAGAAACACCCTCAGAGAGCCAAAGTGAGCTTTTCTCGAGCAGCCCAGCAGCGCCTCGAGGGAGCTGTGACCCAGACCCCAGTCTGTGGGGGAGCAATTCAGTAGCAGCCTCGCTTTTTGTTTGTGTGTTCATAAATTCCAATCTGTGGTTTCCAGACTGCCCCTGAGTGTTTGGAAGGGGTGGGAATTTTTGTCTCAGGGTCCATTCACAGTATTGTGAACTACAGTAAGTCCTTTTTAACCATACTTCCCCCTGCCTATTTTTTTCACTGTGACATTACTACAAATTTTAAAATTAATTTTTTTTAATGAGCTTTGAATTAAAAAGGGGGCATAAAGTAACTTTTCTGTATTTAAGGAGCTCACACACCAGAGGCAGCATGCTGTCCAAGCACAAACGGAAAGCATCCCAGATGCCTGCCGGGCCTGCTGCACCCCAACACCACACATCTGGATGTGCCTGGAAAGGCCTGTGCACAAACGCAGCCTGGAGTTAAGTATACTTAAGCTACCTGCTGCGCCTTTTCATTAGACCTTGTTGTAGGATTAACACAGGGGCAATGAGTCCCCGTGGGGCTGGAGTGCTGCTCCCTGCTCTGTGCTGGGCCCCCAAGGGCTGGCGCGGCGGTGGCAGCGCTGCCTGGAGCGGCCTGCTCCTGTCCCGGCCTGCTGCTTTGACAAATGGGTTTTAGCATGGCTCAGGAGCCACATGTCGAGCTCCTCCCTCGGCTGCTTCCCTTTGAGCAAAAGCCCAAGACAGGAGAGACTTCGATATACAATGCGGTGCGGGGGCCTTTAAATAACAGCCTTTATTACTCATTATTTGCACAGCCACCTCGCAGGAGAAAACATAAAAAGGAAGCGTGTTGCAGGAAATGCTGATGCAGGCATGTTTGCCCTG
This sequence comes from Phalacrocorax carbo, assembly GCF_963921805.1. Lineage (NCBI taxonomy): Eukaryota > Metazoa > Chordata > Aves > Suliformes > Phalacrocoracidae > Phalacrocorax > Phalacrocorax carbo. The sequence goes on along the minus strand of NC_087513.1, from coordinate 63,154,815 downwards.
CCCTGACCAGCATAGTAAGAAAGAGAAGACACAAGAATTTACAAGATGCAGGTCCACAGCTCCAGAACAGGTTTGCTCTGGAGATCTGACACACATGCATAGGTGACTAAAAGGCAACAGTTGTGCTTCGTAGAGGAGGACGGTTCCCCTCTCTCCCAGTCCCCCTTTCCAGTTCCATTTGAAGTGAATAGCAACTGGGAGGGCAGAACAGTGTTGGAATTCAGACAAGTTCTCCTCATATGGATAAATACAAGTTTAGGTACCAAACTTTGGATGCCAAAGAATTAAAACGTAGCCGCTGTGTTGGAAAGCACAAGCGTCACATGTCAGGAACAGCTGCACTGCTGTGCATATGTCATGTCGGTGTGTCCCCCCGCCCTCCCAATTTTAAGTAAAAGCCATACCCACCTTGAATAAATCAGTTTGGCTGAGGTGAACACTCTCAGAGCAGCAGCAAAGATTCCTTCTGGCCCAGAAAGAGCTAGACCAGCCCAAGCTTGGTGGTTGTAATTTGTACCAGCTGCTCAGGCTCATGCTTTCCAGGTGCTGACGTTATTGCAGCTCTAGTGGGTTTGTGCTACCAGGAGAGACATGTCTGACCTCAGCTACACAGTGGCCTGGGCTTTGCAAGTCCTTCTAGGCAGTGTAAGCCTTGTGCAAGTTGCACTTATTATCTTTTGAGCCATCTCAGAGCAATGGGGGGAAGAATTGCTTGCAAGCACCATGCCAGTGGAAGATGCATGGACAGTCCTGGCCTCCTGCTAGTCTAGGAAGCCCTCCTTTGGGTTATAGTAAAATGCCTGCCAAGTTAGATTTAATAGGACTCAGGAGTATTTACAAGTGGATATGCAGATAAATGACTGATCCAAGGAGAAACCTGGGAAATGGCTGCACTTGCAGACCATTCCTTGGTGTTAGGCATTCTGGAGGCCAGGCTTGGGCCACTGATGGTGCTGGGTTGTCTAAGACCATTCTTATCCTTTTATCTGTTGGCTGAAAACCCTCACTGTTTCCACTCGCAAGGTATTTCAGGCTCCCTTAGAAGCAGCCCTGCTTAAATTGAGAAATTATTATCCCCTCCTGGGAAAAAATGGTCAGAAAGTACATTTGCCAACTACAATGTATTTTTAATCTGTTTTGGTCTTGGACAACAGAACGACAAATACTTTTTACACTTTTATAGATAAGTTTTACAAAACAAAGGAACAAAAAAGAAGACACTGTAACACAATACAAACATGGATAAATGCTGCACTAATTAATTGAGCTTTTCTGGATTTACAGCTGTTTCTGAGGTTAGATCATTCAGTTGTCTCCCTTAGATCATGACCTGGTAAACTCCCCGTTTCCAGTAGAGCACCTAGGCATGCAATTACCTGTTAGCATATGTTTAAAAGGTTTGATGTTTAATAGGACACATGATTTTAAATTCAACACAGACTTAATTGGTTTGCTGAGCAGGTGCAGGCATTGCAGCTTTAATTTCTTTTGCTGAGTTGGGGGTCTCAGCCAGTTTAAGGCAGCTAAGAGAAAGGTCCAATGATCTTGTTACCAAGTTTCGTATCTACCTAGAAATTCATAGCAACAGTTTCTGCAATGCTTGCTGCTTATTCTGGGGATTCCTGAGACAGAAAGCTGGAAAACCAAGCTGATGAAAGGGGGCCTTTGCCTCACTGCAAGCACTCACCGATACAACAAGCTTCCTGCTCTACCTGAAGGTTTATGCCCTGATGCAAGTCCATTGCCTGGCGGTGTTAAGCAGCGCTGTCAAGCAGTTATCACATTTGCAGAAGCCATTTGTCAGACACCTAACGCAAAGCATGGCCCCGCGCTGTTGGCAGCCTGTTTTGACCCATTGAACGTCCCTCTGGCCATCCCCAGGAACCGAGAGGCTGAACTAATGAGATGAATTTTACAATGAGGGTGGTGAAAGACCAGAACAGATTGCCCAGAGAAGTGGTAGATGCCCCATCCCTAGAAACATTCAAGGTCAGGTTGGACAGGGCTCTGAGCAACCTGTTCTAGTTGAAGATGTCCCTGCTCAATGCAGGGGGATTGGGCTAGATGATCTCTAAAGGTCCTTTCCAACCCAAACCATTCTATGATTCTATGAATCCCCTCAGGTCAGTAAACCTGGTGGCTTGCACATGACCCACTATGCTGGGAAGGGTCAGCAACAAACCAGGTAGGTCTATTCTCCCTCCATTAAGAGGAATTGTTGAAAAGCCATTTGCCTCCTCCAAGGTAATACCATGATATAACAGGGGACCCTTTGCAAACACACCTCCAGCTTGCTCCTGAGCAAACCTCACGGTAAAAATCAGGCACAGCCCAAATGGCAGGTACCGCTATTGGCAATAGGTGGTGGTTTAAGCATCTTATTGTCTATATAAACCTTTCAAAGGTTAGCTGGGACTTGGTGAAGAGAGGAAAGGGAGCAAATGAATTGAGGGCTCAGGCATAATGAAAGGAAAAACTAGACTGATATTTGCAGCCGATCCCCGTACTTCAGTCAGCGCAGCAGGACGTAGCAGGGGGCTCTCGGTGGAGCTGAGCAGAGCAGCTCTGAGCAGCCCTCTGTACTTCAGTGAAGCCCAGATCTGAACATCTGAATGCAGATGCTCTTTCTGCCCTGGGGGAAAAAAAATACATCTCACAAATCTAAACATGTCACCTCAAAGGGAAAACTATTTATTATTGATGATACCATTAGTGCTGTTTTTCCAATAGACTGAGGAGATTAAATAATAGTAACTGAAAACTAACCAAATGTTCAGACCAAACTTTAACCAGCAGAAGACATACAGGCAAACAAACTTTGCAGTGACTTAAAACAGTTTAATGTAATTCCAAGACAAAGTGTGATTACATTTCTACACATATACAATATGCATATGTGAGTTTACAAATTCTGATTAATAACTCGTTTCACCTCAGAGACCGAAAAAATGATCAAAAAGAAACCGTGAATAACAAGCTATAACATAGTTCACCACAACGGGACCTCCTTTCTCACCCTACAGTTAGTAATATTACAATTAAAATAACTATATTCTTCTATAATGTATTTTCTGTTAAAATCATCTCATAAATTTACAATGCTATTATTAGTTTCCAAGACTAATATAAATTCACTCCATTTTTCTACAACGAAAATGATTATTAATTAGAAGCACACAACGTCATGATGAAAAACACAAGCATTTTTTTTTTAGTAGCAAGAACTTGATTGGTTAAGAATTAGTTTTCTTGTAAAACATTCTAAAGCCAAGTAAAATATCCATTCTTATAACATACCTATAATATGAGACTAAGGAATAGGTTACATATAGGTCTACAACACATCAGTTTGTTTTTGTTTTTTCTTTTAAAAGAAGACGTATTACCAAAAGAAAAAAGAAAAAAAAAGAAGGGAAAAAAAAAACAAAAAAGAAAAAAGAAAGGGACAATTCACATAGGAAAAAAGCAGTACACAAGAAAATACTGTTGCACACAATAATTTTCACAAAGATTAACATGGATTAACACTCTTATTACAGAAACCGTACAGTGAAGGAACACAACGGCTCAGGGCTTTCATGGGGTTACTGGGCTGAGATGATACTGTAGAGAAAGAACCACTCGAGATCCAGAGCTGGGGCAGGGGCATCTTTTCCCTTGTGATTGCGATAGTGTTTCACAGCTTCCCCCCTCCCTGCCCTTCCCCTTAATAATTTTGGTGCAGTGTATATTAACTTCCACTTTCCATCAAGAGTATGCTGGGCTTGTGGGCAGTCAAAAGGCATAAAACATTCTCTCCATGTCCCCCCTCCTGTTTTTAAAAGGATTTTACAGCTCATAAAAAAAAAATGTTTCACCCGTTGGTTTGTTTTTAACTACCCGAAGTCTAGACTCTTCACCTTCCGAGATGCCCCTCCTTCTTCTCTCTTTCTCGCTCCCTCTCTTTCTCTCTTTCTCTCACACACACTCCTTTAATAAAGCTATTAATGACACTTCCCCTCCTTTCAAAAATTTGATTTGGTATGAAAGATACAGGCTACATTCTGGTTCTGCCCAAGTAGAATATGGTACCCAAAACGCCTTGATTGCTCTGTTGGTGAAACATGGGATGAAGAGATCCTTTTTTACACCTGAAATGGTTGTGCCCTGGAATATCCGTGGAAGTTTTGTTTTGAGAATAATACAGAGCAAAAAAACCCTAAAATAAAATAAAGAATCAAACACATAAGGGATAAAGGGGGGAAAAAGAAAAGCCAGAAGTGTTGTACGTAACCACGTGAGGTGGAAGCATTGCAGGTGTGTTTTATTTCCATGCTGAGGGCAGAGGTGCTATATGTAACCATCCAAATCCTACGAGATGTGCGTTGCCGGTGTCAGAACCCCCTTCTTGCCTAACAGGTATTCAGCAAGACTCTGGGGCTCCTCCGTTTGAGTGTGCTGGTATTTGCTGGTCTGACTCCCCCCACAAGAACAGAAGACCGGTCAGGCGCCGAGGGCGGCAAAGCCTGTAGGTTGGGTGGCGGTATGTGATGAGAAAGGGTAGACGTTTTCCAGTTGGCCCGAGTGCTGCTGACAGTCCTGGCTTGCCGTATGATACGTTATCGCTTTGGTAATGTGGATGACGGGGTGGGCACGGCAGCCCGGAATGAGGGAGAAGGAGGAGGCGGGTTGCACTCCCCCCAGCCCCACTGCTGCTGATTGTACTGGGAGCAGCACAGGCACCCAACTGCAAAGCATCGCTGGTCGCTCCTTTTCACTACCTCTGCTCTAAGCTGACTGATACAGCCCCATCAGGCATGATGGAAACACGTAAGGAGCCCTCCCGATAGTACCCGAGCTTCATGACTAAAGCTCGGTTCTTCAGATGTACATATACATATCTTTAAATGCCAATTCCTGTACTTCCGTGACCTCAAAGTACCATTTTGCTCAGCAGACATTTATACCATGTTCATTCGTTACCCAAGTGAAAGAACACAACAGACAAAACTAGACAGCTAAGCGACACTGGGGAGGGGGGAATGTGATATATCAAAATGCAAAGTCCAGGGTAACAGCAGCGGGGAAACAGCATCGACGGGAACAGGCATGGGCCAAGAAAACAGAGCTGACAAGGAGATGGTCAGGGAACTTTGTATTTCGTTTACTGGTTCAAAACATTTCTGTGGTGGTAAGCATCGTTTGTAGGAAAGGGTGAACAGATGGAAGCCAAATTACAGCATTGCCTCTGAGTGGCTGTCACACACACCCCACCCCGCCCCCCACTTCCCCCCCACCCCCCCAAACATAAAACAAGCATTCACTAGCTCAGGAATTAATCATTTGGCTAATGATTTATCAACAGTACAATACAATCCTTCCTTTGAGTATCCTTCATTCTCCTGACGCGGGTATCTTCATCCAGATGAGGATCCTACATAGAACAGTGAAATTAGTATCGTGCTCCCTGCTTCAACCCAAGGAGCCTGATAAAAGATGTTACTAAAACAGGCAAACAAACAAATAGTTTAGCTATTGGACTAAATCTTCAAAGTGGGTGGAGTGCTTTTTTCGAGCAGACTTTGGAATACAGTGGATTACTTGATCTCTGGACTGACTTTCCAACACTATGTTATATCTCAAAACAGAATATACATATTAAAGACACACTTGTACTTTTCCATTTTTAACGGGCAAAATTAAAAAGAGGCAGCTGTATTGAGTTTTTGAAGGTGTAACTTATAAACACAAGATTTCCCTTAAAAAGTACCAGTTTAAATGTAAACTATAAAACACTGTAATAACTATAAAATGTAGCCAGAAAACTGTTTAAGTAGCCACAGTCTATTATTCAGTTCATATTGGTTTAAAATGTGACTCATTAAATATCTTCTAGAAGGCCAAAGCATTTTACAGTAGCTATAAACATATATACTTACATGTGCATTTTAACATCACAATTGATTAAAATACATAAAAGAGTAATCTATTCCTTGGTTTAATTTTTTTTTTTCTTTTTAAAGATTCACTGTCTTCAGAATTCACTCAAGCAACAATGACCAGGGTGGGCATTTATCGCTATTCCGCCCCTACGGAGTTCAGAGTCTTTGAATCAAAGTTCAAGCTGGCTACATGTTTTCAAAAAGGCTAAAACCAGGATGAATGCCCACATTTGAGGTAATTATTGCGATTAGGTCACAGTTTGCGTAATATAAGTGTATCTAAATCCTTCTTTAAAAAAAATGAAGGTATCCCGCGGTACTGGGGGGATACCCTTTGTAGCAATCAGAATCCAGAATCCTGATCAGTGGGTTTGCTTCCAAAGGAGCCAGCGGTCCCAGAGCACCAGGTACCCTGAGTACAGCTGCTGGCCAGCCTAGAGCTCAGGCGATAACAAGCCTTTTTAATTTTTTTTATTTTTTATTTTTTATAGAAAAAAGGAAAACAAAAGAAAAATTGGAGGTGCCATAAAATAGATGGGTAACATTTCTGATCAGAATTCCAGACCGGAGCTTTTCTATCTGTCTTATTCCTTTCCAAACAGTTTGCTGAAAAAAAAAAATAAATCCAAATACATCAGCATTAAATATTAACTCTATGCCAGCACTGCAAAAACTCCTTGGCTAGGTTCTGAAAGTGGGATAAGCTTTGATTTTGCTCTGAGCATTGTTGCCCCATTGCTTTCTGTTTCAAAGAGGAAAGCTTGTTTGAAAGAAAGAAGAGAAAGAAGAGAAAGGATGGGAAGGAAGGACGGGAGGGAGGGAGGGAGGAAAGGAGGGAGGGAGGGAGGGAGGAAGGAAGGAAGGAAGGAAGGAAAGGAAGGAAAGGAAGGAAGGAAGGAAGGAAGGAAGGAAGGAAGGAAGGAAGGAAAGGAAGGAAGGAAGGAAGGAAGGAAGGAAGGAAGGAAGGAAGGAAGGAAGGAAGGAAGGAAGGAAGGAAGGAAGGAAGGAAGGAAGGAAGGAAGGAAGGAAGGAAGGAAGGAAGGAAGGAAGGAAGGAAGGAAGGAAGGAAGGAAGGAAGGAAGGAAGGAAGGAAGGAAGGAAGGAAGGAAGGAAAGAAGGAAAGAAGGAAAGAAAGAAAGAAAGAAAGAAAGAAAGAAAGAAAGAAAGAAAGAAAGAAAGAAAGAAAGAAAGAAAGAAAGAAAGAAAGAAAGAAAGAAAGAAAGAAAGAAAGAAAGAAAGAAAGAAAGAAAGAAAGAAAGAAAGAAAGAAAGAAAGAAAGAAAGAAAGAAAGAAAGAAAGAAAGAAAGAAAGAAAGAAAGAAAGAAAGAAAGAAAGAAAAAGAAAGAAAGAAAAAGAAAGAAAGAAAGAGAAAGAAAGAAAGAAAGGAAGGTAAAAAATAAAAAAAAAATCCCTGGCTGTCAGAAGTACACGCAAGTATTTACAAGGTTTGTGTGAATCTGCACACAGTTCCCCTCACAGCGAAAGAGTTAAGAACAGAGATGTCACAATATTTATCAGTGCAGTAAAAAATATCATTTTTGGAAAAAAATATACCTTTAGTATTGCCTTTCTTAGATTAACTATGATAAGCAAAAGATTAAAACCAAAAACTTCATCTTCAAACACACATGAATAGTCTGTTATAGCAGCACTGCTAAAACTGGAAGGACGAAGCTAACCCGTAAATGAGAAACAGGAGTTTTAGACCATAAATGCTGATCGCAAACCCTCCTAGTATGCTTCCTAAGACTTCTGAAGAACCAAGCCAATCTACTGTTCAAATTTCACTCTTGACACAGGCAAATGCTCTAAACCATGTCTTCCCATGAAGGCATTTGACACACGCAGATCTCAGCCTGCCTTACCTCCAGTCCGGTTCTTACACCTTCACCTGCATCAGCAGCTCTTCGCAGGTAACTACAGCCTCTGGGGTCACTCCCAGCAATTACATTTGTCACGGGGAAAGACACCTTCAGCACAGAGCCCTCAGTTAGTGGTGCTCCTCTGCACGCTGCCCGGACATACTTCAAGGGGCCAGCCCCTGCAGTGGGTCCCGCTGCGTGCCTGGGGCAGGAGGTGAGCATGGTGGCACCACGGTGTCCCTCACAGGTAGTGGCATTCCCAGGTGGTGGGAAGGATGGACCACAGAGACGTGGACCAGCCCGGACAGCCCAGCACCTCCTGTCCAACACAGTACTCCAGCAAGGAGCCCACGCACGGCCATTTACAACAAGACCGCCACCATGGCTTGCAGCACCACTGTAAAATGTTGTACCTTGCTCAACATCTGCAGCCCAGAGTGACATTCTCACCGTTGTCAGAGGCAGTTTTGCTCGAGTATGGCAGTGGGGGAACCCCAGCAGCACAGACCCATCTTCTCCTCCCCAAGTACGGCAGGAGCAAAATGATTTATAGGCACAGGAGTGAGCCACAAGAAGTAAGTCGGGGATGCCACATACTTTGGACACAGGCTCTCCCCACAGGAGTGCCGGCAAGACTCAGGGACAGAGAGGGGATGACATGGATGAGTGCCCCAGACTGCAGATCCATTGCTTTGAAGCTCCTATGAGAAATGGGACCACAGCAGCGACAGCTCTGTCAGCAGGAAGGGGGAAATCGTTCCCTTCCCACGTTTTCCCCTTCTGCATTGCCTACCCTTAACAAAGATTATTTCTGCAGACCTTGCATACAAGTACCCAGGATTTGGCCCACAGGTAGCACTGCAGATCTCTGGTGGGCTGATTGCCAAGCCATGGAAAAACACACACCTAAGTCCAACACCCTTGCCCAGCTGTGCCTGGCCTGACCGCGGCAGCACTGTTTGGGGTCCGACCCATGGAACAAAGCCAGCATCCTAAATCCAGAAAAGGAGATCCTACAGAAGCATGCAGAGCACCCAGCAGCTTATCCCACTACGCGGCTCACCATTTCCACACTGTATTGTCACCACTGAAACACTTTAATCAATGTGAACAATAATGAGAGAAAAGTAAAGTTTTGGACATCCCCTACAGTTTAGGATAGCAGCAATATTTAGTGTGAATTTCTCTGCTTGTCAAGCTAGCTACTCAAAACAGTGACAGAAACTTGAGAGAGAAAAAGAAAAAGAAGAGAAAAGAAAGACAGAACTCTACAGCTTAACCCCACTGCCCCAGCGGTCATGACATGTGGCTTAATTTAATGTCTGCAGTGGGTGGGGGTCTTTTTCTCTCTCCCTTAAAAAAAAGTTTCTTTGGTTAAAGAAAAAAACATGTTTATTGCCCTTCAAGTTTGTTAATGGAATTGCCTTCAAACCAAATTACATGACATAATCCCCTGAAAGTATAAAAAAAGGAAAAATGTCCCTTTTATTGGAATGTTTTACGTATTAGGACAAAACTACTAAAGAAAAAGAGAGAGAGAGAGACCCGCCAAGGCCCAATTTGTCAGGTGCAAGCAGGTACAACTCTGCCGAGGAAGATGCAATTGCATTTGCTCTCAAACAACTGCAACTGGCCCAGTCTGCAGTGAGAAGTGCTTCCATTTGGGTTTTCAATTCTGCTCATGTTAGTGGTTCTCTCTGCTCCCCCCTGCATTCTAGTTTCACAGCAGGAATTTGAACATCCATCTCTGAGGAGAGGCAACATCCGTGCTTCCTTCCTTCTGCTCCCCGCACGAGAAGAATGCAAGATGAGATGATGGGGAAAGGGACCACTTTTTCACTGTGCCAACCATAAGCCGCCCATAAAACTTCCAGTGTCTAAACATTCCCCTCCCCTCTCAAGTTTCCATGCTGTTTACCCCCCACACACGAAGAACACGAACCCAACCCAACCGCGCCAATCCCATTTCCTCTCCAAAGGACTCTGAGAGCAAAACAAGCTGGCTGTTGTTATGTATGTGGCACTGACAACATGCAAAGCTTTCTCCTCCCCTGCTAAATCGATCGGGTTTACCCTGTGACTAACCATACCACACTTTTTTCCATACTATGCCTTTAAACAGGTGTGAGGGAGGAGGTGTTGCCCAGCTCCCCCATACCCACCAGAAAACATGCAGTGTCACACCATCAAAGCAATTTGATGGCTGTGCTGTGCATCTCTTGCAATCGCAGCGTCCCATGGCCACGATCATCTAGCTGGCAGGTCAGCCACTCCAGGACAGACAACGTGAATCCGGCACGCACCACACCCCTTCTCGCTGCAAACATCTGCCGTTCTAACAGCTCTGCTGCCAAACGCCCCCCAAAATCAGATTCAAGCCCGCATGGGAGAGCAGGTCAGATGGGTACACAGGGAAAACGCAATTAATACAAGTAAAACATTACTGTGATTGAGATTGCAACCTTCCACGCTTCGCCAGTCCTAGGCCAGAGAAGCACATAAACAAGTAATTAACTTGAAGGGTTTAAATCTGTTCCTTAGCAAAGCACTCAAGTGCATGATTAACTTTAAGTCTCCGCTGAAGTCCTATCATTTTTTTATGGAGTTTGAATTCAGTTACTGCTTCCCCCCATTCTAACAGAGCAGGAGATGCAAATGAAAATGTAAATGCCTGAAGTCTAGGAACCAGAATAGCTTAATAAAATTCCACAACAAATAATTATAAAAGAAGAGAAAATCTACATCAGGGACAAGGAGGAAAAAAAAGCAAGCCAAGCATCCTGGCCATGCGGACACCTGATCAACCTTCAGTGAGAGTGGAAGAGCAGGTGAGGAACCCTGCCCTGCCTGCGGCCGTTCTTTACCCAGCTAATGCTGTCCCTGCGCGCCAGTGTCCTTTATCCAGTGACGGGACTGAGAGCTGTGCTTGCGCCTCTGCCGCGGCTCCTCCGATAGCCCTGTTTCTGGAGAGCCATCTATCTGCTTTCTCCTTTAGGAAAACCAAACTCTTAACATGTAGCGTGATCTTGGGTTCAGTGAAAAGGCCCAGTGATCACAGCCTGGAGCACGAATAGGTCTTGAGGTCTTGATCTCATATAAACTTCTATCAAACAAAGCGGTGAGCTGGATCCTAGGGCACCAAGGTTCTTACCTGCCCTTGGTCCAGCTCTCCTAATAGATCATTATGTTAGCTGCTGTTTGGTTTTGGCCTCTGAATGAACGTTTCTGGACTTACTCTGAAATGCAGATGTGACACGGAGGGCAACTCCTGTCCCTCAAGGCTGTAACCACTCTCACAGAGCGGCCCCACTCCCCCTAGGTTAAAGGCAGAGTTTTCATCCTCGGAACAATCTCATTTCCCCTTCCTCCTGCAGTTTTCACAAACACAGCAACCCTTCTGATGCCACCGATGAAGAGAAATAAAATTAACAACAATAACAATACTAAGAGAAAAAAAAATAACACAAAGATTAAGGAATGCGTGTGCAATTAAAACCCAGAGTAAAATATAATAATAATAAAATAATAATCATAATCATAACAACCATACAATAAAATAACAACATCTTTCCTTTTCATGACACAAGCAGCATGACGCTCTCGCTCCCGAACTGGTGGGAGAGGAGAGGAATGCAACAGAGAGAGCAGGGCTTTATTTTCCTGCCTCAGACGAAAGGGGATGTGTTGTCTTTCCAAAGGAAGGGGGGGGTAAGGTGCATAGGCTGCTGGGAGATTGCATCCTCATCTACAGTATATTGAGCTGGAATGAAGGACAGGCAGGAGAAAAAAACTGTGCAAGGGTAGCCTAGGAACCAGAGCTGGCAACCGGGGAGGTTATTTGGTGGTTTGCCAGAAGACAACAGCCTTGTTGAACAGCCTATGTGTAGCGGGATCCTTTCTTCTTCCAGGCCAGCCAAGCACTTACCGCAAGACAATATATTTATGCTGGTCTTTCTGTCAGCTTTTCCTATGTGAGAGAACCTCCTTCCTTACTGCCACCAGGGAAACCATCCCTCACCACCCTGCCGACGAACCTGCTGTTTTCCAGCATCTTGTGAAATACCTGAATACTTCATGATCTAATTACAGGGAAATGATGTAGAGTAGAACCGAGCAGCCATGTAGACTTCAGCTTTCACGGAAACATGGAAACGTTATATCAAACTCTCTTCTCTCCTTCCTCCCCAGGCCATCCACAGACATGGGTACTCTAGAGACACTTCCAAATACTGATGCACCAGTGCAACTGCCGTTATCAGTGAAACTCCCCTCTGAACCAAACCCAACTTTAGGAAAGGCTCTCTTTAGAAACCTGTCGGAAAACAGGACGACCACGTAGCGTTCTTGGGCGTGGAGGACCCACAGGCCCACCGTGCTCTCTGGTTCCAGGGTCACTCTTTCAGGGCATAGGTGAGAAGGGTGGAGGGGAAGCGCACGCTGTCACAGCTACAATAGAGTGGGTAAGGCCAGATGTATTACAATATTCTTTTCACTTAAGAAACCTGAGTTTGACTCTCTCAACTGGATTTTCTCATGCTTGCTTTGGGACTCCAGCCCTTTCCTGACCCCCTCCCATTGACAGACGTAGTGAGAGATGTTGGCAACAACTAGTGTTTCCCCCTTTCACGGGCTAAAGTTTTGTTCCCATTTCAGACACCCAACCAGGACAACCTGAAAACTTGGGAGGACACTGTCCTCTCGGTCCACCAAGAACGTCAGCAAACAGCAGAATGAGAATTCAGTTTCTGGGGAGGAAACCTGCTATTTCAACAGGATAGAAACAGACCAGTCCACAAACGAATCCCCAGACCCTCTGGGAGTCACCCTGGGTCTCACAGCCAACCTGGTCACTTCCAGCCCATCCAGTGCTCAACAAAACACCCAGTTAGATGCACTTCCAACCCTGACGAGCCTCCCCAACACCTCGCCAAGTGAGCTAAGATTGACAACGTGGGAAAAAAATACCCAAAACACCACCAGCAGAAGAAGAAAATCGGCAATAACAACCCCCAAAAAAAAAAAAAAAGAAAGAGCTGAGAGTAAATTCCGACTAGCCTCAGTCAGTTTCTAGGAGTACCAGTGGAAGTAAACCCTTAAACCGCATCTGTAGTTTGGTAAGGCACTACGAGGGAATGATGTAAAACTAAGACTGTGACAGTTGTAATGGCTGTGCCGAGGAACACACCACAGAGAGAAGGCAGCATCTGCACGCACACGCACGCACGCACGCACACACACACACGCACACACCTGGACAATCACATTTGTTACATGCCTATGTTATATCACTTTTCTTTGTGCAATCACATTGAGGAATAGTCTATTGGTATCGTTGAAGTTCAACACAAAAGAGTAAAAACGGCGTATGACCTGTATAGTGCTACATTCTACCGGGGTTGGGGTGGGGGGGCAGCTAAAATGTCTCCTCCTATACTAAAACGGCTAGGGATTGAAAAGGAAAATTTCCAAATAAAATAAAATGAAATGCAACTGAAATCCAACATACATTATTAGAGACCTTGTTTAGGAATAGCATTTCTCAGGGATTTATCCAGTGTGTTCAAGGAAAGGGAGAAACATCCCCATTGCGTCTGCTCTTGACCAGTGTTGCATGGCCTGTTTTGCCCACGTGGATTTAAGTCTAGCAGTGCTAGATCCTAATTTAGAGCACTGGGACAACATTTTCTCCTCCTCCCTCATCCTCCCTTACCCACTTTCCATTTCCAAGAAAAAAACCCAAAACCCTTATGTGTGCTTTGGGATACAGAGACCACTGCAAAGATGGGGCATAAACCCTTTGAAAAATACTGGATAAATCCCTAATCCATATACCTATTGGATTAAAAACCTAATGGATTTCATTTTAGGTGTTCTGGACAACAAATTTCTAAATGTAGCTCACTATTGGATGAAAATAACCTTTTAAAGTCTATTGGTGAAGTTCTTCAAAAGACAGGACCCGCTGGAGGGTCCTTCTGCTTCTCTCTCTCTCTCTCTCTAGTTTGGTGCAGAATGGTTGTTTTTTTGTGGTTTATTTTTTTTCTGTTCTTTTTTTCCATTTTCTTTTTTTTTTTTTTAAATAAAAAGTGTAGAATTGGTTCTCCCCCTTCTTTCCTCTTTTTCATTTCTTCCTTAAAGTCTCCTTCGTTCAAGTTTCACGCGAGCCTCCCATTGCATTGTTAGTTTGTCATGTTCTTCAGTACAAAAGCGGCCGCCTCACTCCCCCGGGATGGGTGCGTCTCTCGCTCCTTATTCCAGTGTTTAGATGTAAGGGTACTGGTTGACCTTGGTGGGGCTCAGTGGGTATCCAGTGTAGACTGTGGAGGCTGGAGAAGCACTGATATAGGTCTGATGGGCAAACTGAGCCTGGTACTGACTCGGGTGGATGGTGGGTGAGGGCAGAACCCGCGGGCCCATGCTGACAGGGACCTGGTGGACGATGCTGGCGGGGTAGGTGGTGTGCTGCACGGCGTGCCGCGCAGACCCTTGGGAGGCCACCAGGTGCGCGACGGTGCCCGTGGAGCCCAGGGCGGCAGGGGCGGTGTATGTGTAGAGGTGGGGTTGGGTGGGCAGGTGAGCAGCGGCAGCCGCGGCCAAGTGAGGATGAACTGTACCATGGCTGGGACTATTGTGCGGGAAAGAGTACGGGGCCTGAGCTATCGTTGGAGTGATGTAGGCTTGCTGTCTCCGGTGACTCCCTGTGCGATCGGTCGTGATGTGCTGCTGGGCCTGGATAAAGACAGCAACAGTGATAAGCAGTTATAAGACAGGAGACGGCTCTTTACCTCCACAGTGGTGCCTGGGAGCCTCCCTACGACACCAGGACAGCCTCAGGAAAGTCCCTTGCGCTCCTCCTGACACCCTCAGCACCACCACAAGTCTTCCCCTTGGAAACGGGCGATGGCAAAGAATCCCTCCCAAGCCTAGGAAGACCCTGTAGTTTCATACATTCACCAAAATGGCCCCCAAAAGGACAAAGGAGTCCCCAACTTTGAGCCATCACCTGCCGGCACAGCTAACATGAAGACCCAACCTTGGATGCCTGGCTCCTAAGAACATCTTCCACAAGTCCAGTCGCTCGCACAACACACAGCTTTTGTTAGTGAACTCTCTGCTGATGAAATGTGGCGCGCTGATAGCTCAGGGGAGTGAGGTTGCCTAACTATGCCCGGAACAGGCAATTTATTTTTGCTCAGGTCTCTGTGGTTATCATTTCCTCAGTTAGTAAAATAACTACTTTATTTTTTAAAGATAAAGCCCTTGGCTTGATCAGATCCTGCAAGTGCCTGGCACCCTCATGTAATCAGCTATAACTCCTTGAGCACAGGCAATTTTCTTGCAGTGGGACAGGAGCAACGTACTTTCCCAGGGATTTTCTAAGGTTTTTTTTTTTCCCCTGCACAATAATGCCAAGGAGTTTTCCCAGTCATTTGTAGTCAAAATATTAAATAACCAAAAAAGTAGGAATTAGAATGAAAGAAAGTGCAATGCTTGATGTTTTCCCTTTCTATTCTCCCAAGCTTTCTCATCCTCTTTGTAAGCATTCCCTGTGCTGTCATTGCGGTCTGAAATGCGGCAGCCACACTCCTCCCCCACTCTTGGAAACAGCATTTCACCCACTTCCTCCATTTTCACTCACTTTTATTTCAAGTTTGCTTGAATTTTTAAATTTCAACTACATTTTGAGGGGGAGGGGACATTCTTCTCCCCTAGATTATTTTAAAAAAAACCCCAACAAACTAGTTCTGCTCATATCCAGCTCTGGATGCAAACCATTGCTGTCTTCTGAGCTTTCTCCTCTTGAAATGGTGGTAACTGTGCTGTAGCTTTTCTATTCTCATGACCTCACCTCAGAGTAGAGAGGCCCCAGGTGCAGTACATGAAACGGGCATTATTTACTGAAGCTCCTGGGGAGCTTCCTGGGTGTTTTGATCACAGACTATGGAACATCTTGAGTACTGCATGCTGCCAAGTAACGAGATCTGCCCAGATCTCAGCCCAGGTTTATCACGGGAGGGATCAAACTCATTATATGAGGTGCTGTATATGCATAGAGGCTCTGCTTTGCCTTGTCACACCTGATGGGGATTTCTTTCCCAATCCTGCAGCTGGGCTGATGCACTCCCTTCACTTGGAAGATACTCTCCCCATGGTTACCTATAGCTAAGGAGAATTCACTCCTTCCTACAAGGTCTTGCTCTACTCCTTTGTGTCTGAGCCTTCTCTCTCATTCCCATTCACATTGTTAGACCATCTGACTTCAAAACACACAGAGTACTGCCAGCCTGCGCTACCTCTACTGCCTGAGCTGGAAGATCAAGGTCTGCAGTGAAGTTGAAAGAAGTTGACCAAGCTCGGCCTGGGGCCCAACTATCATCATTAGACTGGAACAGGCCAGCCCACGCTGGAGGAGTGGACGGTTACAGCTGGATGACGCACCACCAAAATTTATTTCAGTTGACTTACCTGACTTAGATTAAGAGGCTGCTGCTGCTGGAAATGTGCTCCTGGTCGCTGCTGCCTATAGGCAACGGCTCCAGACGAGCTCCCTGAAGAGTGACCGCTGGTGGAGGTCACGGTGCTGGAGGACTTGGACTTGTAGGAGGATGAGTGGTGACTGGTGGTGACTGTGCCAGGAAAGGAAACACATTTGTAGCTTACATCACATTCTTTAATTGCTCACCCTACCTTTTCCTCACTGAACCTCCTCCAGAGTCGCTTTTGGGAGGAGACATACAACAGAAGCAGGATAAGAAAATGATTTCTCTTAATTAACAGCATATCTCAGCAGTGCTTCAAATACACGGCCAGCCTGTTATCCTAGAGGCAGACAAGCAGACCTGATATCTGGACCCAAACTGGGCCCGGAGAAGGCTTTACACATCCTTCAGAAGTGTGAGAAACTGTTCTGCCACCAGAACTGTACGATGCAGCTAAAAATCCTGAGGAAAGGAAGGAAAGTATAGTGTGCACAGCACAAAAAAGCCCTGGCTTGGCTGACCTCATGGTGAGTAGGAAGGGAGGGAGAAGGAGCTAGCGGGGAGCTCACCCTCTGAGCCTTTGTGTTCACCAGCAGTGCATCAAAAGTAAGGACTGCCAAGTAGCTCAAAGCCAATTGCTTTGGGCCAAATTTCCACCATAATCCCCTTTTCAACACATTGTCCTATGTAGCATTGCGGAGGCTCTGGATGAGCAAACCTCCTCAGCCCATAATGAAGATCCTGGGGAAATGTTCTTCCCAGAAACGTCAACAAGTTTGGATGGAAATGCACATGTGTTTTCAATCTCTTACCCGTTTTAAAGTAAACCTATGGAAAGGCAAGGCAGCAAAGGTTCGCACTTGCATTTGTGAGCCTTTCATGTCAAATGTTGAGCTAAAGGCTGCATTCTGTTCTTGGGTTTGTACAGAAGTAACTGGGAATGACACTTGCCCCCGTGACTCCTGAGTGTACCAGGGCACATAAATAATGCATTATGGCTCCCAAGAACAGATGTGTCACTTGAGAGAAGGGCAGGAGCACAGTTTCTTTGGAAAACAAAACAAACAAACAAACAAAATGAAACCGAACAATGAGATTCTTCCAAGATAAATCATTTATTTCTTACTAATTTTCTTGACGGAAGAGGTGCAATTTACCTGGCGCCAGGCTATCGCACTCTACCAACACCTCACTGGCCTGGGTTTTCAGTGGTGGCACGATGATCGTTCGGGGGTTCCCACTGCAGTGAGTCTCTGGAACCCCTTTGGTGTCGTAGGTGTTCCCGTTATTCTGCCCTGCGCGATGCTGCACGGCATAAGGGCTGTTGTTGCTGGAGGAATCGGAGTAAGGGGAGTCATGCACGGTGACACAGCTGATGACGTTCTTCCTTTGCTTGGACAAGGTGCTGAAACACAAGCACACAAGGGGAAAGAGTGAATGGGCAACGATCAACTTGGAAGCCACCAGAAGACTCTGCCCGCGGCAGACTAGCTCCGTAAAGGCAAAGCACACCCTTCAGCCCTCTGCCAGATAGAGGCTGCTTAAGCCAAATCCCAGGCTTTAAAACTCACTCGTTGCTATTCTGGGAAAGCCTTTGTGGAGGTCAAGGAGTGAGTAAGGCATTGTGGATAGTTCTTATATTCACACTGCTTAGAATAGCACTGAACCAGACTGCCAGATTTATTTTCAGACTGCTTTTTATATATGTGTGCAGTAGAAACCCAGCAGTTATACTATGCTTTGTTGCAAGTCTCACCACCCACACAAAAACGTGGTGGTTTCTCCCAGCCTTCCAGCAATGATTTAATAATAGATGCTATGACTTTTCATGATTAAATCCCATGAATCTACAAAATACACTCCCTTCTATTTACTAATATGGTACAATGGGCATATATTCTCAATAAGCATTTGAAACTGAGGAACAAATGAAGAAAAAATGAGAAAAGGGTGTAAAGCTTTTGGTTTTCTTTTCGCTCTAAATAAACACTGGATCTCCTGACTCTAGCATGGATTATCAAGGTCCTGCTGCAGCTAATCTATCTATGACATCAAAAAAGTGATTAAAAAGGAACATCAACACTTCCAAGATTAGTGCTAGAAGTTCATTAGACTAGACTGCATGAGTACAATTGGGATTTGCTCTGCTATTGTGTCTAATTATTCCTGATGGTTTCTCCTTCCTGTTATGAGCTTGTTTAGGGAGAAAAAGAGAGAGCGAGAAAAAGGACGAAGGAAGGGGGATGGTGAAGATTTGCTTAAATGGCTCACATCCTTGACAGTGCACAGACCTTGACTACAGAAAATAGCTGCTGTGTTTCACTGATTGCATTATGTTGTTATGGCAACTGAAGTTTTTAAAATGATGAAAAGAAATGGATAGCACATAAAAAGCTAAGTAATTAGGCTTAATGGTGAAAACAGCCCCAACAGGAACAGAAATGCCATGGAGAAAAAGGAATCCATCTCTTAACTTCTTGAGTGTGCACTTTAAAAAGAGAGAGATCCCTTTCCCATGGAGTCTCCGCTCCTTTCTCTCACTCTGGCTGGCCCAGTCCAGGGAAAAGCTGATTCCTCTGGTCTTAGTCTGTGATGGAGCTATTCCTTCCCATGTCCCAGCATCACTTCTTACCCAGGGAAAGGTGGAACAGACACTGAGAACAGTTTCCTTCCAAGGACATATTTTGCCTTATTTATTTTTGAAGTGCTAAAGGAGCACTGGTGGGTTCCCTTCAGCTTGCCCACCCCAAAGCCTCTCCATCGGCGTTCACAGGCTGCAACTCACCACCTTGCTCCCAAGACTTGTAACTGAAAAGCTGTCATCTCCTCCATTAAAGAATGCCTTGGGGTGCTGCATTCACAAACAAGTTACCGTCATGCAGCCTTTCCCTGGGCTATCATCGCAGGATCCTGGCGTGCCCCAGAGAGGACGCAAGACCATGTTGTTCTACGCACAGTGAAAGATACGTCTCGAGGGGCCTGTGCTATCCTAAAGCATTAACATCTGCACCAGGGCAGGTGATGGAGAAGGAGGGGAAGCTATTGCACTGCATCTGGAAGTTGAAAGCAAGCCTTGCAGGGGCAGGGATCTTTTTGATGGGGAAGGTGTACTACAGCAAACCCTCGTATTCTGGCTTTCCACAAGGAGCTGGAGACCGTTGGATTAGAAATGGAAAGAGCAACAGAGTATCTTAGATGGACAACTACTGTATGAGAAGAAAGATGTAGCAGTTTGGATATAGTGCTACAAAAGAAGAATATTAAGCCAATAAAAATGACAAATATTGCATCAATATTCCTCTCTCCTTCAGTAGAAATGCCTGTAATCACACATTTATGAGTATCGACACTGCTTGCCCTTTGCAGCTACCCTTGGCTGCCAGTTGGGAAGAGATATATATTCTCTACCTCTGACAGTTATTACATTTTATAAAGAAAAATCAAGTCACTAAAGAGTTTTCTGACAAGTGATAAGGTCTAGCTATTCTTTTACAGTACCTTCCTTACATAAGTGGCTGAGCTGCTGAACTGGAAATACTTGCTCTCGGCTGACACTTGCCATGGGAAGGCTGCGCTGTAGAACCAGAAAGGTATTTTTCTGTGTAATCTGTGCTATTTATTGTTTAGACTGGTCATATTTTTCACCAGTTTGATTGAGGGCTTGTCAAAGCAAGGACCATGAAGAGTCTTCCCCTTCAAAGTCTTATAGCTCCTTGGTTACAATAACAAAATCAAGTAAATATGTTTGGTTGAACAAATAAGTGACCCAAAACCCAAACCTTTCCTGAGAAAGGGACCATAGCAGGATATTAAACTCATTTCATGGGTGAGAAACCAAAAGGGACAAGAGCTATGGTCCTGCCAGGCTGTCCACAAGTGCTTAGCATTACTAGTATGTGCCACCCACCAAAGTCAGCTGGTCTATTCCAGCGGCAGAGCTAAAGCACGTGGGTAAATATTTGCAGGATCAGGGCCTAAGTGATTAGCCTCTCGATTCAGCAGGCTGCATCATTTCAAGCGTACGAGGGGGCCCGTGGAAAGCAGATGGATTTTTGTCTTTAGGAAAGGTAACGACTGTGGTTAATGTCAGAGCAGGCAGAAAAGTCAGCAGGGACAGTTCACACACCCAGAGCTCGGTACCTGCTGTACCGCAGCCTGCCTCAGGGATGAAGAGTGGGAATTTCAAAAGCATCAAAGGCCCAATTCATGCTGAAAATCTGATTCACAGGCTTAGAGATACACCTTAAGCCGAAATGGGGACTTCTGAAAATTCAACCCGGAAGAGCCAGCGCTCCCCCTTCTCAAAGCCTTCTTGCCAGCCAGCAACTGTCCTCCTTACAGCTCCCTCCGAAGACTCAGCTGCTCTCCCCACCTCGCAGTAATGCAGGAGTTATCTGTGTGAGGTCCAGGCTGATGTATTGCCTTCCCTGCTCACGAACTATCAGGACTGAGAGCTTTTACCTGTTGACACAGCACTTGCCTACTCAGCAAGCTTACTGTATTCCTATAACTCAGCCACAGCTTTTGGGGATGTTTGTGCTTACACAGAAAAATACTATTAAAAGTCTTGCCCCCTTCCTATTAAGCTGACTCCAAGCCTGGTAATTGCTTTCCCTCCTGCAAGCACAGTAGCAGCAGCATAGGTGATTTAGTAGTGTCGAGAGTCGGCATGTGTTCCTGGTCAGCTCGTGTGCCTGCCTGTATTATGTGGGTAGGTGTATTTTAAATCTCTAGAGGAGCGAGGGGGGAAGATTACCAAAGTGGCATCAAATCCATCTACACAGACTGAAAAGCAGTAAGCCAGGAAGGCTTTTTAACCCTTACTGGCTGGAGCTGCATCCTTCCTTTCAGAACAGCAGCTGGAAAAAACATGCATTGCTTTGTAAGTTTATTATTAGTTTATGAGTGGTAGTCCATTCCCACCTGGTCCCAAAGAGCTTGTTCTCAAACTTGGACACAAAACAATTCATGGCTGTCCGATGTGCAGACACAGAGCATGACTGTGCCTTCAAGCACGCACAGTAGCTCTCAGAGACAGCTCTCTATCATATACCACCCTTGTGAGTGCACAGCAGACAGACGGCCGCGGGTCTCTATTCTCCACAGCAAGGAAAGATCTCAAGGAAAAGTCTGATGGAGGAAAGAGAAGGTAGTTTGTGCACACACACGGGGCAAGAAACTAAGGTGGACATCTCAGATACTGTTAATGGAAAGATGCCAAAGGCAGATGACGAGAACGAAAAGTGAGAGGAAATGAAGGAAAAGAACATGCTGAATTAGGTGTTAAAACAACGTTGGAACCCTCTGAACAGCCAAGGACAAGGACTGGGACAACATCTCTTGTAACAGTAAAACCTGAGCTGATTTCTACTTGCTGAAGGCCCAGCCTGAAAGCTTGGTATGTGATAGCATTGACTGAACAGGATCTTTATTCCCTGAATATCTCAAGTTGCACCAGAATCCCAGAAAACCCAATTGGAGTCTAGTAGGGGCAATTCTTCAGCATGTGGTTAACCCACAGAGATAAAAACCTCTCAGTGTGGCTGATGCTATAGCAACAGAGGCTTTCAGCTCTCAAGGTCACCAAGATGGCCTTCTAGTTTGGAGGAAGAAGGCATCTATCCCACAACTGTGCCTTTGAACTGGTGCACGTATATACTGTGGCACGTTAGCTTTACATCACATCACAAAAATTCCGTTCCAGGTCTCTGAAAACGTAATAACACGCAACCTTTTCATTTTGCTGCTTCAGAATAATTCACCTATTCTAGGAAAGTGCAGAGTCAGCCAACAAAAACTCAAACTATGGCTGCAATCGCTCTCTTCACATTGAAATCTTATGCCATGCATAGCTCAGTGCTGAGAACATGCCCCTCTCTTTTCAGCTCAACCTCCATCCCGACCTGTTAATCTGCTCTCACCTTCTTTGTGAATTTGCGATGGTAAGAAATATTTATCAAGTACTACACTGAGCCCATTTTACTAGGCTATACAGCACGCGCTGTAGCTATTTAAGTCATATATACTGAATCGCTTAGCAGGTTGTAAAGGTTCTGCTGCTGAAGGTTTGCTGAGAGAGCTACTGTCTCTCTCTGTTATTTTAAGTATTAGTTGCATGTCGGTGTGTCTTCTGGAGATGGAAGGCAGCAATCTTTTTACCAGATGACTGTGGTTAGTCTATGTATTGCTATGCAGAGTCACTGCATTACTATGCACAGCATAACATAGCCACAATAGGCTAGATGTCAAAAGAGAATTACAAATGATAATTCAACCCTCACACGCGCACACCAGCAAATTGGCAAAAACACCTGGTTTGTGCCTGCCAGCGATTTCTGTGCATAAGGGGAATGGAAGTCCTCTGAGGTAGGCTCCACCACCATTGCACTACAATGTGAATAAGGTGAATTAACAACTTGCATCAGCTCACACTCAGTTATAAAGGTGAGACTCATACAGATACTTCACTGTACAGTTTACCATTTTAAGAAAAAGGAAAAAAACCCCAACCCTGCAAGAATTTTGTGCCCGTGAAGATGGCCCATGAGGCAGTTACTCAGTACACCCACATGACAGCTGTGGTCAGTCTTTTGCCCAGAAAGACAGTGATTACTGCAAGGATCCCATGGAAAGCCAAGCTGGAGAGGTGTTACCTTCTGAAACCAGCACAGACAAGAGCAGGCAGTAGGGAAGTGAGGGGCTCTCCTGCCTAGCTGAGCTGGAAGCACCGTCAAAACCACCCACCTCAAGGCCATCACTGTATAGTTTCAAGAAAACAGTCATGTTTTCCTTGGCTGTTGCATTTATTGCTCGAGATGGGAAGTCACCTAGGCACGTCACAATAGCTACCTCCACTGCCTTTCCTTCCAGCCCTTCCTTATGCCACGCTCTGCAACATGGCCCTTGGTAGGGCATGGAAATACCCCTCGCTGCACCACCAGTACAGCCTGGGGCGTCTCTCCCGCAGGACCATGTGTGCTCTCCCTCCCACCCACAATTCAGCCACCCCAGGGAGCGCTTGTGGCTCTCTGCTCTGTGTTAAACTTAAAGCAACAACTGTTGCTTTATTCTTCTCCACTTCTAAGCTTCAGAAATATTTAATCAAGGAAGGATTTACATTTAAACCACTGCACAATGTGAAGGTGCATACTGGGGAGTACTGAACCCCTGCTACTTGCTGAACACGTGCTCTGATTACTGCAACTGCAGTTGCACTGTCAGTCTGCCTGCCTGCCTGCTTGACTTTCTTGCTAGAGCAAGTAGAGAAACTTCAGAGGAACAGATCTGTAAGAAAACTATCAAGTCTACTCCCTGTTTTTACTCTCTTCAGTGCTTTACAGGTAACAGTTAGACCTAAATTCTTCTTTCCAGAATAAATAACAGTCAGGATATTATCTTACAGCATAGCAGTAAACATCTCTTTGGCCTACGGAGTCCCTTTGTAAAGGATACTGAACTGAGAGTCTAGAAATTCACTGGTGATAAATAAACAGGGTCACAAAATTGTTTCCAGTTCATATAATGCTTTTCATATGCAAATATTTTTTATGCTGTTCTACGGGACAAAGTATCACATGGAAAACTTTGTGGACATCAGAAACCAGGTTAAACCAATTTAATTCAGTGAAAATGTTCCCTTTTTATTTTGACCGTTGCATTTTTCCCCTATTATTTGCTTACATTTTGAAAGAAAAAGATCCCCGCCATTAAACCGGAAAAGAGAAGTCTTCCCCTTGATTAGTTAATCCCCTAACACCTTCTCCCCCTTAAATAAAAGTCAAAACTTTTTGCAGTTTTCAAGCTTCCCCAGATTTTACTGTGTTGGGGATATTACTCGAAAAATCTCAGTGTAGCCTGCAAAATGCCTTGGCTTTGACAAACTGACTTTTAAAATCAGGAATTTGTCCCCTGAAAATCTCTGACCATTTCTCTGAGGACTGACTGTCGCTGCCGAACTGCACCTGAGGTCCCTTTCTCTGTGATTTCACCCCAGACACAGGGCCGAGGCCCAGTAGATGGCCCCCTTTGATAAGACTCCATCCAGCAGGTCCTCCGGAGCCCACCTTGCACTACCTCCCCAGCATCTTTACCCAACAGGAGCCCAACATTTCCAGATGACTACTGATTTTAAAAAGATCACATCAAGCTACACTCATCAACAGTGCAAAACACATGCGAGCAAAGAATGAGTAACATGCTGGCCTGCCTGACCGGTCAGCTGGTATTTCATAAACATCCTACTTGAACATCTGCTTTTCATTAGGAAAAGGAAAATTCTGCCCATATCACACTGAATTCTTCAGATTTTTCTTTCGCCAATAAAAAAGTTGCATCCCCTGTACTAGAAAAGCTCTCTCTGCTGCTCTGGTATTACAGAGAGGCTTTTCTGTCAGAGTAAATCCAAGCTGTAGGGCTCCTTTACTGCATCAGCAGTATGATATTTTATCAGCATTACCAGTCCTTCTTAAACTGAGACTTACAAACTCTTATATTGTCAAAGGATCTACTACTTCTCACCATCACAGGTAGCTCTAATCTCTCTTCACTGAGCAATCAATAAAATAAATACTTTTAGTCTCATGGGTCGAAGAGAAATTTCCAGTCCCACAGGAAATAAGAGAAGGAAGTGCTGTAGCAAACGCAGGAGCTGATCCAACGTCAGTGAAGTCAATGCAAAGATACCACTGCTATCAATAGGATGGGATCAGTGATTAACTTTGATCTGTTATGTGCTGTATAATTTCTGTATTCTAATCTAGAAAAAGCTAATACGTTAGGATGTGACCAATAGTGTGTTTCAAATTATTCTTTATTTTTCACCCCCACACCACAGGGTATTATTGCCCAACAGGGTAATATTTGCATAAATATGGGTGAAACAGTGCATTCTTTGCACGATTTCCTTTTCAGCTCAGCTCCTTAACATTTGGGCACTCATTACAGTAAAGAACATACTTGTCACTCCCATTTTTCTTGGAGCCACAAAAATATCTACGAAAACTTGGAGGTACTTTCCTAAATGTGATGTGCTTTCAGTGAAAAAGACCCCAACTTCGGCAGGGCAAAGTTCATTGGTATTAAATGCAGGTACAGCTTCCTTGACTGGAAGCTACATTCTTAACCCAGCTGAGAATCTGGTCTTAGATATGCCCAGATCAAAAGATACTGATTGAGTTGATTTCACTCTCCTGGAGACTTAAACCAAAAATTCTCATTCTGGACACGCTGTTTTTCCACCTGTGCCCCTGCCCCTAATTCTCCACCTGCTCTGGTTACATCTGCACAGGTAATTTAACTCACTCTGGAATTCCAAAAGGTGCTCGAGAACAGCCCGCGTCCACGCAAAATGTCTCTACATGGCTCAGAAATTAAATCTAGCTGTTAAGCTTTGGCCTTCCAGGAATGCTGTCACCCTGGCACTCTGTATAGATATGCCATATGGGTACAAAAAGTAGCCAGGGATCTGATCCCAGGCAGGAACGTGTCCTGAATATGCTTTAGTTATATCAAAGCCAGTTTGTTTATATAAGCCTGGCTCCTGGGACTACTTTCCTAACCCCTCGGCAGACCTTGCCCGAGTATTTAAATACCCCAAACTCCCAACTCAATTTCCAGACATTTTCCAGAACTTTGTTCTGTTTGTCTCCCTGGAAAGGTGCCGAGTGAAGAAACTGGTCAGATGGCAGCAAAGTTGAAGCAGAGGAGACAACCATTAGCTGAAGTGGCTGCAGGATCCCAGCTCTTCCCTCCACCCTGCTCTGGACCCAAGTTGATATCCAGGCAGTAAGTATAAGTATTTGCACATAATTTCCCAAAGCCTGGGCTCAGCACCATGGGTAAACATGCTTGCAAATAGCTCCCATGACCCTTGAGATACCTGCTCTCTTCATGCTGCCCCACCTCACAACCTTAGTTTTTAGCATCTCTTTTGTCTTGCCCTTCCATTCCCACAAGAACCCTGGAAGTGGAAGCTCCTTATTTATAGTCCACGTGACTCCCACACTGACCTTCGTTCAACATTTTCTGCAAACACACTTTCTTCTTCCTACCAAAGTAAAGAATACTGTAGCAAATTTATTTCTTTAAAGCGGAATATGTTATGCTGTCCTGTGATCAATTCCCCACGATAATCACTGCATTCACGGCAAGCCTGAATGTGAAAGGCACTGAGCTCTCACTGCCCGGTGGAGTTCACTGGATGGAAGAAGTGCAATGGGAAGTGGCAGCGGCTGGCGGGAGGCAGGCTGAAATTGCAGCCCTGCATCATGTGGCTCCTCTTTACAGATTTTTAGCTCCTTGAGGCCAAATGCATCTCATCTGTTCTGTGCACATTTGCAGTGCTCCACTTATCACCACAGCACAGAGATGCAGAGATATAGATAGATATCTCCAGTGATTAAAGGAAAATCTGCCATGGAGCGTGTCCTAACTAAATAAAAAACCCTAATTATCTCTTGACAATACTGGAAGGATAAGGTTAAACAATTCTTAGCTCAGTTACCAACATGAAGATGGTATAATTATTCCGCTTTTTGCAAGGCTACTTCTCTACAACTTATAAAGCAGAGTGATGTCTTGTGACTGGCATCAGATGGGAAACCTAGAGTGCTTGCAACTGATGAAAGGTGCTGAAAAGACAGTCCTGGAAAATTAAGCCCCCTCTCATCCACAGTAGATGATCAGCAGTGGCTGCTGTCCTGGGCCACACACACTGTTCACTCAGGTGAGTTAATTCTCTGAGGAGCAAACTCAGTCACCACGGTCGTCTTAGCCTCATCTATGCCTCTCTGCAGAGTCAGTCAAAAAGCCATCAGTTTCCACCACTTAAGATAATAGTTCAAGGATGTGTTGGCAACACAACCAGAACTGAGCAAACCTCTTGCAATGTATTTACCACTACTGAGTGTTTATGATGCAACCACTGACTGTTTTTCAGGACCTTTTTATGGAAAATAGCACATATGGAAGGTGTCATTTAGTGCTCTTTACAGATGCCTTGATCACTTAGAAAGAGAAAAAGGCAATTTTAAGCTATCTTACTTCCAAAACCTTCTTTTTGTCTTTGTTTTAAACAGCTATTTGACCTAAAGACGCTTATCACCAAAAGATCTCTGAAGTCTCCTTTCAACAGTCTTGTGAGATAGAGAAAAACTATTATTTCCTCTTACAGATGAGACTATGGCACAGAGAGCGTACTACACTTCTCCAAGGTCACATAGCAAATGTACAGCATGGTAGGGAACATCATCTAAGTCTGTGGAGTCCCCAGCTAGTATTTTAGCCTCACCGTCATCCTTCCTCTCAAAAGAAAGATGACCTGAGTGCCGAGACCCAGCTGTAGCTCCTGGGTCCCTACAGCAACTCCTGGGATGCTCCAGCAATTTCTCTGCCTCTGTCTCTCTCTCCTGCACACAGAGAAGAGCAGAGAGACGCAGCTCACCTGGTGGGTGCATGCTTCTGCTCCTCCTCTTCATCTGTGTCGCTGCTGATAGTGATGACACTCACTGCGGGGCTAGGGGTGTCAGGAATGATTATCGTCTGCCGCTGCCGCTCCCGCGTGGTGCTGGTCGCCACATCTCCCCAGCCGCATGTGACCGAGGTGCTGCAGGCAGGGCTGTTGTGCACCATGGCACAGCGGGGAGGCGTGTTTTCCTTCACTCGTTTTGACCGCTGAGGCGAGCCAATGGATTGAGAGGATGACACTTCATAGGTGGATGCATTTCTGGAAATGGGAAAGGTTGTTAACTGGTTAAAACTCGGTTTCCTTAAGTTGCCCCTCGCCATGGCTTTTGATTCCTGGCCTCTGGTTTAGTGGCACTGATTTATGGTGTCTAGGAAAACTGCAAAGTTGGTGTAGTCACCTCTTCAAAGGACAGAGTGCCTCACATGACTTATTAATATAATTGGCTGAAAAGTAGTTTCTTTTAGTAAAAAATTCAATTTTATTTTCCCTAGGAATTTCCAGATGAGAAATGCTGCCTCCCAGGAGTTTGAGCCGGGAGGTAGAGGCTAGTCACACAGCCGAGACATACAAAACACAGGCAGGCACAGTATGGCTGTGGCAGAAGGAAGAAGAACCTGAATGATAATCTCTTTCTCCTGTATCCTGCATGGATGCATCATGACCAGATATTTTTTGGCCAGAAAAAGCAAAAGGTAAAATTAGAATTTGTTGTGGAAAACAACAATAATTTAGCAGGAAAACTGCTTTTCTCAGTTGAAGATTTGATTTTCTGTTAAGAATCTTTTCAGTGAACGTTTCCTGCCCAATGCTTCATCCCCTAGGATAGCGGAGTCCCATGGATGAGAGCACACAGACGAGAGGACTTATACTCAGTTCCGTTTCATTCCCATGTGAGGCAGCAGATACAGCATATAAAAATCACAAATAAAAGAACAACCATTTTATCATGCAGTGGAAAAACATTCTCAAGTCCTGTTTTTTTCTCAGTCTTCCTACTTCAGCTTCCCTGCCTGACAGTTGGAAAGGGCCCGCTTGGATCAGGGATCTGAACACAGAACCTGTCCACCAAACAGTGCAGCACAGGTCTGCAGATGGAAATATTTACCAAAGCACACTGACTAAAGCCCATTTCACTCATTTCCCACATTTTCTTTCCTTTTTTTTTTTTTTAAAAAAAAACTTTTATTTATTCTGCCTATTGCAGAACATTTGCAGGTTTCAAAAGGAAGCAAACAAAGTTCTGGTTTTGTTCTACAGTGGGGCCTGGGCTGCATGTTCAGCTGGGGCAGAAAGCTAACAAAAGGAATAGGTGGCATCCATCAAAAGGAAGTCATTATGGAGGTATCGCACTACACCAACTTACACAGGGTCTTTTGCATAACAAATGGCTGCACAGTAGCATTTGCAGTGCTTTTTGAATACCAATGAGCAGCGTGGAGTACCCTCCTCTCCAAAGGAGTGTGTTCCTCATTTGGCTACAAAAGCATAACAATTAATGAAGCTGTAGAAACCCATTTCTCTGAAAGTGTCCAATTCCTCCTGGACACTGCCACCCTGCCCCTGGATAGGGAAAGCGGGGGGGGGCCCTACACAGGCACACTGGTTGCAACAGGTGCTCTCTTTTGCTGGCTTGCTGGGGACGTAGCTGCCTCTGCTCTACATTAGGGAAGGACTAAGACAGCTGGAGCCCACCCAAAGTAAATGCAACATCAGAGAGCACATAAATGGGAAGGATTTAAATAGTGGCCTCTTAACTAGAGTCAAATTGGTTGTGAACTCAGAGGTCCTCTGGCCCCAGTCTAGTGACCGAAGAAAACCACAAGCTCCTCTGTTTTTGCCACTGCTCAAGTGGTGACCCATTTTGGTTCTCTCCCCTGCACGGTCCTGTTCTGTTTTTTTTAAAGAAATGTGCTAGTTTAACAGCCCAGAGGACTTTCTCAGAACAGCTGCACATACATCTTAAACAGCCTTGCCCACTAGGCAAGATTACAGGGCTGTGACAGGCACTGCATGCATCCTGTCGTTTGAGTTGTGCCACGTAACATAGTATGAACCAAAATCCAGTCTCCTCCTTGCAGAGCTAAATGGTCCTACTAAGATTTGAAAGATTTAGTTGTCTAAGGACTGTCCCTGTATGAGATGTCCTTATAAAATGCTCACTATTTTATACTGCCATGATTATAAAAAGGCCAGCGTGAGTATCTGTTGCTAGTATGCACTGTTGAAGATAGGGGCCAACCACCTATGTTAGGAGCTAAGAGAGCTTGAAGGAGGCCTAAAGCCATCCCAGTCCTCCACTCTACATGGCATTAAAGCTCAGAAGATTGGTTATCATCCCATTGCTTTTGAAAGGGCAGATCTTGTATGCGCCCATCAGGCATATGTTCCTGAAGATGCGGTCCCCTGGAGGTGCACCACCCTGTGGAAATGCAGACACTGCACCTCAGGAGTGCTTCTTTGAGATGATGTGGGAAGAAAGGTGTAGCAACTGGGCATTGCACCATGCTGACCTGAGAATAGAGTTACATTTTTAATTTAAGCGACTACGAGGCCTCAGGTAATCACAGCAGCGTAATAAGCTGTATGAACGGGTCCTCAGTCTCCCATCCTGCATCCCCTCCAGCCACTAACTCCTGCACAAAATTATGCTCACTGGGTATAAAATGCACCCGACTACCTCTCTTAACCCCTGCTCTCCTGACCTGGGTACAGAGGAGGTGAAGCAGCAAAGAGTCCAGTCACAAAAAGCCTGATCTAATCACTCGCGGGCCATGGAACACATTTTATTTTGCCCCACAGCTGTCAGTGAACACCACCCTCGTCAGCACGCTCGCATTGCAGGCCTGCGTTCAGAGCAACCCAGGTACAGACCCCTGCCTCACCGACGCCACGACCAGCGCCAGCGCCGGGAGCCGTGCATACTCACCGGGTCGCCGACTGGTGCTGCTTACTCTTCCTGGTGGAGGTGGTGGCGGCGGGTGGCTGGCGCATGACGTGAGCAACACCCACGTTGACGGGCTGGGCGGCGGGGAGAGTCACATGGCTAGCTAACAGCGTGGGCTGCTGCATGATCGGGTTATAATGGCTGCCGTGAGCATGGGTGTTCCTGCAAAGGGGGGAGACAGGCACATGTTTAAAATGCAACCGGCGGCTCTGCAGCAGGCTCTTTCATAGACTCCCACCACCTTCACCAAGGCACCCTCCTCCATGGCCTGTTGGGCTCCCAGTCCACCCAGGAAGGAGCGTTTCCCCCAGGGAAGTGACTGAAGGGAGCAGCATGGGCATGACACTCCACTTCACGGACAGGGAACAGAGAACCCCCAAGGCTCCTGAGGGCACTGCAGGCCGCAGCCTCCTGCCCTTCTCCCTCTGCTCCACAGTCACGGGACCCCATCCCTCCTGCCCCAGCTCTTCTCACGCCTCCTCCAGCACTGGTGGGTACTTCAGGGAGCCTCCAAGCGCCTCCAGTTTACCTCCAGTCTGCCAGCGGTTGGGTGCCTGCCATGGACTCCGGGATGACGGTCGCATGTTGGACAGAAGTGTGGGTGGCCACCCCAGTGAGCTGCTGCCAGGCGGGAGGGAGCAGGATCTGCTGAGTGCCACTGGGCCACGCTTGCTGTCGGACAGAGAAAACCATTTCTTAACAAGAGCCATCATACACTGAGCATGAGTGAGTCCATGCTCAGCTGGGGCTCCTAATAATGATCATGGTCATACTACCTACATCTTACCACTTTTCAGTCATAGATGACAAATACTGTTAGGAAACCGCAGTAGAGGTTATCAATATAGACAGCATAAAGGAGGGGAAAAAAAAATCCCTGCCACTCAAAGTGGCAGCTGTGTTTTAGGCTAAACTGGGAATGGGATGGATCAAAAGTGGTCAGGATTTCAACCCAAACATCAAAAACTCTTTAGCACCTTTTAATTTTGACTCTCCAGATCAGCTCGGCACTATGGTCCCATTATTATTTTCCCCCTCCTGCAGCCAATTTTCCTTCCCACCCCAACAAGACCTAAAGGACTTCAAGAACTTAAAGGAACTAAAAAGAAGAATGAACTTCTCAAGGATGAGAAAAGAGAACAGGGGGTGAAAGGCTTTTGTGAGGTGGGAAAAAAAGGTGAATTTGGGGATACCAAAAGGGAATATGCATTGGTCACGAAGTGCTCCTCAGGAAGAACACCTTACTGCATGGGCCAAGGAGCTCAGTCGCCTGCTTCCAGCTCACCAGGAGCCACCTGGCCAAAGCAGAGCGGAGCCATGCACGCCTACACATCATGTGCCTGTCTTCTCCATGTGCTCTCTGGCTTTTTCTGAGTGTGTGCCCCCTTTGCTGGGGTGGAAATCTGCCCTGTGAGTTGAGCCATCACTCTGCTATGCAACCATCCCTCCAGCTGCGCTGCCACAGGCATGACTCAGGTCGTCCTGCTCCGGTGGTTCCACACACGAGTCAAATCATTGGTTTTTTGACTTGGGAAACTTTCTTTGCTATGTGTTGCCTGAAGGCAGCTCCAGCAGCTTCTCACTGCCCGGGCTGGGGAATGCAGAGGTACCGGCTACAGCCCTCCTTAGTCCCAAACAGCACCACTACACTAGACCTGTATTGTGTTATCTCACATCTCTAAGGAGGCTAAATTATAAAGAGGGGAGACTTCTTCCATGCATGCATTTTCCCCCATCTCCATTCTCACAAGAATCCTGTTAACTAACGCCATAATCCCCTCCTATCCCCCAGTAACTCCCCCTCCACCCCCGCAAAAAGAAAAACCCCTTTTCCCTGTTCTGCCCCAAAGTTTGACTGTCTTATAATTTTCCACGTTGCTGAGTTAGATGAAAAGGCTGCTATGGTGAGGCCTCTCAGCAACATCTGCAAAGGGTGGATAGTCAGAGAGCTCTTCATCTAAGGGGCCACAACCATGGGCTGGTGCTGCTCGGAGCAGGTAGGAGGAGGAGGCAAAGACACAAAAGAGATCAGGGAGGAAGAACGCCTTTTTTTTTCTTTTCTTTTTTTCCCTTTTCTTCCCAGCTTTGATTCAAAAGAGGAGGCTAAACTACTCTGGATTTACTTGCAGAGAAAACTGCTTCCTCCCTTTTCAGGAAGAGAACTGAACAAATCTAAGCTCCTTTCCCAACTGCAGGGCATAAATTTAGATGCAGTGTCAGGGTCCAGGCACAAATTCCTCACTTATTAGTAAGGACCACTGAATCATTTAATCTGCAGATAAGACTTGTCTAGGCTGATCCACTAGCACACTGCACCGTGCTTACACACGGGAGGCTTGTGCCGGCAGCCACAGACTGTTCTCAGTTATTGCATTCCTACAAAATTGTGCCGCCGTGGTGGAGCACCACACTGGCCCCGGTGCTCAGGAGGTCGTGTGTCCCCCAGTGCGACGGAGTTCCCGCTTCAGACGTAGAGCAAGAACGACTAATGGAATAAGCATGTTTGCTCTGAACACCGGTGGCAGGACCTCCATGGGAGGAAGTGTTTTTGGGAAGGAGTTAAAAAGAGAGAAAATCAAGAATTCAGGGCATTATTCAAGGACAGGGGATAGTTCTGGGTCACATCATGGAAGCCTGCCAGAAAACTGTACAGCTTTGTCTCTTCTGAGATCTGAAGCTGCAAAGAGCTATTAGTAAAGACAGGATCAGCCTCCTTTCACTGGTCTCTGTGCATACAGTATGTGGACTACACTTGCTTGAGAGGGTGAAAATAGACCCAGAGAAGTTACAAATAAGTTACTTTCACCACTGGCTCTGCATCTTGCAGGCTGCTTGCTCTGTCTAGCTCCACACCATGGGCTGCAGACACACAGCTGCCAGAGATGATGCTCAAAATCCATCACTGCCTCTGCCCTGAGTCCCAGCAGCTCCTGGAGCTACTTTCCTCATCCCTCCTCCAGGACTGCTGGTCTCATACAAAATGCACAGGGAGAGCTGGGTGGCGGCTGTGCTGGGACGCAGTAAGGCTTTGCCAGCCACAGCCATCCTGATGTGGGCAGGCACAGCGACCTGTGCAGTGTGCTGGGCAGGGGAGAAAGCTTGATGGCACTACACAGTGCTGGGAGCACAAGGAGTGGCATCATGCCTAATCAGGGGGATAAATAAGGTGGGTGAAAAGACAGAATTGGGCTCCGGAGGCACTACGCTCTCTGCAGGGGACAGTAGTAGTTGGAGCAATTGCATGGTCTGGTCTGAAGAGCATTAGATAAGCAGCTGTGCATGAGAGGAATGGCTCTCTGCTGAAAGAGACACACGCAGCCGCTCAGAGATCAGATGTGACTACAATACATTACAAAGAAGCTGTGTTTTTCCATTCAGGAAACTGGAATTGGGAGATATTTGTTTATCAGACCAGCTGCTCAGCCCGAACTGAGTGAGGCCCGCGGACACCAGATGCCACCGGCATCAATCAGAGAGCCTTACCATCAGAGCAGCAGCTAGCATTTCTCATCGCATGAGACAGATATATCAACAGGCAGACTGCCTCTCTTTTATTAAATCAAAAATCTATGCAAGTGAGGCGAGTTTCTCAGAAACAGCTTAAATTCCCCTGTGGAAGTGACAGCGAATAAAACTTCAGTAGAAAGTATAACACAGGCAGTCCATGAAATGGGAGTTCATGTAGAGGGGGCAGCACAGAAATTGGTAGCAAAGGTTCTTCTGAACACTCCCTCCCTCCCACAGACTGCGTTGTGACCCTGACAAGGCCACCTTGAGAATAAAGAAGGGACTGGAGGTCTCAAGATCTTTCAGGATCTTGCTGCCTTTGGGACGCTTCAGACCTGATCCTCACCCCTTGGAGCCCCATATAACAGCACACCTCAGGAGGCCCGTCAGAATGGCGGACCGTGCAAAGCTCTCTCACCTCCTTCACCCACTGCCTTGGCTGACTTCTTGCACAAGCAATACGTGCCTGCAACCGTGCCTGCAGACTGCTTCTCGCTTTGCCATTGTTTTTGTTTCCCCTGCCTCTTAGGCTCTCCTTTCCTACCAAACAACAGCGCCGGCCCACGTAGGTTGTAATGACAGGCTGCAACAGAGATAGGTTTGATGTTTCAGACAGCCCTCTAGCAAAGACTCTGCTATCGGGAAGGGGCAGGGTACGTTAGCTAATGAAAATCATATAGGCTACAAGTTGTGTTTTGATATGCCTTTACCAGAAGAGCGCAACTGGCAGCTGGTAAAGAAAGGCCATTGCACTAACAGTTTTACCCTGGCAATGCAATACACAGGCATAAACCCTGAAGTCTGCTGGCACCTGCCTGTGTAGGAATGCACTGGCATTAATGAAAGCATGGCAGATTAACCAACTCTGACTCAGAGGCAGGCATTTTTGACTTGTAGGTCATCTTTTCCAGGCTGCACAATACTAAGTTTACTAGGCACTTTTTTTTTTCTCTGCCTGAAGCATGGTCGATATTGGCAGAGGTACAATGGCACCAGCTGAAAACCAGTAGGGGCAGATTCACTGAAGCCAGCATAAGGAGGCATGAACTGCTCCTCCTTTTTGAGGAGCTGTGGTTCCCCTTGAGGATGTGCACGTGATCGGTGGTACCCATTCCTGTTTGGAATTTTTTCCTGGGGGGAACCATGCTTTTCCTGTGAGGGTATTTCGGACAATTGTGCCAACAAATGCTGCTGACAAGGAGAGCTCCTTGGCTGTGGGGCCCTTGCCTCTGCCCCCTACATCTCTTAAGATGTAGAGGCATAACTTAAGAGCAGAGTGGCATCTCATAAAACAGAAGGGTGCAAACTTAAAGCATGGAAGATATTTATCGGCAACATGCAACTCACCAGTGCAACTCCTGGCCACAAACTACCACTGAGACTGCGAGTTTAGGAGGATACAGGAAGGTTATTACTGGTTCCTCCTCAGCAGAAGCCTGACACAGCTTCCCCTGCAGCTTCCCACTGATTTCAGCGGAGAAGCAAATGGAAAGAAGGTTTCTCCAGAGACTTTTGCAACTCTGACATAGCCTTTGAGCTGAACAATGTACTGGGGGAGTTTTGGACTTTTCAGAGAAAGCTGGAGACCCTTATATGGCTGCCCAAGCTTCTGAACTGCACCACAGAAGGCCCTCACAGAAAGCTACTCTCCTCAGCCTCCAAGAGCTAAACAACGCAACAAATACCTGCTGAGCTCACTCTCTTCATTGCTCCTTACCTGTGCAAGGAGTCCTGGCTGGATCTGAAGAGGCTGGGCTCCAGGAGCCTGAGTGACAATGGGAACGGCGTTCTCCATCCGAACTGAATACCCAGCATGCTTCGAAGGGGAGGCTTGTAACCCTGTTCCAGCAGCACAGAAGGTACAGCATTAGCCATCAACAGCATTGCTAGGAATGGGGTCTGGTTTTCAGAGGTGCCTAAGGGCACTCATTAATGTCCACTTAAATTGCAGTGTTCAGTCCCTCTGGAAAAATTGCGCTCTCGGAGTCCCCCATATTCCACTCCAGCCCAAATTTGTACATCAAATGTTGATAAACACAATACATGCATAAGGGTGCAGAAAAGACATTTTCAAAGGCATAAAGTGATTAACTGAATTCCTATTTTCAGGGTACTTTGAATCCACGGGAAACATCACAATACAATGTACACAGGGAGAAAAGGAAGAGAGGGGAGGGAATGGCTTCTCTTCCCCCATGTTCTCTGGTTTGACAACAGAAAATGGTTCTTGCCAGCCAAAACACATTGCTATGTGGGAATGCTCTCTTGTGACCCAAGCGGGACAGTGGGATGGGAATCCAGAAATGTGCACTCACTCAGCTTTGACGGGAACAGGTGATTTTCTCTTGCACAGCTTCTCAGGACTCATATTTAAAAGGCTCTGATTTGACCATATAATCTAGCATACCCCAAACTCCAACCATTGCTGACTCAGCCACACATTAGCCTAAATGAACTGGAAGAAACTTTCTTCTCCACCACCTTAGTGCATGACACAGCCTGTGCTACCTCCTCTGCTTTAGAGCTTTCTCAAGACCGCCAGCGGAAGATGTTAGCTTATATATTCTAGCAATACGCTTCTGAAGTCAAACCCTTGAGATGCATTTTAACTATGTAGAAGAGGTCTAGCTAAACTCCCTTAGTTCAAAACAGCTTTGATAATCTTGCAGAACATTTAACAAGTGCCTAGAGACTGCTGCACAGACAGGCTTGTAGAAATGAAGTTGCACCAGCTGAACCAAGGTCTGTTTAGTCCACTTCCTACAGATACCTGGCTAGTTTTTCCAAATTACTACAGCATGTAAAGTCAAGAGAAGGACAAGTGGCTAAACCTGATCATCACCCAAGTTATCTGACAATGGTGCCTGCCACTGGTATACACAGGCAGAGCTGTTTGCAGCAGGGCTGGAGCTGAAGGAATTGTACTGACAAATGGTCATGAGCATCTGTTATGGGGGCAAACCCTCATCTCCACCAACACGGCACTCCCTGTTGCATTAAGCTCCTGAGTCCTCCTTTTAACAACTGAATCTCTGAGAAGTGATGAACCCATTATTTACGTACTGATTTATCATTGTTGTGGGGGCAAGTTTTCAAGTTTACCGAAGTGAGGCAGAAAAGCCTTAAACTCTGTTCATGGCAAAGAATGACAAATATCATTTATTCTCCCCAACCCCTTCTCGGTGCCTGCCCCATTGTTTTAGACCAGCCACCTCCAGCCCATGATGTTGGAGGTGCCTGCAAGATCTTCCGCTGCTGCAAAGGTCTCCATCTGCAACAATCTCATTGCTCTTATGGTAGAAAAACTGCTGGCCTGTAAATGTTCTCTGCACTAAGGAAGCTTGTTTCCACCAAAAGCTAGATGAAACAGCAGTGGGGAGAGAGCAGCGACTGGACAAGATTTGGCAAGGCTGCTACTTACCTTGGAAGCCTGGTGGGCAGACAATGAGAGCTTGCTGGAAGGGATCGGGCCGGGCACAGATCTGCGCTGTTCCTGTCTGCAGGGGCATGCTCCGCTGGGCCACCGCAGCCATGGACGCCGCTGAGGGCTGGTAGAGTGCAGATTGGTAATTTAGTATGGAGACCTCAGGGTTGGCTAAGGAAATAGTGGCACTGGAGGAGGTGGGAGCCAGGTTGGTGGTCTAAAGGAATGACGGGAATTAAACAAAAACAAAAAATGAGGGAGATGGGTACGCTGGAAGAAGCAAAATCCAAAAATAAAATAAAAAAGTAAAACAGCGTAAGATAAAGCAAAAATTAAAGCAAAACAAAACAAAACCGCAAACCAAAACCAAACAAGGTGTAGAACAGGACACTGAGGAGCACAGAGGCAAGGGCAGTGATGGGGTAAGGAGCACGATCTGCCTGAGTAACTGCAGCTGTACCATGCCATTGGACCTCCAGCCACGCAGAGGTGCTGTGTACTGCTCGGAGACATAGCACGACCTCCAAAGCAGAACCATAGCCCCATTTATCACCCAACTGGCTCTGATTTGCAGCATACAGAAGATGGGTTCAGAAAATGCTACTATCCCCAAATCACATTGTTCTGTCATCATGCACATGGCTCTAGAAGCAGCTCACATTTCTTAGATAGAAGAAACTCAGCACCTCCATGCCCTGTGAAGCCTCATCCTGAGAGGGGAGACTCATTCCAGCCTTCCCTCTACCTTCTATCTAAGACGGCATATGGTCCTTGGATTATGATTTGAAGGGATCATAAGGCATAACAGTAGGCAATAATAATACTTTCAAAGTCCAAACTTTGCTTGGCTTGACTTTAAAATCTTTCAGAGTAGAAACTCCAGCAGGGGATGTTGCAAAGCTGCAAAAATCAGCCCAGTATTCTGCAAGACACCTAGAAATCTTAGGGTGATATGGTTTTCATTTGGGCTGAGTCTGTAAGTTGCAGACAAACAACCCCTAAACAGCTCTGCCATTGCTCTACAGTAATATGCCCTTAGCATTCATGTCTAGGCAACTAGGCTCTACCAGACCAAAGCCCACCTTTCCCCTCTACCCAAACGCACCAGCATCACTGCTGGAGATACATGAGACAACACTTTCTCATGGTGAACGTATGAACCCAGGATGAGGCTTTGATCAAGGCTGCAGGAGGCAGCAGGCTCAGCATTTTGTGCTGCCCTGATTGCCACTGCGTCCAGAAGAGTACCCACGCTGCACTGCCACAGCCACAACCACAGCCATGAGGGATGCAACAGCAAAACATGTCTTCCTCCTCCTCCTCCTCCCCTCTCTGTGCAGAGGCAAAGAAATATAATCTGTTCCCCTGTGCAACACACCAAGCAGCAACCATGACAGCTCCCACACTCCTAATCTCAGGAGTCATAACCAGAAGGAGGCAATCCCCAGACACTTTGCAGAGACAGGGAGCACCAGAGAGCCAAGATGACTGGTATGTCAAAGAGAATGGTGAAAGGTTTAGAGCTTGTTCAAATTAAAACACCCTTCCTGGAAATGCTTCTACCACTTCTTCTAGGAACATGGGAGATACTGATTCTGCTCACAACACACACCCCTTATGAGAATTCAGAGATTACCACGGGCCTCTCCAGCCAGCAACCGATATTAACATCAAGTGAGTTGTGAGGAAACGAAAGCAAGTCTGCATTTCCTACTAGTAATTGTGGTACAAATGGTGTCTCTGCCCTGCAGCTGGGGCCTAGGGGAACATGTAGCACACGTTTCTTTAGTCAGCATCTCAGAAACAGCCAAGAAAGGGAACCAGTGTTTGTAACTAATACTCTATCACGCCAAGGCATGACCTATCTCTGTCTGAATTCGCTTAATGAATTGTTCCCAAGGACCTTCTGTGATCACATGTATCAAGAACTGAGTCACGAAGTCTAGTTTTCCAAGTGACACAGGAACACCCTGTATATCTACACAGACTCCTTTAGCTCCCTTGCTTTCCAAGCACCATTTCCACTACGCCACCTGCAATCTCTAGAGTGAATCTTGAGCAGCCTGTTCCCAATAGGCTTAAAAGACAGTAGCTATTTCTTGAGCTTCAGTCCCCTAGAGTGCTGTCCCTCGAGACTTTCCTTTCACTGTTGTAATACAGTACTGCAGTAAACAACTTAGCCTGCTAGTCAATAAGTCAGCCCAGTATCCCCCAACACTGGGGCATGTAAAACTAATACAAGAGTCCAAAGCATGATTACAAAGCCGGAGCCCACCAATGTAGTGTGCAATGTGTTCAGAGTGGGGATACGTGCACAGGGTCCCCACGTCAACTGTGGCACCTGGAGTAAAACCAATGAGAGATAAGAATAAACATTACCACTAAACTCTTCCTTCCTGTTGATCGGTTACAGAGCTGTGTCTGTTATAGAAGGGTTTAAATTCGTCTACTTCCATTTGAAGAAGTGCTGTAAGATCACAAATACTTCTGCCTGACCCAGGGAGCACAGTCCTACTTGCTGCATAAGGGACTAATGAGCTTTTCCCCATAGTAACTTCCCAAGTAAGCAGGATTTATCACCCCCAGCAACAACATAAACAATGAGGGCAACATTTCACCGTTGCACAAAATGCCACAAGATTACCGCTTGCCTGAAGAAAAGAGAATGAGGAAGAGCGGAGGAAGGAGAGTAAAAGAGAGTTAAAAAGTACCACCTTTTTGCAAGCATGTTAAATGGGATGCTAGTTCGCTTTTCATCTTCTAGACCCTGCTGACGTAAACATTTCAAGCACTGGCTGCTTCTGATCAATGCCCTTACCTGGTTGTGAACTGTATTCAGCTGGTTGTTAAAAGTCATGGTCAGGTTGGTTGATGTGCTCGGGGCTACATGGGTGATGAATGGTGTCTTGCTCTGGTTCACTGTGTCATACATATTCACCCGCCGCTTGCAAATCTCCATATTCTGGAAGCAGGACTTGACACTGTGTAAGGAAAGGGGGGACAAGGAAGAGACAGAAAATCAACCAACCAACCAACACAGGTAACAGTTCATCACAGTGGCCCTGCATTAGGTCTCAACAGCAGGCTTGGCACCTTCTAGGCTCGTAAAGCCCTTCGCTATTTTATGCAGGTCTCTCTTAATCAGTGAGAGTCAGATTAACCCCATACCGAAGAGGGCCAAATGGGTGTCAAAATGACAGTGGCTGTTCTGGGACTCCTGGGCGCCCTCATGCACTGCAGTGTAAGTCACAAAAAGCAAGCACATTGGTTGCTCTTTAGGTGGCACAGCCAGAAATGCAAAGTGACTATTTTAAAAGAGTGAAGGAGACTGAGAGCAAGAAAGATAGATACTGGTTTTTTTCTGATAACTGAGCCTGAGAGGAAAAGACAACTCATGCTTTCTGCCTCAGTGTGAGCCTAAAGGTAGTTTTACAGGTCTTTTGCAAGGAAGAATTTTACTGTTCTTGGTCACTGAGACCCCTGAAAAATCTTCCTTGTTCCTTTTAAAAAGTAGTGCACTGAGAGCTGAGTCCAGCCAAGTGGTTAAAACATTGCCCCTGTCTGGCTAAACACTTCCGCAGATGCTTATCTTAAAGCACATGAGCTGTCCTCTTGCAGTCAATGGGACGATTCGTATCACAAAAGGTTATGCCAAAGCAGATTCATCAACGTCCCAAGGGAATCAGGTTCTGAGGTTATCTCAGATTGAGAATTGGACCTCTGGGGGGGGAAGATTACAGCCTCTTTCTCTACACAGACTTTCCGTTAAATGTTATTGATATAGCAATGGAAATTTTGAGAAGTATCCTATTTTGTATCCCCAGTAAAGGAGATGAAATACTCTCTGCATTGCTAGAGCACTCTAGGTGTCTGCCACATGAAACTGCCGGTATCTCATTTTTATAATTGGGATACCAAAGTAAACAGAGGTTTAAGAGATAAAACCATAGCAATCTTGCGCAAAACTGTATTTTTAATAAAATCTCCCCCTTTTCTGAGGTCTAAAAACCAATACAGGTTTTCCACAATTCTTCCACATTAATTGTTTTTACAAACATGACCTCAGAGTCTGAAACACAACTCAAAAAAGTATAAAGGCATTTATTTTATTTCCATTATCCCAACCTAGAAAATAGAAAATCCAAGCAGTGAAATTCAGCTGTAGCTGTAAAAAGTCAGCTGCATGCAAAATTTCTTTTGTAACGACCTACGCCGTTAGAGGTAGGAGAGGTAAACTCATCCTCACATAATTTTTAAGAAA
Source organism: Phalacrocorax carbo (assembly GCF_963921805.1). NCBI lineage: Eukaryota > Metazoa > Chordata > Aves > Suliformes > Phalacrocoracidae > Phalacrocorax > Phalacrocorax carbo. Next base: position 63,112,952 of record NC_087513.1, on the reverse strand, counting down.
CAAAATGTCCCTTCAAAAGAAACAAGCTCAAATGATCCCTAGGGTTGGTCAGGAAGAGGACCTAGTTCTTTTTATCCCTGTCTTGTCTCTTACTCACATGGTCATCTTTCTTCTCCTACCGGTAATATCTTGATAACTGGATCTGTGCCATAAACACCTGCAGACAAGACAGGCTCAGGACACTGCGCATAGCTGTGCATTATGTGCATTCATTTAAAGAACTATGAAATACCTGTAAGTTGTAGAACATTCAGAAAAATCAAACACATTTATCAAATGAATACAGATGACTATTGGATTGCCTTTTTCCAGTCGGGTATGAATACAATTCTCCCTCCAAAAAGCAGAAAGCACTGGAGAGAGTATATATTCTGTATATGGTAAACACTGTGTGTTACCAAACAGTTTTATGTGCAAGGTATAATCTCTACTAATGCAATATTGTTTTCTCTGTCTTTACTTTAAAAAAAGGAAAAAAAAAAGAAGGCAGGGACAGAGCAAAACAGGACAGAAAGACTAAGGAGTACCCAACAGTTTAAGAGCCAAACAGTTAAATATGTGAAACAGGGAGCTAAACTCACTTTGCTGTTTGCCTGGAAGTAAGCAGAACAGCCCCTCTTGGGCTGCTCAAACTTGCAGCCTCTCTGAGGCACACCACAGCAGAGATTCCTTCCAGAAGCTACATCTTCCATATATTTTCACTTTCTCTGCTGCCTGATTTACTTTCAAGAGAGATTACAACTCCCTGCATCACTCGAGGCTTTGAAGTTTCTATTCTCAAAACCACAGGCAATCACAGACAAAATTTCCATCAACCTGCCATGCTGGTTACAGCTTATTGCTCTCTTTACCAATCACCGCTTCCAACACGGAGGGGCTGCGCAGGGTTACGCACCCGGCTGGCGCAGCATTTAGTATTCAGAGACCTGATGCTGAATTTTTTATTCGGGTAAAATTCTCACTGCTGTTGGCCCCAATGATATTTTCAACCTTTCTGGGGCTTTGCCTGAGCAGCCACAAGTGAGCACTTCAAAAATAAAGATGTGATTATGGTCTGTTGTGTTAGCGAAATGATTTGTCATCGCAATGCATTATGCCACAAATCTCTCCTATCTTACACAACTGGTTGTTGCACAATAAGGAGGACTGTTGCAAATTAAAAGCCTTTAGTATAAAATGCTAACACTGTTAGAAAATACTGTCTTTTTAAATTTATGAATGTTTTTATATGAAACTTACTTCCTCTCTGTTTGGCACAACAATCTTCCATCTTGTTTTTGTTACATTTATCACTTATTGTTTACTTATGGACAGCAATACTCAAAGATGTCTGTGCACGCTAAGTCTGGGTCTACACAGATTGTGTACCTTTTGGTAAGCAGCTGCTCTTATCTTGTGATAAATATAACAAAAAGGCAGTGACAGATCCTTCACAGAGGGAAAACTACCCTAAATGAACTTGAAATACCGCAGGTAAGACCACACATACAGGCAGGAGAGGTGACACAATAACCTGTTGCTTTGCAGCACCCACACAAACATACTCTACAGGTTTTTAAGCCATCCCCTTTATTTTCATACCTGAGCTCCTCACAGCCTTTAAACACCCACGCACATGGCACCCAATGAAGTACAGTGCTGTGCTGGTAACTCTGTTCTGATGAGGTCAAGGGACAGCCTGCAACAGCACCTTCAACTGCAAAGTGCTGGAGAGCTGGATGTTCAAAGCTAGGTGTCTGAAGGCTTTGGAAAACTCCCATGTGTCTGCCTTCACTTGCACCTGAGAAGCATGGCCCTACGTGAACCACCCAGGGAACAAAAGCAATGTGCGGGGCGCAGGTTTCCTGCATTTCAGGCTGCTGCAGTGATGCAGCCTTAGGAGAAAGGGGAGTCAGGCTTGAAGGCATGACGCTTCACATCTCCATCGGGCAGCGGAGTCCATCTCCTTTACACAAACGTGTCAGCTGAGGTCAGAGCGTGGTGTTTAAGGTTACCCAGGCGGGCAACAAAGAAGCCAAAAACTGAACTCCTTTGCTGCTGCCTGTGCCTGTAAACCAGCCTGCTGCAGAAAAAACTCTTCCCTTAAAAAGCAAACAGCCCCAAATTGACCTCTGCAAGATGGGAAGGTTCTGGGAAGAAGGGTCGGCTTCCCACTGCAGATAATGTTGATTACTGCAGTAACAATCAGGACTATATTACTTTGAGATATACTGATACTTTCAGGACTAATTGCATAATTTCTTCTGCATCTTAATGCAAACATATGTAATTATTGAATATTTACATAATGAATGTAGCTCACTCTGCAGTGTTTTAAATGCCAAGCACCTACAACACAATTCTTGCAACCTTAAGAGTTGGTAATCCTCTTTTTTCCAACCAGAAAAAGATGAAAAATTAAGGCTTAAGCACCTTAATAATGCCCCTCAGATACATTTGGTCTCCACCACAATCAGCTCTCCTCTCCACCCCTCAATTCAAAACCCCCCAAAAATGAAAGCCACGTACTGTGTGCTGTGAGGGAAATCCAGCAAGTGTGTCATGGTGACAAAGGGGTGGTTCAGAGTTTCAATGGGTGTTATTCTCTTATCTGCATCTATCGTCAACATCTTCTTTAACAGATCTATAAACTCCCGCCGGTCTGCCTTTTCCACCAACATATCACTTCCTTCCAAATCTGTTGTCATGTTCACCTAAAGGAGAAAGGACAAGGGTGAGCACTAAAGGGAAAGAGCAGATGGTCAGGTCTCCAGCGAACTGTGTTTACTTCCCATCGGAGCACATGCCCTGCAAGCCTCCCCGGCTAAAGGGGTAGTTGCAGAAGCCACACAGCAGACTCCGCGGTGGCTAGTCATCTGCCTTGTGCATGTCAGATCTCTAGACAGACTGTTAAGTGTTCAGCTTGCTTGGGTCAATGGCTAATGAAATACTTAGTCACCCTCCACTGAAGATGAACAGCTTCCATGTTGTAGCGGGCAATCTCTGATAATCAGTATATTTATCATATAAAGGACTGTCCTATCAGATACTTAACTATGTGTCCTGCAAACAAAAAAAGATATACAAAATAAATAAAAACTGTCAGTAGGTTTATGGGAAACATCCCATTCATGTATCAGGTGCCAGGAAAAAAACCCTTTGTGTTATTTTATCCATTTATACACTCCTCCATTTCTGCATGTTTGCCTGCAGATGCTACAACATCTAGACTTTTCTAGCACAAACTCCAGTTTGCGCTAGCATTGTGCCAGTTTTGTGCGCTGGTTTGTTTGCCAGCACAAACTCCAGTTGCAGGAGTGGTTATGCTGGAACTGACTTTCACAACCACACGGAACCAACACAGTGAATTAGTACTCCCCGTTTCCTCAGATAGCCACGTTTTACAGAGAGCACACTCTTCCGCAGCCACGGTAATTATTTCCAATGTCACTGTTTTACAAATGGAAATATTAAAGCACAGAGAAGTAAGTGACTTGCCAGTGGTTACACAGAGGAGCACCGGAGAGACATGAGGAAATGCAGGATTTTGACAGTCAGAGATATAACTTAGCCATGTTCCAAGGCTGCTTTACCACAACACATTGAGCCCACTTGCCCCTATATGCAGTTTCCCCTACAAAGCAGCAGAGAACGAGCTGATTTGGTAGGCATAATGCTGGTATTTCTCAGGAGCTAGCACAAGACTAGGATACAGAGAGAAGTCATATAGTTCCCCTTTGTTAGCGTTGCCTGAAAGCATGTGAAGCAGTCTTGCTGGTTACTCACCAATGTTCTTACCTGTGCCATATCATCCAAACAGTTGAAAATGTACTTTCTTGCTTCCTTCGACTTAATCCCCGTCTCTGCCTCATGATCATCTGGCGTCTGCTCAAAACAGGAGACAGGCATTGATCAGAACTGCCCTGCAATCAGCTGTGGGTTATGTGCCACTTCCAGCTTGTGCCTTATCCTGCCCTCATCAGAGACCACGGTGTGTCTCTTGCCTGACCAGATAACATTTACGCTATCTCTGCTACGGTTATATGACAGCTTTTGTGTCACAAGGTGATTTATCTCTTCTTTTTCACTTCGGATGATCCTCTCAACTATGGTGGGAGTCCCAAAGGTCTCTTATACCTACCCCAGTGTGAGACTCAGCCTCCCATCCTTACAGCCAGAAGCCCACTGGCCTCACTCCTTGGGGACTCAATGCAGCCAAACACACTGGTACAAGAGACTCAGGGCTCACCTGCATTACTAGCTGTTTTGATTGTCAGAATTAAAATGTTTTCTTTTTTTTTTTCCCCCAGTGCATTAGATATTAGAGCAAAGTCTGCCCAGGGCATGCTTCATTTAAACTACACATAAATTCATTGACTACTTAGAGGGTGATTTCCCAGTCAATTCCAGACTGAAATTTCCCACAAGGCAGTGCCAAGCAGGTGGGATAAGGGCTGCAGACTTTGGGGATGGCAGTTTTACCTCCGGCTATGCCCACCCCAATGTCTGCTGCATTGCAAACAGCAGACCTAGGCTCTGAGGTGACCTGAATGTCTCCTCACTTTCAACCAACAACTGCAAGGTAAAAGAAACAAAGGAACGTCTTCCTACCTTCAGTCTCCACAAAGGATAGGGTGAGTCTGTATCCCTGTTGAAAAACCTTGTAGTCTTTGTCCCTGCACTTAACAAATACTCTGCTGGTAAGCCCTGCGTCTGTGAAATATAGCGAATCTGTAAGAGAAGGATGAGAGGTCACTGTTTGTCCTGTGACGATTGCTGGAGGTCTTCCTTGAATGAGGGCAGGATGCATTTAAAACAACAGAAGAAAGAAAGAAAGGGGAGACGCAGCACGTAGTTAGACTTTGCCCAAAAACCCCCCATTGCAAGGAATAAGAGGAAAGAGAATTCCCACGTGGCATCCCTCTGTTCATCACGTACGTCACTGGAAACTCCCACAAAGCCTATGGATAAAGGGAGGAAAGTCCCTAGGTTTTAGAGTTCAAAGAGGAAGACCCACACAGAGATTTCAATGGGGTGTTTCACCGCTTTGCACCTTTTTATGTCACGGTCTCCTCTCCAGGAGGTAATTTCAACAATTTGATATTTGCGCTCTAACTTCTGCTGTTTTTACGCCCAGCTGAGTGCACAGCCTTTCCTAGGAGCAGTTTGAAGTTTAAAACGGAGAACTGTGAAGTGGCTATCTTTGAACTTAGATGAAATATACACTCAAACAAACCAACACCCTCATGGTATGTAAAGCACTTCATCTCTATTGCCTACATGACTTCATTTGTTATTTGGGTTACTTCCATGAGTATGACCTTGCTGGCACTCACACAGCTAAAAGATGCTACACATGTGTTTCCAGGATCTCAGACTTAAATTTATTTATTAAAGGAGAAAGGGGCCGTGATTACACAATTAGAGACTGATATCACACACACCTGGGGTGCCACACGAAACCTTAACTTTGGCATCTCCTGACTCCTGAATGTTTCACGCTCCAAAATTGCTGCAAACTCTGCATGACTAATAAAAATAGTCATCTACTTCAGAAAATTCTAGGGAAGAATAGGAAGTGTTTTTGAGTGAGGAGACAGAGAGGGGTAAAAATAAGTAAATAAATAAATAAATAAATAAAGGCATGAAAAGCAGCTGTGGTTTCAAAGACTTGCAAGCACTTAGGACCCAGTTCACTGAGCATGGCTTGCTTGGCTCTGCAGCTCCTTAGGTCCATCGGAGCTCGTACTCCTGAGAAGCACCAGGATCCTGCCTGCAGCCAGCGCTAGTCCTGCAGGACGGCTCAGGCTGCAGCGAGGGGCCAGGATCAGCTCCTACCCCTTTCCCAGCTCCCCAGGAGCCCTCAGTGTACTTCACCCGAGGAAGCTTTGTGCTGGGCAATTAAGCTGGGCAGGTAGGTATGGTGATTTCTTTTTCAGCTGTGTGTTTTAAAGGCTTTTGGGGTGCAGCAGAGAGGAGAAAGAAATCTACTCTTCATGCTTGGTATGTGATTTTCAAATGCTTCTAAGTTTTTCAGATATGTCCGATTTCCTTTGGAGTCACTAATGGCCCTGCTCTTTACTGTGGGTTATTTCCCCAGCTAAATTTCATCTTTAAAGCTCTGAGTAAAAAAAATACTAGTTACAAAAGAAGATTTGAAGAAACATTTTCATACATGAAAAACTTATTTATTACCCTGCTCTTTTTTTTTTTTTTTTGTAATTTTCTAAAAGAAAAAAGACCCTTTTCAGGCCACATTTGCAGACAGCTAAGATCACCCTGAAGAAGACTATGGGAATGGAAAGTGTTCTGCAGCCCTGGCTCTAGCAGCTGCTGCACTATCATTTTTAGGACTACAAAAGGAGTGTAAAAGCCTGTAGGGAGAGAAGTATGACATCTTATGTTAACTGGAAACGTACACCACTGTGAACATTCTCCTTCTTGTCATTGCTTTTAACATGCACCCTCATAAAAGGGATTATGAAATGCCACATAGTTTGTGAGTTTCTTCTAACAAATAAACCTTTATTCAACACTTGCTGTTACAGCAGAGAAAGGGTGCCTGCTCTGCTCAGTGGGGAGAGACATGTACAGAGCTCTGCAGTCAACAGCAGCGTTGACTCTTGATTGAGATTTCACTTAGGCAGTCAGGTCTTAAAAGCCAGCCTATCAAACAGCACACTGGTTACCTAGAGTAACTACCCCAGGTGGATAATGGAAAAGTTGACTTGGGGCAGGGGTAAGAATCACACATCCCTTATTAGCAAAACAGAAAAAGTTGGCATCTGTTCACTCTGAGAAAAGAAGGGAAAAAATTCCAACCGACAAACATGCTTTTACCAGCATCCAGGGCAATATCTGTACCCACCTGATCATACTCCGAAGCTCCCGGGTACAACGGCCAGCCCAAGAACAGCTCTGCAATGACACATCCCAACGACCACATATCGATTGCTTCACAAAACGGTAAACCAAGGATGATTTCAGGGGCTCTGCAAAAGAAGAGGGTAGAAAATGTCAGCAATGGGCGCAGATCTGCTCAGGTGATGTAAAGAGGCCCATGCAGAGTGCGATGCTCACAAAGCTGCCTGCTGCCAACAAGTGTCATTGCTCCTATGGAGCCGAGGGCCCCACTGGCCACCGGCAAAGTGTCTGCTAACCAAGCATTAGTTGGTGAATATTTATCCTTGTAGAAGAGTCCTCTGGTGGCATTTCACCAAGAGACAGTGCTACGTTTCACAGTGGTTTGCGAAGGAGAGAACTACCATTGTTTTCATTCAGCAGGTGGGAAAATGAAGGACAAAATGAACGTTGTGCGTTCAAGACCACCCAATTAAGGCCCACTCGAGGCTCTCGGGCCCAGCTTGCTGCCTTGTGGAGGAACTGTGTGGACTCCCTGCGGTGAAGCATCCTCTCTTCATGCAGCTCGGCGGGCTTCACAAACAGCCAGACATTAAATAATCATTACAGGACTGGTACAAAAGGATTACTGACTTTTTAAACAAATGGATGTAACGATAAAACAGAAAAATAATGTAATTAGATCTATTAGACCTAAGCCTTTTCCGCAGGAGGAAGTAGCCAAGAAGCCTTCACTTCCCAGTCTGTCCCAGGCACCTAATTAGATTTCCTCTTCCCTTCCAGCCTGAATACGGCGGCGCTCCCGCTATGCCTTTACTGCTGGCTTCAGGAGATGCCCACTGAGGCACCTCTGCTTGGTGAGTTTTGGCGTTAGCCCTGCTGAGGAAGGGGAGAACAAGGTAAAAGCTTTACTTCAGCTCTCCAGGAAGATCCCCAGCTGGGGCATGGAGGAGACGCCCAAATAAGCAAGACCAGTCTCAGCTCAGACTTCCACAGGACCTTAAGGTGAGGGTCTTTTCACCTTTCAGCCAGGTAGAAGCTGGTGTCAAATCTTAGCCTCCCCCCAAGGGGGATTTGTCCCACTCTCTTGGGATTGTTTGACTCTTTCTTCACTGAGGCTAGACAAGCTCCCTAAACTCCAGTGGCCAAGGTGAGATAAGATGAACCGTGCCCTTAGCACCCCAAATACTTTGCATTTCAAAAGCAACTTCTATGTGGAAGAATCAAAAGTATCTCACAAATACCTCAAACCTTACACAAAACCCACCACCGCAAACAAACACCTTCCTTACTTTCCCTGCCTCAGCCCAGACTTCTACATGCAGTTTAGTGCCATAGTTCCTATTTTGCACAGGGATCACCTAAGGCTTCTCTCCTGCTCTTCTTGCAGGTCTTGCAACACGTTCTTCTAAAGCCCCAGCTTCTGGAGTCAGGTGATGTACAACAGAAAGAAAAACTTACTTTCCCATACTCTTCTAACTATTATAAGCAGAAGACAGATAAAAGATACAAACATCCATTGCTTTAGAACTTTCATCATATTAAAAATAGCCTTGGGATTTCTTGGGCCGTAATGCATAATTTGGGAATGCCGGGGGTTGACTATTGAGCAAATCAAGTGCCACCATCCAGAGCTGGAAATAGGGACCATGGTTCCCAGTTTCCCATCTGTCATCAGAATAAGATCTGGCACTAGTGAGATCACGTTAAGGATTACAACTGCAGTGGAAAATATTACATTTTAATCATGCCATTACATAGTCACGTGAAGAGAAGTCTTTAGCCAAGAAACCAAGCAAAATGGGTAATTTTTTCCATGGAAACAAGCAAAGGCCCTGTAGCAAGACTCCATGCCCCATCTTCAGCCCACAGACTTCCCCAATTTTGGGTTGACTGGTAATGATAAAAAGCTCTAAACTATCTGTTCTCAAACCAGCAATGCAGAATGTAAAAATTACGGGAAAATCTGGGATTTTAAGGCTAGGATCCTTTGTGCCATTCCCACAGAAAACATGCCATAGACTTAAAAAGCAGCTACCCTTAGCCCTTCTAGCTTCATCTGTGTTTGTTGTTCTCATACCCCACTGCTCTTTAGCCTATTGTGACAAACTTTTTATTCTAACACCAATCTCTCCTTAAGAACAAGGGGTTAATTTTCCTCCTTTCCTCCCCATTCCATCATCCCTGCACACTACTCGACACCTAGACAAAATGCAGAGAGAAAAAGACAGCTATAGTGACCTGAATCTCATTACTATGTAAATCCTGCATTCAAAGCCATCTGCCTCTCCCTGTCTGCCTTCCACATTGTGAACGAAATGTCCCTGGTCACTAATGAGAGCTCAGCCACGCATCGCCTGAACTTCAAACCCCTCCCACTAACTCAAGTGGAGGGAGCGGAGGGGTGGACTATCGGTGGGATATTCCCAACATGATATTGTTTAGAAACCTCCCTGTTTATAAAAATTGCTTGCATTGCTGTCATATGCAGCACACACCTCCTCCCCTCTCTCCCCACACTTAGGCTGCCAACACCCCCAGACCCCTGCAAAAAGGGATGACCTAGAATTTGAGGCTCCAAAATTTCTAATTTTTTTTTTTTTCTCATGAGTCTTCAGCTGTCCAGCAGGTTTTCCTTAAAGATCCAGTTTCTGGAGTGCAGCAAGTAGGACAGAATTTCTTTTTCCCACACAAAAGAAGTTTCGCACCTCCACTGTTGGGAAGAAAAGCACAAAACCAGTGTCCATACCATTTAGATGCATTAAAAGGCAACTAAATGGAATTTAATTCATTATATTAAATCAGACCTATCATTGTAGGGAGGGGAGGTGGTGAGATGGTTTTATTTTATTTTACCTTTTTGAAAGCTGGTATTACTCAATCAAGCCTAAACATTGGTTGCAATCTTTACCCATTCAGCCCCAAGTAGATGATGATTTTGGAACAGCAATGAGAATCCTTGTGAGAACGGGGCCAGGCTCAAAGTGATAGGGTGCCCTACATACATGTCAGCCAGCGTTCGCTGCGGCTTTCTCCCAGCCCTGCCTTTGCACCATGACTACAATTTTTCCGTGGCAAGGGAGTGGCCTTAAGACAAAAAGACCTTGTTAACCTAATTAAGCCATCATTAAGACACCAAGGTATCAGACACCACAGAGGCTTCCAGATTTTCAGCTAGCAGACACCTCCTATTTGCCATGCGTAAGAGAGAGCTGGAGTCACCCCAGGAGGAGCAGTGGTCTGCCTGCCCGCTGGCACTCTCTGGTAACGGCCAATGCCAAGTGTTTTGGTGAAGGATGCTACACGTTCTGAAGTGAAACAACTCATCCACTGATAAAATGCCTTCCAAACCTCTAACGGGTGGAAATTGTTCTGTATGCTCAGCTATAGATGCGTAGATCCTTCTGCACATAGACCTTTATCTAACACTTGGAACTCCCCTCTTTCTTAACATAAACATGTCAATTTTTTAAGACAAGATGAGATCCTGACTTCAGTCACACATTGTGGCACGGAGTTCCACAGGCAACCTTCTGCTTTCAATAGCATCTTAACTCAGTTGTTTAAAGCCTGGTTTTCTTTCATCAGGTTTAAATTTGTCACCTCTCACTTCATGTTCACATGGACTGGCCTAGAGGTGAAGACAGAAGCACTTGAATCACCTTTCTTTTAGCACAAGCTATTTTTATATCTCTGCCCTGTCCTCCCTTGTCTGCAGCAGCTTCTGGCTTCTCAGTGTTCCATCCCATGGATGTCTCAATCCACTTCCACCGCCTGGCCCTACAACTCCTCTTCCTGACATGACTGCTTGGAGACAGGCTAAACAGACCTAGAAACAGTTAAAAACGAGGATATTCCCCAGACTTATTTTACAGTATTTGCAAAATGCTTTTGCGTTCCAGTCTTCCCTGAGCTTAATATTTTGTTTGCTTTTGGAGTGACATGAGGCATTTCAGCAGATGTTTTATCTGGGAGATCCTGTGAGACATGCAGTCCTTTCTCTGGAGGAGCTGCAGTTAATTTAGGATGTAGAATTATGTAGAAATGGTTCGGTTTTCCTCTTCCAATGTCTACTGCCTTTCAGTACTGCACTGATCTGGCATGGTGTTGTATGTAATCTAGATTGAGCCCCTTACATGTTGCTCACTCCTTTCTGCAGCCTAACCTAAGCAAGTCTGTGGTATCTGCACGCTCAGCACTTCATTGCTGGTCCACCTCTTTTTACAGATAATTAATACATTAAATAACTCTGGTCCTAAAACGTACACACAGTCCACTCCACAACTGACCCTTTTATTCCTAAAAGCACTCAGATTTACCTCAGCTCTAAGAACAGTGTAATTCTCTTTCCAAAGGGAAAGAAAACAGTTCCATGTCTTAGCCAGTTCTTAGTGGGATTTCTCCATTCTGCAGCCGGTAACACTATGTCACAGGGGAAGGTGCCCTATTAAACTGTGCACACCAGAGTGCTGCAAGTACAAATCGGAAGGATGATTCACATGGCGGCAGGTCCTCCCAGAACCGCACTGAGGTCTTCAGCAGACCTCTTCATGGCTGCACAGGGAAGTGTTTTCCATACCAGTAATACCACTTGTTTTAACACACTCATCAAACCTTTCAGTTGTGGTGGGGATCTTGTTTGAAACCACACAAAGGCAGCCCATTGCCAGATACCTCGGTGTGTGCGGGAATGTCCTCATTTACCGCTCTCTACTGGTTTTTGGCTGTGCATCCACAACATCCTCGGCACAGTAGTTACAACCTCTGGTACAACGGGAAACCAGAAAACTCTGCCCTCCCATCCTTCCCCTTCCATGAGCTGCCTTCGATGTCTCCCAGTGAAAGGCATTCCCCTTCTGTATGTGCAGGCACGACCTGCTCTACAGCTCACATAGAGTTTGGTACCATAGACCAAGGATTTAGAAAACACTCACCACCAACCTGGGAGAGAGCTAACACCCCCCCAGGAGCCTGTATCTCCAAGAGAGAAGCAGCCAGCCCATTCCTGCTTCTCACATCTCCTACCCATTTCCCAGACCAAATTACTCCCCTGGCCAGCAATGGGTGACCTGCTCTTCGGCTCAGTGCTGGGTTTGGCAAGTACCCCACCACCTTGGAGCCCATCTTGAACATGCCTGTGAATACCAGAGAGCTGCTGGCGCTGGGAGCTGTGGACCCAGGGTAGGTATGAGGGTCCCTGTGATGGCAGCATCCACAGGTCCCCAGAGGCAGAAGTGCCATCTCATCATTTGCTTGCACCTCACATATGACCCTGTCCTGCTTTCAGGCCTGCCGCTGGCAGAGTATTTACTTTAGCAACCCTGCTTCGTGGCAGGGTAATTTCATTGTCTGGTGTTTCTGTCAGGAAAATTAATTACCAGTCTAGCTCGCTGGCTTTTTCACCCACACATCACAGGACATTAAAAACAAATGCCAAAAAAATTCATTTCCACAGTCTTGGATTCGGAGAGCTGGGCTCTTTCTGAATTTTAAAACTCCCCTGCAAACTGCCCTCCTTGGGGATAATTTACCACCTCTGGTAGGGTCCCGCGGCTGAGCGTGATTGCCTCAGCAGAGTCCTTCATGGACAAGTATACATATCAGACAAAAATATAACTCAAAACTTGATACTTGCTGGCACCTTGAGCCGAGAGTGTGCCTGCTTCTCACCTTCGGGGTGACGCTTCTAGAAGAAGGTTGTGGGCAGCTGCAGGCAGTGCAGACAGACAGACCTACAGTGATGCTGTCTGTCGAGTTGATATACACAGCTCCTGTCTTCTTCTACCTATTAGTCTCCCATGCCAAAGCCTGAACTTCAGGAAGCAGCAGCTTTCACATCTCCTTCCAGAAAGCCCTGGGCAGAAGCAGAGAGGCAGGAGCCGAACCCCTTGGCCTGAGCGGGCACGCACTGACTGGCTGCACGCCCAGGGCTTGACCCCTCTCAGCATTGTGCTCTCCCACGCACCAGGATACCTCCTGTGAGGAGGAGGCGCTGCACCCTTCACATGTCTTACAAAGAAGCTTTTATTGAAACAATGGGGCTCCATCTTCCTCTCAGCTGAGCCCTTTCTTTGGCATCTTTATGGACCCTTTCTCATACCTGCTCACTTGACCCGTTTGTACTTTGGGAAGGTATTCACTTTTTATTGCCATGTACTGTAGCATGCAGAGTACCCTTAACTCTTAGTTAATGGAGATGGAGAGCATACAGCACCTTTTTTTGGCCCTCTGTACCTCTCAGGCCCCAAATCACTTCTTAAGTGCAGGGCTATAAAAGGAGACAGGCTCACATTCTGGGAGTAAAAGGTTGTAGTTGCTATTTCCCTCCCCCCTCCCCCTCTCCACTTGCAGAGACACCTGGAAGGGATGCAGGCATCTAATATGGATGACCCCAGACTCAAGGCCTTCCTCTGCTCCAGGGCTGCCCAGTTGCAGACTTCCAGTCTGTGAGAAAGCCTTCCATCAGGGCCAGAGCTTACCACCTAAAGGCCCTGACAGCTCCTGCTTGCTCGCTCACTCCCCGTCCTGTGCAGTGGGCAGGACAGCAGCTCCAGATCCCACCTGTGCTGCTCACAGCCAGGGAAAGCCAGGCTCACCCTCATTGCTGGCCTCGCTGCAGGACCTCTACACTTCTCCTGCATCCCTGAGCACTGGAGTTTGCTAGGATGCTCAGCTGAAGCCCATACAGAAGTGGTACACCTCTGTAGACCACTCGCTAGGGCTTCAAGGACTGCCATGATCTCTGGACCATGTTGGGAAGCACCAATCCAGCAGAATCACAGCAAGGGACAATCCTAAGAGTCAGGACTCATCCCAGGACATGGAGGCATGCCATGCCATTCAAATCCAGCATAAAGTTCAAAACCCAGAGAGTTTAGTCAACACAGGGATATTCATGAGGGAAGGAAAGGGCCATTGAGGAATATCACTCAATCTATCAGAGCACACTGTTTACCCACAAAGATGTTTTGGTTTCAGTTGTAAGGAGGGACAGTATCTCTGAAGGGCATACTAACACACTCCCTATTTCACAGGCCAAACACAGCTACGCCCAGTTTCTGGAAAGGACTATGGATGTAGCCGGAGCCGCTTCCAGGGCTGCCAGACCACTAGCACAACCACCACTAGAGGGTAGCTCCAACACTGCATTGCTCACATTGCCCTCGCCCATCCCTCAAGATTAATTTGCAACACATCAAAAAATATCTGTATCAGCTCAGAGGACTGGAAGCTGGATCCACTCAGCCTTTGGTGATGGTTTATGTTACAGGACATAAATATAAACTGGAGGCTGGTAACAAGTGAGGTACTGTGGGGGTTTATCCCGAGACCAGTCTTGTTTAACATCTTTATCACTGACCCCAGGGAGAAGGCAGAGTGCACTCTCATCCAGTTTATGGGTGTTGCCAAACTGGAGAGACCTGGCGATGCGCTTGAGGGCAGGACTGCCACCCAGAGACCGCTGAACAGGCAGGAGGCATGGGCCAGTCAGGACCTTCTGAAATGCAGCCAGGACAACTGCAGAGTCCTGCCCCTGGGATGGGTGAGCCCTGGTCACAATACCTGGGGAACCACTTGGTGGGAAAGGCCATGAACACCTTGACTTGCGGGGCAGTGGGCTGAAACGAGGACCCTGGTAGCAGCTGGACCAACAGCCTCCCTGGAGCAGGACCAGCAGACCAAGGAATGCGATGACCCACCTCCAGCCATACTTGTGAGACCACATCTGGATAACATGTTCAGCCTGGGGACCCTAGTGCATGGGCAAACCATAGGAAACCTCAGCAGGAGGAGAGACAGCCGTGGGGGACCTGACAGCAGCCTGCCCCCTTCCCCTCTGCCACATGGAAAAGATGGTGCCAGGCTCTTTGCTTGGGTGGGCAGCAGGAGGTGGAGATGATAGACAAACTGAAACAGGGGACGTTCCCACCAGGGACATGGAAAACACCTCTACTGTGCCAATAAATGAACCGCCAGCATAGGCTGCCCTGAGTGGCTGCAGAGTTGCTATCCTTTGGAGGCTTTCAAGGATAAACAAGACAAAGTCTTGATCTTGATCTCATGGCTGACCCTGTCTTGAGCAGCAGGTTGGGCTAAATGACCTCCCAAGGCCCCCTCCCACCTGAACTACTCTGACTGTATATGATACAGCAACTATACATTTGTCAGTAAGAAGGTCACCACGATCCTCCTACACGCAGGCAAAATACTAAGTAGCTGGGAGTGTTTCAGGGGGTACAGGTGCAGGTCCCAGGGTATTTTTAGCAATTGTAAACACACAGTTCTTTTAAAAACAGAGAGCAAGTTACACAAGAATTACTTCTGGACTTGATTGGCATAATTATCAAACAAGCTTTGGGAGCCTATCATTACTAAGGGTATTTAATAACAAATAAATCATAGAAGCAGACTAAACTACCCGCCCCATGACACTGCTCATGTTCCACCAGGGTGCTGACTGGGAAGGATGAAAATACTCCAGAGGATGGTGTCAGAGTCTGACAGGGCTAGCCCAGACCTGGGGAAGTCACCCACTCCCTCCCTGCCCTGATATCAGGCCATCCGTGCCTATGTCACTCCTGGCAAACATTCAGCCAGCTTGTCTTACAGACCTCCCATGGCGGAGCATCCATAAACTTCGCTGTGCCCCAAAGGACCTCACCCCTTGTAATTTTAAGGAATAATACACAGCTGGGCTGTATGTATGTCATACCTGAAGTTGACTTTATATCATGCTTAATCACAACTTGTTGTCAATCTGGCTTCTGTATAATACATATGGAAAAAACGTATCTTAATACATCTCACTTGACTTCACCTATACCCAGCTTTCTGCCAGGCCGCACCTCCTCCCTCTCTTTACCCTGCCTTGGCCTCAACACATATTCAGTACTTATAACCTTATCTCATTTTCTCTCCTGTTTACCTGTCTCCTTTTTCTGTCTCTTCTGCTCTCTTCCTGCACTTATTGTGGATGAAGAGAGAGGTGGACATCACACACAGGAGAGCTAACACTCCCTACCCCACGGCGGGGTTGCACACCACGTGCCTGCAAACAGAGCTCTGTGCCGCTACGGGGGTGAGCTGGGCAAGTGCAGATCATGTGCATCCGTCCTTAAAAATGAGGTTTCACACAGACACTCACATACTAGCACCCCAATGGGATCCCAACGCTCACTGCGACCATCAGCACAAGGCTCTTGGAGAAAGCAATTTCCATGGGTTAATCCTGGAAGAGTTTCAAGCAAAGCACACTACCGTACCCCAAGCACTTGTGTTCGCTATGCACCTTTCCTGGGATTAAGAAAGCTGGATTCAGCCATGAACAAAGCCTGGGTTTAAATGGGGAGGGATGGGTCCCTGTCTGGAGGCTCTGCATCGCTCTGTTCTCTTATATACATTGCATATATACATTCCATTTAGGTTAGGGCCTGAAAGAAAACCTCCTGCTCTCTTCAGCAAAAGCGTGCGGGCAAATGACTGAAGCCCTGAGCTGGAGGAGGCAGCGCAGCTGTTTGTGGAAAGAAGACAAAAGATTTAGGAACAGTTGCTTTTTCCCCCCTCTCCCATGTCAGGCTGTTTACAGAAACCAAGGGATGAAATTTTGCAGACAAAAACACTGAGAGCAGCCTGTCAGTCTCAGAGGGAGGGAGGAAGGGAGGGGGAGAGGGAGGGGAGCGTAGGCTTCTTTCAGGATTATGGATCATTGCTAAATTGCTCTATCAATTATTAAACCCATCACTCAAAGCGCAGTAACCAAAATATAGCAGATAAAGCCTTTCTCATCCACTCTCTACCAGCTGCTCTCCTCCTCCTAAAGCCAGAGGGGAATGAAAATTCTCATAGTTTATATTTTATAAACATCATTTTCCCTGTGCCTTGAAAATAAAAGCTTTTTCGGACAAGGTAGAGTAGAACCAAGCCCATGACAGGAAGATATTAAAGGACTCCTCGCCCTTTCGATTATCAAAACCAAGGAATAAAACAAAGACTCTCCAATCAAAATTATTTCTTAGAGCCGACAGGTTAAAACATTTGTCTGTGGATAAATGAAGAGGCAGGCCCCAGCCATCAATAGCTGTTAGTTGCCATTCGCCTTTGCTGCTGGGCAGATCTGGTATCAACGGCATGGTGGGTATGGTCCCAGGAAAGGACGGGATGTGGCCAAGTGACACGTGGCATTTGGTCTGGCCAGTGACTCTGTGGACAGAGAAACTGCAAACACACATCCAGGATGAGAAAGGAAGCCCTGGAGTGGGCAGCGCTGACAGGGAACCACGTGGGGAGGAGGACCAGGACCCGACACCCAGCTGGGAAGGCTTCCACGTGGCTGCCAATGTCTGAATGGACATAACTTTTTAGCAGCACCTCATGCACTTGCTGGAGGCTGCGGCTCCAGTTCAGCGAAACCCTTTACCACGTGCATCACCTGAAGCAAGTATGTCCCCGACTCCCAGTGAGGGCACTGGATGCAGCTAAAGTTAAGCATACATTTAAGTGCTTTGTTGAATCTGAATCTGTTAGCAAGCCTTTGTTGCATTTGAGCTGGAAATATTAAGAGGCAAGAAAAGCTATTAAGCCCAATAATGGAAAAGCATGCCAGGCCCTGGGTCAGCCAAGAGACATACTAAGCTTGTCCCAGCCAGAAGTGCATCTTCATACATCCCTGGAGGAAGTCCTACTGGACAGATCACAGTCACGCTCATCTCTTCCGATTTAGAAAAGCAGGATTCAATAAACTCCAGAGGAGGTGCACAACGCTGAGCACCATGACCACTGCCCCCGGGGTTCGTCAGCTCCACGCTGACCCAGAAGTGCAGAAACACGCCCGGGCTGGGGGGGTGGAGGGGTGATGCAACAACAGTTACATTCAGCACAGCATGACCTCTGGTTGTTCTCCGAAACAAAGGGTAATGCACGAGGGGGGAGGGCTGGGGCTTTCCCAGGTTATGGAAGAAATCAGAGAATAGGCAAATCATAATTTGAAAACAAAAGCCCTATCCATGCCAGGCAGTGAATGGATGAGCCGCAACGTATTGGGTGCAGAGATCCCCTGAAGGAGGCATCTGATCAAGAAGGGAAGAATGCCAATTATGTGCTCCCATTCATGCCACCGCAATGAAAGCATAATTCTGACTCCGCTTTCTGACCCGCAGTATGCAATTTATGCAAATCCAAGCTGTTCTCGCTTCCCTCAGAGCCAAATGTCCACCAATGCCAGAGCTGGCTCTAACTTCTTGTTTTCTTTTTCAAATCTATTGTTTTCACTGTTGAATATTTAAGACCTTTTGTTGTTGCTGTTGTGTTTCTTTGGAAATGAAATAATAATTTAAAAAATCCCAAAGCACACAGAGACAGTCAAGAGTTGACTTCTCGTCTCCGACAGCCTCCCATTCTGTCACGTTCAGCTCCTTCCCAAACCTTTATCGTTCCCGCCCAGAGCCCTTCCACTTATCGGCCAAGTCAAGCTCTTTGCGTCAGATCTGTAACATTCCCCGAGACTTTTGTTCACAGCAGATACTGAAAGTTGCACCAAGCTGCGCAGTGGGTTTATGGAATGAGCCCGAATACCGAGCCAATTGCCAATATAAGGCTCCAAATGACTTCTACCTGGCAAACACGGATACGAACCAGACTCAGGCCATGATCCTAAGATTGCCTTCTCAGAGCACGTAGCAGGTCTGAGGCTAAAAATATCAAATTACTGCAGCCTCCTTTTTTTTTTTTTTCTTTTAATCATGTCTACTGGCCGCTTTTGTTTTTTAATTAGAAAAAGACAAAGACAAAAATAAAGTACTTATCCTGCCTGCTCCTCAGAGAAAGAAGCATTGCCCTTTACTTATCTCTGAAGAGCCACGCAGATTTAACATTATTATGAGCAGCAACTATTTGTATTACTGTAGCACGCAGAAGTCCTGGTGGTGACTGCAGCCCCATGATGCTAGACGCTAAAAGATGACGTGCAACGGACTGCGTCTGCTCCAGAGAATTGATGATCCAAGGTGATATGTGGTGACAGGAGGACAGATTGGTGGAGCAGTTCACCCAAGACCATACAGAGAAAGCGTAGCAAAGCCAAGGAAAAAAAGGGGGTCCTTGCGAACAGCGTGCTGTATCTATTAGACCACAACATCTTCTACTATGGTATTCGGCAACAGCAATAATAATACATGGATTCAAAATCTCTTTCAAAAGAGATGGTTATTACTGAGGCAAGGCAGATTCTGAGGCTAAATGACCTGTGGATGTCACCCAGCAAGACAGTGTGTCGGGAACAGCTCATGAAATCCAAGGCCTGCTTTAATGCCCCACTCGGTGAGTCACAGCATCCCGCTTACGCTGTGAGGACCTGCCTAGTCTACAAACAGGTTCTAGGATAAGCCTAGCAATGCCTGCCCACCGGCACGTGCAGGTATGCATGGCTGGGAACAGCAGGGGCACCCCGGAGCTGCCCCAGCTGGCTATTCCTGCTGCAAGCTTCCACCTTTAACTCAAGACCTACTTGAATCAACACTGCTCACAGAGTGACCCGCAGAGCAGGTGACAAGAGCCCCCTGTACAAGCAGCAGGGCACAGCTCCATGGAAAAACATTTCTCTTCCACAGAATTGCAGAAACATGAGTCCACTCAGAATTTAACTTATTTTTATTGTATTTATACTAAGGCTAAAATCTGGAAGGTTTAAGCAGGACCCTACTATACTAGGTGCTGTAAAAAAACATAAGAAAACAGTTCCTGCTCTACAAGACTTGCAACCTAATTTGGGATCCCCAGTCACCCTGGAAATATAAACTCTGGGACTTGCTGCTCAGCATCTGCTAATCCAGGATCTGCAACCAAGCATGCACAAAACACAGTCCCTGGCCCACCAGGGTGACCACTGGCAGTCTGGGTGCTGCAGCCGATGGGGGCAGAAGCAAGCCCACAGATGTGAGCAGCCCCACTGGGAAGCCCCAGCAGCCTGGGCTACTGGTATCCCACTGTCGGTTATGTAAAGAGTACAATAAAGTAAAGCTTAAGCAAATCTGCAGGAAGGACACAGGATCAGCACTAATATCTCAGGCTGCTGATAACACATGGCCGCTCTCAACAAGCCAGCACACGAACACCCTTCCAGCATGCACCACGTCAGTGTGGACCTCAGCGTGGTATCCTGCGAGGAGCAGGGAGCTGGATTTGATGATTCTTATGGGTCCTTTCCAACGTGAGATATTCTATGACTCTGTGATAACTGCCCAAGGCTATCGAGCTCAAACCTGAGCACCAAAGGGTAACAGGGTACCCCCTGCTCCTCGGGGAGCCCTGGGCACAGCGATAGTGGCAAGCAGTACCCCAAGGACTTGGACAGACCAGTGCCTTGTCTGCAGCGAGTCGGGCCCTGCTCCCCCCATGTCACATCTCCCATGCCAGCTCCCCTAGTCCCTGACCTTCCCTGCCACTCTTCCTGCTGTCCCCACCAGCCCTTGCTCCACTTCAAAACTCCACTTAGCTCACCTGCTCACTCCGAACACCAATTTATTTCCTCCTGAGATCCCGTCCTTCCCCACCCCTCCTCCTAGGATTCACCCTTCCCAGGCTGAATGCCTGCTGGTCCAGTGCCTAGGGAGCAAAGGGGTGGACAGGGCAAGCCCAAAACGCCAGCTCTGGAATGGTGTTTTCCATGAATGCCCTCTGCTCCCACCACACCTTATCTCACACAGGAATGGGGGCTACTACATTTTAGGACCAAAGACTACAGTTCCCTGATTGTCCAGACATGGAAGAGAGCCCTTGCAAGCTGTTAGCAGCAGAGCAACTCTGACTTTAACCTTCAATGTCACATATCTTACTGGAGCTGAACAGAAAGCCAGAATACAAGCAAGAATGCACATGTGGTGTGCAAATAGTCTCGAAGGAACCATGATGCTTGCAGGGAGACAGGGGACGCTTCAGAAGCAAGACTTTTAAAATAAAGTCTTCTGCAAAGTTAAGTTCATTCTTTATTTAAAACCATCACATGGAAAATTCAATTGTTCTCCAACGCGTCTCGGTACCAAATCAGGAGACTAAATTCTATCATTAAAGTGTGAAGCTGATGAATTTAAATCCATAGTAAGTGCAAATTTCAACATAATCTTAAGTAAGGAGTCGCTCCCAACACCTTCATAACATGTCAACACATAGTCATATATTTGTTTCTGGGACTCTTCAAATGTCTCCCTTTACAGTTTTATTTTTTTCTTGCCAAAACAAATTCTTAAAGCTAGCCCAATGTTCTAAAAAAATATAAACATTTCCTGCATGTTAAAATTTTAGGCGGCCATGACAGAAATTTTGGAGGGACCAAACTCGCAGGAAAAAAATAACATAATTCAGAAGAAACTTTTCTTCCTCTTTGCCACACACAAGGGGAATTTGGAATGATTTCCCATCTGATTAATTTTAACTTCTAATTCGTCCTTGGATCGCACTGCAGTATGGATGACATTTGTTAATTTGACTGTTTTGCAAGTAGCCAGTACTGTCCTTGTAAAGGGTGAAGAAATCCCCATATATCAGGAATGCTTTTGGCTAAGGGGAAGTACCGTAATTATTCCAGAGGAATAAACACAACAATAAAAATATTTCTCAGGACATGAAAGCAAAAACCCACCCTTTCTTGAAAGAGGGGAGCTCTCTTCAATTATTATGACTGTCTGTAACCATTTAGCCCTCTGCTAAGTCAACTGCAGGGTTCAAAAACATTTCCTGGCATTCTTTACATTTTTTTATATGTTGCAGTTTTATCTGGCATATATCATATGTTTCCCCCCAAAATGCCTGAACTGAGCCATCTTCCTCCTGACAGAGAAGTCTGGGGTTCATAAACTTGGCTGCAGCTCTCAGAAACCTCATCGTTTGAGGGCCATGTTTAAAATTACTAAAAATAGGGTAAGGCTTTGATAGGTAAAAACAGAGTATATTCAGGCAGCAGGGGATGCAAATGGACCAACGCCTCCCCTTAAATACACCTTCACCCAGGCCTGTGCCACCAGTTGTAAGCCCATGCATTTATCACCCCAACATCATCTTGGAGCTTTCCCGTCCTTCCACCAAAAACCTTAGGGTACATCTTTGGTTTCATCACCTCCTTCACTGCACCCTTCGCCACCTCTGTCCCTGCAACTCTCTCAACACCTACTTCAGTTGTGGAAAGTGGTTGTTTTGGTTTAACCGGGACCACGACAGAGTCGGTGCTGTTGCCCACACCATGATGGGCCGGCAGCCTCCAGCTGGGCAGGGGGAGGACGGAAAGGCCCCTACATGAGGTGCAGCTCATTACCCGCCGTATGATTTACTACCAACACACAGCAATATTCAGGGTGCAAGAATAAGGTGGTACATGAGTGCTTTACCAACAAACAAAACGGGGAAGGGAATAACTGTATTTCCCCTGTTATTCTACGGGGAGGTTCACTAAGAGGTTAGCAAGAAAACAATGTAGACCATCGATCACAGGGACAGCTAACCTAGAAAGGTTACCGCATGTTTCTGCCTCATTTTTCACATCTGTAATTACCCCGCTGCTTCTCCTCACGTCCCACCCATCGCCAAGCACCAAACACAAACCACCGCTGCTTTATTAATTATGTATATTTGTTTACACTCATTGTTACCGCCCCGCAACATGCCACGGCGGCTGAAGGATTAAATGGCACAACTTCTGTGATGCCCACAGAGTGGCATGGCTGGGGAAAGGCAGCTCGAGGGCTTTCCCGCCTTTCCTTCACCTGACATGAGAAGCTGCCACCTCTCAGCAGAGGCTGAGGTGGGATGACGGTAGGAGGGATGCAGGTCTTTACACCCGCCATGTGAGATGGAGAAGCAAGGTAGGGGTGTGCACGGGAAGACTGTTTCCATTCACGAAGGACTCAGATTTACTTTCGGATCTTCATCCAACTGAAACAAAATGCCAATACTGCTGAACATACTAAGCACCTCCTAAAGCACAATCCTACTCTGAAGAGTGCCTGTCTAAAAACAGCATTGCCAGGCTCCTTGTTTACTGCGTCTCCCTGATGCCTGATCTGAATTTCTCAGTTTAAAAGAAGAATGGCTTCCCTCCCCCCGCCCACCACCCTATCTACCAGTCCAGCAAACCCAAGCAGGGCTTCAAGAGCCACTCTGGACTCATTTCTCACACATTTATGCATGCAGACACGGGCAGCCAAATTAGAGTTATGCAGAAATGGGCAGGGGAAGCACAAGGCAATGATTTCAAGACAATGAATTTGTAGGGAACTCGGTATGTTTCTACTCAAAGTAGAGCATCACGTTTCTGATGCAGGGAAGCCTGAGGGGTTTTTTGGGTTTGGTTTTTTTTTTTTTGCTTTGGGGAAACCTAAAATAGCTTCCTTTGAGAACCTGCGCTCTGTAAGAAATCACCAGTGCTTCCTTCTGCAGTATTTCTGGATCCAGGCTTTTCAGTTGTAGAATAATAGTAAATATGTATAAAATAAAGAGAACTGCTGCTGCAGCAACACCAGTGAGAAACACTTTAAGCCCTAGATCTGAGAAGTATTTTACGTTCTTGCTTTTTTCTATCCCTCCAGAAATTATAATTAATCCATGCTCTAACAACTAAAATAATTATTTTCTAATTGTAACCATATCTGAAATAGAACTCCATGTTAAGGCAAAGTGGAATAGAAAAAAAATTTGCTGAGAAGAGTGAAAAGCTTGCACAACAAAAGTCACTCAATGATACAAAGTGGTATGCATGTCCTGTTTTGGACCCCAGAAGAGATCGCACCCATTGAACACTAACGAAGAGGGAATCACCCTGGAAAAGCCAGTACAAGTAGTCTCAAGAGGAAATACAATCCATAATTTCTCTTGAGAAAGAAACCTAGGAAGGTGAGACGTTTTGCAGTGCACTTGAGGCTGCTGAGCTCTGAGATGCTCACCTCAGGATCCTGATACAGAACTAGGCACAGGTAGGATCCAGAAAAAACGAGGAGGTGTAGGCCTCCTTCACACTGGCAAGGAAAGCCACAAGCACGACACCTGCTGCCCTCTGAGACTAACCCACTGTATTGAATGTAACCATGCTCAATCACACCAAAATACTTGGATGTGTTTCCAAAAGTTTGTGAAGGGTCCAAAAAAACCCCAAAACCCAACCCATCATAGCATGTCATCCCATCCCTAAAGCTTTATTTCTGAGTTGGATCCACAACAGACAGTGGAAAGGATGCTGGAAAAAACCCACATGGACCACAACGGACATTGGTTCCCATGTCCCAGAGGTGCCATGCAAAACCTCTCCTACTCCACATGCTGTAAGAGCCAAAGCCTTTCTCAGCCAAACTCCTTGCTCCCAATGCCTATGAGCATGTACTGCGTTCAGATGAGGCTTCCCCCAGCCAAGCCCTCCTGAAAGCAACAAGGGATGGCTGTAACAGTGACCTGCTGTCTTTGGTGTTGACCATGGAACAGCTACAGGCACCTCCACCAGTTCAGCTCTCATCCCCTCTTCATAGTTCCCCCCCTCCACTCAATGCCGTATCTCATTACTGAACCCTTGCGGTGTTCCACACTGCATCCCTGCGACTAGAGGTGATCCCAGCACCTCTGCTGTGCCTGGCTGGCGGCTGAGATCAAGGGAAAACCCACCAGGAGCACTGGCTTTTTGCACTGATGCCCGTCCTGCGCACAACCAAGGCAGGGGTGGCTCCTGACCAGGTGTCGGAGCTACCATCGGTATCAGACCTGGGTCCGGCTGGGGAAGAGCAGCCAGAGCTCATTTGAAGCTAACAGAGTAAAATCCACCTACACCCACTGAGGGCTGTGCTCTGTGCCCTCCTCCCATCCACACCCGTTGTGCTGACTTCTCCAGAGCCGGGCCCGGTTTATAGTGATCTCCTTCCATCCAGCGGAGAGGGTCAGTGTCAGTGCAGCGCTCATCCTTCCCTGAATCCACTAGGCAATGTTTTCTCATCACATCAGCAGCAGGACTGACATTGTACCCAAGTACAGTTTGCTGGACCAAGGGGGAGGAGGACTGGACCAAGAGATGTCTAAAGCTTCTGGTTTTGACAATGCCCACAAGATCCTCAGGGACATCAAGAGAAGAACAGGAAGTGCTTTTATTTTGTTTTCAAGGCAATTTATGAGTAAATGTGAGAATCTCACATGTGATCAATTTTAAAGATCTAAAATTGAATAATGGGAATTTTCTTCCCCTCCTGATTAAGCCAATTTACAGTTTTTTCAGGTTGATCATTTGCCCATAGGCTGGGGCATACGTGTTAGGGGACATCCCTTGGTTGTTTCTTTGAATTACATTGTTTATTTATTTGCTACAGAACCAAAGAATAAACAGCAACATGGTACAGAGCCGCACGCTCTGGAGTGGAGCAACAGCCGCAGACCCTCCAGGATTCAGACGGGGCCTCTGAGGATCCATCTCACTCACTTTTAGAAAAATCCCTGCTTTTCCACTCTCCCTTGAAGCAGCAAACCAGATGAGGGAAAGATTAATTAGCTGATGTTTGTAAAGCTCTTTGAAGATGAAAAGTGTTATTTTTATTTTCAAGTCTCATCAAAGGAAAAAAAAAAAGATTAAAAAAGAAAAGGCCAGAGAAAGACTTCTGCTGTTTCCTACAGACAGGGGTCTCGGGGCTGAGCTCCTGTACGGAGACACTCCAACAGTATATATTAACTGGCAAGCTGACACTGCAGCCCTTCCCTCGGGGCATGCATTAACAGGGTCTCTGCCCAGCTGCCTATTTTCATGAAACATGTAGAACTCAGTACCACTGAGACCGCTCCCTCTGCATCAAATTTGCTTGAATTTGTCTACCGGATTCAAGAGTTAAGGGGAACACAGAGGCGGTGTGATCACACACGTCATTTCCTTAGAAAAGCAGACCAAAAGCACATGAGGAAGGCACTTGAATACAGACACAGAATGCCTGGCTACCCAGAACCCAGGTGAACTATTTTTTCCTGAGGTGTAAATTAAAGATGTTATTTCTCTTTTTTAAATACTTTGCACCTCCTGTTGGAATTTCTGAATGTCCCTTTTATTTTTTGCATTTGGGGGGGGAGACTTTGCTCCCCGTGTCCTTGGCATCATGAGGATGCACTCAAAGCAGAGGCATGCTGTGATGCAGGACAAGGATCCCCTGACAGCTGGAGAGCAACAAGAAGCTTACAGGTGGGTGCCCTGCTCTAGGAAGACAAGAATAGCAAGAAGACAGCCAGGATTGCAACGTATTAGCAAAGCTGTGCTTAACACTTAAGAAAAGGATGACAAAGAGCTGTTACAGGTCAGGCCCAAAGTTAGCTGACAACCCAGAAGGGAAGACTTTACGATGTACATCCCGTTACAGCTTCTTCAACTCCGTGCTGTCATCAAAATCTCATGACCACCAAAAATAAACAGGATGCTAGCTTTGAGTTATCCTGTTAGATAACACCTAAATATTCAGCTTAATGACGACGCCTAAATGTCCAGCTCCAGACACGTTCATTTCTCCATGGCCAGCATCTGTCCTGAGTCTGCTTTCACTTGTAGATTCTTTCCCTGTTCTCAGCTCAGCAAGGCACAACGCACAAGAGCTGCAAGGTCCTGCATAAAAACAGCCATCTGGTGAAGGGGCAGGAAGAACCAGTTAAAAACAGAGTAGCTCCACCATATGGAGAAAATAATTCAGTTGGGCAGTGTAGGAAGAAGCAAACCCTATTATAATAATTGTGTTGCCAAGTGATGTTGCAGACTTGTTTTTCCCCTTGCAGCTTCTGCACTGATTAAGAACAGAGCTTCCCCCATAACGTGGCAGCATCCCCACAGCAAGATCAAACTGTTCCCCCCAAGCGGCTTGTGGGATTATCAGTTTTATCACGAAAACGTCTACAGCGGGTGCTGAGCACAGAGACAGAAGCACTGCAGCCCCACTACCACCTTGCTTATTCTTCCATTGTAAGCTGAAACACCAAAACTTAGGGAAAAGGTGATCTAGCTCAGCTGTATGGCACCCCAGGGAAAGCTGACTCAGAATTACCACAGGAGGCAATTAGACTAGTGGCAAGCCCAGGTTTGAAAGACTTCTGGCTCACCATACCCAAGGACAGGCAATGAAAACCTGCTTGGGGCTAAGGCACCTCTCTTCCTCAACACAGGAATTCTGGCCCTCCTGTACTCCCCCATATATCCGGGACAGACCAACCCGATAAAACCCTGATTATAAACAGGTCCTTCTAGAACAGCTTCCCTTTTGTAGATGTGGTTGATAAAAAGGTACCAGGTGTGCAAGCTCCAGAAGTACTCCTTACCCTCCAGAGTGAAGGCAACCTCTCTCTGGAGATCACGCTAATCAGCTTTCCCCACAGCAGCCATTACTACTTGGGCTCCTGGGGTCCTGCAATCAGATTATTATCACTAAGAGCTAACTACGTGCAAAATGTTGAGTCTCCCAAGGTCCCACCCCGGCTCTCCTAGCTGCAGCAGTGTGCCCCTCTTGCCTGCTCCTTGGGAACCTGGCAGGCAGGGGATCCATCTCTCCTCCTGCTCACTGTCACCTCACCACACAGACGATAGCTCCCCAGATCGCAGTGTAACGTAACGTGCTAGCTCCATTAGCTCGGTTAGCGTGTGCTGCTGCTGAGCCCTGCACTTGAGGCAGAACAGATGCCCAGCCCAGGCTAACTCCAGGGCAAGTATGGATCTAGATGCTGAGCACGGCCGCCTTGCTGAATGATGGCAGGTAGCCCCAACTCTCCAGCTCTGAGGGATTTACCCTCTTACCGAGCCATTTGTTACAGGCATGCTCTTTCAGGTAAGAGCAACTCAGGTCCAAGTTCAAGGCTGTAGCTTTCTTTTGGTAAAGAACTTGCTCTTTCTCCCTTTTTCTTTTGTTTCCTCTCCCCCTCCCCTGTCTCCCTCTCACCTATTCTCATGCTTTCCAGTGGGCTGCATTTATTTCCAGACATGCATAGTTGTAACCAGAGAGATTTCCTTGTGCAAGCAGCCTTGCAGCTTCCAGCCGAAGGTGGACAAACCCACTCGTGTCTCTGGAGGCGTGGAAGACAGAGGAGGAAGCACAGCCTCTTGCTGCAGACATTGTTCCCGGGCAAGCAAAATCCCAGTCTGAGGCCAGTTAACGTATTAGTTATTAATTCTGGATACAAGGAAATTTATTTGCACGGTCCTGCTTAGGCAAGACTGAAATCTTAACTTGCCCCTCCCCCTTCCCCTGCTCTCCTTTAATACCTTATTAATATTGTACGCCAGCACAAGCCAACATGCAAATAGAGCTCTATGCAAATACGGCTCAACACAGACAGCTGCACTTAGTTCAGTGCGTTAGCACAACTCCAGAGGAATAGCCAGGGGTTAAAATAAATCATGTAGATGATAGAGAAAGCATGTCTTAACTTCCAAATTTCCAGGGAGAAAGCCATGTGTGTGCATCTGTCAGAGCACAGTTTACCAAGTTTCATCAAGGAGATAAGGTAGTTAATACTGTGCTTAATTAGAGGCTGCAATGTTCTTTTTGGGACGCCGAGAGGATTGCCCTCCTAAGTGTCTAAGGCTCTGTCTTGCAAAACCTACTTCTAAAGTGGACTTAAAAGTGCAACTCCTCTCAGTAAAAGCAGTACTGTCAACTTTCCTGTTCATTGTTTCTCTGTAATTCCACATCAGATACGCTTAGTTTCTAGACAGAAACCTTTTTACAGGTTTTCCCCTAAGCACTGTCCTGCAAACAACAGACCTGCATTTGAAAGTCAATCACTTCCATTCCTCCCCAAGAACTGCTACCTGCATTGCATTAATTGCTGCTGGCAATCAACAGGTCCCCAGGTCTGATGCTGATGAGGGGCAGAAGTATTTCTACCAAGCGTTTTGAAGAGATACCTAACAGAATGAAAGTTATACTTTGATGCATAAGCTGTCTGGCCCCTTGGAGCAGGATCTAGGTCAAGGACATTCACAAGAGCTGCTGATAACTACCATACTTGCCTGCAATCAGAATGAACCTCCATTCGACTCTAGCTGTGACACGCAAGCCTGTGGGTCAGCCATTAGGGTGCGGGTGGTATCAGAAAGACCCAGGCACTTTGTATTTCCATAAAGACAGCTGTCGGCCTTTCAGAAACTTTAATACACCCAGCTAAGGCAAACACAGTTTATTAACCCACTTTATAGCTGGGAAGACTAAGAGATGTAGCAGAAAAACAATTTCAACAAGTTCACACAAGCAAAAAGAAAATAACTTCCTTTGTCTCAACCTTGTATGTTAGCCACAAGACCATCTTCAGATACAAGTGCCAAGTTTATTAGTAATGCATATCACTGCAATCGGTGACCTTGCATTCAGAAATATTTTGGCTGTAAAGGACAGCTGAGAACGCATTAAGGTCACTTGGAACACTTTTTGAGAAGAAGCCGTCCAAGGAATGTCATTTTTTCTTGAAGAACTATTTGGAAATGAGGTTCCCATCTGGAAAGCTCATCTGCTAGAAGTGACAAAGGACTGAGGGCATCTGCCTTGCCCAATAAATACCGAAACAACATGTCCCTGCTCTTAGCATAGGAATCATGAGGCTCCAAGGAGCTGGAGTTCAGGAAACAATTAAAGCCCAAGACCAAGCGGGAGAACCTTGTACCCCTCACTGGCACCTCTTCCAGCCAACACCACTTCAGCAGCAAGCCCAGAGGAAGGAATAAGGCTTCCTTCTGGATTTAGCAAGGGAAAATGCCTCTTTTTCCTCAAACAAAACTACTGGGACCTATTTGTAGAAGTTATCTCCACATGCTTCCTCCACACATTGGGTCTCAGGTGTTATGCAAATACCAACTTCAATATGAGGGAGAGAGGAAGGTTCCAAAACAATGTAACAGCTGAAGTCTTTGCAAAGTGATGTCCTGTCTTTAGTGATCTTTGATTCAAGCCCAAGGCTTGTTACTTTGCCCTCAACTGTACTCCGTACTATTACTGCTCATTGTTACAGATAACACTATAGATCCATGCCTGCTGCCTGGCAGTGCTTTTATTTGGAAATAACCATAGGCAGACATCTGGCATGTAGCAACACATCAGAAAGGGCCTCAATGATTTTTTTTTGTTTGTTTAATTTCAGCACGGCCAGGCTTTTAGTGCTCTTTCTTCTTTATGTAACTGGGAAAGGGCTGAGGTGAGAAGGATCCCACACAGAAAAAGAGCTGGCTTGCAATGCAGAAGAATGAAAGCACTGCTAGGAAAATGAGAAGACAGCTGGCTTCCACAAAGGGTGCCAGACCTCATGTCTAAAATTAAAGAATCTCATGTTCTGAGGAAAGCACCTAGTCTCGCCCTTAAGTAGAAAATTAAAAAGCAAGAACTGGAGTACACCATGTGATTATTAGTGCCCTATAAAAACCTGACACAGGTTGGGAGCCAGATAAAATCCTACGCATGTTGGTAGTACCTGACGGGCTTTATTTTTCAGTGGTTTGTTTCAAGGTCTGCATGAATGGAGTTCAAAAATGGTTGGTCAGCAGTCAGGAGCTGGATTCACCTTACAAAAACAGTCTCTTTCGGCAGTATGGTTGCACAGCCCTAGGGAGGCCAAAGACCAAGAGAGTCATGAGGTTGGCTTAGCCTAGTTATGATGTTTCCAGGCCACGCAAATGGAAAAAGGGGAATGGGCATTTCACCCCTGCTTCAACACTAGTCATGCTACCACACTGCTCACCTTCCCTGTCTACTTCCCCAACATGGGCCTAACTGTTCTTGATCGGAGGGAGACACCCTGATTACTGGGAATGAGTAACAAAGCAGGTACCAATATGGGCAACTTCTGCACAGCTCAAGACCATCGTCAGCAGCACGCACCATCTGCAGACCTGCAGTCCCACCTGCACGGGAGGCACAGGGAAGCACACCCCCAGCTTGCCTTGGCTGTTGTGGAGGCTGCGTTCTCCAGGTGCATCTCCTGGTGGGACTGCTGGTTTAACCAGTCTCTGCCCCAAACCCAAGGTCTGACCCCTTTGCTCTCCCTTAGGACAAGCTGGTACAATTGCTCACTGGGTCACACAGGGGTGAACCAGCTCTGACACACGAAGGTGGTAAGACAGGGAGAGGGAGGCAGAACTGCTCAGGCAGCTGCTGTCACAAAAGGGCACATATGTGAGCATGCCCCAAGAAGATAACTGCTGCCTTGGTGAGCTCAGGACCAAGCTATCACACACAGGCATGTAAAAATCCAGCCAGAGCAACAAGCAGAGCGACGGAGATCAAAGTGGGGGAGTACACTGCCGGCCCACGACTCATTTCCCCTGCACTTTGGGCAGAGTGGTCTTTCAGGTGGTGCTCGGTAGTTTGGACATTAATCACAGATGAAGGGTATCTTCTCTCACATGAAAGCAGAAACCCCCCAGAAGGCAGCCCACCAGTGCGGTCACTGTGACTCACCGGGTGCTGAGGAGGGGCTGGCAGAGACACACCCCTCCTAAAGGATCACGGACTTTACACCGCCTCCTGTCCTTGCCTGTGGAGCTGCCAGGGAGACGAGCTTTGCTTTCCATATTAACACACAGTAAATTAATCTTTTTCTTTTATGAAGGGGGAATTGTATCACCTCCCCAGTTTCCCAGCACTTGAAACCTGAATGCGTTTCCTACCAACACCACAAGCAGTGTCTCACATCCAGAAGGTAGAGAACAGCATATAAAGGGAAATGGAGAATTTATCACTCCTGATCAGGTAACATATGGGGAAAACATCCCTAGCAAACACTCAGAAGGACGAGGGAGAAAATCTCTTATGCTTTACCAACCTCTTCCTAGCTTGCTCCTATTTAGGAAAATAAAATCAGGAAAAAAAAATCCATTGTTATTGAAGTAATTTTCAAAAATTAGTTTTGCACCAACTCTTCTTGCATTGCTTTTGCGCTGGCTGAGGAGACCACATACTACTTCAGTCTTTGCAGATTTTCTTTAAGACATATTTTCTGCCTGGCTTTGGGCCAAACCCTGGTATTCTTTTTACTTGGGGAAAGTCCTCAGGAAAGTCTGTCACAGATTTGTCTCGAATTATGGGTCTTTGCCTGTAAGGATTCATCTCTTCCCATCGCTGACTAACATGTGAAAACAATCCAGATCTGTTTGCCGGGAATTTGGTAGGATCACAGAAATTACCTTGCTGCGGCAACTGTGGCTGCAACAGGCTGTGGAAATAACCTTCACACTCCGTGGGTTGAACTACGAGAAGCCACCTGAGAATGTATGCCGTTATCGATATTAATATGAGAATCAACACTTATTTCCCCTGCTCCTACTTTCCTGGAAACTAACTACGAAGACAAGGCCCCAGGCAGCTTCACCTGCTCGTTTGGAGGGCAACCAGCAGAAGGTGGATGCAGACCCTCTCCCTCGCTCCCTATCCCGCCGCGCCCCTGCCCAGCCACCCCCCAGTTCAAAGTCGCTGGAGGCCTTGGTTCTTATCATGAAATGTTCTGCCAAATCAAATGTAAACAAATGACATGCACAGTTGACATGGCAACAAAGCAGCCCTGCACGCAATGGCTGCGGCAGCAGCGGCAGCGTTTAACTCTGACGGGCTGGGCACGAATTTGCAAGAAAGACCAGAGCCATGGGAAACTGCAAAGGTAGAAGATAGTATCTTCTCTCCTTTCCCCAGGTGCTTGGGGAAATACACTGCTCAGTGCCCAGGGGTTTGCCGAGAGAACGGCTGGGCCATCTCCTGTGAGATGTCTTCAAATTTCCAGGCAGTTTTGGGTGGCATGGAAGAGCTCTAGAGCAGCACGCCCGCTTATACATCTCAAAGCCCCTCACAAAAGAGTTCAGCATCTCAGACTAATCTTTTTTTTCAAAGTCTGACAGTACATCCCTCTTCCCATGTGGCCCACCCTTCTGTAAGGGTTATTTACCGGAGCAGAGTCTGGGCATCCACCACACACACAAGAATGATAAAAAGCAGCAAAAAGAATGAAAGGGCTCAGGGAAGGGACGCAGCAGCAGACAGGTATGATCACTTGGTATACGATATTGAGCTATTTGTCCCCTTCACAAACCTCCTGCCAAAATACAGCCCTAGGCATATACATATTTAATAAAAAGAGTCAGGAAAAAAAAAGTCACCACTGCGCTTGGGCTCACGTTGGATTGTGCAGTTTCCTCAGCTCCCTTATAGTAAGTTGTATTCAGTGAAAGCTTGGACCAAGGTGGGTGTTTAACTGCAAGCGCTTTGGGGCAGGGACTGTAACTGTGTGATTTGACACTGCATTTCCCTACAGTCCTCATCGTCTTCTAATTTTAGATGCCTGGGACAGTTTTCATGCTCTGACCTAACAAAAAATACCATGCACTGTCAAAGAACATCTCACTTTTATGGTGGTGGCAGCAGAGATGGGGACAGGAATCCCTGCGAAGCCTGCACAGGGCATAAGTACTTTGGGAGTGTCAGCACCGGGAAGCATCCTTTTTTGAGCAAACTACTTTAGTTTCACCTCTCTGAGGAAACTGTGATCTCTGAGCGCCCTTCCAGGAGAGCCTAGCAAGGAACGTCAAGTCTGTAAGGCAAAGTCCCTTTAAATAAAAGTGGCTGCTGATGTTAAGATAAGTATCCAAGCAGTAAAAATAATGAAGCTGGCTCTTAAATAATGAGTGCTGATGGCCCCCTCTGCTTGCATTCCTAGCCTAATTACTTACATGGTTAGCTCAGTCCTATATGCCTTTCAAATGCTGCCATTTAAAAATGAAAGTTAAATCCACTTGGAGCGGACAGGAACTAATCGGAACTAGGGTGCGGAACTAGGGTGCGTGCGCATTACTGCCAGAGGGGAGGGTCCTGCCACAGGGGCCCTTCCCCTCGGTCCCTGCTTTCAACAGGAAAACGTGGTTTAAAAATCAAACAAGTAGCCAGCTTACAGATGGAAGAATAGCTCTTTAAGATGGAGGAATCTGCAGCTTGTGAGCTTGGGAATTCAAAGCGCTGCCTCACATGAGGCATGTAGAGGTTCGGGCAATGGTGCTGATGCAAGGGAAGGCAGGAGGAGCAGCTCCTGCTGAAGGAACCCCAGGCTCGGGTCGAAGCCCAGCTGCTGCCCTTTGCTGGGACCTCCTTCAGCTCCGCCCGGCTCCTGTGGAGCTCCTGCAGGTGTCCTCACACCACATGGCACTTGCCCCAGCCGCGTCCCCATCATGTGGGCAGGACATCCACTGTGTACATACAGGTATATGAAGTCCCACCAGCAAATCCATAGGGTTCCTTGCACAACCTCCAAGACTGAATTAGAGTGTTAAGGGTTGCTCAGAGAAGGAGGAAAAAAAATAAAAGAAAAAAAGGAAAAAACAAAGCCACAAGAATGAGATGGGACTGCACATACTGAACAGGGTGTGGAAATGGCAGGAGGCATGGGGGACAGATTTGGTGAAGAGGTCAGGGCCCAGGGGATCGCACCACCCCTCACCTCACCGCTGCAAGAGGGGGGCCCACCAGAAGAAAGGCTGCAACCCCACAGGGTAGCACCCTGACAGGTCTCTCACATGCACTCTTCCCATTTAGTTTGGCACCAACATTTTGGCTCCAGAAGCTATCCTGGCAACAAATTCTTTCCTGAAAATTTATCACATGCCTTTATACAAAGCTGCCAGAATCATTTATAGCCACTTATCTAACAATATCTGCTTTCGCTTCAGTCATTAAGGAAATAAACAGAGGCTGGAAAGGAGTCAGTATGGAAAAGAGGCCTCTATTTTGGAGAAACAACAGCCTCAGACTACCAGAGATGTGCGAATGCTGCCCTGTCTCAGAAACAGGCTAGCGTGACAACAGTGATGGATTACATAGAGGGATTGCTTCTCAAAATGACGTCCAATTACTCTTCATGCCCAATCAAATTAGTTTTAAGTTATCCCTCAAGTGAAAGAAGCATTCCTGACCTGGAAGAGAAGGCAAGGGCTTTATGTGTAAATAAATAATTAGAAATAACCATAGTCTGATGGTGCAGTTGCTGGGGTCTATCAGAGAAGAAACAAGAAAAAGCAGCAGTAATGCATTGCTTTCTGTCTCACATCTGTGAGGATTTTTTTCAAGATCTGTAATTTATGACAGATTGTTTTTATGAGCCAGTAAACAATGATTTATAACATTAATAAACCGCAATAGGTAAGTTCCCCAAATACGATTCCCTTGTGTACTCCTCCACGACAGGGATGGAAAAGATTTTCCTTTCTAATACAAAGATTGAACCTCACAAAAGCATTAGTGACATCCAATAACTACAAAAGCAAGTCCTGTGCTTGTGAGGGACACCAGCCCCAGTTGCAGCCTGCCTTTGTCCCCGACCCCGTCCCCAAGTGCTCGCCCCGGAGCAAGGAGGAGGGAAACGATGGCTGGGCTCACTCACGCATACAAGTCTGCAGAACTAGGGCTCCTGGGTTGCGAGGTGCTTGGGGATGCGCTATGCCTTTTGTAAATAAAGCACCAGCTATACATCTATGTCCCTGGATAAATAATGTATTCCTTGCAAGCACTGCATATCTCTGGCGCCAGTTTTCCTGCATTTAACAACTCCAGAATGCCCCCAACCATTTCAAGAAGGGATACCGAGGTGGACCTGACATTTTCCTTTTATAACCTAGATTTGGAATAAATGGCTTCTAGGAATCCAGAATAACTCCCTTAGCCCTTTTCTCACAAGCACTCACAAATTTCATACCTCAAAAAAGCCCCTGCAACCAGCTGAGAGCTGAGATGTAAAACGTGGCCATTAATGAAGATGTGCCTCTACTTCCAGAATGCAATTTGTTAGGAGAGGACTAAAGGGGAGGGCAAAAAGGGGGAAACTAAATGCAGCTCCCATAATGTTCACAATTACTCTATGAACCAGGAGTCCGGTTCTGGGGAATATGAGCAGTAAATTGCCGAGTGGCTTTCTAATCTTATTATTTCACTTGCAATTCAAATTATTTTCCAATTAAAACCAAGCTAATACATTCTGAAATGTAAATCAGACTCTATTACCTTTCTTAATTGCAATGCCTATACTATTCCCCTTTTCCCTTTAATTGATAAAAGTCAGGGGGAGATTTCCATATGTTCTCCTGAAGTCCTGTAGGGTTATTTCATGCTGGCCTTGCCGGTCTCACCGTCCTTCACCTCTGCCCTTGTTTCCACCACAGCGGAGGCCAATGCCCTCTGCTTAATGAAAGCAAAAAGCTTAGAGAAGGAGGCAAAGGAACAGCTCTTTTCTCTTCCTACTACAGCAAAGCAAAGGTACACACAAAAGATGCCCATTGGGTGCCAGCTCTTGCCCTAGAAACAGGGTGTTTGTCCCCTGTCAGTGCAGACCAGCCAGCCCTGGTGCTGTTCTCCGGCACCTGATGGCTGCCTTCTTCTGAAAAAAGAAGAGGAAATAAGTACAGAACATTTTGTCCATCGAGCCAGCCCAGGTCAGATATAAATACATAAAGAACAAGCAAGGAAGCCTCTTCCGCAAAGGGAAGCTATTTTCAATTTAGGCAGGGCCCTTTCCAGACTGGTAACTACTGAATAAACTTGCAACTTCTGTATTACTTCCCTTTTCTATCTGATTGACAAAACTCAAAGGCAGAGGTAATCTGAAGGATTAGCTCCTTCTTCATCTTACACTTGTCTCCTTTTTCCCTGAGCTTCTTGCAAGAGCCAATACTAATATTGAGCCCAGCAGCCACTCGTGAGCTGCTCCTGCTCCAGGGTGCAGTGTCCCCACTCTCCCCCCGGGCCACCGGTGACCCCCGCAGGAGCTGGGCCACCAGACCCCCATGCAGCAGTGCTGCCCGGGAAGTGGCTGGCCACAGCATGCCCACCTTCCTGCAACACTGGAGGAGGAGCACAAGGCACTTGTTGCCATGTACTATTTTATCCGCATGGGATGAGAGCGGATAAAATAGCAGGTAACTGCCTGTTGACTCTGCAGTCCAGGTCGGTGTTAGCCCCAGCCTTCACTCTGGACTCCCAAGGATCACAAGGTGATGTACGGAGCTGAGCAAGCTGAGGTGCCACAAAGGGCGGGTGCTCATTCCAAAGCAAGAGGCAGTTCCCACTGCCCACAGAAAAAGCAAGTGAAAACCAGTGAAACCAAGCAAGGTTTCATGCCCCATCGGTGCGGGCAGGTGCTCCAGCAACAATGGGCTGCACTCTTAAGTTTTCCCTTTCTTGAGTCAGAAATGAGAATTAAAGGGAAAAAAGGAAAAAGACACAAGAATGAAGAGTGGGGGACGTGCAGCCTGGCAGACGGTAGCTGCGCTGGCAACAGCAGCATGAACCCTCACCTTTATTCCACTATTAATGGAATGAATTAATAGAGACTGCAGATGTGGAAATGCTTGCGCTGAATCCAGAAGATGCCTAATCCAAATTCAGTGTGGATTTATACTTCCCACAGTCACACTGCCTTCAACAGGGCTAATGGAGATATAAGTCAAAGGGAACTGCCCTCCTTTCTGGTGCAAATATGCTCTTTTCTGTTGTTTAACTTTTCAGCATTACCTCTAAGATGCTCTGGGAATTTTCAAAATTCAGCTTCATTTCATTCTTCATTTGGCAAACATCTGTACTCTGCCTGTGCTTTTCCTCCAGTTCGATATGAAGGTTTGGACTGCTTTGTAGTTTAAACCACTGCAATATACTAGAATCTATTCTGAGAATGCATATTATTAATTAACTGCCCTCGCACATAGACAAAAAAGTCAATGGCATATGATCATTTTTTCATGTTAGCCCTCAAACGAAGTTTCATCTAAAAAAAAAATCTAAATTCTCTAAATATTTAAAATATTTAATATATATTTAAAATAAAATATCTAAGCTATATATTATGCATTTAGATTCTTAAGACACTGAACTCGCCAGGCAGTTAGAAGGTGGGATGAATTTTGAGTCTGAACTACCAGCACCCATTAAAAATTGTACATGGAGATACTTAAAAATACCTGGCCGTAACATACAGTTTTCTAGAAATCATCTGAGCAGGCGGGTGTTGATCTTTTATTCCTACAGAAAGCTGTTCAGACTTCTATTTTACTCTATTGCTTAAGGAAGCTACAAACCAGACCGAAATCTTAGATGTGGAAATTCCCATTTTCCAAGTATTGGGGGAAAAGAAGAAGGAGGGGAAAAAAAAAAAAAAGACAAGCATCCAACATCCAACTGGAGCAAATTTTCCTCAAGTGTCAAGCCTAACATTTTCTTTACATACAGATTCATCTTATTGGTGGCAAACTCATCTCCAGCAGAGCACTGACGATTCTAGTAACCTGTCATACCTCAGGGACTAGCGGGATTTTTATGTGTTTATTAACTCACTGGTAATCTCTTCACCATTCAGATGATGGTAATCCAGCCTCTCCCCCTCTAGAATTTCCAATGGCTAGCTGCACCTCTCTACACAGCAACGACACTCCTCGAAGCCGCTACTCCACGTTATGTTTTTCTCCTCTCGGTTTTAAGCCATGTGTTGCCTGGCATGGCCAGCCCGGAGATGAAATAACACTGCATTCATCCAAATCCCTCCTTCCCAACCGGTTTGCCAACTGCGGCATGGTTTTGCACTTGCCACCCCTCCCGGCTACGGGCGCTTTCTGTGTTTTATTGCTTTGATCTCTTCAACTCCCTCTTACTGCA
Organism: Phalacrocorax carbo; assembly: GCF_963921805.1. Classification (NCBI taxonomy): domain Eukaryota; kingdom Metazoa; phylum Chordata; class Aves; order Suliformes; family Phalacrocoracidae; genus Phalacrocorax; species Phalacrocorax carbo. The sequence continues at coordinate 63,074,478 of NC_087513.1, read as the reverse complement.
AACACATTTCAGAGCGCAGCAGCAAATGCAGGGGCGAGCGTACAGGGAGGTGGTGGAGGGTTTCATATTCGGCATTTGAAAACAAGGAGGTTTGAGGGAAAGATCAGAATGGGAATGACCTTGTGCTTCCCTCCCGCTCCAGCGTTTTGTCTTGCACCAGGCTGCCCATCACGAGGGCTTCCTGGCACACCTTTCCCTCTGGTTCTTCCCAGTTTCTTCCCCCAGGGGGTGCTGAGGATTTCAAAGGGCCAAAAGGATCTGGGCAGCTGTGCACAGAGAGAGGATGTCCACCTGGGCAGCTCTCTGCTCCCCAGGGCCAGGCCTTGCACGTAACACCAACCACCCCTTTGCGTAGGGGATGCCCCAGAGCCTGCTCAAAGCAAGATGTATAGAAAGAGTGCTGGCCCCAGAGAGGAAAGTGCAGGCTGGGCCTGTAAAAATTAGGAAAGCATGGGGGGAAAAAACGAAAAAAAAAAAAGCAACCCACAAACGTAGCCTAGACTTCCTCGGCAGCTCCTTGTCAGAATTTAGGGAAATTTTGGAAGCAGACTTTCCCAGAGCTGTCACTGCAGTGAACCTGAACCACAAATAACTCCACAGCTGTTGCACTGGAGATGCAAGGATTTAAATCAAGAGAGAAGCAGCTCCCCTCACTTCAGTATCACAGAGAGTCACAGAGGTATTCTCCCACCCAGACTGTTCCTACAGATCTCTTCCCAGGAAAGGATAACCTAAGAAGTTGCCTGCCAACCTCCAAAATTGTATGAGGGGTTTATTTTTTTTTTAATAATGTATTCAGTCTCTTAAATTTAACTTGTTTTCAAACTCTTTCTTGCAATAGCACTGAAGTCTAAAAATGCCTCCCCCCCTTTTTTAAGTTAAAAACCAGATTCTCCCAGGTAGATAGGATGTCATTAAAAAAAAATAATTTTCAGACTTGATGAAAATGTAAGGAACTAACAATACTGGGTGCATCTAACGCCAGCGTTTCAGTTGGGCCCTTTTGAGGCAAACCTCCCAGTCGCTCCTGCTTGTTCTGTGCTCACATTACACAGTGGTCTCAGAGTGCACGAACAGGCATGCACTCACTGAACAAGACCTAGCCCAAAACAGCCCCCCCACCAAAATGCCCCAAACATGGCTGTCAGGTCCTCGGCACCAATTGATTTACTCTGCAGGCCAGCTCCCACCAGGCCACCCTGCTTGCTAGGGCACAGAGAACCACCATCTCGTGGCTCCTGCGTGGGTAGCTTGTTCTCTGCTGTCATCCACTGACAGTCATTTTATGGTTCACATCTCTGTGTCCATGCCTGGAACAGTGCAAGTGTCATCATGCATCCCTTTACACGGAGGACAAAAGCACGGGCCTGATTTATCATATAGCCCTTCGTTAAGCCCATTAAAGCAGTAAGAAAATTAATTTAAAGGGTTAATACACATCTGTAATAGGCTATCCTGGTTATGACATTTACCTTCCCTGCCACAAGCAAGTTATCCGGTCTCTTCTCTAGAGTGAAGATAAATGTCAGCAGAGATCAACAATCATGTATTATAAATATACAATGCATAATTTTTTTTCTCCTGCTGTTTTGAAGCATTGAAACTGCTTTAGATGACAGGCATGAAATATTTAGAAACCGTTGGAATAGGATGTTCTGAATCCTCCTAAACTTTTAATAACTTGCAAATCGTGCTGTCACCCACAGGACAGCACCAGGAAGGTGCCTGTGCCAAGCAGCAACAGCCAAAAAACAGCTCCGCTTTTGCTGCACCGAGCAGGTACCGTTTCCCACAAAGCAGGCATCGTAGCTGTTGGGTGTCACTTTGTTGTACCTGGACAGTGGGGTATTAAATGCAAAAGCAAATCTGCGGTATAATTATCTGAATTCAGTATAACCTTACAGAGAGCTATCAGTTCAAATGCCATTAACTTCTCACTGTCCAGAGAAGCACACACAGCCCGCACAGGCAGGATCTGCTTTACAGAAGGCACACATGTGCTAGATAGCTGTTGTTTACTAGGTCATGCTGATTTTGCTTTCAGCTATGTTTTCTTAGGCACCCACGTCTCTTCATGTAGGAGTGCCTTAGAAATTACAAAATATTACTCCCACTCAACATGCACTCGTGTATGTATACACTGGGTTTGTGTGTACATAGCTATAGAGATGCCCACCATAAACAAACATTTGCATCCATGAGCTTTCAGGAAGACAAAGGTATTTTTCCATCCTTTTGCAGGAAAGTACTGCACCCAAAGCGAGGAAGAGATGCTACAGCCTCACCGCTTTCATCCATCCCCCTCATCCCAGCAGCACTTTGGGATCCCAATGCCTCCGTGCCTAACTTCCAAAGGAGCCACGCTCAGCACAGCCCTGCCGGTCACCTCTCTCCCGGGGCAGATGGAGGAGCAAAAGGGGGTCCTGCCCTGCTGAAAGCCTTTCCCTGCAATGCAACTTGCTTGCAACTCAGCATTTCCCCACAGAGGGGCCTCCAAATGCACGGATAATTTCGCTCTTCTCTTTCCCTGCCTCTGAAGCATCCCTTCTGCTAACTGTGGAAAAGCCCAGTTTCTTGGAAAGCAGCACATTCTTGCTTAAGATAGGGATTTCTGTTAAGGAAGCTGATCCTGATCGAGCCCTTCCCTTCTGCCTCGACCTCCACCCCAGTTTAGGAAATTCACCTTCCTGGAAATGCCTTGACTATAAATACAGCCCTAAGAACAGCTTGTGACATTTTTCCTTTTACTACATAAACTTTCCGCTTGCTGAAATCATCCCAACAAAAGCCACCGCAGAATATAAACCAGGGAAAGCTGCGCTTTGCCGGAGAAGCGGCGCGGGTGGCAGCAGGCGATCCGCACGCAGACCATCGGCACAAGCCTCAGCGTGGAGCTACCTCGCGTGTGGATGTGCGAGACCATAATATAACTATCCTAAGGATTCATCCCCTTCCCCACCACCCTTTGTGCTCGGTACCCTTCCCCCTCTGCGCTCTCCCCCTCGCTGTCACCCCAGGTTTGTTTCATTTTGCAAGCAAAGGCTTACAGAAGCCACTCGGCGGAAGTTATTAACGCCGCTTTGGTATGGGGAAAATCTCATTAACGTCAGCAAAAGGAGGAAGAGTTCTGAAAAGCTCCCAGCTAATTTGCTTTCTTTTAATTTTCTTGCAATTACAGTAAGCAGTGTAGCGCTCTCCCAATAAATGAGTCTTTAGCATTGTGGCAGCAGTCTGCTCCCCCAATCGATTCTCGCTCAAACTTTTAACCCTTCACTAGATTACTAGATTGCCGGAGAGGAGAAATTACTTCTGCGGTGCACCTTCCCAGAACAAATGGATTTCAGACATTTCCAGTAATTTATCCACACGGTGGAAAATCCCTGTTCTGGCTGTGCTTTTTTTTTTTTTTTTTTTTTTTTTTTTAGTTTTTGCTTTGCAGTCATCACAGCGGTACCAAGCTGGTGCTTCCCACATCCTTTACTTGGTATAAATTCAGTTTCTCGTACAGTAAACACAGTTCCTAAAGACTGCAATCCAGTTCTTTTCTGAAAAGAGGTTCAGTGTAGCATATCCCACACACTGGCTGATTTTTAAAACTCACTGTGTGAGCTATTTTCCCTTACTGCTTTGGAAAGTTGAAGAGCAACAATTCTATTTCAGACTATAGCTTATTATTTTTACTCCACTGTAAAAAAAATAAAACTGAAAATAAGAAAAAAGGAAGAATGTTGAAGACTGTTTAAGGATACAGTCTGGAGAATAGTAAGGGGACATGGTTTTGGTTTGCTTTGTTTTGAAGGAAAAAAAAAAAGGGAAAAAACTGTCCTCTATATAAAGTAAAATCAGATTGATTTTTCAATCACCAAAAATGTTACAATAAAGCCCAACACCAAAATTTCATAGTGGCAAGTTTTCAATTAGAATGGAAAAAGGTTTGGGTTCTTTTTTGCTCAAAATTTGGAGAAGTGGAATTGTTGAGGGAAATCATGTTCTGATTAGTCCTAAATGAGATCAGTTATCCACATCAAAACAAGCCAGGGAATTCCAAATACCATTCTTATTTGATGGCTCTTTCAGTCAATACTTTTTTTTCTTTAATTCTCAGCTGTGGATTCATCTAAGAACGTTAGCTTTCCGTTTTAATTAAGTTTCTAATCATCAAGGCTCCAACCCAAATCTTTAGAGTATCAACCCTAAAATCTAAAAAATCCCAACCCAAAATAAAGAAGTATCTGTTGGGGCTTTTTTCCCTGCAGTCTGACCAACATATTTCACCCCTTCCCATAGCAGCACACAGGGGAAGCAGGGACAGCAGGAGCCCCTGGGAGGGAGCAGAACTCCTGCCTGGACATTTGGAAGTCTCTGCCCAGGTCCCACCAACCACTGCAAAGGTCCAGCCCTCCCAGCACGCTGCTGACACTGGAGCAAAGGGCTGGATCAAAGCAGCATGAGAAGTTTCCTGCCTTCACAGTTACAGAGGCTTCTCCACAAAAAAATGACCCACCTGTCCCAGGGACTACATAAAGCAAGAGGAAAAAGCCTGTCCTGGAACATGCTAGAGTACACCAATTTTTTCTGCAGAGCTCCAATCAGCACACCAGAATATATGAAAAAAACCCAATGCGTTGATTAAAAAATATTTTACATGTGGAAATTAGGTGGATAATGAACTGGTGTTTGACTGGGCCCTTAGCTGAACACATTTTGGCTAGGGGAAGCTTCTTGCACTGATTTGCAAGTTGCAGAAAACCCCACTGCTGCCAACATTTGAGAATAATTAAGTAGGACCTTTGCTGTCTGTGAAAAGAAAAGAAGCCAGTAAAGACACATTTTTAGCTTCTTTTAAAGGAGATTTGATGATCACAATCTTCTTGCATGGATAAAACTGTGTCCACACAATGAAGAAGGCGTCCACCAGTACCTACATGCATGTACCAAACCCTGTGCTGAGAAATGATTCCTGCATCATTTATAGCTACTCTACGTACTTCATAATGCATGCATGGATAAGCTATACCGAATGCAGGATACTGAAACTGCCTCATTTGTCCAGGCCAGTCACAATCACATAATTAAAAGATGGCCATAAAGCAAGCCTTACTCGAACCACAGGCAGCAGGAGAAGGTTAATTTTCTTGTTTGTTAGAAATGTGCCCACCCCATTTACAAGTGAAATCCGGGGCAATGGGGATTTTCAGCACTGAAAAAATCAAGAAATCTGAAGTGGGTTGGGAAAAGCAAACTCAGAGGATTTCACTGGAAAGTCACGCACGCAAACCGAGGGTCGTCACCGCAGCAGTCATCACTGTCAGGAACCAAATGCCAGCTCATTTTTTTTTGCTTTGCTATGGAGATATGAAACCATTGTAAACACAACTCTTCCTTCCCGCTCATCAGTACTCCATCCTCAGAGCTAAGAGCATTTCAAAATGAACTCCATTTAGCCACGAAAACGTAGGGCGCTGAACAAACACATCTTCTGGTGGTGCAGTCACTGATGAAAGGTCTCTTCTTGCCACCCCTTCCCTCTCACGACTTGGAGCTCCTCAGCCAACTGGAGCATTAGAAAACCCCTTCTGTTGCATGGCCAGAAATTTCTGCTCTCACTCGAAACACCAGGCTTGCTGTGCTCTTAATAAAGTGGTGTTCAAAACAAGTGTTGGCATGTGCATTTATGCGAAATGACTGAATGGCCCCGCAGGTTGAAAAAGGGTTCTGGAGTCTTTCACATAAAACTAAAGTCATCGGTTTGAACCTGACCCGTATCAGTGGTGTCTGAAACTGGCAGCAGCTGGAAGACTGCTGGGGTCCTATCTAACAGAGTTGGTAGTATCGCTCTAACTCCTGGAAGACAAATATACAAGCTGTTTGGGGTACTTTTACACAGAGAAGTCAAGACTCGAAAAGGAATGAATTATGAAGTTCCTTTTCACATATGCTGTTTGTCCCACCAAATGCAGCCTGCTGTGGCAGCTGGTAGGCTCTTCAAGCAGATACAGTGCCTTTCCTGGATTGCGATACATCCTCCACAGCCAAATTTTAATTGGAAATACCCTCCATGCTACCATTTCATCCAGTCCTGTAAACCATCTACCATAGCCTCATGAACCAGGGCTTACAGATAATGCTGATGTTTCCAAGAGAACATGCTGGAAGAGTCCATTCCTCCCATACAACAGAATCCTACTAATGTTAAAAACTGAAGATCATCCCTGAAAAAGTAATAAAAAACCCAACCCCACCAAAACCCCAATACCACCCATCTGTAATCTGTCTTTCCCTCCATCTCCCAAGGCCATGACCAATTCTGTAAGTCAAGTTTCCCACAACAGCTCAAATTAGTAAACTCATTCCCCCACAAAAGATAAACACGGATGCATAAATTCCCCATCCCATTTGTTAGCATACAAATGCTTAGCTTGAAGCAAAACCACATCCCTGCTGCTATAGCTCCCTCTGAAACTCACTTCTGAGAGCAAAGGTCTCCGACCAGGCCACAGTGGGAGTGCCCTGAAAGATGGGACAAACCCAATCGTAAAGTCATATTGAACTAAAGCCCAGTTCAGATTAAATCTCATTTTACTGGCATCTTCAGACCAGTCTGGTTTTAGCCCATTTTTACAGCCTCATGCCGACCACCTTAAAAATCTTATTAACCTGGTGAAAAGTGCTTCCTAGGCCCTACTTTCTAAACAGTACCAAGCTGCTCGTCAGCCCTTACCAAAATGACAGAGAAATAAAGAGTGATCCTCCCCGTGTGAGGCACGGGCTTTGCCCCTGCCTCGCTGAGGCGGCAAACCCTGCTGGCTCGCTCCTGTTCACACAGCCCTGCACATGCTCAATAACATCATTGATTTTGTTTGTGCAGGCAGAGAGAATCCAATTTTAAAAAGCCACATTGATTCCCACCCATTAAAAACAGAGCAAGCTGCAGTATTTGCTAAATGGATAGAAAAAGACTGAGGTCAGGGTGGAGGGGTGGGAATAATGTCATTACCCCGAGCTCGTTCTGAAGGACGGAGAATTACAAAACCAGACAATAAAATAGTAACCATTTGACTTTACATTATTTGTTGTAGTTTCTAAATTACAAAAATAGCAATTCAACAACAAGGGAGTGCCCAGGCACAGAGACAAGGGATGCACAACGGAAGGCATCCAAGAGCATGTAGCTGTGATTAGTTGCATTTGGAGCATGAAGACACACACGCACGCAGCGAGAGAGGGCACGGACACAGGAACCGAGCGAGAAGCCCTGCGAGTATCTGCAAGGGTCCTGTCTGCTTTTCAGTTCTCTGCTTTAGCACATTAAACAAACGGAGCCATCGCACAGGTCACCAAGGACCTTCCTTCTGCAACTGTGGCCCCAGCTGCACTGCACACAAAAACTATTATTATTCTCTAATGGCTGCACCTTTTGGACAATGATTCAGTGATTTTTCTTCCTCCTCCTTTTGTGCAGTGCCACTTAGTCTTTTGCTTCGTTTTATTTTTTATTTGCACACTCTTGAAATCTTCATGTAATGACTACAAATTCATGAGGAAGCCTTAGGTAGGAGCCCCCACCCCCTCCTTTTTCTAACCATAGCAAGCAGCTAAGTAGGTACTGGGCATATATCAGTGCTGCTGCAGCAGCGAAGGGGAGGAAGAAGCTGAGGGTAGGAAGGGAGATGGTGCTACCGTCCTGGGGGTACTTCCTCAGCCCAGATCTAGGGTCACGAGCTACAAACAGTGGCAACTTAGGGCACCGCAGCTCATCGGTGGCTGTGCTTCAGCTCATCAGCGTGCACCACCCAACGACAAGCCTGCCTGAGTGCTGCAGAGCAGTCACTCATCTCTTCAACTTCAGTCCGACAATGTGAACAGGCAAGTGCTTGCTAGCATTAGCAAGGCTTTAATAATTGGTCCCAGCTGGTTAGTTGTAACATGCCTTGTTGTTGAGCAACTACCTAATGCTGTCAGACATCTCCTGGTTGCATAAGGAGGGTTAGTATCATTATTAATTACGGGCTGCCACCAACCTGTGTCACACTCCGCAGATAAAGCCTTTAAGCTCCTGGTCAGTCAAGGCCTCCTTGGAAAATCTCCCACCAGCTTCAAGGAGAGCAAGCTCAGACTGTAGCCACAGCAGCCTCTTGCCCTCTCTACCATGCTATGGTTCCTGCAGTGCCTCAGTCCTCTCTCCCCTCTGGGTGCCACAGGGTCTGCTGGCCCTCCTGCCACCCTGCCGGGCAGCATGCAGAAACCCTGGCTCAACAGGGAGGTGCATGTGTGTGCACATGGGTACATGCAACAAGAGCATAGCAGGTGTTTCAAAGCATAATGAGGAAATGTACCCCAGTGCCTGGCCACACCACTGACAAAAACCATGACAGCAGCACATACGATACTGCATCACAGCTTCAAGCATAACCTAGAAGCTATGCAAAGCAACGCAGTGTCAGGCAAACACACTGCTCCTGGTGCGGGAGGGAAACGTGCAACAGTTTGGATCTTTCTTGGGAGGCAAAAACATGGGGAAATACAATGGAAGCAGCTAGTTCACAAGCTGCTTGAGAATACCAATGGCTCTGATGACTTGCAACCATCCCCACCCCTCCAGCCCTCACTCACCATTCAATTTGACCTGTGTGTTACAGAAAATCAGGAGCATTCTCTGCCGAAAACCAAGCAGCATCCCCTTCTTTCTGCCCTGTCACTGGGCTGCCGAGACAACCCCCTCACGAAACTAAGGGCTATATTATATTCTGCACACAGGATTCTTACAGGACTTAAAACACCATTTTGAAGGCAGTAATCAGATCCTGTAGCCCCAGGCTAAGGTAAAAGCTGTGAGTATGCCTAGGAGCTAAAGCTCCAGGGTTGCTCAAAAGCACAGACCTTGAACTGGAAACGAGTCTCTTCAAATCCCACGTAATACCACACTGCAGAACTGGGCTGAGAGAAGCAGTCCACATGGCTGTATTGGCTGTCTTGGGGAACTCTAGCCTTTACCATCCTCATCTTTCACCTGAACCAACCTCTCATGCTCCAGGTTTGCTCCTGCTTCTTCTCTCCAACTTCTACTTTGGCTGCCCTTCAGAGCCTGAGAAGGGCATCAAGGCTGCTAGGAAAATGCCCTGACAACTTACAGGTGGGTTAGGCACTGCTGCACTTCTCAAGCTGCTGGGGGGAAGCAGCTGGTGACTTTTCTTCCCTATCTGATGAGAAGGCTGAAGGCTTGGGCTCCTTCAAGGTGCACGTAACAGGACCCTCCCTACCAAAGTGTGGGGAGGCTGTCAACTGTGTCTCAACACCCAGCTGCCAAACACTGCAGATTGATCCTTTTTCTAAGATGTGAGCTATCACCCCATGCATGCCCAGGGCCTCCGATAACCACACAGGAACAGCAAATACACTGCAGTGCTTCATACCCATTACCACCATTCCTCGTTTTAGTGTAGCAATTCAACACAAGCTTTAATGTTACCCATGCCTCTGGAAGCCGAGGGCCATTCACATATAAGCTTAAGCTTAGTTTCTTTTGCTAGATCATAGGTACTGATGCTGGAAGGTAATTCTCTACATCCAGCGTAAATGTTTAAGTTTATTCCCAAAAGATTTATGTAGACATAAATATACAGATTAAAAACAAGCAAGACTTTGGGGGCTTTTTATTACCTTCTAAAGTAGCCAGGCACATGGATATTTTATCTCTCTTTTGTATCTTCTTTCTTCCAACTGCATAGTTCAGAGACTTCATACAGATCAGAAGCAAAGTTCAGACTAGCACTGACAATTTCATTTAAAAAAAAATTGTGTTTTCTTATGTTCTCTGCTCTTTTATTGCTATTTTCAAAATGAAGAACAGACCCTATCAAAGTGCTATGGGCTGAAAACATGACTCTAAATGATACAGGAAACCCAACTTTGTGCCAATCCATTTTTATCATCTCTTTGTGGCCATAACAAAGCTGAGAACAAGAGCTAAACAATAGAGAAAAAAAGAATAATTTCAACATCATTTTTTTGCTGAAAGTAACATCAGTGACAATAACAAGAATCCATTCAAAAGACAGAATGTTATCTTCCAACCCAGTTAACATGCCTTTCTTTCTCTCGCTCATTATGTATCTTACACATCAAGCTGTATTTTGGCCCCACTTACAAAGGAATACATTTGGAGCCGCCACATCTCCGTATGCATATTGGCATTGCTAAGCAGAACCCACTCACGCTACCTTTCCCCTCCCTGGTCCCTCACACACCTGCCAAAAGGAGATAGGTTATCAAATGAGCCTCCAGAAAAGCATTTCCAGAAACAACAACATGGCTATCTCCTGCGCATGCAACCCTCCAGAATCCAGTCCACTAATTGAAGGTGCTAACAACAGCAGGAGCTGTGTTTTTGACAACTACAGGAATGAGATCGCTTAGGTATGCTTTTATTTTTGGTACAGGCCTTCACCATTACTTCCTTTTACCTGCTGAACTCAACTAGCTGTATTTCTTCATTAACTTTTTAGCACAGTAATCAGGAAATTCAGCTAGCCTCAGCTGAACCTGTTTACATTTTAGATTTCATCTGTCCCTCTTAATGTTGTTGTGAGCATCAAAGAAATACTCCATTTTCCTCTTGGATGATTATTCTCTGTTTGCAGTCTCCCACTGGCAAGTAAAACACTCTTAAACAAAATAAACTGAAGCTTTTTTTAAGCCATCAGATACTCCTTCCACTCCACCGCCCTGGACTTTCTTTTGAGAGCAGAGCTCTACATGGAAGCAACTAGTTGAAACATGAATTCTTACCATGGTGGATCCAAAAAAGGCCGTCAGCTTTCCTTCTGTAAGCCAGCTGTCACATTAACGTGCGTGCTAGCCCTCACGGTCATGTGGACCATTATACTCTCTATTACCCTTTTGTGTAAGGGCCTCAGCCACAAAAATCTTTGTGTTAGGTGCTGTAAACACAGCCCTGCTTCAGAAAATGCGGCATCCAACGGAGAACAACATAAGGTAAACAGCAACAGACACCTACAGCTAGACTGGGGAGTACAGGGAGAAAACACAATGTTGCTCAGCATTATTACCACAACTGATCTAATCGTACAATCTGCAGTTAAAACACAACTCATTACAGTACTGCTCCTCTTGTCGTCAAGTTAACTGAAACATCGCTAACTTTTTCTTGTCTGTCTCTACATAAGCACAAGCACCAGCTGCTGGAACGCAGGATTCTTCTTCTCCTCTACAGGCTTCAGCTGGTGAGCTTGGGAGCTGCACAACTCACCAGCGTTTTCTGAAAACTGTCCCAAGCCTCCCACAAAGGCAGAAGTTCAGTGATGACACTACAAAACTTTCGGCTCTTTTCATGTCTCACCAGGCCTGGGGTACTACGCTCGCAGTTGAGAACTTCTGCTTCAAACCAGCTAGGAATGGCAATGGTTGGCAAAGAGAAAAATAACCACAAAGAGTTAACCCAGCTCTTTGAACCATAGGGTTTTTGATCCAGAGTCACTTCGGTTAGATTCAGGTAAATCCCACACATCTACCCTGCCTCCACGCCTGAGTGGGAGCCTTTGAAGACAAACAGTAGATTTGGTAGTGGGTGGAAGCCTCCTAATCCCTGGCTCATGCAAACCAGCCCTTGCAGGGATGGAGGGGACAGAACCTGAACGTGCACCCAAGCACCGATCCCATGCAGTCACAACAAAATAAAGGCAAAATCTGTCAGCACAGAATAAACCATGTCTGTGCAAGTAAAACAAGGGCTGTGATTACTTCTGTCCCTCAATAAGTAGAAGGCAGAGGTCAAGCTGCCACTCAGGGACTCACAGATTACTTTCCAGCCCACTGCAGGAGAAGCATGCTGTCCTGTTTGGAATTCAGCTGTCTCTGGTTTTGAAGTCTCAATAGTGAGAAGGGTGAAATCTCATCTTCTTTCCTCCCACATCTTTCCCTACAAGGGAAATAGCAACTTCCAGGTAGCTATCACCTGTAAGAGGATTTCACCTCTGCCCATCTACTCTCTCAGTTTCTAGAGCCACTTCCCTTCTATTTATTCCTCTTGGAACTGAAAATTTCTCACAGTGTATATATATGTGTCTCTTTTCTGCCCCCCTTTTTTGCTCCCCCCTGTAAAGTGCCACAGAATAATCATTGTATGACCTGGCCTAAAAGGCAAAGGACATTTCCTTGACCTTCCTTCTTAAACAGGTAACAGCTGTGGTTCTAACTCAGCTTAAGTCACACCACAAGATCAGTGTTTTTCAAGCAAGATAACCACTCTCAACTGCTTGAGAGTTGCTCCTTTCCCCAGCGTGACCTGGACAAGGAGGCAGCTACTGAGCCCCCACATGAGAATTAGGTGCCTTTACATTTGCTTGGGTTAATTTGAAGGATCAGTCCAGCAAGTGGCTCAAGAAGACAGAAACTTTGGGGACTGAAATCACAGCATTCAGGGGGCTGAAGCTGGGGATTGTGTAAACCTATATTAATCATAGCATCTTTAGGTAACTCCTCTCTTCTGGTAATGACTCATTCATTTATAAACCAACGTCAGTCACTTTTCTAACCTCATTGCCAATAAGCAGCAGAGCAGAAACACTTCCCAATCAGAAAATGGTCTTCAGTGTAATGCAGCTTTTCAGTCCCACTGTGCTGGGGCCTAAAACTTGTGAACCTAATGAATGCACAGACGTATGCAGTAAGCTTCCTCCATGTTACACTTAAATCTCTTGCCAAGCAAGCATACAGGGGGAGGCAAAAACCCGATAGGATTTAAATACGTGGTACTTGAGCAAAGCATCCCTGAAATCCTGCGCAAACTGTGTTGCTAATGCTGCTTTTCATATTCAGAAGTGTGGATGATTAATCTTGCTACTTGTAATTCTTCTTATTTTCACACTTGGAGCACTGATCTCACGCCAACAGCCCCTCACCTCGTTCTACTTCTCAGCAGCCACCACCACCATTAGCCAGCTACTACCTTGACCCAAACAAGTGTTGAAATAAGTGGAGAGGGACATGGAAAATCACTCTCCAGTGTGTGACTGCAGTGCCTTCTCCTTCAATGACCACCTACTGCTGGAGTAACATCCATGGGTCACCACACCACTGTTCCTATGAGCAGCCACTGCTGGTCTGTCATTGGAGCTGAAAAAAAAAGAGCACCCTTTCCCCTGTTCCGTTTCCTTTGCACTTGGTGAGGAAGCGACATGAGTGGGAGGAGAGAAAGGAGAGCAAACACAAAACCACAGAAGTAAGCAACTAGGAGAAGAGACCAAACTTTGTCTCTCATATACGTGCAAACAGCAGACTCTGACTGCAGCTGGCCTGTGTTCTAGCCCCGCTAATTGTACCATCACTCACAAATATCACTGCTTGTCGCTGTATTGAGCTAGGTTATTTCCCAGACCGTGCTCTGAGCACAGGTATCTTTACTAAAAGACAGTATGTCTTTTATGTACTACAGAGATGGAGTCTCAAGCACTACAGCCAATAGCTGCAATAGGAGGGGTTTGATTTCTCTTAGGTAAATAGCTCTTTTTAAGTAAAACAAGCTAGCCATTTGTAACTGTTTCAGACCTGCCCTGGTACAGTAAATGCAAGAGTGACCTTGATTTTTCACATCATTTCACCAGGCTGCAGCCTTAAAGGGACTTACTGTGCTTATGAAGCTTGAGAAGGAAAATAGACAGCAGGAAATCCTGTGACAGGCTTGTTTTGGTGATCATGTGAGAGAGATGGTAGCAAGAGAAAAAAAAAACACCAAAAATGCCTGAACACAAGAACACCTGTGGCCAACCTGCAACTGGGGAGACTGGGACTTCCAAGCCTCTTGCTGATTCTCCTGGCATTCCCAAAATGACTTTGGCAGCGAGTATAGATAAGGCACTATCTAGGATTCAGCAGTGAGTTTAAAAAAAATAGAAGTTCATGGATGTTTATGTCAGGAGTGCCCAGGTGACTCCAGGTAGCAGCACACAGACAGGTAATGGAGTGTATGTGCACGCTGCCTCCTCTCTGCCAGCCCTCTTGAAACCACACAGGAACTCCAAGTCAGCTAGATTTGAAACATATTTGTTTCCAAACCAGAAAGTGGTGCTTTCCAGGAGGTCAGCTCCAGACCTGGGACTGTGTGGCACTGGGTGGTGTGAATGCCCACAGCGGGAAGGCATGCTTAAATGCAAAAGTTATGGAGTAGAGGGGGTGGAGGGGAATAAAAGCACTGTTCTCCACAATCATGTCCCTCCAGAGCTGATGTGGAGAACAGTGAGGTGAGCTGTCCCAGCGTGGGCAGGACACCTGTGTCAGAGCTGATGGCTGACCACTGAGCAGCCCTGCCACCACGGCTCTGCTCCTGCTCCCTGCCAGCACAGCACTGCCCGGGCCATGGGTGCACCACTGGGGGTGAACAGGGCTGCCCTTCCTTCTATGGGGACCACTGACACCCTTAAAAGCTGTGGCAGCCTTGGGAAAATGCTCTTTTTTTAGAAGCAAATTTGGATTTACCTTCTTTTCCCTGTGTTTTGCTTGCTCTTTTGCACAACTGACATTTTCCTAAAAGAGGGATCTTTGTTTAGCTGTTCACCCGCTCCCAGTGCTCATCCCCTCACCTAAGGCCGTAGTCCTGCCGCTTGCATTGGTCACACTGGCAATCCTATCTCCTTTCCACATCTAAGGGCAGATTGTAACTTCAGGTGGGGAAGGGGAACTGCTGGAAATTAGGTACTCCTAAGAAACAAACACGCCTTTTCACCCAAGTATCTCTAACAGTGATGAACAAGGGAAAAGCAACACGAGAACAACAGGGTATGGTTAACAGGTGGCCCAAAGCCCAGATTTCAGAGTGCTCTTAGAGTCTCTGGTTGTTCCAACAATTAACAGTGAGTGTGGCAGCCAAAAATATTTTTATTTAATTTGTTGTTGTTGTTGTTGTTGTTAATCTGTGCTCAGTGGGACTTTGCCAACCAGTTCCCTGTGGTGTTTTACCTCATTGGACTATGGCAGAGATTTTGCAACTCCAGCTGACTGGGGAGGACCAGAGCCCCTCACCCATGGGGTGGCACCTGCTGCTGGAAAACCAGTGCTCCCAACCCTGGTACCTGCCTCTGGCTGCCTTTCACATACTTGTCTCTGATCTACTATGCCCCTAATGGATTGAGCCCTGCCTGTGCACACACAGGTTCCTTCCTTTCTAGTGACCAAGCCACAACTGAGATCTGCACAAGGAATAATTACTATCAGTCCCCTGTCTTTGCCATATAGGAGCTGTTTTCAGAGCGGGGAGAGGGGACAGGAGGGACTGGCTCAGCACTCAGCTGACATGTTTGATTTTCCATCAGTCAGACATAGATGAGCCAAAAAGAAGCAGCACAAGCCCTCTCCCCTTCCTCGGCCTATTGATGACTTCTCTTAGCTGGGGCAGCCTCCCTGCCAGGTTCCTTGCAAACAGCCCTTTGTTCCAAATATTCTTGGGCCCAGAGGCCCATAACTGGGTATATTTTACACACTTGGTTAATAAATAAACAAAGCTCTCCTGTGACAGCCTTTCCGACTCCACACAGGGATGCAGGGCTCCTCTCAGAGTGAGGACAGCATCATGTGCTGGAGCTGGGCCGGGAGGTGTTGGAGCATCACAGTGAATGGGGCAGATCGCTAGCTTTGACAAGATAAAGGAGGAGCTGGCATGTCTGCTCAGAGCAAAATAAAAAACACCTAAGGAAACAGTAAGAGGTTTCAGTAGAGAAAACCCTAGGGAGACTCCGGTCTGAAGAGATTGTTTAGGCTGAAATATAGGCTTTTCTGTTTTAAATTAGAAAGGGAGTTATTTCAGAATATACAGTGTGTGTGTATCCTCTGTTGGATGCGCCACAGGCAAAATGCCGGTTTACCATCCCTGCTCCGGGGTGATTTATACACAGAGGAACTTGGCAAAGAACTATCTTTGCTTGAGTTTTGTAAAAACAGAAACTAACCTGGCCTGACTATCACACAGATGGGACAAAGCCAAAAGCTTTCAGCTGAATGGCTGTTCCCTTCCAAGATTTGGTGGTCTGGATACAATGAAACCGAGATTCAATTAATCCTGGCATTGGTTTTGCAAAAAAAGAATTCTGCTGAATTTTGGTTCTGAAAAAAACAACTCCAAACTCCAAATGTTGTTGGGAAAGAAATGAAAAACTGCTTAAAATAGTAGAGTGTGAAGTCTGCTTTCCTCCACAAAGTCTTTTACAATGTATTGCCTGTTCTGCAAGCCTGTAGTCCTACTACGACAGATCACCAGGCGTGATCATCACTACGTGAAACTGAGCTTAGACTTCAGCAATGAACTTGGTGGTTTCGCTCCAGTTCCCAGAAGAAATATTCCTCCTCAAACCACCTAGCTATCCTGCTCTTTACCTTGGAGAGGCAGAGTCAGTAAAGCAGTGAATGTTGCAGGTAGGATTGAAACAGACTGGCAGAGCAAAGAGGCTCCCACAGCTGCAAAAGCAGTCAAGTCTGAGATAGAGATATTTTTGCAAGTCCGAATGGCACAAGATTTTGAAATATAAGTGCACTAACACTGTTATACAAGGATGTAACAGATGCCAATTCACTGAGTAAATTAATAAGCACAGCCTATCCCTGCTGCCATTACTACTGCCTCATTTAAAGGCCAGTTTTGGCCAGAATGATGCATGCTCTGAGTCACACAATGGGGAAGAAGTCGTGACTGCTCGGGAATCTACCTTGCTTTGGCTCCCTGTCAGCATGGCTAAAGGACTGATACCTGTTGTGGAA
This sequence comes from Phalacrocorax carbo, assembly GCF_963921805.1. Taxonomy (NCBI): domain Eukaryota; kingdom Metazoa; phylum Chordata; class Aves; order Suliformes; family Phalacrocoracidae; genus Phalacrocorax; species Phalacrocorax carbo. The sequence goes on along the minus strand of NC_087513.1, from coordinate 63,057,714 downwards.
CGATGTCCATGTGTGGCAAGACCGATCCACTTTAGTCCCCTGTATCCCTCAGGACCCAGACTCACCCACCTAAGCATGCACACCCAGTTAAAAAACACACCTGCACACAGCCTCACTATATACTCTGTATGGGCAGCTGACAACATGTGCGTAGGCTTTTATGCTTGCATATTGTCTTGCAGTGTCTGAAACTAGACTGATAAACACTTCTTCAAACTGATACTCAGCTCCATTCCCTGTTATCCAAACACTTCATCAGAAGCTGGTTACCTACAAAGCAGACATCTCAACCCATGGCCAGACATGCCACATGCCAAAGCCTTTTGAAAACAAGGCACCAAAACTACATTTATCCCTTAATAGTGCAGGGGTGACAGCCATTATTTTATACCTGCAGTATTTTGCAAATTCTGAAAGACTTAAATCTCATAAGGTGATTATGCCATTATTAGTGAAACACACTCATCCCTGGGGAGCAACACAACAGCTGTTTCAGCTGAGCAGTAAAGAAAAGCCAAGAGGGCAAGGTAGCTTGGTGGTAGTGCCCCCAGGGGAAGCCCTCATGCTCTGAACGCCCCAGCGCTGCCACCCCACACTAGAGAACCGCTTTGGTTCCAGCAAGGGAGGACTGCAACTCTACCCACCACCCCACCCACCCTGTCTCCGAGAGGGTACTACCCCCTATTCTGCCTGGGTGCATGAATGTGGGCTCTAAAAGAGGGGGCTTCTGTTGCAGCCTGAGCCCTGCGTTTCTCAGGATGTGGGTTTTCCTGGGAAGCTGTTCATACATGGATTATCAACCCAGAAGGGATATCTCTGGTCATTCATCCCTCTGACCTCCTGCAAATCGGAGATCACAAAGCCTACCTCAGTGATCTCCCCTTCAAAATGCGGTATAAAAAAGGGAAAAATAAATCCCATGAAGATACCCCGTGACGCGCTGGCTGTTGCAGCTTTTTAATCGGTTGCTCTTGCGAACAGGGCTTCATTTCTAGCATAAGCAGGCCTGGCTAAAACTTCCAGCTGCAAAGCTCCTGCTCTGCGAGCCGGGCAAAGCGACCCTCCATCGGCAGCTTTGATTCCTCACACAGGCAACTCCAGACCTTGGCTACATGACCATGTACTTCCATGAAGGGTCACTGATCACGCCCAGGCCAACTCAGCTAGCAATAAGTGACAAGACAAAGGACTACGGTGACTGGGGGGCAGGCTGGGACCACTGTCCCAAACAAGGGGGACCGCTTGCATGGCTACCAGCCAGGTCCTATACGTGCAGGCTAAGGATGCTACATGAGAAATGCTTTGCACCACAGTGAGTTTTGCACCACAGGGTGAAGATGGGTGGGAGGAACGAGGCTGATTCTCTTCACCCCCCACCCTTTTAGATGGCAACTCTGACCACAGTACTGACAAAATCTCTGACTCGGCTGGAGCAGCGGTGCAAGGAACAGCTGACGAAATCGGGACGGGGTGGGAGAGTCCCCGGGCATCCCACCACTGCTGGTGGGGAGCAGGGGGAGCGCAACAGCGCCAGAACTGCACAGCCATCGGGGCCAGGGCAGATAACAACATGCTGGTGCAGGCCTGGTGGGTGAGAGGACCCTACCTCTGGCTCCCAGTCTGCTCTGGGGTTGCTCCCCTTTAGTAAAGGACTCAGAGCCTTAAGCTCTCGCAACATTTTGGTGCAGAGCTGTGGCAGGGCCCAGATGCGCCCTGTCCCCACACCCTGCCAGGCTCTGGTGCTCGTGCCCCTCAGCAGAGGCGCAGGCCTGGGGCAGGCACTGTGGGTGTGAGGGGCTGCTCTCCCAGAGGGACCCTCTTGGCAGCGAGGGGGAGTTCCTGCAAGGCCCACCTTAGCCTGGCGTGTCCTGCCCCTCTCGGGCCCCTCTACAGTCAGGAGGCATTCCAGACCCTTCCAAAGAGCACTGGCTTAGCTTGACAGAAATAGCCCTGCTGGCACAGCGAGGTCCTGATGTTGGGGCGCCCAGCGAGGGCCCCCAAGCTGCACCAACAGCACAAAACCAAGTCCATTCCTCTCACAAGAAACTGGGCTGAGGGATCCAGTTCATCTTCAGGCCACTTTACACAGCAGCAACAGCAAATTGCTCACATGAAGTCTGCAAGCAGCCCTGGGACTGTCTTAGCTTATGCTGGGCTATGAAGATATGGGACGAGAAAGAGCATGGAGTTTTTTTAAAGATACTTTGTCTTCCACCTCCAGGCAGAGAAAATAGGCCTATCATTTATAGGAAGAGGAAATGCCTTATATTGCTCTGAGAATGAGCAGGATCCCACACAACTTTCCTCACTTGAAAGGATTTGGCCATCACATTCTTGAGAGTAGCGTTAAACAACAAAAAAAAAAAAAAAAAAGGAAAAGAAAAAGCAAGTTGTTAAGAAAATATGGGGACGACCTGAAAATTTGCTCCCAAATGCCCATGATAAAAAACCTCCAGCTGAGAGCCGACTTCTACAGTATATTCCCCAGCAATCTGCCGTGTCCTTCTTTAAATGCGTGGGGCACAGGGCTTCTGTCACTTCTTTGGCATGCCTGCTTAGAGTCTGAGAGGTTTTACTCCAAAGAAGCTTTTGCCTCACGTTCAGCTTAAACGTGCCATTTCTTGAAATCATCCTCTTGTCTTTTATACTCTAGCAAGCAAAACAAGTGTAAATTAAATGGAAGACCCATGAAATCTTTATAAAGCCCTGTGCTTCCCCTAGCATGAAAGTTCCTTCTCTCTGGAGCGGAATGGGTCTTTCTGCTATATTTTCCCCCCATCAGAAAATGAAGAAGAATATAAATTTTCCTCATGACTTGAATTTAGCTTCATCAGCAGCCCCCTGCTGATGTAATTCAACCCAACGAGATTTTTCTTTTTCTTATTTTTTTTCCTGGTGAGCTGCTGCCCCTTTTCCCTTCCTCCCATCAATTCAGGTATGGAAAACAAGGGAGGAATTAGACAGACAGAACTTATTATCTAACAAGCTGCAACTTCAGACTGGGCAGGAATAACATTTAAAATATAAGAAGCAAATTTTATCAAGCCTTTTCCTCCCTAGAGACTGCCACAAAAATATTCCTTGTTTGTCGCTGAGAATGAACCATTTTTCTCTTTCATTTCTGCTTTCTGTCACATATTTCATTTTGGCTGCCCCTTCCGTCTTTCAGCTAGGGACCTAGGCTGCTAATGCAGAATCACAGATAACTCAACAACAAAATGCCTGTATTATCCTTTTTTTTTTTCCTTCTAGTCTGCCAGGTAATTGCAACCCTAAAAGCTTTTGCATATTTACCACAGAAACATGTCTCTCCTGGAGGATAGGACTGTCATCAGGTAGAATATTTCATTTAATAAGCCTCTTCTGAGGTATAAACTAGGGTTGAGGATTTTTTTTCTGGCCTCCTTCAGAGCAAAGGACAAGCAGATAAAAATCAGCTGCTGTGGTGCTACACTGTCAAAGTTCCTGCTCCTGTGAAAATTAACTCTTCCCAAGCTCAGACCTCAGGTGGGCTTTGCCACTGTGATGTTTATAAAGTAGGAAAAGGGTCTTTTATCAACTCATGTTGGTTTTTTGTCCCCAGTCCTCCCCATGTATAAGACAGATTTATTTCCTATTTACAAACAAAGCAACTACCCTGCTTTTCTGTAACCCATCTGATGAGCTATGGATGCTGCCAGGACTGATTTTCATTAAATCAGTCATCAAGAAGGATCACATTTTCCCTCTTTGCCCCTGTTTCACAGAATTACAACAACAAAAACATGCCCTGAACATTTCTAAATTCAGCTGTCATCTAAAGACAAATTCCTTTTTTTTCCCCCCTTATTTTCTCCCACTCCTGAGGCAGCAGTAGAATTGCTTTTCTTGGTCCTTGGGATGTTGAACCAAGCTGACTGGTACCAAAGAGAAGGTCCAAGGAGAACACCTACAGAGAGACTTTGCATCTTGGGAGTCAAGACAGAGGGAGAGGATGGCCTTCCAGGGGTTACAGAGGCTGCTTTGCTGAAACGGTTTAATAGACTGAAGAGGGATATAGCTGCTTCACACGTTTCGCTTTGGGCACACCTACACAGGAGGGAAGAACTCCATCCTAGCACATAATATACCTGTAGTTAAAAGCACTGTGAGTAGGAATCAACTGTCCATGACAGATCCTCAGTCCAACACCAAATTACTACCAATACTCATGCATCCCCACCAACAGCTTCCTACATGGAGAAAGGTGTTTCCAGCCTGGCCAGGCTGCCCACTCTCCTGGAGCAGAGCTGACAGGAGCCAGCCAGAATACTCCCATTGACTCTAGCAAGCTCTGCAGTCTGAGTGAAAACTAATCCTTGACAAAACATCTTCTGCATCCATACAGTTTTCCTGTGGGACAATCTTATTCTTGTAAAGTCCCTGCTTTCACATATGAATAAAGACTGGAAGACACAGCAAAATACGATTGATTGTTTAGGTTAAGGTCTTTCTGAAACCAAGAACCTACTTGCATTGACTTGGAAAGGAAATGTGGACTCTCCACAGCCATCCTCTCTTCTGGAAACAGTTGAGGAGAGAACAAAGTACTGACAGAGGTGAAAGGCTTTCTAAATCGTAACTGGCAAACTCTGTTTTTACATTTTATGGTTATTTACAAATTTACAATGGTTTTCAATGCAAGTAAACTCCAAGAGGTTAGGATGCTATTTTTTCTATCACCAACAAGCCATTCTAAGAGCCATCCCAGTTTAAGATTGAGGGATGACTCCCATTCATTTACAGGAATGTAAGAAAATTCCCATAATACGTAAAATATTTCTCCTAGTAATGTTACATGAGCCCAGTCTCTTACCTGTAATATCTGGATTGAAGGTAGGTAGAACACACAGCTTTAGACACATGGCTAGCTGAACCAAAGTCTATGACCTTGACCCTGTATGGCTGTCGGGATGGGTCTACCAACATGATGTTCTCTGGTTTGAGATCAGCGTGAATAAGTCCTAGGCTTTTCAGCTTCATTAGGGCAGTTGCTACCTGCTGGAGAATTGGTCGAATGTACTTCAGGGGCAAGGGACTGAATTTGTTTTGTTTTAGGAAGTCATAGAGGTTCTGCTCCAACATTTCAAAGACCAAGCACGTGTGATTCTTGTGCTGGAAGCACTCATATGCACGGACGAAGTTGTAGTCATCTGCACTTTCTGTGCTCAGCCGAGCCAGGATGCTCACTTCAATCTGGCCTTGCCGGGCATAGGAAGGATGGTTCTTTAGGATCTTGATAGCCACAATCTCATTAGTGCCACGTTTCCAGCATTTCACTACTTGTCCGAAAGTTCCACGGCCAAGAAACTCTAACACTTCGTAAGTGTTGGTCATGGAACAGAGCACCTCATGTTGCACCAGCTGGTAATCCCCTTCACTGTTGGAGCCACTGTTTTTGGAGGTGGCCGTGGAAGTGGTGGCGGTGGCTACAGTGGCTCCACTGGCATTGTTCTGAATCATTGGTGGATGCTCTTCGATGATCTGCACGCTGCTTGTGTTCTCGATCTCCTCACTCTTGCGCTTAAGTCCACATTTTTGGTAGGTGTCCAGAAGGCTCACAGTGCTGCGACGCATCAGGTTGTGTGGCCCGCCCAGTGTTTGCCCAGACACTGCAACCACACCAGAAGTGCTGTTGGCGGATGTCACCACGATGTGCCCCGTGCTTGCTGGGAAGATGATGGTCTGTTCGTAAGGGATGCTCGGATTGGGGATCTGGAGGGAGGCGTTGACGGCTGCTGCGGCGGCTGCTTGGGATGACTGCACGTTCTTGCTCTGGCTGTAGACTTTGCTGTGTGTGCCGTACCCAGTCATATCCCAGTTTGAACTCGGCTCCACTTTCAGTTTCTTCACGCTACAGAAGGCACTTGACTGAAGGGTGTGAGGAGAGAAAACTTGCACATGCGAGGCCATACCTGCAATACAAGATCAGAATGAAACCACAATGTCAAGATGCTTTCCCCAGCTTTTTTCATTTTTTCAGTGGCAGGAAGGAAAAATGGGATACAGACTTCAGATACAGCACATGCACACACACAAAAATCAAGTTCTTCCAGAAATATGTATTCAACACAAATAAAATATTATGCTCTAAAATAAATCATTATCCCTGATTCAACTATACTAACAACAACAACAGATTCCTGCTTTATTGCTCTCCCCCTTCTCATTTTTAATAACAGGAATGTAAATGTTATTTTTATCTCCTCTGCCTAAAGAGACTCCTATTCTCATGGTCTCCATGAATATATCTAGCTCTCGGGAAGAACTGATGTCAAATACCGCAAAGTATTCTGCCTGGGGAGACCAAATCTCAAATCCTCAGGCTCATCCTATTTTAAACAGTTTGGTGGATCTGACTTAAGCCCTCCATTTATTCCCCTAAAACCACTGAGTAGCTTCTGGCCTGCAGAGAGCGAGGATCGGACCCAGAGATGATACAACATGACAAAATGGAGGTGCACGGACAAAGTTGACAAGCCAGGACAGAAGAAGCAGATGATGTTTCAGGTTGCTTGCCAAGTCTGCACGTGGGAATCGTGCACAATGCTGGTCTGTGCTCAGGGACACTGGAGATGTGAGTTACACGACATGAGCTTCACTGTGTGGTCTCAGTTCTCCCAGATTTATAAAAACGTGTTCATCTATTCTTATTCACAGTGACAATACCATCACTGGAAAGCAGATCCCCTGGAAGTGAATGGCATTGTTAATGAAGTAACATACACATCAGCATGTGGCAGAACTAGGACCTAATATAACTATACTTTTTGAGGAAAGACAAAAAACCTATTTTACTGCAAGCTTCTCTGGTTCTAGAAGAGTTAATGATCTTCTACATCTTCTTAAAAAAAAACCCACCAAACAAACAAAAATGAAACCTACAACTTCATAACCAAAGTGAAAATAAAGTATCACTGAGGCAGACTTACTGAAGGGTTCTGAGTAATATTCCACTGAAACAGAAATGCTCCTGTTCAGAAGAAAAGATGTGGTCCACAGAGAAGAGGACATCTAAGTCCTGACTTAATGCCAGCTTTCCCTGCCCAGGGTAGGGATGGTGCTGCTGGGGCAAAAGTATTGTGAACGGCACAAATCTATGGGCATTCCTGGTGAAGGAGTCAGCGCCCAGCGGGAGTTAAAGCAGAAAGGCACAGCCTCCTTCACCCTTCTGTCTGTCATCAGTGTTTCTTTTTAATAAACCAGAATGACTAGGGAAGAAAAAGACAATATGCTGAGCTGGCACTGTTGCTGAATTATTAAGCACAAACATAACCTTGACTTGTTTTCAACTTTAAAAAGTTAAAAGCTGAATGAATGCTTCAGTGACAGAAGCACAACTAACTCCGCAGTGCCCATGGATGACTTCCTCATGTGGAGACCTGAGAGTATCTAACACTCGACTCCCTTTCCTAAAAAAACCCCAAAACATTCTCCACTAGTCTGTGTTGCTCTTCGGAAGACTTTCTGGAGCTCATGTGTACATACACACACTCACACACATGCATGCATAAACATATACACCCATATAGAAAAATATGAACATTACTCCACACTTCCAGTGCTGAGTGGCGTCGTTAAGCAAACACACCTGAACAAACCCAACACCCATTTTTCAGTTAATTCCCAGCAGCCCAAAGCCCAGGAACTGCTCAGGACAAGGGTGCTGTGGTGAGCCAAAACCCACTGTACATAGCTATACAGAAGTAACCAGCAAAGCAATCACTCCAGTTTGCTTCAACACCCTCACCTTCATCCCTGCCGCAGTGATGAATTTGTGAAGACAGGGCAGACGCAGAAGAAAACCCCTATCAGGACACGTGGGGAAACCCTCACCCCTGCTGGAACACGCAATGCAAAACTCCACTAACCCTCATCTTGCAACGAAGCCCTGCAAACCACACAGTGTGTCCTTTGTAGACGTGACCCCTGGCTTTCTGATGCTGTTTGCTTCAATTCATATTAATTCATATTAACTCCCCTCCGCCAACCTCCTTGGCAGCAATTTCCAAGGTCCCTGCAACTGGGTCCTTGGACTCCCCCAGCTCCCTGCCCCTCTAAGTGCTTTCTCTCCTCTCTCCTTTCCACAGGGTGATGATGTTGCCACGAATGCTGTAGCATGTGTCACGTGGCAAGCTTGGAGAACCGCAGCAATATTACTCAACTTGTCATCCTGGACACAAATATCGTATGTGAGTGAGCCGAAACTGTGTTTGTTTTTCCACTGATTAAGAAGAGTCACGGTGTTCCTTCTAGTACAGTACCGACCTGCCTGGAGAGTGGGGTTGGTTTGATGTATGTTTTTCCCTGGACGCGAATAATAAAGCAGATGTAATTGGTAACATATTGTGGACGTAGCAGAGGTGTAATTTATAGCTTTATGGCTTTCATTACATGGTGTGCTTGAGCGATATCTCTTCATACAGAATAAGAAGGAAAAAAATGATTGATGCAGAACAAGGAGAGAGAGGTTCTTCTCACATGCTCCCCTAAAGATAACACCAGAAGACCCAGGCACCCCGAATTAAAGTCAGGGATGTGAAGCGCAGCAGCTGCAGCTCTCTCAGCACTGCTCTAAAAATGAGGATAATCGCCACCATTAAGAGGCAGACTTTCAACTGGTGCAAACTGGCAGGGCTCCAGTTGATATCAGCTGATGCTAAAAACAAGGTCAGCAGTCACTCAACATTGTCAACGTCAGATGGCCGCCTGTGCCCCTTGGTGAAATGAGTTGTTGTTTGGGACCGGTTTCCACATCAACAACCAGCCTCTTGCTGTCCCTGGAACACTACTGGCAGCCTCAGGAGGGGGACAGGAACAGGGGACAAACACTGACCCACTCTGGTACCCCAAAAATGGAGGAGGTGGAGGAAGCAGGGCTGTCTTGTGACTAAAGGGAGGACTTTGCACTCCTCAGCTGCCACTTCCGCCCTCCTCACAGGTTATATCTCATGGAAGGAGAAATATTTTTTTCCCTAAAAATAGAAGTATGAAATCTTCTTCCTTCCATCCAAAATTATTTTCTCACATTTGAGGTTTTAGGAGCACACGTTGTAAGGAGAATAACTCGGCCAGCTCTTCAGCATAGTCCGATACCAAGAAATTACAGGCTGATTGACAGCTTGGTGATGGGAAAAGAAGGCTTCTGCAGCGAAGTAATTTTTATTGCGAATTTGCCTGTGCAGCTAATGTGAGAAAAACACAAACCTAAGTTTCCTGAAGACCCTATCAAATTGTGCTGGTGGCATGTTCTTTCCTTTATAAAGGAGCTTTACTCCATAGCAATAGCAGAAATAGTAATAAATGTGAATCAAACTTGGATGGTTCATTACAGGGATCAAATTCCTCATTACAGCCTGTAATATGATTTACAGTTTCAGCCTTTTGATTACATAGGCCAACAATGGCTTGCCACAATGTCCATGAAGAAACATGCTTGCAGTAATGGGGCAATCCATGCCAGCCAAGCCTTGTGACAGAGATGCCCTCTGAGTATCCCCCAGAGCCGGTCTCTGGGGAAGGAGCATCCTCACTCCAGGACTCCTGGAGAGGCAGAGGGGCCATAAGCCATGGAGGGAGGGATACAGGTGGTTTCACCTGGGAGAAGTCCTCTTGAACTCGGGTCTGCCAAGACACCTCCTGTGAGAGGCTGAGCCTTTCTTGCTGCCTTCCTGTGACCCAGGAAGATCCTAGCAGACACCTTGCCACTTTGCGTGGGATGGCCTGAGGCTGGCCCCTGTTTCCTCCCCTTTTTGCTCTCTGACAGCAGCAGAGGGGGTGAGGATGCTCAGGACGAGCAGCCCTGCCCGCTGAGTTCTCCTGCTTGCCTCAAGCGTGGCTCAGCAGCCCCACCTGTGCTAGCAAAAGCTTTGTCTGGACTTAGGCAAGTGTCAACACGGACTGAACCCTCCTGGGCTCAGGCTTGGTCCCGCCTTGGCAGGGGTGCAGGGCAGTCTCCTGCAGCCCCAGTTAGCCAGTCAGGCTGCAGCCAGAACTCTGCAACAGCTAATACAAGCGCTGGGGAGTGCAGGTCTAATTTTTATAACACCCCTGTGCACGGTGGGTCTCTGGGCTGGGAGAAGAATCAAGGTTGGGCACCATGCATTAAATAAAATTGATAGTTCCTTTCTTTAATAATGAGTTTTAGTGTAGCCATTTAAAGCTCTCACACAATTGACAGTAACTGGATTTAATGGGGCCTCCCCTGTCCTTGATACGACTCACGTAACTCCCTGCAGCATCCACATGAGCAGAAGTATGTAGAGTGCAGCCGGGGGACAATGTTAAAACAGCCTGAATGACTTTTATTAAAAGACTTGACTTTTTTTTTCTGAGAACTCCTCCCACGTCAGCTTTCACTTAATAATAATTTAGCAGGTGCTATTTACAATTCAGATGGCCCTCTTCTACATGCGTACACAAATCACGCAGCCGCCTCACTTGTACTTCCAACAGGTTTCAGGAAAGCAAATGAGGTAAAGTCCCCTATCCACCCACCTCACCCCAAAGGGCAAAAAATGCACTTTGGGGACTAAAGAAGGAACAGTTTGAAAGTCACTGATGTTTTCTTCTGCTTTACTCCTAGCACTTACTGCTGATTTATAAACGTGGCCTTTGCGGTGGCAAGAGACCAAGCCCCTGCCCTGTATTAAGTAGTCAGTAAGACCTTTTGCAGTACCTGCAGAGCTGGCAGTACACAGTAACCAGAGGCTGCTTGTTGACTGCCGCCAGAACGACAGTGCCTGCTTGAAAAATACCGTCGAAAGCACATGGCATGTGTTCAGCATATAAATGATGCACACAAGACACTCCTGAAATAAATATCTTCCACTTCTCCCCAGAGAGGCACAAGCCTGCAAAATCATATGCACACCTGGGTTAAGAAGGCAATGAAAAGGGGATCTGCCAGGTATGGCTAACATACTGCACCTTCAAAATTGCTGTGTCTCTAGCACAGCACTCTTCTTCATGGTGGCCTCTGCGTGGCCTCTTTTGAGGCATCGTCCCCAGTACCACTGCGTTCTTGGAACCTCCTTAAAATATATGTCCCTGGAGGCTACACAAATTCCTTCCCGTGTGCTACCGACTGTTTGGAGACAACCTCAAAGTGGAGTTCAGACCTCAACAGCCTCAGCTCCTTCCTGCTCCTGGTGAGAAGAAGATGTCAAGGGAGCCTTTGTTCCAGGTGAAAATCTCCCTGACTTCCTGCTCTGCTTTTCCCGTCCTGCTAGTAAAACTGTCTCGTCGTAATTAGCAGTTTCCTAAATGCTTATGTAGCACATAGCAGTTCTTAAAGATGTGACAGAGCCTGTCCCCTGTAGTGCTCCAGACCTGGCTTCGCACAGCTCCTAGCTGCCACGTTTGACCCACATCCCCTGAACAGACAAAAAAGCAACTTTCCAATGCACAGAGTAGCCATAAACAAAACCAACCAACCAAAGCCAAGCGTCCTTCTACCCCACGCACACAGCAACCACTTAAATAAGCATGCTATACACCTGAAACCGCAAACTCTTAGGAATTAGGGAATACCAGGCATTACCAGCGACAGATCTCCCTTTGAACCAACTGTGCTTTTATTTTGCCTCTGTAGACAAAGGAGTCAAGTCCCTGTAATATTAAGCCTTTCCTTCAGTGCTCAGTGACCACAATTTCACATCGCACCACTACAAAACTCCACTCTTCCATATCCACTATAAGCCACAAAGCCCTACTATTAGATATCTTCTGTAATCTAGAAACACCACAATTCTTATTCATCCTTTTCATGTGGGTTCAGGTGCCCACAAGCCTGAGTAACAAGCCGTGGGCTCCTCTGACATATTCCAGGTTTTAGGCACATGAAGCAAAATCTCAGGGACAAATATATACAGTTACATTTAAGTCCCTGATTACACCTCAGTGGAGGATTCTTTCAGGGTCACCTCCAACGCCCACTTTAATGAATTGCAGTAATGACAAGAAATATTACAGATTTCCTCAGTAAATCATGTGACTAGTTTATGTTTCACATTATAGTTAATTAACGATGCAACACCTGAGAATGCAGGTTAAAATACACCTCACCAGAGGCTGCCTCATTACTTCCCTGCAGGTGCTGCAGCCACTGGACCTGACACCAGTTTCTAGATCTTGGTGTAAGAAAGTCCAGCAGTCAAGTCCGTGCTCCCCTGAACTGGAAGAATACCTAGGTACTCTCCAGGACACCTCAGCATCACTGAGCGGAAAGCAAATGAAGGCAGCAAGAGAATACATTTGATAGGCAACAGGCTTGACAAAACAGAGCCAGACCCAGTAAGTAAAACCCCTTCAGCATACCTGTCAAAGCTGACAGGAAGACTGTCACCTCTATGGAAATCATGAAAGGATGCTGCAAACACTCTACCAATACATCAAAGTGCTCTCCAGACATAATGTAAGAAACCTGGGAGTCCGCTGTGCCCATGGCAGGTCTCGGTGGCTTGAGAAGGCTGACGGATAGTCCTGCTGGGTGGACGTCGCTGAGCAACAGTCCTCCCAAGCCAGGGAGCAAAGCCATCAGCTCCTGCGACAGCTTCTGTAGTCCCAAGAGCAAAATGAGGCAATAAACGATAAAGACAGAGGCAATGGCAGCACCTGAAAGCCTTCAAAGTCTGCGTGAGAGTTCTAAGGAACTTATGCACAATCTCAGTGTAAAAACGTTTTAGAAAAGTAGGTGTCAATGAAGTCAGAAACAAGTTTTACAACCACTCAGTACTCCCAAGAGCCTTGGAGGAAAAGAAAGTCTGCTTTGGAGTCAGAGATGGAATGAGAGAAAAAGAACAAGCTGAAGTCAGACAGGCAGGATCAACAGAAGCCCTGCTTTGAAGCTTTATCTTTGGAGGACACTGAAGGATGTTTAGACATTTTGTTAGCAAAATGCTTTGCCAAAGAAATCCCTCTTTCATTTTTCTCGGAGAGGGGCCCAGCAGACCTGAGGCACTTGCCAGGTGCCCAGCTGGGGCTCTGCTGCAGGCTGCTGGGGGACTCATGAGCAGCACGACATCTCCTTAAAGGCCAGGAGATGGGGAAAGCAAGCTAGCTACCAAGGAATATTTTGTGGCTTTCCCATTCTGATGCTGAAATGGCACCAGATGAGCCTAAAAGCAGTTATTCAGATCAATGAGCCAGGTAGCTGGCAACAGAGTATGTGTTCTGGCCACCTTCCTCCCTCCCATCACATCCTCCATGGAGGGAACGTGGAACAAACTTTAATAATGGCGTTTCTAGGGCACCCAAAGTTCCCTTAGGAGAACTATACAAGATAGCCTAAGCAGTAAATATGAAACTAGCCAGAGCTTGCCTTGTAGTCCAGTTTAGCATGCATGTGGGTCCATACATTTAACCTCCAAACAAATCTGTAATGCAAGAGCCTTTAGGTACCCACAAGTTCCATCTCTGATTGCTACTTGCTGACAGAGTTGGATCCTGAAAGCAGAACTGAAAAAAAGAAGGATCTCGGCATGGCTCTGCTTTCCAGGCAGTGTGGATCAAGTCACTCAGCCGGGTCACTTCAGTTTCCATCTGCCAAACAGGGATGAACCACAGTATCCCCATCTTACAGGGGAAACGTAAGACTTCCGCAGTTCCTGGGCCCAGGTCCTATAGCCTTCACTGGCCACCCCACCTGGCCCTCCATGATCTTAGCTCCTGGGAAAGGGTGCCAGGGCCTCTGGAAAAGGGACCAAAATGAATTAGTGTTTCACTCTGCTGCCCTGGCTGTGCCCCCTTCACCCACGCTGCACTGGCACACTCGTGGCTTCCCACAACTGCCTAGTGGAAAGAATATTTTGGCTTTTTCCACCACAGCTGCCTCCCCACCTGGATGACTTCCCACCTGTAAATATTAGCTTTATAATGTCAATGACTCCAACTGGCCTGCAAGTGTGGTGAAACCACAGGGAATGGCTGGCACCTTGCATACCTCACTCGTTAGACGCAACCCTGCTTGTGAAGGCAGGACATGGGCAAGGCTTGCAGGAGTCTCAGGCTGAGCCTCTCACTCCCACAGGATTTTTTCTTAAGTGTTTCATTTGCAAAGAGGCCATTGCATGACATTCAGCCCTTGCTTTGTTTACGAAATCTGAAACTCAGATCAAGCACTAGTTGGGCTGAAAAGGTCAGTTTGCCTGTTTGCAAAGTCCCTCCCTTCATTTCATTTCCATCAGGATACAGACCTGTTGGAGAGAAACAAGCCCCTGGTGAGGTCTGTATGAAATACACAGGATCTCGGCTGCAAAGGAAGATGAAGATGCAAGGAGAAAGGTGGGGAAGCCAGGCAGGGGCTCTGCCAAAGCAGAAAATTGAGATAGACTGATTTGATGATCTCCCAGCTATCCCAAAGCCAGGGTTAACTACATCTCCTCTCTTCTCCAGCAACACCTCCCTTTGCTGGAGAATAAGAAATCCTTTCAAATAAGAATGACCAAACACAGGATTTAACAGCACTCTAATACATGGAGGGCTATGCAGTGTTTTAGGAAATTAAGAGAAAAGATGCTGCAGGTTAATCACCTGACCTGCACTTTAGGTAGTTAAAGCAATTCTGTAAATAACCTGTCCTCACATAGGCACAACAACACAATCCAGCACAGAGAAAAGTCCTTCAGTTCCTCAAGAAAACACATCTTGAACATTAGTTTTTCACCCTGTCTTCCAAACTTTATCTTCCTCATCACTTAGGGCCAAAAAAACATCCCCAAAGTGACGGCCAAACAGTCAGAAAAATGCTTGGCTGTCACTCATGCCTTTTGGTTTGCATTCCAAAGACTATAAACCCAGAAATCTATGACATGAAACTGGCTGGGGCCATTAGCTGGGACCAGAACAGGCTCAGCAGGACTGGCACAGCCACCTGGCCCAAACAAAGGCCATCGGGGAGCCGTTAGCTGGGACCAGAATAGGCTCAGCAGGACTGGCACAGCCACCTGGCCCAAAGAAAGGCTATCAGGGAGACACAGGGTTTAGGGCTGGGGTGTGGACTCATTTCTCCCTCAAAACCCCTCTGAAGTTCACAGGCTACACCCCAGAAGAGTAACCCTGTAGAAAAGCGCCACTTAACTGTCTCTCTCCATCCGTTCTCCTCCGAGAGCGGTGAGTAGCTCGTAGGAGTCCACAGTGAGAGGGAACTGCAGCCCTCTCCATGAGAAGCTGGGGAGTTAATGGATGTGTCCTCGGGTTCCCCGGCAACTACGATGCCTTGAACATTCCGATGCCTCGGAAATTCCAATGACTGGTTTTGCTGTACTTGAGGTTGTACAGACCCCTGTCACACGAAACACACAGTCACTCTCAGCCACGTACAGACATACCAGCACTTGCACAGCCAGAGGATGAAGGCAAAAAATCTCTTTTCCAAAAGAAATGAGTGATGCTGCCCCAAGCAATCCCACAGAAATGCCTCTGGATGCCTCCTGCCCCACTGCCGGCTAGCTGCTGGGACTGGGAGCTGGTGGTACATGCCTGATCTCCCGCTGCCTTCACAGCAACTTGCTTTTTAAGCAAGGTCTAATAGGACAGAGGCTAGTTCAGCATGCAGAGAAGCAGCTTGTCTGGCCAAGGAAGGACAGTCTAGGTGATACAGGAAGCTCTTGCTAACACAGAAAGAAAACCCAGTTTAGGCGTGGGGATAAACAGGCTTTCAGAGCCTTGAAGAGTAAACATTCAGGAGCTCAGCAAAGGATATCTACTTGAAAAAGAAAGATATAAGGCCCCCGTGTGTGATGAAGCAGCTCAGGGACACCAGTGACTGCCTACTCCCCCTCAATGCTCTAAAAGAAAAGAAATCAAGAGGAAGGGAAGTCATTAAGAGAAAGAAAACAATAAAAACCTCCACCTGTATAAGCAGAACTCCCTAGATACCACCAGTCTCTCCCCCAGGTTTCTCTTTTGTGCAGGATATGATTATTTATTGACATATTTATTTACTCAGCTCTACAGTGCTTAACACCATGGCTGCTGCGCTTCTTGTGCTGGCAAGACTAGAGCATGACAGAAGAGGAGAAAAGCCGAACCTGGAGATCCAGTACATACAATACATGCCAAAAGCCTTCTGCAGTGCAGCCTGAGGCTTATTATTGCTGTGATGGGCTAGAAGGGGGGACTGAGCTTCAAAAGCAGGCTCTAGGTGGAGACAGCCCCACAGACTGGGCGTACATGCTCCTCTTTGACCAAGACAGAGCAAGCAGGTGACACCTTCAGTAGGAGGTACAGTGAAAGACAACGCCTGGTATAACTTTGCTCCAGATCACTTCGTGCTTTGGAGATCCTGAACAGCACACTGCAGAGACACAGGCACCTGAGCACCCCTCACGCCGTGTACAACTGTACTCACTTTTCACTACCAGTAACGGCTGTGCGGCACTCACGGGTATGGCACCATCACTGAAGCCAAACCTACACTATCAAAACTCCACATAAGAAAGGACAGCTGACTACAGACGACAGACTAACTAAAGGCGCTGTCAGGCCTCTTTCTCATCCATGATCTTACGTTTGTGAAATTACATGTCACTACACGCTTGCTCCATCCCTTCCATAACCACCTTCGTGGCACTGTTACAGCTGTTTTGCAGCCATGTCCTTTCAACCTGGACACTCAGCTCTTTCCTTTTCCTACAGCAAGGAATTTCAAGGATTCAGCCTCGATGCTACAGGACGACGAGTTCAGAATCATCACCACACCGATGATACCTCAGCCAAGCTATCCACACTCCCCCCAATGGGTTTCGACCAACGATGAAAACGAAGTCTGGCCAAACTCACGGGGATAGCAGAATTTCTGGGAAAGTAAGCTCTGTATGATTTTCTGACAAGAAGCAAATATATCACTGTTTGCACAGGATCCAGAAAAAACCAAATTAGTAGCATCTCATGGTCAATCACAAGAGCTTTCAATAGATCTAGGAGAACCTTCAGCATCTTAGCATTGTCTAACATAGAAACAACTGGGGAAGAAACTGGGCTGGAGTGGGCCTATAGCTGGTAGAGCGATTGTGATAATCCTAGCAAATGATGAGGGGGGAACTGTCAAAAAACCAAAACCAAAACCAGCTAAGGGAATTTAGTACCAAAAGTCCTGTGAACTTTCATCAGACCTTATGTACTCAAAACTCACAGAGAACTTTCCAATATATGTATGGATGAAGAGTAAGAAGAGACTGGAAACTAGATTCAGCAGAAATACAGCAACTGGGGAAAGAATTTTAGTGGGAAGGGACAAGTTTACACCCTATATAAACACCCAATTCATGCGATGTTTGCAGTACTCCTTTGTGGACATACTTCTTGGCTTTGGTCATTTTTCGTGTCTGAAAATAGCCACGCTTCCCTCTTCAGTCTTTCCTGGGCTCACGGGAGACTGAAATGAGTCACCAGAGGACTAGCTGAGTCATCTAGCCAAAGCTTGGAAAGCAATGCAAAATTGGTCGTCACATCCACGACTAAAACATGGATGACAGCAGCCCTCCTAGCAACCAACCATGCATAAGGCAGCAAGGGTTGGAGACCACTGCCAGTATGAGCCATTATTTTAAGCCAGACAGAAGAAACCCTTGAACGAACCCAGTACAATGCAAGGCAAGCGCTGACTGCTGGTTCTGCATCTGACACAATGCCCTTCTCCATTCAGTTTCCCCACCCCCGTTGCATTAAGAAAAAGGGAGTTCCTTATCTCAGAAATGGCCACCTCCATCTTCCAGATCACGGGCAACGTCTAGACAATTTTCCAACTTCTACAAACCAAAGTCCTAATTCATTCCATTTCTTTACAGAATCATCAAATCTTAACAAAACCTGTTTTAATATGAATCTCGCTCAGGACCAACTAACTATGACCGTTTAGGAACATAGGTCTGCATTTCATTTTTATGTCTATTATCTTCAGATCAAAAGGAAGTGGGGCAATTGCTTTTGGGCACAGAAAATATATTTACCTAACAATTCTTTTATGGTGATTACAAAAGTTTAGCAAGTGAATTCAGTGTTCAAGACAGTGGGTGACTGTTAGACCAGTCCTAAGGAGCTGGTCACACTCTAAGCAGATGTGGTACAAGCTCCCTTGCCCCACACATCACTCAGACAACAAACCACAAGCTTGCATTTGGGCACCAAACGATGCTGATTCTCACCGGCTGCCCAGCCCTCCTGAACCTGCTGTCAATCAGCACACCCCATCAGGCACGTCTCTGACACATCTGAACAGGCTAAAAATGCCGAGTGGGACCTCGGTCCTACAAGCATTAGTCACAGGTGTTAAGTTTTTATACCAAATGTATTTATACCAGCACCCACAAAAATCAGGATCCTGCAACACAGAGCTTGCCTTTATCTGTCCTCCTTATGGAAATCTGGCAAAAACAGAAAAGAAGATGTAGCTGAGTAACAAAAGCTGCCGAGGGCCATGGAAACCCCAAATATTAACTATTATGGAAATATTTACTTTACAGAAGAGACAAATAAAAGGGAGAAGATGTAGCTCCAGAGCAAAATGAACAGTCAGTAGATCTCTAGGGTAAACGCATGTTCTCTCTATGCTGTCATGGAAGAGCAACACTCACTTGGAAGGGCTGGGTTGTGTTGCACAGGTGCTCAGGGAAACCTGTCTCTGCCCGCTTGCCATCACCCTGCAAACCTCATGCCCACAAGCTACCACCAAGCCGAGCATGGGGGCTCCAAAGCAGCGGGTGGTTATGGGGACAGCATGTGTGCCAGATCAACAGTGCACGTCCTGCTGTGGCTCACTCAGAAAACCTGCTGGCTTGAGGCCCCCGACTACAATCCTCTCACCTGCCCTAGCAGCAGCGAACGGCACTGAGGACTGCATGCGAGATGGCACCAAACAGGTTTTCATGAAACTGCTCTAAATTTCCCAACTAATGATGTCACTCCTGTTTTGTCTTGGTGCTTCCCTCCAGCTCATCCCTGGGTTTCAGTAAGGCCATGATGCATCCACCTTGCTGTGCCTCCACTCCCAGCCCTCTGCACCTTCACGCCTTTTTCCTTTACCAAAAAAAAAAAAAAAAAAGAAGAGCTGAGAGGTTCAGATGGGCATCAATGAATGAAAGACCCAACAAGCCAGTGTAACATTTGAACCTTAGGGAAGACAGATGTCAAACAGAAGCAGGTGTAACTGGACATCTGGTCTTTTAAAGGCTCAGTGGTAGAGACTCCAAGCTGTTCAAATTAAATGATAACTTACTCCATGCTCTGCAGGGTCAGAAAATAAAAATGAAACTGGATCTTGGCAGCATCAATATAGATCCCAAAACTGACCCTCCCGCTTTCTGCTCTGCCTGTTCCAAGGAACATGCTATTCCTGGAGGAGTTTTAAAAAATAAAGCCCAAGCAAGTGTTCTCATGTCCTCTCCACTTCCCAAAGCCAACACAAGCAGCTTGCTTGAGCGGCCCTCCCATGCACGGCACCCTCTGAGTCCTGGTGCTTGCTCACAGTGCAGGACCAGCACGATGGGCTGCCCTGGTACCAACCACGAGCAGGGCAGCAAACGCAGTGTGCAGCTCAGCACATGCAAGCTACAATAAACCTGTCAGACTGCAAGACATGAATCATATGGATTGCCACAACAGCCACACAGCATGTGCAGGTCTCCTTAAAACAAACAAACAAACAAAAAGAATTCCTAAGACATCCCAAAACACAAATGTAGGTAAATGGCCACTCTCCTGAGGCTGCCAGTACAGTTATGCTACAAGGCTTGCCTGAAAAATATATATCCTCCTGATGTGTGACACTTCAGAAATGCTTCAGCATGGCCGTAGCAGAGAGCCAGGGGAAAGCAAGAGTAATGCTCAGCCTCGTCTCGATGGGAACCTGGACATTGACCAAGCAGATGCCTGGGTTGCCCAGGATGCTGGAGGTGTGACAAAACACTTGTAGCAAAGGCTGCTCATCAGTCACCAAGGGCTGTGGCTGCAGAGGTTGCTCAGGGTCTTTTGAAAGCCACACGACCAAGTGCACTTAACCAGCTGGAGGTGCTGCCCGTCTTACACTGGCAGGGAAGTTATGTTGGAGGAACAGTAGTAATGCCTTTTCCTGCTCAAGGTCCTCCTGGTGCAGCCACGAGACTGAAGCATGGAAACAATGCTACAAATGCATCTGAGGGGTTTCCACGCTGCCCCTACCCTTCAGTCATCTCACTGATGTGAGGTGACTGCTCCATCCATGCTTGTGGGCCACCTGGACATGCTGTTCTTCAAGACAACCAACAAATGAACCAGTCACTAATAACTAGAGCTTGGATGTCTAGTCATATCGAGCTATAGGATGTCTGTGGATGTACATATATTTTTCACTTGTATCACTTGTGATGCAGTCAATGGGGACATTGACTGTTTTGCCATTCTTCTTTTCCCCTTCCTCTTTAATAATCTCGCTGTGTCACCTCTTAAGCCACAGCCCTTCAAACACTCACAGACATGCCTCACCTAACCAGCAGCTGCAAGCCTGTGACCCAAGAGATGAATCAGACAAAAGCAAAGGGGAAAGGCGTAAGGCCAGTTTGGATTCAGGCCAGAGACTTCAGCTTCCCCAGGTCAAGGCAGCGTCTGCATCAGAAAATATTCTATAAATTCTTTATTTAACTGTTCCCCTAGGGCAGCCAGCTAGACCCTCAAGCTACAGGCATGTGGGCCTGTGTCTGAGTTTAAGCACATGAATTGTCTTAACTGACTTCGGCAGGACAACTCGCGCACTGAAAGCTAACCACATATGTAAGCATTAGCAGGATCAGGGCATTAGTCCTCTTCCCTTGTTTTCTGCAAGGGGGTTTGTGTAGAAAAAAAAAAAGCAAAAAGCCCCCACAAAACTTCTGGACACAGTTCAGGTATCCAAGTCATACCTGAATCTGAATTCAACTCCTCTCTCCCACTCTCCGTTTTTCAAAAGTAAGTAATTTTCTACCAGTTAAGTATTTGGTCTGCTGTTAACTGATTTCAAAAGAAATCCTGTGGAAGGTAGAGCGTCCAACACCCGTGCCCACCCCAGAAGATGCACACCCTCAGAAGACGCACACTCTCAGAAGACCTACGTGGGCATTCTGTGGGCTTTCTTGTCCTGGATTTTCTTGCGGATTTTTTCTTCCCTTCTTTATGAACTTCTGAGTCAAACATGTTCTCTGCTCTCAGCAGTTCGTCTGCTGCTGCTGCTGCACATTCTCCACCTGGACTGAAAACTCCTCTTTGTGAGGAGCCAGTGATGATGTCACAAACCGAGTATTGTGACTTCAGCTGGAAAAGGAGCAGCGGGAGCAGATGAACTCTGAAAACAAAGATATTGTTTTGGTGTAAACAGCCTTCACAGAAAAGAGGAGAAAAAATTTAAAAAGAATAATATATATAGATGATAAAAAGAGTTTTCTCTAGGCAGATCTCTCAAAGTCCCTACTAGGTACTGAAAGGTTTGTCATTTTGTTTCTGTTCTGTTAAGAAACAGGGCCCTTATTAGCTTTTGAAATAAACATTTTCTATCCTTGTTTTAATTTTGTTTTTAAAACCTTCATGTCTCATCGTTGTCCCAGAATACGCAAACACCATTGCTGTGTAAAGAAACAGGTCTCAGGAAATAATGTGCAGTGTGTTTCCAAACGCTTCATAAATCCACAGGCAGCTTGCAAATAGTGCCTGCATTCCTGCGTGAGGGTGGTTGTTTTTCATATAAGTCACGTATTAATGCAATTTGAAAAAAAAAAAAACTTAACCCCATTCAATCACATCCCCTTCCACCTTTATGCTGAAACCCAGAGGTTATAATTACACCCAGGAGCAGGAATAAATTAAAACAAGTGCTGGTGCTGCCTTGTACTCTTTTTCGGAAAGAAAGGTGATCCTGTCTACCCTGCCTTACGTGCACTAACTCAGAACAGGGTTGGCTGGCAGGCAAAGGGGCAAAGAGTAGGTTTTCATGAGGTCAGAAATGAAAATGAGGTCATTTTCAGAGGTCAGAAATGGAGTAACGCATCCCACATCCTAACACACACCAGATATTCAGAGGGGGACATTATCTTCACTACCTCCCTTCTGCTGCCCAGGACATCTTCAAGCTGTGGTACCCCAGGAGCTCTGCGGAGGGGAGCAGGAGGGAGGACGCAGGCCCTTCATGGGTTAGACACTTTCCACCTCTGAGTAAGGGTTATTTAAAAAGTAGCGCACTGTGACGAAGTCAACACCCCTCAGTTTGGGTGTGAAACACCAGAGGTCGGGGCAGCAGACTGATGCATCACAGCAGACTCCCAGGCAAGCGAGGTCTGAGCCCTTCGCTCGCATGGCTTGATGCCATCTTTCAGAGGAGACGAGCCCCTCCCATGGTAACAGCCCCTTTCCTCCAGAACCCCTGCTCCTGAGCAACTCTGTTTCCCTCGCTAGGGTTGTGAGAGATGGGATGCTGGTGGTGATCCACACTGAGCACAGGTACAACCTGGAGGTGACCAAAGACGCCCGCACCAGTGGTCGCCCCTGTGTGCAGGCAGACACCGCATGAAGCGAGACCAGGGGACGTCAGCCTGCTCATTCCTCCCTCGCAGAGCCCTCAGCTGAAGCAGGACCACCTGCTCTACCCCAGCTGCTTCTCCAGTGTTTCGACAGGGCTGAGAGATCTCAGCTCAGAGCTGGACACTGAAAGCTGCCAGTTAAAAGGCATGCCTCCTTTTGGAGGAGTCAGTGGCAGGGAATGTGAAAGGCATTTGCTATTAAAAGAAAAAGAAACAAAAAAAACCAGAAAGAAAGAGAAAGAGAAACTATCGTTGCTTGCTAAAACACCATTGCCTAATGCTTGAACAACCGTAATAACCAGCCAGTGCTGGCAGACCAATGCCTGTCTTGACAAACCTTTCTGAAAATTCACATGCAGAAGAAGGGGAAATATCAGTAGGACTTCAGTTATCAGCTTCTCAGGGGACACCATAAATAATAAGCAGTTCCCTCCCCAAAGTACCCTAATGGCATCCTAGCTTTACAAAAAATGACGCTTGAATGTTTTTTCTGAAATATAAACTTGCCATGCACAGTCAAAATTAAAAAGAAATATAGGCCATTTTTAAGAGAAACTCCATGGGGAAAAGCAACTGTGAAATAGCCAAACATCAATTATGAAAACCACATCAAGAAGAGGCTCTTGTGCACAGGCTTTAGGGTTTAGGGATTTGAAGAAAATGTGCATCCTGGTTTGACTCATAACGTAGGCAGAGAATGAGCAAGTTTCCTCAACTTGTACAGCTCAGTGAGTATGTTCCTGTGCTGAACTGTAACCCTTTAAAGTCAGTGTATCTGTACAACTTTCCTGTAGCTCATAGCTCCTGGCTCATGGCAATCTTTGCTCTCCACTCCCACCTCCTCTGCAGCATCAGAGTGACCGGCTTATTCCCGTCCTAAGTTACTGCAGAGGAAACAGCCAATAATACAGAGGCAAAATTCTGGTGAAGTGTGCATCCCAGCCACCCGGTAGCTTGCTCATTGGTGGCACGATCACAATTTCTACTTCAAACCTTCAACCAAAGCCTCCTCCTCCCCTGCTACTGCCCACCTGGGGAACACATATGGGTAGAAAAGCAAAATATAAGAAAGTGAACAAAAGCAGAGGGATTTGGGGGTGATTCTGCCTGTGAGTCAGGACTGCATCATTTTCCCAAACTTAAGGATGACAGTCTTGTGCATGTATCACTTAGGATTTCCACAGGGCAGGAGCCAGGAGAGGGAGTGACCAGAACTATGAGTACCCAGGGTAAAACCAGGATACGCCTTCCCACAAGACCCACAGCAAAAAAGCAATGGGATGGTCTTGTCCTTCTTTAAAATAACTTCCAAGTCTGTTGGTTTGTGGCATTGCTGTTTAATGGTACGCAGCATTATTGTAGAAAAACAGCATAAACCAAACAGTTGTCATAAGGGAAAAAAAGACATCTCTGTTTGCTTTTTCCCTCCTTCCCTGACTTCTATCTCAAGGGTCACACATGCTCCTATACGCGATGCCTGAATGCAAGGCTCCACCAAGAATTTTCCTCTCTGATGATCGATGGCACCAGGCGTTTCCCTGTCTCTTCTTCCAGGAGCAACGGCCGTTTGTTATTCCTCATGCCCACTCCACATGATAGACAACTACACAGAAAACAGAAAAAGGTGAAAGCAAGACTATTTAAAGCTGCAAATCAAGAATTCAAGGCTTAGGAAACCTCAGCTTTATCATCACCTGTGCAACCTTCCTTCAGCCCCCTTTCTTGCCTACATACGGTGGCAGAGCTGTTAATCACAGGCTATCTTTCTATGGGACTTGGCCTCACCCAGTACAGGATACACGGTGCTCACTTAGTGAGCAAAGAGTCACTATTTAGTCTTCTCTGCACTGTTTGAGGTGCGGCCCCAAGCCTTCTTTACTAGGTACCAGCCATACTCTGCTCTGCAGATGGAATTAGTAATTTACTCATGGGCTTTCCTACAGTACATGTCATCAGAGTAACTGTTTCACAAACATAAAGGAATGTACTTTCACAATGCCCTCATAAAGTAACACACTGTATTACCCCTATGTCATAGGCAGGGAATTGAGGCACAGAGAGATTAACATGAAAAGCTTCCACTAATTTTAATTGCCTAATTGAAACTCTTAGGTCCAAATTCTTAGGAGATTTGTTTTGTCTGCTGAGGATGTGACAAACAACCATTTTTTTTAAGGCTTAAAATTTGGCCAAGTTTGGGCTGATGTTCTTGAAGACAGCAGAAGTGGTGCTTCTGACATATACACCATGCAAATTTTATTGGGTTGTTAAGGTAGGGGGTTGCTTGCTCACTTTTTGGTACAGTTGTTATATTTAACATTCATCAGAAGTTTCAACAGAGGTATAAAAGAGCTGTTTTCTAAATACACATTCTGAGGCAGGTAGCTGGGATGGAAAATTTTAGCCCAGAGAGTTTAAGTTTGGTAAAGTTGTCAACAGTCATAAAGAGGTTCTTATAATACAGAAGCTGTTGGATGGCCTCAACAGCAGGTCATTGTGATGACATACACTTTTCTTTCCTTTGGATTATATTATCCAGCTGTGGAAGAAACCACACATGCCAGATGTTACACTAACAAAATCACATCAAACTTAAATGCAAACTGTATCTAAAGCTTTATTTCATATCCTGGTTCTGTTCAGATAAATAAAATTCATTTATTTTTAATCGTAATGCACAACAAAGTCCTGTTCCTCAGTTCCAAACAGCAACTTTTGCACGAGCCCCACTTTTCCTCCTCTTGTCTCAGAAAGAGGAAGCAAGTTAAGTATCAGGTATGGCAGGCAGCAGCGGTCATAAGCTGGATATAGGACAGATGGAGAGTACTCAAAGGTAGTGACTCTTACATTGCAATAAACTCATCCTTTCCCTGTTTATATACATGGATATTCACAAAATACTAAAAAAAGACCCATCTGAAAATTCTAGACAGTGACTTGTCTGTGTTAACACTAGGAAAGAAAGACAGACAGACAAAAAGACAGATGGGGGGGGAAAATGAAAAAAATCAACCAATCTATGGTGCCAGCCTTCTTCAGAGCAATAAATTATTTTTAGAGACACTTTTGTAGAAGTGTAAAATTCAACCTTGCAACTTTCCACCAAGCACACACAGGACTTGGGGGGAGAAACAGAGTGAGACAATATGGGAATTGGCAGGAGAATCAGATCCTCCATCACCTTGTGAACATGCAAGGACAACCCTGGGATAACTCTGGATGATTCCCCTTTGCCACCCAAGCTGTATTCCTGGCAAATGATGTTCTAAACTGTCCCTCCCCCAGACACATACCACACGCACACAGAGATGAACGCAGACCCAGTTTCTCTGTCCTGCACTGAAAACTCTCGCCATATATCCCTGCTTTTCAGCTAGCAATGTCTCCTGACTGCACTACCATTGACTAATTTAGTATTTTTAATCACAGGGGGATTTACAGCACTGCACTACAGTGCTCTCTTTTATTATACCCACTGTTTCTACTGGATCTGGGTATTCTCTACATACAAAGTTGCACATTAGACAAATTACACTGCACATTAAGTAAATCTCTCTCTAGAAACAGGATTAGGTGAAGAGGCAAATCTTCCTCATTGCTAGTGTATAAATTAATATCTCCAAAACCAACATGAAGTAAGAGCTCCACATTGATTTACGAAAAACCCCCAAAAATAGTTTAAACATTCTCCACAATGAATCAATTTTATGTAGAAGGTGCATTCTTTTTCTCCTATTTTGCTTAATAAATAAAACAGCTGGTCTGAAGAATCAGGTCAATCGGTGTCTGGAAAAAGCCCCATTAAAGCTGCTATATAACCTAGTTTTTCAAGCTGCATGAGGCATCCTAATATTGGAGAGGCAGAAGTCCATGCAAAGACAGCCGGAATGGCTCAGCTCCTGGCCCCTCAGGGTTACGGAGGATATTTATCACAAAATATAGCAGTGAGTGAGGTATCTTGCAAACACCTAAGGAGCTAGGCTCTGAAGGAGCACAACAAAGACAACACGATGCATCCAGACCTATGCGTTAAATATGGCTAGAGATCTTGGGCATCTAAGTTGAGGTCATCCAACATGAGGACATGGGAAAGGACCAGATTTTCGCATACTCAGATCCCCTCAAATCTAGCCTAGCTCTGCTGCCACAGAGGGTGACACACCTCTTCTCATGGCACTCGACAGTTACATGGTCCCATCCTGCCCATGCCATGGGGGAGGGTGAATCCAGCAGTGCACAAAGCCATGGGTGTGCTGTGGAGGCACAGAGCCTATTCCAGTGCAGGCAGAAACCCCCCCAGCATCATCCTTCCTTCTCCGGCACTGCACAGGGCTGTCATTGTGAAGCCCCAGCCCTGGTCTCCTTGGAAAGTGTAGCCCTTCCTTTCTTCTACAGGTCTGAAAATGCTTTGCAAAGGGTACAACAAACCACATCCTACAGAGACAAAGATGGAGCCAGAAGAAAGTAAAGCGACCTGCTCAAGCTTCACGAGCGAGGCAGCAGCAGAACTGGGAAATGAAACCTCCTGACCCACAACCCTTGGTTTTAGCTTCTTAAATAAGGATTCTCTTTCCTCATTAAAAAACTAAAAATGGGAAGAGGGGGAGGAATATTCTGCAGACACAATGAACTTGGCCCTCAGAGGGCTAATGACCTGATATACTTTTTTTTTCCTTCTTACTTCCATTTCCCCTGGTAAAGTTACTGTAACTTCAAGGACTATCCTTCTTTACTGGTCTACTTTAACCTAGCATGTCAGCTCAACATCCCCTTCCCAACCATCTAAACCCAGAGACCATCCTTCTCAGAGAGGAGATTACCTTCTCGCTTTCCGTCTCTCTGGATGCCCTCACAACACCCTGGACTGAGACCACTCTGCTTTCTCGGTCATGCTGAGGGACACCAAAGTCCTATCTGCTGGTCTCAGCCTGCAGTACATGGCAGCCTAAAAGGGTACCCTGGAGGTAAAATCTGGTTCTTCTCTATTAATTTTTCATTTCAAAAATGGCTCTAGGGAAAGGAGGGAGATATAGGTCAGAGACTTTGGGGGCTGATTAGTAACTCTGTACATATTCCTCTTTTTTTTTCCCTTCCAAATTCAGAAACAGAGGGTTTTCCCTCTTTTCTCATTTATTCCTTGAACATCATCGGCATTAGTCAGCAAACTCCTGCTACTTCCTCCACGAGCCCCTGACACTTGCAGAGTGACTAACCTTCTCTCCATACACTTTGGCTCCAACAGTTGCTTCTGTTTTTTCCCCCAAAGGAAAATGGGACTCCACATTGCACATGTGCAGTACTCCACTATGGTCACTCCCATATACGTTCCCGCTGCCACACGGCTGCAAACACCATGATGTTTTATGCACAGAGCTGAAGAGACAGGAGAGGATGGCAGGGCCTGCATACAGGTCACTTCTTAACTTGCCATCACAGTAGTAGTGTCCCTCAAACTGGGAAGTGGTTAGCTACTGCCCCAAGCTACAGCCCCAACACAATGGAGGAAGACCTGACCAACCTAGCTTCTCTTGGCGGCCCTGCTGGTAACCTGGTCTGTCAGGTCACATTGCCTCCAGGTGCCTGTATTAGCCCTTCCTTCCTGGGACCGAGACTCTCTGCCCTCGTCAAGGCACCCGGTGCCTGACACAGCGCAGGAGATCTCAGCTGGGCTTCTGAAGCACAAATGTGGGGTGAGTAAAAACATCTCCTCGTGACTCAAGGCCGCCTCATCAGAGCATGACGGAAGGCTCTTCCTGGCCAGGTGGGCTTGCACAAGATGTCCACCCACAGCCACGCTCACAGGAGACCTCGCATGCAACTCACGCTCACATAGGCGTACCCACAGACCTGCCCACACTTTGCTCTCAGCACCACGCTTGAGCAGACGGTGAAGTTGTTGCATTCACCTTTCCAAGGCAATGCCAAGAGCGTACAGACCACCCTCCCCTACGTCCAACATGCAAAGAGGACACCTTGTCCCCAGGGCAAGGCCATGCCCTCAGGCTACGGTAGATGCTAACTCCTGCCACCTTTAATGGGAACGACCCACATCCAGAGCAGAGCATGTCAGTAAGGAGCAGTGGGAAGGCTTGCCAACTTGGTGCCTGGGAAGTCTGTTCCCCATTTGACCTTGCCGCCCCCACCCCAGCACCGACCCTGCTCCCCCCGCTGTTACCTCCGTCCCCATCGTAGGAGAGCCTTCTGCGTCGCTGTGTAGGGAGGCATGAAAATAAACCACCGGCTCCAGTGCCACACTCCCTCCTGGCAGATCTGTTTCTCTCTTCTTAACTGTTTCCAAGTGCCTGGCTGTTTTATAATCCCCACTGAGCACTCCCTTAACTCCTTCCTCACTGAGCCCTTCCAACCTCCCTCGCCCGCTCTCTCTTAAAAGGCAGAAAAAACCAAGGCGAGGTAGGGGGTACAGAAAGCGAAGGAGGGGGCCTGAATCAAAGAAGGAACAACTGCATCAAATTGCACATACAACAGAACCAGAAATTAGTCATTTCCCCAGCCTTCTCTTACGCAGACAACTGAACCTTCTACTAAGACATTTCTTTTTTTTCTCCTGTGGACATTTGTGTACCTTAGAAACTTACTTCTTTGCTAATCTCCTCCTGCTTTTTCATATGATGAGGTCATATGCTTCTGCTGGTAGCACAATTTTAAATCACACAGCAGCTTGCCCTTTGAGGTTCTGAACTGAAATCGCTTTCTTAGATCACAAGTAAATATGAGTTGATGGCTTCACGCCCAGTGCCACCACCACCCCATTTACGCATATTGCCAAATCCGAGAAGAACCGAGTACAGTGAAAAGGGCCTTGGCAATCACCGCGAGAGCTGTGAGACGGCTGCATGGAGGAGCTCGGGCAGAGGGACACGGCCTCCCCGGTTCTGAGACATGGGACTTCGCAAAAGCCCTGAAGTGAACTGGCAAGAGCCACACACGCTATCGGTGCTAAACGCTGTGCATTGCACATGTGTGTGCATGCGCGCAAGCAGGTGCAGTTGGTGGTGAAGAGGGAGGTACCCGGCCTGAGACATTTTAGGAGTCCCACAGGTCAGGGCTACACTGGGATAACCACAACGTACTGCAGGTTGCTGTGTGCTAAGGTATGCCGGCAGCACGGCGCGGGGCGGGACAAGTAGAGTGACCCAGCAGCTTTGGATTTCATAACCATGATAACGTGCAAATCAACGTCACAGAACACTTCTCCTGTGAGAGGATGAATAAAGAACATGGGGGGAAAAGCAATGGCTTTCACACATTCCCTCAGGTGAGAATGTGACACCTGCAGCTGGCTGCTGCTCTTTCCTCAAAGCCTAGGGCTGCTTCTTCCAGCGTCTTGAGGTTACCCCTGACAGCCTACACTCAAAGTTTGCCAACGTATCTTTTTCCCTGACAAAATGAGCTGTTCTGTTGCACAAGGCTGGGCTGCAAGGCTTTTAAAAACGGTTCTGCTGATGTTCAAAGGGAGCAGCTTGCTGTGCAGAGGAGTGGTAGAGTTAATAGTAGTAGGATCAGCACAAGCTCCTACCCTGCCATCTGCCTTCAGCTCAGCCAGGCCTTCTGCTGAACAGCCAACACAGGCTGGGGCCACTGGAGTGAGCAGCAACTCAATGACATGAAAGACTGCCTGGGTTAGTTGATTAAGAATAAGATTAAGAGAGTAGGAATCCTGTATAGTTCTGGTACTGACTCAGTCTGGGGATTTCATGGGGATATTTAAGCCCAGTTTTCGAAAGAAGCCTTTTATTTTGCGTAGGTGGGTGTTCGCGTGCCTGCTTGAACTGGCACCATGAACAGATGATCCCAGAAACAGGGGTCATCTCTGAAACCGCTACGCTTTCTTCTTTGGTCGTCCCCACTACAAACTGGGGATAAATAATACTTAACTACTTCACTCCCCTGTGATGTTTAACTCCTTCACACTTCTAAAGCTCCACAGGAAACACAGGAAAGCCCTCTGGAATGGACAGGGATGCGCCTCACAACCGCGGGTCACAGATCCCCCTTGTTTGCCCTGTGGACTTCTCCTTTTAAGTGCTGGCCCCTGTCAGCAGACCCAAGCAGAGGCTGCTCAGCCTTGCTCCTGCACATCCAGATTGACAGCTGCCTCAAGAGCTCTCCCTCATCTTTTTTTTTTTTTTTTTAAATAATAGAGGAGTACTTAAGGGTTGCGGATGACCTCAAAGTACCAAATCGCTGACCCGCCACCGAACTCTGAGCGTGCCAGTGCAACCATGGAGAGCAGGGTTTGGTCCCCTTGAGGGATGGTGAGGGCAAACCAGCTTTGTAGACCCATAACAAAATGCTGAGGTCCCCTTTGACGTCGTATCATTCTGCGGTGATATCCTACAGCAATTTAAAGGACCACTGTGGCTAGTCTCCAAACCCAGGAGGAGAGAGGCGGAGAGAGCAGCGGAATGGCGCGGGTCTGGAATGGGGAGGGGGGAGCTGGGATAAGTGAGGGCACAACCTGCCTGCTTTGAAAGAGAAAGGAATGGAGAGGCCCCTCCTTCCACAGATGGAGGAAGGGAAAAAGACCGGGGATAGAAAAGCCTGGACTTAATCATGAAAAACAATAGCTCATCATTTATTTTCATATCCCCTCTTGCTAATGCTGGAATAATGCTAACAGCAGAATTCTTATGGCATGCATGTCATGCCTGCAAATACCAAGTGAATTACTTCTCAGCTAGGCTATGGGCTATGGCACTGAGCATCACATTCGTTACAAGTGATTGGATGATGAACAACAGTTCCCAAATTCCTCCTTCACAATGCTACTTGCATTAGTTGTAATTTAATGAGAGAGAGAGAGAGAGAGAGAGAGAGAAAGTTTTGGCTCAAACCACTGAAATAATACTGCCTGCCGCTGCTTCCCACTGGGTCTTGTATTAACTCACACCACCACCACCACCTCCACCTCCTCCCTTTTCACACCTATCCTCAGGTGCTAAAAGTGGTGTCATGAAACCCATCAGTGTGGCAAGAGAGCATGGCAGGAAGCCCCCAAGCACATGCATTCCTTCTGGCTGAAAGGCAGGAGAGGACACAAACCTCTCCCTCTCCTCTGCCGACAGTAACAGGAGGACTGGAAGCTTTCCTCCAGCAGCCAGACTCTGCGTGGACAAGCCTCCAACTCTTCTTTGGTTTCTTCCTCCTAGGGAGCCGGTGCAGGTGAAAGACACTGAATTGGCAGCTCTGGGAACAGAGCACCAAGTGCAAATAGCACAGAGCTGTGGTCAGTGTGTGTGTGTCGGTCCTCCAGCCTCCTGGAGGGAGTCACAGCCCCATCCCTGCCCCACAGGCTGTCTTAGCTGTTTTGTTGCTCTTTGTAACGATTTTGAGATCTGGTAAGCAGCCAGTAAATGCGAACAAAAACTTTGCTACGAGTAAAGCCTTCTGTGGTACAAACGTGCCATCACTGCTGACCCCCAGCAAACCCGGGAATCACTGCCACATCTGCCTCCTCTTGAGCTCTCAGGTAGATCTGCACCTCCCACATCTTCATGGCAGAAACCAAGTCCCTCTTCTTTGCTCCACTGACCCTGCTGCAAAAGGGAGGCCTCTTTGGAGAGGCAGGGGCATCTTGCAGGTTTCTGCCCTGGAAGGAGCCTAACTGGCCAGCATCGCTTCCCACTCCTGCGGCAACCTTGCCACAGAGCCCATCCCCCTTCATGGCAGAGCATTTATCCACCAGATGACCCTACACATAAGGTTCACGCCTGAAACATGACCCAGTGTGGGGGGGTCTCATATACTGGGCCAGAAGAAAGCTGAGAGGTCTGACCTGTGCAGCAGACCTACAAGTAAGAGGCTGCAAATATCACTACTGTTCTCCCAGTGTATCCAGTCTCTTCAGTGTTCCCCTCTGATAGCGTCTAAATGACAAACATCCACAGCTTCCTACCCTCTGAAGCATCCAGAATCCTCCTTATCCCCTCTGTGCCAAACATAATTTAAAAGCCCCCCACCCCCAGCCACATTTTGTGGTGTTTTGAAAAAATGAAGTCAAACTAAATTTACATGTTTCTGAAATGAACGTATAGGCAGGGGAAGGCAAAATGCCCTTAGGATTGGAACCAAATGTATTTGTGCAAATGAGACATAGGATTTACAGTTACCTTCCAGCCTCTAGCATGTGCTACAGTCTTGGCTTTGGCTTAAAAACCATCTTGTAAAGGTTGACAAACACCAGTGATCCTTTCTCCGCTGTACTGGCCAAAGTCCCGTGGACCTGACTGGGGGGGGAAGGTGGGCAGGATGCTCCCAGGGACATCCGCAGGCACAGGTCTGTATGGGCATACAGGTGTACACGTGTGCCTCCCAGCGATACAGCAGGCACAGTGCTGGGGGCCACCTTCAGGACCTATCTGAATCCCCGCTCCCAAGCCCAGGTATAGTATGGCACACTCCAGGGCTTTCCTAAAGCTACGCCTGTGTTTTATGCAGTGACAGGTCTCAGAAATAAATGAAAGCATCCAATGCTGAAGCGTACCTAAGTGAGTGCAACAACAATTGTAACAAATAAATAAACACAGAATCACAGTCACAACGAAAAGGAAGTCTCAGCCAGCTGTGACTACCCGTGTGCTGAGCAGCTCACCCACTCCCACAGCACTGGGTCCCTGTGCAGAGAGCAAGCATGAGCAGGAGGGGACACAGGCATGAGAGGGAAGTGGGGGGCTCCCCCAATGGAGGCCCACCGCAATGGCTACGTGGCCTTCAGGAGCCTGGCACAAGGGGTGGTGTTACGTGCTACCAGCTGCAAGCTGAGCCTGCTGCCCGCAAAGAGAAGCAGTGATGAGGCTGTGGAGATGGAGAGCGGTTATCTGGGGCAGAACTATAGGGACGAACATATGTAACCAGATGTATGGAGGCCGGCTGGGCTGCAGGCAGAACAGGGCCATTAACTGCCACAACTTCTTTGTGCATCCAGTGAAAACCACAGAGGTCAGAACCGCCACCCACGATTAATCACATTCACAGTTTAAAACCCGACCAAATCCAATACTTCTGCTGGGAACAAGAAGTTTGGCTGGAGCTTCCTGGCCCTGCTGGGAAGGCAGAGGCCATCCTGCCCCTCATCTCCCCTCCTGGCAGGCTGTCACGGCTCAGGAAGAGTGAAGCTCAGCCACAGCAGCCAGTGCCGCACTTCAGTTCCCTTTAAGCCTTCGAATTAGGGTTTGCACGGGGCTTAAGGGCAGCCTGTCCCAACACAGGGCTGGATTTCACAGTTCTCGCATGTTGCTGGGTTGCCACCTCCAACCAAAAAGGGGACAAATGCCCCGCAGGCTGGCTGGCAGCCAGCCCATCTGCCTGGACACCCCAGGCAGGCAATGGGGAGCACCTGCACCCCACAGCCCTCTCCACATCCTCAGCAGACAAGGCGGGCACACTGAGATCACCAGGAAAGGCTCCCACTTCCCTTGCCTCGTTTAGCCAAATAACTCCAAATATCTGCCTTTTCAGCAAGCATTTCATAGTAATCACAGAGTGTTTTACCTACACGACTCTGCCTGCACTTTTCTTCCCCCATGCGCCCGCTGGCCCTCCAAGGCTCACCCCAAGCCCCAGGGGTGACCGCAGAGCCCCTGCACTTGCTGGCCCATGGCTTGGGACATCTGACATGCAGCATTCAGCTTCCACGGGAAGTCGGCGTGTTCTCAATATGTGGTGCGCTATGTCCTCAGCCACAAACACCTCAGGTGGGCTGGTCATCTTCAGCCAGGCACAACTGAACAAGACAGGGCTGTGCTGGGGAGGGGGCGGCAGAGGGGAAGAAGCTGGCGGGGACAGGAGAAAGGACACAAAATACACAAGCAAAGTAAAAGCCCCATCCCCTCTACAAGCTCTACAATGACAGAGGGTGAGCTGGACAGGAGTACCAACCACAATGAAATCCAAACGAAAAACTATGACCTGCAGTTTGCTCCAGTGATGCCAAATGACATAAGCACATTTCCTAGCTCACCCCCAGTGCTGCCAGAAACACCGGTTTTATTGTGCCTGGTATCAAACGCATCCCCACCTGAAACCCTGCCCTACCCTGTCGTTCACTCACAACCTGCCTTCTTCTCCCCTCGCACATTATTTTCTACAGGCAGCAGCTTTTTGGCAGGAGTCTCGGTGTCTGTCTGCGACAGGGCATGGCAAGGGAAAGCAGACGTCTCCTTGTAAAGCATCCTCTTCCTGAAATCCCTTCAACTCTTCCTGGCTGAGAGGAAATGCAGGGATTGATAGTGACTCAAGTGCTCCTTTGGGAAACAGCAAGGATTTTGGAAGAACACAAAATAACTTTTAAGCCAAGCCCAGTCCTGAAGAGGGTAACTCCACAGTCCGTAGCTCAAGTTCACAGCTGAGCGAGAACAAATCCAGGGCTCAGGCACCTACCTGCAGGGATGCTGAAAAAGATACAGATACTTTATTGAGGTGGTCTCACCTGCATTACATACATTGTGAGTAATATGGTAAACACTTCTACATGGGTACATATTCTCCAGGAGATATTGCATTTGCATACAGATGCCAGCTACATCACCAGACTAGGTCAAGACTGAAATAACTGAGGATACAGCAGGACAGACCTGAAACACATTAGCAGAACTGCAGAGATACCAACAAACTGGTCTAGCAGGGCTACCAAAACCTGGCACTGGGAGAGATGTGTAAAAGATGCCAGCCAGGCAGCTGTTCCAGGTCAGAATGGAGACAAGCTGCTGGATGTGGATTACAGATCACTCCCAGTCGAAATACCTTGGATGATATTTTTCTCAAGCTTGGATTTCTAGTAACCCTTTTGTTCAGCCTGAGAAGAGTCACATTGCTTCAAAAATTTCTCCCTGCCTTTTACCGGCAGCATGGCAGTGTCCCCTCCTGAACACACTGTGATTTACAGCCTTCCACACTCACACCGGCGACACAACCCCTTATGCAGAGACTGCAGCCAGCACTTCTGCCAACGCGTATGCTGTCACAGCATCACTCCACATAAACACCCTGCATTCACCTTGCTTATATTTCCTCCTGTACAGGCTGCGACAGCTCACAAACACACAGAAGGCCTAATTTATATTTATAATAAATCTCCCTTCTTCATTCCCCGCAGTGGAAAAGAGCCCTGGTACAAATGCAATTTGCTGAGAGAACGGTGTAACAGCTCTAAGGAGAATCAGGCCCACGTTGCCTTCTGTAGACAAAGGGGATACAGCCACATGGAAACACATGTGCCTGCTCCTACACATGCCTGTAAACATTGAAAGAGTCCCACATACATATATATATACTCTATACACACCTATACTCGTTCACCTGTATTCTCACACACACAGCTCTGTAACAGCATCTACCATCCCTTCTGACTTGCATGGGCTTTCAGGCAGCACAGGCACTTGGAAGCCACACTTTCATTATCCAGGTGCTCACAGCCTCTGATAAACGATGAGAAAATGACACTGCAAGAGAAGTATTGTCACCATCAACAGGGTATGCTCGTGTCTGGGTTTCACATATCCATGTCAGGTGGTGCAGCTATTTTAAATGGGGTTTGCAACGTGCTTCTTATCCCCACTTGCTAAATACATACATACTCTGATGTTGAGAGAATGCAGAGAGGGAGTTTGACCTAACTATTAATTCCCATCGAGGTGTTCTGTGCTCACATATCTTTTGAGTAACTTTAACCCCTGACGGCATTGCCGAGTTTGAGAGACACATGCGATTCCTCCTACTTGCCAACTTCTCTCCATTCTGTTGGCACTAAGTCAGACAAAAAACTCTTTGCTCAACACGGCCACCAAGCCCACTAGCAGATGCTGGAAAGCTTCTGCGCACAGATGCCTTTGGAGATGGAAGCTGGGCATCACCAAATCCCAGTGCTGCTCCGCTGCTGACCAAGGGCTCACCCTGCAGCATGGCACGGAATTGCCATAATGCAAAGAGCCCCATTACATACTCCTCTGCCCCACGGCATCGCTAAACCTAGCTGACAGGTTACGGGTTACTGCTCTGCTCAGATCCTTACCCTGCACCCCTCCCTGGGGCACTAGAGTGCCTAAGCGTGGGATCAAAAGTGTTTGTCAACGTTAGCATGCTCGAGAGCATCACCAGAGATTTGACATGTTAGAGATGACCCTGCTCTGGGTATTTTAAAGACTAGCAATGGCCTTTAACTCCCCAGAAATTCTGCCAAAAGAGGAAGATTAAAGATTGCAAGCACACACACAGAGTTATGAGGATATCTAAGAGGATTTTCTTGGAAATTTTTCTCCAGCTTCTGAAGTCAATCATCTAAACAGGAAAGTAGCAATGGTGGCCAGAAATTACCGCTATTTAGAGGCAAAACAGAGACCTGCTGAAAATCCTTGCCAAACTATTTGGAATTTGTCAACACTAAACGCTGCCTAGGAGAAAATAAAACCTCATGCATTTTAGCTGAACGTACTTCACCTCCAGCCTCAAGCTTTAAGCAAACAGATAGCCTTCCTACCAATGTAAGCACGGAGCAACATGGATACTCATCCTTCTGCAGTCCTGCTACTTCCAGGTCCTGTTGGTGTGAGAGCCTGAAGCCACGGAAGAACCATGCAGATGGTCACAAACCAGGCTCCCAGCCTGCACTGCCAGCACAGCACCTCCAGAAACACCACTGTGAAAAGCTAACACTGGGGTGAGGCTCAGACCTCATCTGCCATGACCTCTGGGCAGGCTGGAGCATTGTCTAGAGATCATACTTCTGCTGATACTTTTCTTTTGGGTACTTCTCCCTCTTCGCCCCACGCCAGAGTTGGCTGATTTGAGCACCTGTCGCATCCTTTCTCAAATAGAGGTTGAGAGCTCCCTGGGGCAATGCCATGCCACTTTCGTCCATCTTTTGGAAAATTCGCAGCACAGAGACCCTCGACTTGGGATCCCAGCTGCTAGTGGCTATGAATAATTCATAATTAAAATAACAAGTGAAGCTGCACCAGGAGATCGTTGTGCCTCCAAGTTTTCTCCAAACTAGATTACTGTCAGGAGACACAGGAGAGGTACCACTGAGCTAAAAAAATAAATCTTAGGCTACTAGGTTTACACAGAGACCATCAAAAATAGGCGTCTGTATTGTTCTGACCTTCAGATCTTTTTTTTTTTTGCTTTGCTTTTTCCTAACCTTTAAAAGGCATCTAAGATAAACAGAGGAGAAACCAGGCAGACAACATCCTCGGAAGAGATGTAGGAATATAATCAAGCCCTCAGACACACGCACACAAACACCATAATTTATCTCTTCCTCCTCCTGTTTGATATGATCCTCTGTTCTAGTATCATAATCTGTTGCTATGGAAACAGCTATGATGTCACTACGAGAGGTTTATGGATGCCTTGAACAGGAAGGAAAGGTACATGATGATGGGAGAGAAAAAAAACCACCTACTAACAGCTGCTGAGCAGAAGACGTTCCAGGAACAGCAAGTGTTAACAGGGAAAAGATAAATACATTGACAGTGCTGGCGCTGCTGCAGACAGGAGCAGAATACAAACCGCGTTTTAAAAATAAAGAACGCTTACAAATTTTGCCTACAAGTAAAAATATTCTGGGAAAGCTACAGGAGCTTCCTGAAAAACCAAACTTTCTTTGAAATGTTCTGCAAGTTTTCTGGGACTGGATATTTTCTGAGCCTTGCTGCTGGAGTCCAAGCCTCCATCAACCCACTCCATCATCTCCTGTAACATTCCTTCCAGAATTGCTAGCGTAACACCCCACCAATGCAGCTAATAGTTAGGGGAGCTTGCTGGCTACCCACCATCCTGTGTGCCTTTACGATCTGTAACTAGGAAAAAAAAAAGCCATGTCCTCAAGCAAAAATAAACAGAGATGCACTGAATCCACTGGATCACATCCAGTAGCAAATAAACGCCCTGACCCCAAACTATAAGCAAAAAAAAAAAAAAAAAAAAAGCTTTTCTTGCTTTCTTCACCCAAGAGAAAAAACCATAACCTTATAAACTCGCTGCCAAACGTACTGACATACCTGACCTGCTGCTAGAGAGAACAGTATGTCGAGCCTCATACACTTGAAACGCACCCAGCCTTCAGGCCATGGACATCTGTGTGCGGCATGATGCACGTGCAGTTCTCACCCATGAGCTCAGGCGCTGATGACTCTGCCTCCGTGCTCGTACCCATTTCAGTCACCCAGGCTGATGGTGAGAGTAGGGCAGACACAGGGACAGAGGGTGGGACAGTCACACATGCCCTTAAAGACATCACGTGCAGGCTGTGGGAAAATTCAGCATGCAGGGCCTGCCGGAGAGGAGGAGGGAGGATGGCAGATCAAATTCGTCCTGCACAGACGCCTTCATCGTGGGAAGGGCAATGGCAGCGAGGGAGGAAACCACAAGGATCTTAGATCAATGAAAAGCGCTGATGTTTCAGCTAATCTCTGCCCTGTCAGGATTTCCTGAGCATGGAGATGGAGAGCAGGATCAGAGATCTTACGGGAATGCTATAGCACCAGTTTTGCCTCTGGTCTCAGCTCCAGCCGGGGAATCCCCAGGCAGACTCTCCCTCCCGCCTATGAGCATTAGTATATAGGTGGTATCTCCCGTCCTTGCCCACCTTCCCTGCCAAAGACGTTAGAGACAACCGCCGGGTGAAAACCTGGGAGAGACTGAAATCAGTAAGGGCAGCTGCAAAAACAGTCCAAGTCAGTATCTTCAGCAATCCACCCAACTTTCTGTTCCTGTTGGCCTTGGCTGCGACAGCCTCAGCCCCTGTACTTTTCAGGGATCACCTCCCTCTCTCCTGTTACAGTCACTTGCCCTCATCTTCCTTCCCGACCTGCCTCTCTCATACTCATCTCTCTTGTTCCTGACCTATTTTCTCACTTCTTCTCAAGCTCCAGCCCACCCTTCCCTTCCCCAAACGAATCCCTGTCAAAAAATGTTTAAGGAAACCCACACATTGTGATTTCCTCTCCCCAAAGGGCCCAGCTGGTTTGTATAATCCAGCCTCCTGTGCCTTCATCTACATAAAATGCAAATCCTTTGGGGTGGGAACTATCTACCCCTTCATGTCAATGTCACGCCTAGTGCAGTAAGGTCCTGCTTTTGTTTGGCACTGGTGCTACTATAGCAAATACAACTGTTCCTAGGAATACTTCAAAAGCACCAGAGAGTAGAAGAATAGGAGGTGTGAAAACAATGACACGTGTTTTGTGTTTTTTTCAGTTTCTTTTTTATTTTGGGGGCAAGGTTCTGCTCCTATTTTTTATGAAACAGTTCCTTCTCTTCTGTGCTTTCTATTTGGGGCTGTGGAGTGAAAAACAAAGCTGATCGTGGTGAAGAAACAGCGGTTGGCAGGTGACACCCAGGAGGAAGGGACTGCAAAGTCAGAGGAATTAGATTAGAATTCAAAACTATCTTAACAAATTGAAAGGTACAGGACGAAATTCAAACAGGATGAATATTAAAATCAAATGCTTAGGTAGGAAAGGCTAGCTCCACACATACAGCATAGCAAATGGCTCACAACGCATCAGACCTCTTGGGCAGGATCTGGGAGCCACGGTGCATCACAAGGTACACACAGATGAACGATGTCACGGTGCAAAAGTTAAACCAAAGAGGAATAGTGCCTGTGAAAGACATGAAGGAAAACTTCTACTGTACTTGACCAGCACAGGACCCCAGGTAAAGCACTGTGCTCTAGCAGTGCCATTCAAGAGAGAGGCAGACTAGCTGAAGGGAACTCAGAGAAGGAGGAGGATGGTTGGAGCTGCAGAAAACAAGACCCGGGAGAAAGCTGAAGGATGTGTTTGAGATTGGATCTAGCCTAAGGAACATAAAGCCAACGAGAGACATGACAAAGAGGAAAGAATAGTTTTTCCACACCCACTGTCAACAGGACAAGGAATCACAGCAAGCAAAGCAGAGTGGAGTTACAGAGGAGGTAAAATCTTTCCAATGACAAAGATAGCTAAAGGCAGTGATGACAGCCTGGGCAGGCTGTGGACCCTCCACACATGGGGAATACTCTGGACAAGCATGTTAGGGAACATGCTGGACAAGCACACATCTGGTATAGTACATCTTGCTTTTAAAACCTTTTTGAAGTCTCTCCTATGCCCACTTCCTATGATTTCAATGATTCTGGTGAGAGCTAAGCTTCTGTGGCATTTCAGCATAGCCCACAGACCAAGATAAACCTGTCAGTGTTTAGAATTGGGCGAGATGTTAGCCTGCAGGATACCACTGTGTAACACCATTGTTCCAGGTCTTGCTAATGCCTTAAGGATTAAAGGTTATAATGAACAGGGAAGACAGCTGCCCTTCTGAGTTTCCCAAGTATCTCTGGCAAATACCACTGCCTTGAGGGGTGACCTTTCCTGCTTTTCAGGGTAGGAGCTGTAAGCGATTGGTCTTACTTCATCCTTTCAAAGACAGATGTCAGCACAGGCCCTGGAAGGTGAGCAGGACAGAGATCGAGGCGTGAATAAAGAGTGAGCTTCAGCTTCTCCAAGCAAACATCCCATTCAGTGGGAAACACTGAAGAAAACCAAGGGACATACTTCACCAGCATAAAACTCCCTCTCCCTCCAGAACGTGATGCTGGTGGGCTAAAGCTCCCTGGGTTTCAGTGTCACTGTTGCTGATCTAGACTATGATCCCTGACATGAGAATTGAGCCCAGGAGCAGCTCGAGGGGCTCACATCTCGAGGATGCTTGCCTCCCACCGGCTATTTTGTACCCTCCTTGTGAGTAAGTGAAAGACTCTGTTCCTTGGCATCATTCCATCAGTGGCTTGATCAGACAGCTACTCTCTGTATAGCACCTTGAACATACACAGCACTGTATAAACACGCACTACTACAACTCATTACTTCCATTAAATAAATAAATTCTAATGGTACAGCTATTTAATCGTTTTAGCCCTGACTCCAGACTCTCCAAGGTATTTTGAGATGTGGCAATGCCTTTGCCAGCCTACAGAGACGGGGGCTGCTCCTCCACTCACCTGTATGGGTAAGTCTTAGAAGAATGATTTCTACCACCAAAGTTACCCAACTCAGAAGGCTACCTCAACTCAAGACTGGTCCCAAAATACACGCACTCATGCTTTCCAGGGGAAGGACCTCATTTGCTGATGTGGCCAAATGAGGGAGGATTCAGGTGTGCTCTGTGCTGTAAACGGGGGGAAGCAGTAACATGCCTCTACTCTTCCCCACGACAAACAGACAAATTGCTAAATGCCCTATCTGGAGTGAAATCATCACCTGGATTTATTTTCAAAACAAAAGCTGAACTCTGTACTGCCAGGGGGAATAGTTTCGAAAGAGAAGGCCTCCTGTTAAACACCTAGGTCCGTATTAGGGTATGTAAATAGCTGAAGAAACAACCTTTTCTCTAAATAGTGTTTAATTCTCACTTCTTGTTATCCACCAGTTAACCTTCCAAAAGCAAGAAAAAGCACTATAAATAATATTTCACATTCAGAGGGCAGAAATTTCCTATTAAGGGTGAGGAAACAACCTCATTTTTATAAATGGACTGATTAAGCTATAGAGGCCATGAGTCAGAAAGGTACTTCAGCGTGTGGCCAGCTTTAAAGACATAAACAATTCTAATGAAGTCAGCAGCACTGCCTGTGAGCTTAAATTTAGGCACAGACCTTAAAATATCTTCTTAAATTGGGATCAGAGAGGAAAAGGGTGGAACTCTGAAAAACATCCAGTCCCAGCCTACCTGACCTCTACAGATACAGGGATGGGGACACTGTAATAGCTATCAGCCCATCCCTCAATGCCTTTGCAAACTCCTCTTCTTGGGAGTCTTGCCCAAAGGTGCGTGCTATCCCAGTTGCCTCGAGTCCTGCACCTAAGAGAAGCGGTCTGATCTGCCTCATACTGGTGTCTCAGCCCAGTCTGAGCAGAAGGTGGCTGAACCTGCCCTTGACCTCGCCATCTGGCAGGACTGCTCTAACACCATCACCTGGGACCCACCTGGTGAGGCCCACAACTGGGACAGGAATTTACCTCCACACCCAGGTCACTAAGCCTGCCATGATTTGTCTTCCCAGAACTTTCTTCCTGACTGAATATCCACACATTTTTGCACGCCATTGCTGCAACGTGGCCAAAACTGAGGCTTATTCGTTTAGCCACCCGAGTACGTTATCCACCTCTGAAGAAATGGGCTAACTTCCAGGTGTTGACAGGAATTCAAAACCCTCACAGGCATCAAGGAAGTCTCTGGGTTGTCCCTCATCAGTGGAACATCTACCTCGATCAGGATCCAGTGGCAGCTCTTACCCAGTCTGGATGAAACCACATCCGGTGGTTTCAAAGCACTGTGTGAAAGCGGGTGGTAAATAGCAACCACTGGGTAAATGGGGAAACCGAGGCACGGGAAAATTAAAATAACTTCATTTTCCAGGCCAGCCGAAGCCAACAGGGTTTTCCCCACCTGATAGAGCCATGCAGAGGAACAGGCTGCACAGAGTCCAAGGGCTGACGACTGCGGCGAGTAACTGTGCTTGCCTCTTTGTCCAAGCACGTTGTTTGTCTGCTCGCCCCAGCCTCTGGTCCTGGCAGTGCTCTTTCCACTTCCGAAAATAAAACCGCATTTTTCACCCATTACATCTCAAACCTATTTAATCACTAGACATGGCAGCATGATAAGAACAATAATTATAACTGGAGGGGGCTTCCTGTTATCCTGGCTGAAGCCATATCCTGAGCTAATAAAAACTTACGCTTTTGGTCCCAGCATTGACTTAGCTTAAGTTCTGGTTATTAATTCATAAACAGGAAGCGCCTCTGAGTTATCATCTCCCTGCACAAACTTTGGGGTAAAGACCTTTACTCCACCTCACTGGTGCCGCCTCCCTGATGAGGGAGTTTTGTGCATTTTAACGAGATTTGAGGATGCATTCAAAACCCAGCAGGGCTGGCCTGTTTCTGGCATTAAACAGGATCTGATCCACGGCGCATCCGGGGTTAGAGTTTCAGGCTTCCCAGCCCCTCGTGTGACAGGGACGGCGTGCAGGCAGGTCCCTGCCTGCACTGAGCTCCAGCAGCGGCACCGGTGGCAAGGTGCAATTTACAAATATTACTGAGATTAATTCCATAAGCCACCCACATAGAAAACTACCAACGCGGCTGCTAAAAATACACCACGAGTTGCAACGAAGTTGTCAGGAATAAGTAAGAAGCAAAGCAAAGAGGAACAAAACCAAAACAGAGGTAATCACCGTTTAGAAAATAAAGGTTAAAGCATATAAACACCTCTTTTTACCCAATTCTCAAGGATGCCAAGCATGAGGCACCCAGGAAA
Source organism: Phalacrocorax carbo (assembly GCF_963921805.1). Taxonomy (NCBI): domain Eukaryota; kingdom Metazoa; phylum Chordata; class Aves; order Suliformes; family Phalacrocoracidae; genus Phalacrocorax; species Phalacrocorax carbo. The sequence goes on along the minus strand of NC_087513.1, from coordinate 63,013,855 downwards.
TCACTGGAGACACCCACCGGGGCAGAAAGCTACGCATAGCCCAGGCACCGGTGATGTCTAGCAGTAAGCCCTCTTAAAATGGGGTCTCCCTGGTCCACAGAGCTGGGCTCTGTTCTCTGCACAGAAGGAAACGTCTCTCACAACAAGTGTGCTGATGATGATTTTCCACAGCAAGGGCAACATTGCCTAGAGAACTGTCCAGGGAACCAGATTCTTGCCTGCCTCAAGCCATTCGCCTCCTCTGAAGCCGATACAGCTGCCTCTGAGGAAGCCACATCTCCAGTGCCTGATGGGACGGAGGCCATCATTTTGCCCCAACTCCGGAGCAGCGGCCATGCAGGATTATAACTGATGAGGCCCGCTTTGAAGCCCAACACATGTCCCCGTGTGGCTCACAACTGAAATTGAAATCCAGGTCAAACATTGCACAGAGGTGTTACTTCTGTTTTATTTTACTTGGTAGGTTTTTATGTCCTTCATTTTACCACTCAGCTCTGCAACACTTGGAAAAAAATGAATGAGAAAAACCCGGTAGAGGAGAAGATGACTCTGAAATCCTTAAAAAGAATGTGAAAATTCTCCCTGAATAGAATGTGGGGGGGAAGATTTCATACCAGATAACTCATTTTTTTATCATGCCTTGCCTATTAATATCAGGTGAGGCATCGTTCTGCTTCCCAGAACCAGTATCTAAGCCAGCTGCTCAGCACAGGCACACACGGCTCTCACTTCCACATTGAGAATCGCGGGTGACTTTGTGCATGTGCTCTATGTTATCACTCACTTAAATTTCTACTTGGAACCCATTTCATAAGGCCTCGAGGTGTCAAATTTCCTCCCGGGGCACCTCTTCTGTCAAACAGCCTAGGTTCTGAAATCCGTACGGTGGAGATCCTGTTTCACCCACCCTGTCCTGCCTTGCGGCGGTGGTGGTGGTGGTGGCAGTGGGCGTGCATGCGTGTGTGTGCCACCCGAGACCGCTCCAGTCTCTGTCAAGGCAGGGACAGAGAAGCGCCTGCCCGCCGCAGGGCTGATCCAACCCCTCGGCTCCTGTGCTCTCCTCTGCGGCCTGACTGTACCTGATGCTCCAGGCGAGGGCTACAGCCAGACTGGTTATGCACATAACGTGAGTGAGGATGGCAATCCCTGCCTCCTGCCAAGAGGAAATCGCATCCCCTACGATAAGTAAGTTTTTATCTATGCACTGCGATATTGCAGGGAATTCTAAGGGCCTCTCACAGGAACTAGGAAGCAAAAAACATTCATTAACCCCTCCACCGCCTCCCTCGAAGCCATCCAGCAGCAATTTAACCCGCAAACATACTGCAACACAAAACAGATAAAACAATCCCCATCAGCCTTCACAGTATCCAGTGGCTCCTGCGGTTTGGGATATTCACCTACTGTAAGGCTTGAGGCGTGCTGCAGAGCCTGGCCGTGGACCCTTCTGTATCAGTTGCAGGAAATTTGTTTTTACGGTCATTTTTCTTTCCATCCGCCCTCTTTTTTTCGAGTCACGCACAGGCACGGGCGCCGCTGAAGTTAGGATGCTCTAAGGAACCGCTAAACTTCCACCGCACGCTTCGGTGCAGCACCGCACCGCCGCCTCCTCCCCGGGAGGAACCCCGCGCCCTCCCGCCCCGGTTGCGGCCGAGGCCTCCGCTCCCTTCCCTTCCTCCCTTCCTCTGCCCTGCCCTGCCCGGCTCCGGGGAGGCGGCCGTGCCGGCGCTCGGCGGGCGCCCGCTGCGGCGCTCCGGGAAGGGGAGCGCGGCCGGGCTGACCGCAAGGCCCCGCGCCTCACTCCGCCCCCGGCCGCTGCGGAGCCGCCGGGCGCCGCCGCCGCCGGGCACCGCACCGCCCCGCACCGCCCGGGGGATGCGGCCCGGCGAGCAGCGAACTTCAGGGCGATCGCCGCATTACCCACCCTGCCGGCGGCGCCCAAGCGGGAGGGGCTGGGCAGGCTCAGCGGCGGGCGGTGCGGTGCGGTGCCGGTCAGGCCTCACCAGTCCGCCGGGGCCGCGCCGGGCCGGGGGGGGACGGCGACACACACAGGCCCGGCCCGGCGCGGGGGCCGCGGGCGGGGGCCGGGCAGGTACGCGCCGGCCCTGCGAGCCCCCGCCGCGGGCAGGGACGGGGGGCGGCGGGCAGGCGGCGGCGGCCTCCCCCCGCCCGCGGCAGGCCCCCGCGGCCGCCGGCTGCGGTAGGCGGCGCCGGGGGCGGCCCGGGAGCAGGGACGGGGACGGAGATTGAGGGGGGGGGGGGGGGGCTCGGGCCCGGGGGCCGAGGCCGCTCGGCGCGGCCGGCAGAGGGCGCTGCCGGTGGGCCGGCCCCCACCGGCACCCCGGGCCCGCCGCGGCCCCTCCGCCGGCACCGGCCGGCCGCCGCCGCTCCCGCTGCGCAGGGCCCCGCCGCCGCCACGGCCTCGCCGCGCCCCCCCAACCCCCCCCCCCGACGGCGCCGCCGCCACCCCCGGGCTCCGGCAGCCCGGTGCCCGGCAGCGGCGAGGGCGGGGAGGGACGGCCGTCCTGCCTCCGCTGCCGAAAACACTCCTCTTTGTCTGCCTGCCTTTCGCGGGGTCCGAACTCCGCACCGCCGGTGAGACCGGGGCTGCCCAGAAATAACCCGGCAGGCCGGTAACTTTACACCGCCCGCCGAGCGCCCTCCTCCCGGGCGCTGCAGCCCGGGCTCGATTTTCTCCTCAGATAAGTTTTACCGGCTTCGCCATAGGGAGAAAAGTGCCGTGTCCCCGTGTCGTGTGTGTGTTCTGTGTCGTGTGTCCGTCCCCCCCCCCCGCCGGGCGCCCGGGTCTCTGCCGCCACGGACCCACCGGTCCCATAAGGCACCCGCCGGCTGGCTGCCCCTCCGGTTTATGTAACGCTCCCCGGCCGGCGCCGAGCCGGGAGGGGTGACCGGGAAGGATAAACGCATGGCGAGGGGATTTAAATTAACTCCGACATATTTTTTTTCATTTTTTTTAAACACACACCCCAAAATACGCACCGACCTAACACTCACCCCCCGCCCCCCGTTTTGGGGTTTTTTTTTCCAAACCGAAAAAAACTAAGTTGGGGCACTTGGGCTTCTCGCCGCAGCCCGGGCTGGGCTGGGCTGGAGGAGAAGCCGGTGGAGCTGACAGGCGGCTGCCGGCAGCCCCGACCCCGCCGCCGGCCGCGGGGTCTCCGCGCCCCGGAGAAAAGCGGAGCCCCGGCGGGGGGAAACTCTTGGGAAATGGGCGAAGGGAGCCGGGTGGCCGGTCCTGGAAATGAGAGCGGCGGCGAGGGGCAGGCAGGCACACACACACACACACACACACACACGCACGGAGGCGCAGGGCAAGCTCCGTCCACCTCATTGTTCTGCTCGGCACCGGCACGGACTTCACCCACCGCCCCCCGCCGGGGCCCGAGCGCCCGGGACGCGGGGCCTGGGGGGGGCTGGGGCGGGGGGGGGGGGCAGAGCCGGGCGGCGACCCGCGCCTCGCCCCGCTCCCCCCGCCAGGCGCCGGGCAGGGCGGGGGTGCTCCGCCGCCAGCCTCCCCGCAACAACGCCGGGGGGACGGCGAACGGCGGGCGGCCGGGGACCCCCGGGGCCGTGTCGTCCCCCCCGTGTGTGTGTCCGTCCGTGTGTCGTGTGTGTCGTGTCCCCCCCCCCGCAGCAGGGATAGGGGTGCCGGCAGGGCGGACCGTGCCGGGCCGGGGCTTACCTTCGTACATGGGGGCCATCGGTGCAAGGACGCCTGTTATTCATGGCAACGCCGCCACGAACGACGCGAGATCGCAGCCCCCCAAACTCAACACACATCTGCCATCTTGAGCGGGTGTCTCTCGGCGGAGGCGAAGCTGCCGCCTGCCTTCTGCATCGCTGCCCGCCTCAGCGCGGGGGGAGCCGGGCACATCCAGCCCCGCTGCCGGCCCTCCGACGCGGCCGGGGCGGGCGGGCGAGCGGGCGGGGGGCGGCGGCGCCGGGCCGGGCCGGGCCGGGCCGGGGCCGGGGCCGGGGCGAGGCGCGGGGCCGGGCAGGGGCGGCGGGCGGCGGGGCCCCCCCGGCTCGGGACGGCGGCGCTGGGGAGGGAGGGAGGGAGGGAGGGAGGGAAGGAGAGAGGGAGGGAGGGAGGAAAGGAGGGAGGGAGGGAAGGAGGGGGGCTGGCGCGGTGCCCCCGCTCTCAGCGCGGCATGGCTGCGTGTGCCGGGGCGCCTGCAAAAGTTGCACCGGGGGTGAAAGAAAGGGAGAGAGAGACGGAGGGAGAGAGAGGGAGACGGAGACCGAGACGGAGAGGAGGGGAGGTAAAAAAAAGGCAAAAAAAAAAAAAAAAAAAAAGCAGCGAAGGGAGTTTGCAAATAATCAAGCGCCGATGGCACTGATCGCGGCTTCCCAGAAGGAGAGGGAGCGAGCGAGAGAAACCCTCTGCTGAGATTATGTGGGATCTTGTTTAACAACACATTTCAATCAGGAGAAAAAAGGAACAGTCAACAGAAGTTGGTGAAACACTTCTGTCTTCCCCCCCCCTCCTCTTTATAGAAAAGAGAGGAAGGAAAAAAAAAATAAAAAAGGCAGCTGATTGAAGCTTTGCAATTCACTGGCTGTGGGGATCATATAATTTGAGCTCATGTTTTACAATAGCATGGAAAATTCCTACCTCTCCCCCTCTCCCCAAATAAATCTTCTATTCCCTCAAGGCATTTCACAATCTGGTTCACTGACAAAAGTTCCAATTTATCCTTTTTTTTTTTTTTTTCATTTAGCTTGCTTGCGGTGTAAATATTTAGCGGATGCATTTAAAATAAACATACACTGTTGCTTTTAGGATTCGGGTTGTGTTTTTGTTTTTTAAAAAAAGGAACCACATCAAAGAAGAGTTTACTTACTGAGATTGACAGGCACTACTCCTCCTTCCCCCCCCCCCCCCCCCCCCCATTTTTATTTTAAAAGATCCAGTGCTCTGGTTGAGCTCTTGCTGTAAGAACATCAACCCGACCAGTATCGTTTTTGCTGGTGCATACAGGAAAGCTGTAGGTGAAGCCACATTATCCGGAGCCCCCTTTGCCTGACAGGGGCTTTACAAAGGAAGGTCAGTCACCAGGTACCCATTACCTAGGCAAGGGGGCTGAGAATCATGCAAAGCCTCTGGCAAAGGTGGAAATGAAACCTTGGGCTGTGATCCTGCATTAACTCCCGTCTGGATCTGCCCGCCTGGAGCTCCTTACCAGCGAGCAGCCTGGGACCAGGCAGGTGAAGATGTGCTCTCTTTGCGCCTGCTGTTACAGCCAGTCCCAAAAAAAAGCTGCCTTTTGCTGCTGCTGGTGCCAGCCCAGACCTCATCGCAGCAGGGCTCAACACCCAGCAGCTCCTTGTTGATGTCTCAAGGAGGAGGAAGAGACAAGAGGTAACTTTTATTTGGGGATTTCAGTGAAAGCCAAGTGCTCCAGCCAGCCTGGCCCCTCATCTCAGGGTGCTCAGAGGATGCCTGCACTGACAGATAAAAGCGGGCCAGGGAGCAGCACATACTGACTGGCTGATAGAGCAGGATGGCCGTGTCTGCACTGTGGAAGACGTGATCCCCAGGCTCCTGCAGGTCATCCTTGTTTGCAAGGTATATCTTCAGTGTTTTGCATTATTTTCTTTCCCACTGAAAAGTGCCTGAAATAACAGGAGAGCTGTCTCACGGCCCATTAGCATTCTGTTTACAACACGAAACTGAGGATACGTGTTAAATGTGTCGGGGAGTGGCATGCAGGGCAGGTGTAGGTGGTTGAGGGCGCAGTCGGCTGGGACAGCACTGAAGGACTGTGTACAGCAGAGGGAGCAAAACCTGCTGCTGTCTCATCCTTGCTTCATTTTGAGAGTGATCCCAAGACCAACCACCACAAAATCTTGAGAAGAAATGGAGCCGCCTCCAGCTGGACCACTGGGCAAGTCCAGGCCAGACCTGGAGGGCAAGCAGCGCAGATGGCAGCGGGCACAGTATTTGAACTTGTTTCTTGCCCCTCTTTTATTTAGCCATGGCGACGCTCAAGGTTCAGCTCTAGGCACTTAGTTAATAACCTCACATTTTCCAGAAGCACGTTTCTGGTCATTGTAATTCTGCACTGCTCTCTTCCTTTATGATGGAGGACATTATCTGCTTTCCGAGGCTACCGATGCCTCTGATTCCATCCTACCTCCTTGCCCTTGATCAGAGTGCCAGCCGTGGATCCCCGTCTCAGAGCTAAGGAGGAGACATGGAGAAGTATCGGAGAAGAGCAGAGGACAAAACCAGAGAGGAGCAGGCTGCTAAAGGAACCAGCTTCACTTCTTGTCACTGCATTTTGTTGCAGTGTGGCTCCCAGTTAGCCACACCACCCTTGCTCTCCTCAGCTGTGAAATGGAGGCAAGGATACCAGCCTCTGCTGCATGAATCTGCTTTGATGTGTTCTTCTACCTCTCCATTTCACCCTGAGCTATCCTGTAGCCATCGGGCCTGCATTAACTCCATGTCCATCAAAGCTAGCATGACGCAGGAGCTTAAAATGTAAACCAAACTCACTTCCCCACCAGAAGAAAAGAGGAAGGGGTTGGCGGAGGGGTCTGCAGGACTCCCTGTGTGTGGCCTGGGCATGGCAATGCTGCCTCCTGGCCCTGTGGCTGGCTGGTGGAACACACAGGGGGATGCGCGAGTAGCCAAACCTATGCAAATGTGTGATGTACCTATGAAAATGCTAAAACTGTCAGGCTTCCAAGCACAGCATATTCTGGCTCTTTTAGGGCCAAGGTGCTGAACTTGATGGCCTTTTGGCTGGCCCAGGACAGCAATTCCTGGTTGCCTTTCAGGCTCGGTAATGCCAAGGACATTACAGATTCTCATCTGCTGATAATGCGTCCAAAGATAGGAAAATTAATGGGGATATTTTCACCACCTAGGACCATTCAGGTCTTTCATATTTTTAAATATTGCTGCTAAATCAGGTCACAGCACATTTGGTAAACAAAAACCAGCCCCAACAGGTCCTGACCTCAGCCCACATCAGCTGCTAAAACCCAGTGCATGGAGGAAACTTGTGGTGTGCAGGCATGCAGAGGGAGCAGGGTTTCTTTCTTCCTTGGATCACGGGGGTCTCCCGTGAGTGTCTTCTTCAGAAGGGACTTTGGGGCATGTGGTTTGGAGCCAGGGGTACAACCCCTTGCTGTGCTTTCCCACTGCTGTGCACAGCCAGGGATGCACTCCGGAGGTGGCCCAGCTCTGAGCCTACCACCTTCTTTCCATTCTCCCCCAAACTGAGCATACGTGCAAGGATGCTACACCCTTGCTCACCTAGGCCCCTCTGTGGAGTGAACATACCTGTCAGGAGCCAGGCACCGGCAGAGAGGCCACAGCAGCCCTGGGGCAAGACCATCTCTCTGCGGGAGAGATGGTGGTCTGCTCTTCTGCGTGCCTGAGACCACAAGACACGACACTAAAATGTTGAATCCAGAAAGACTTTCCCACCCCAACAGACCATCTCTTCTCTTTGGCCCCTTCACCTGGGAGACGATCATGAACCAACACTGGAGAAGCACATTTTAATGTCTCATCTTATGATTTTTCATTTCTCCATTTGCATCTTTAGGTCTGCCATAAACACACCCATGGTCTGGGTGCAAGTACACAGCATGCTCAGCCTTGTCAGGGAATGTTGTGTACCACTGAGGCAGCAGCATCTTCAGCTACATCCACTGTGGCTTCTGGACAGTGGTGGCAGACACTAAGCCAAGGAAAGGAGGGGTGGCCTTTTTACAGCCATGAGCTGGCACTTGGGGGCTCATTTCCATTTCTGACCCACACATGCAAATTGTGGTGGTCTTGGGCATGTCACTCACTTCTCCAGAAAGGCTCATGGTGTTCGACTGTTTTGTCTCAGGGAGCTGCTGGTAGCAACCCATGCCTATACTCAACTGCAGTGGGAGAAGCAGAAGTTACTGTTTCTTGCTGGAAATTATGAGAGTTTGCGGTTCTTTATCTTTATTTTTTAAAGTTAATACAGATTTTGGAGGTCAAGGTGCAAGAAGAAAGGCAAGCAAGTTTTAAAACATAGTTCTTGGGCACCATTCCCATTTTAGGGGGATTTCATGAATGGACACGCAGTGCCTTTATGTCTCTCAGAGGAAGAAATGCTATGGTGGCATCACTTCCTCTTCTCTCCTGCCTCTGCCAGACCCCTGCCTCTGTGCTAAGAGCATGCAAGGGGCAATGCCAGAGGTGCCTGCTGCTGAGGTGCAATTTCTTCCTCCTTGTCTCAAAGAAAGCCGAGGGTGTTTGTGACTCCCAGCTTTCTCAGCTCATTGTCCATCAGCTGCATTTTCTTCCTCAAAAAGATTGAGCCTAAAAACATACTAATAAAAGACTGTAAAGTACATTAAAAAACCAAACAACAACAATAAAAAAAAAAAACCCAAATGGAAAGAAAGGCTGTAAGCACACAGGGCGAGCACATCCCCTTCAGTGACAACCTTTGATACCTGGTTGTCTTTATGGATGGAGCTGGAAGGCAGCATGTTGTTAAGAAGAATCAGGCCCCAAATCTTTTGCATTAAGCAAAGCAAAATATTTTTGTAAACACAGGGGAAGGTTTCCCAGTGAAATAGACACAGATGTTTTCTTTTTAAATGTAAATCAGTGCGGGAATGGACAGTTTAATTAAAAGCAAAATTATTAGGTAAGTGCTGAGGGAATCTACTTTATTTGCTGGGTACACTCACATATTTTTACTGGTGAGTCAATTGCAATTTTTAATTTCTTTCCTCCTAATATGATCAGCTCAGAGACTAACCACTGTGATGTGGAATATTTGGGAGAGGATTTTTCCATGGATAGCAGGAATGTCTGCTCTGTGTGCAAGTTGCGGGTGCCCAGGCAGCCTGCTATAGTATGTCCATTCCCAGCCTTACATCTCTTCTAATCATTAGCAAACACTCGCTATAGGCTGCCTATGTGGCATCACCTGGAGAAAATCCTGTCCCTTGTGACTGGGATTTTGGGTCACTGCTAGTGACTGAAACACTTGGCCTTACAGTTGGCTGGGATGCTAAAGGAAAGGGGCCACAGTGTTAACTGGCTATACCTTGCTGCTGCGCTGTTGCTAGACTCAGCTCCCTTCAGCACCACCCATCCTTCCACATGCACCCCTTTCCACAGGCAGATGTTTTGCAGGAGCCCCCCTGCCCTTCCCTCCAGCCCACACCTCCCTCTTCAAGCATGACAAAAGATACAGACTGACTCCGAAGCATGTCAGAAAACAGTCAGCGTACTGGGCTGGGACCACGCTTGCTTATTTTTTAATGTTCTGAGCAAAGGCCATTATCTTTGAACACATATGGAAAATACACTGCATACTTGAGTGGGGTTGGGGACCGATGGCTCTGTCATAGCTGAAGATCAAAATAAGGCCACAAAAACCACCAGCAAAATTATCCCGTGCACCAGCAAGTGGAACTCTGTAAGAACATAGACATTTTTACTCAGCCTGAACATCAGTGGCATCCTCAGTGCAGCTCATGTGATGCAAATACCTCTTTCAGGGGTAACAGTTGGTTTTATTGTGCAGACGTACAGAGGGATGAGACTTAATTCCTGCTATGAAACCAGATGGTGCTGATAAAGCCTCAGTGGCTTCAATAGATGTACTCCAATATAGACAGGAGTGTGGCAATGAGAAACAGGACAGATGTTGGTAAAACGCTTTAGGTACCATGGATGGAAGAAAGGTGCGATGAAAGCGCACAGTCTGATTAGTGCCCCGGGGAAGGCAGGGATCTGGGTCACCTCATTCATGCCTACCACCATATTGGATCACATTTCCGAAGCTTACTTCCCCATCAGGAGTATCGCTGAAATAAATGCCCTCAAAATGATGTGGCCTCTCTGTTTGAGGGGTTAAACACAATTTCCCATCATCGAGCTTTTGCAGTTGGCTCAGGTATTGTTGTCAGGGTCTTGGATCCTTTTCTTCTTATTATTAAAAAAGGAACTTTGAAATATAAAAAAAAAAAGTACTTATCAGATAATGAAATTCTAGCTGTGGTCAAGTCTTTCAAACAACCAGGGCCATGATTTAATTGGAAGTAATTATAGTCTTTTCTGAAGTATAATTTTTAGGGTATTTTTTCCCCTGACATTTGCAGTGTGGAAATTAAAAATAAAACGATGTCAGAATCACAAGATTTCAATCTGTCTTCAAACAATAATGTGGGCTAGTGTCAGAGGTTTGTCCTTGGCTAGAATAAGGAAAAATTCACTGAAGAAAATCCTCTTGGTGAAAATCGCCAACAGCACCTAGTCGTGCATTTTCTGTGCTCAGAAATTCCTAAGAGACTCCTGCTTCCCTGAGCTCACTAGAAACCCTCCTACCTTCACTGCAGTGGGAAAGGGCACATCAGTACCTAGCTCCTGAGAGCACCGCATTTGTGATGCAGGCTTTGTGAATTATTCCACCAGTAAGGCGGAACTTAGAGCAAGGGAAAAAAAAAAAACCCAAACCATTCTACACAACAAATATTAAATGTACAACAAATATTAAATGTAGTCCCTATATCCTGCCCAAAACAACCCAGGGTGTAACATATTATTTCAACATTTTTTATCCCCCCATTATTTTCCCAATTTTTAAAGAAGAAATTTTTCAAACGATTCTCTTCTAAATTTTGCACTGACTTCACTTTGTAATTCCTCAACTTCCTTTGGTGAAACTACCAATGCATCCCCTAAACTCCATCTCACATACTCTGTCTTACCCAAAATGCCATTCCTGAGGAAGGGGCAGTCTCTGCCAGCATAAACTCAATCTTTTTGGTGGCCAGTGGCATCAGCAGGGCCCCACGGGCAGACCCTCAGCTGCCACCAGCAATTGCAGCTCTGCTGGTACCAGTGATGCTATGATGCCCACAGGCAGATATGCATCTCTAAACACAGCCACTCGGAAGGACAATTTGGCCCAGCCTTTTAAATCAGCTGCTCCAGACTCCAAATAATTTCTATAGGGATGTGTACACGCACATGAGGAATCATCTTGCACGCCGAATCCTGTGCTTCTGGATCTGAAATTTTAGATTTAATGCCCATTTAAAATCAATACCTGAACACCAGGCAAAGGGGAAGAAGGAAACTATTTCAGATTAAAAGGGCAACACATGTAAAAAAAAAAGTCACATATGGGCAGGCTGTGATTATAGCGCTGTGTGAAGTGCTGTGGAGGACTGTGTGAGGGATGCTCTGTTCTACAAAGCTTGTTGTCTTTTTAATGAGGCATTAGGTGAGGTCCCCTATCATTATAGACTCTATGGAGTTATTCACCAGCTGAGTTACAAGCCAAATTCCCACTGGGCAATGCCTGCCTGGCCCACTCACGTACCCCACCTTACCACTCAGTTTATTTATCCCATTCTCTACTCTCCAGCTCAAAAAGACCCATTGTGTGTCCACATGAGCGCAGAACAGCTATATTTGATCTCAGACATGGCTTGGCTTCAACAGCAAGGGAAGGGACTTCCCTCTACCCTTCGGCCTCCAAAACAGCCTTTTCAAATAAAGGTATCAGAACAGTAATGTTAATTATTTTATTATACTTGAAGCTATGATAAGGGAGAAAATTTATACAGACTGAGGTAAAATTTTAGTCAGGCCTTGTAAGACAAACTCAGTGACCTTAAGGTAATAAAACCTTACGTGGCACTTTGCCGAAGCTGATCTTCCATACTTCAGGGATAAGTACAGATATGCTGACAGGAACCTCGTGGCTTCCAACCCACACAATGCAGAGAGCCTTCTGGGGTTTTCTGGAAAGCAACGGCTTTTTCTAAGCTAAACGTTCTTATCCCCCCTCCCCAAATGGCCAGAAGACTAGCAGTGTTTCAAAGACAAGCATGGATGTTTACTTCCATGACTTTCATGCTGTCAGCAGAAAATACTTGAAATTGCAGGCCAAGTTCCCAAGAAAGCAGAGATGGAGATTTTTTTTGCTTTGATTAAATGTCCCAGTACCTTTCAGCAGTCCTTCTCCTGCCTTCACAGGGCTCTCTTGCTCAGCTGGGAACCTGGAGATCTGAGCCTATGACTTGACCACTGATCTGCTCGGGGTTTTTGTGCATTTAGGTAGTTTGGGCCGAGGAATACTTGTGGTACATGCCATGCCTGCCACGACACAGCCCTGAGCTTGGCGGGAACCTCTTGGCCAGGAATGGGAAACCCTTGTAATATTTGCACTTATTTGACTATTTAATGGAGGTCACCTCCTTTTCCAGTCCAGATCTCTGTAAGATCCAAACCTGGCCATGGTGTCCATCACTGTTAATGCTGTACCAATATTAACAGCTAAGCAGTCAGTGATGGGTTCACACAACAGTGTCATGCCTTGCTGGTTAGCTGCAGCCTGAGCCTATGACTTTAAAAATTGTGTTGAGGAGGTCTTGTCTTGAGACCCTGCCGCCCACCCACTTCCATGCTGAGAGAGCCAAATAAATATTTACTACTTCTCGTAATAACACCCAGCCGCACTCATCCTTGCCGCTGCAGAGTAGTTAATCTAATTGAAATAAGAATATAAGTAAACTGTTTGTCAAGGCAGTTTATTAGGAAAAGCATTGCTGTGTCAGGAGCTCCCTCACTGTGAGAGATGCTGTGTTGTCTCTCTTAATATTTAATGCCATTTTAATAATATTTCCCAGTTAGGGGCACAGGCTGATGCTACAGACTAAAGGCCAAGACTGCCAACGTGGGGGGGAGGGAAAGCTTGTGGACTGAGATCAGCTCAACTCCATTGACTTACCCACTTGGAGGCTGGGCAAAGAGCAATGCCACTCTCCTTCCAAGAGACTCAGCCACTCCCAGGTCCTCCTCTCGGCAACTTTATCTCAGATTTGTGGATATTGCATTTCCTCTCTCAGAAGGACGCTTCAAAAGTTTGGGGCCACATCCTGAGGTAGTGGACATGAGAAACCCACACTTTTCCCTTGGAAAGCCCATTTCTCACTGTGATGCCGCTTCAGTTGGGCTCATTAATTAGATAGTACCATAACTACTGAATTTCTGTCAGGCTTGTGATTGCAGCTGAAGCTACAGTGCTCCTACCTGTCTTTGGCAAGTCTTGTTTTGGAAACCTCTAAACCTCTGGGTTAGAGTCAGAGGTGTTTTTGCTCAAGAAGTGGGGATCAGCAGGTTAAATATCACATCCACATCACCCTCCAGCCCATACAGACCTGCCTTGGCTGCAAAGCTGCTGCTCAGGTGGTGCCCCAGTCCCCCTGATGTCCCCCAAGACTTCTCCTGGGAGGGATGCCCAGCTCAGGCTTTTCCTTGTTGTGAAAAACTCCTGGCTGAAGGGCTGGGGAGTCAGAGCCTTTTGAAGCTGCTGCATAATAAGCTGTACTTTTTTTCCAAACATCACTAGAGAGTTCAATAATAATTACATGAACTTTATAATCAGCCAAACCAGCGTAGGCATCCACCTGGCCCACACGTAGCATTTGTGAGTAATTTTACATAAAGGGCAGGTACTTTTGAACTTAGTGCACAGGACTGGTGCACAAATAGCTATAGGAGGAGGGCCCAATTATAAATAAACCGTCCTTAGTTGTCACTTTGCTGTCTCTGACTTCCTACGCATTCAAATGGTGAGACTGATTCATTTAATCTTACTCTAAAGCAGCAAGCCACAGAGGCAGTTTCCTGACAGTTGCTTAAAAAAAGTGTAGCTGAGCTCTCTTAAATTGTTTTCCCTTGTATTATATTTAGACATTGTGATTAGAGTATCTGCCACGATATGCTTTTACTTTAAGGCAGAAGTTCAATCTGTTCTCTGAAAGCAAACAGAGATGCTCCTAGGAACCGAAGGGGCACGAGCACTGGGGTTTGGCATTTAGGAGCAGAAATCTTCAAGGCCGCTTGCACTGCTGGCTCCCCTGGTGCAGCCAGCCTTATGAAACCTGAGTTTTCAAATAAGTGCAACTTTATTTACCATAATGAGAATACTGGGAAGGGTGGAGGCAGTGAAAGGCTTAGTGGCTGTTTCCATGCGTTTTAGCAGTATCAGCTGAGCAATTTTTATGGTCTTCCCTTCTCCCCTCCTCCCCTCGCCCCTCCTCAAACCTGGCTTTTCTTGGCAAAGGCTTGGATGCAAGATCTGGACATTCCTGTCATATAAACAAGGCTTATATATGTTCGTGTCGCTGCAAAGCAGATTATAATGACTACACTTCATGCATTTTACTATAATTAAGTCAGTGGAGGTTTCAACACAGATACAAACTCGATGTGCAGCTCTGCCCTTGACAATTGCATACTGAAGAGAATACCTGAAAGCTCCTGTTTTGCTAAATATGCTCTTTAATATTTTGCAATGCTCAGGTAAATACAGTCAGTGGACGAGGAGCCTTCCACATTTCTATATTATTATGGAGGATGTTATTAGAGTTACACTGAAGGAAGTTTCCTTACGTGACTTGCTTTGCCAGAGAGCTTGTCAGATACTGAACTGCAGGTTCCACTCCTGCTGACCACCAGCTGTGATGAGAAGACCCCCAGACTCTGGCAGACTCTTAGCTACTGGTCTGGCTGCAGGAGCTCTACAGCAGGGTAGCAAATGTGACAAAACTCTGGCAGGCAGGACCAGGTGAAAGACCCTCTGGGCTCTAAGGTACACGAGGAGATGGAGAAGGCTCTGTGTAGAGGGGAATGGTAGGGAGCAGATGCTGTACCTCTGATGCCTTTTGTTAACCTGGAATAAATATTGCTGTGGAATTTAACACACTGAATTGAAAGGTGAGTTTCTTCCATGTGCCAAATGCTGTTTTTTTAGGTTGTGTAGGATGCCTGTATTCATCCTCTAGCTGTTCTACAGAGATCTGTAAATCTGTTACTGCTTCCAGATACCCTCACAGAAACTTGTGGTTTCAGTTTAGTATGTGGAAAACTTGAGGTCCCACATCCAGATCTTAATGTTTGTCCAAATGTGATTGGATCACCACTGCTTTAAGTTCTGCTGTGTTCCTTTTCTCTCAGATAAAAATGTCACACTAGAAGTGTTCCACCATCCCTGTGTCTCTAGAGAGAGTCTTGGAGTCTTGAAGGTGACTTTTCTGTGAAATGGTCTCAATATAATTCAAAAAATACTTCATAATTTGGAGCCTGTTCCTCAACCTCCAGCAGAGATCAAAGGGATCCCACAAAAAAAATTAAGCACCGTGCATTCCTAGGAGCTGAGCCTTTGGCTGTAATGAATCAATCAACTACCCTTTTATCAGAGAGATATAAACTGACTTGGGGCACTTCAGACCCTAAGGCTAGTATAAGGCTGCTGGTTTAGGCTTTATTTCCATTAAAAACGTTTGACTTCAGAGGAAGACCTTTGTTTTCAAATGGTGTTTTTTCCATCTTCTTATTATTTTCACCTTCAAGCTTGCTTGGCCAGTTGGATATGAAAAGCTTGTTCTTGTTTCCTAACGGCAAGATTATCTGCTGATGGTATTTATGGGGTGCTAATTACTATCTGTCATTGGTATTTATGAGGTTCCAATTGCTACAGTACCTAGGCACCAGGTACAATATTGAGATAAGCATAGATGTTATTGAACATGGACTCTGCTCCTCCCACCCTAGTGCTTGGCCCCTTTGACTTGAATACATTTCTTTGCCCACTCCCTCCCACTCCTTTTCATATTTGTAAGGCATCTGAGAAAAAATGAGCTTTGTGCTCCACTGTGAAACAACCCTGGGTTGTGAGCTCCCCCGGGGGGTACCTGCTGCCCATGGCTCCCTCTCGGACCATATTGTGCTTCTGGCCCTCACGCTGGCAGATGACCCAAGGTGCCGACACTGCGGCCACCAGCACCAGGAGAAGAGCCCGCAGCAGCCTAGGTCTGCTTTGCCTGTAGCCTGTGCAATGGCTGCTGCTGAATTGTTTCCCGTAGGAAGTTTTCCAAAACCCAGCAAACTGTGGCAAATAGGGGAGCTGAAATCAAACCAGGTGCTGCTTCCCAGCCTGTGCATGGTCACAGAAGGTGTCCTGGTCAGAGAGCATGGAAAGTTTTAAATTCTTTGGGCCAGGAGCTGCCTAGAGGTGAGCAGAGAGTCACTGGAGCCTGACTGGCATTAATGTGAAGAATTTCTTCTGGCTACCAGTACTGAAGAGACAGTTTGCCGCTCAGACAATCTAGAGTCTTTGACCAGCTTGACCACCAGCTGTGGCCAGAGACTGAGTCTCAGCCTGATTCTGAGAAAAACAGATGCCTGGAACTCCCTTCCTGCCACTACAGAGAAATTAAAATGATCCCACATGAAAGTGGAGATGAGATGAAAAAAGTGCAGGTCACAGCAGCAGCTAGTTCCTAAGTGGGACAGGCATAAACTTCTTTAATATGGATATAGAAGGGGACATATGTTTCTATTATTACCTGGTTATGGGAGAGCAGAGGGAAATTTGCTCACAACCTTAAGAAAGAAGTGTTCAAAACACATTTTTAAAACATCTGAAATAAAAAAAAAATGGGAAGGAAATTGAAATTAAATATCTGTGAAGATGTTTTCTCTGCTTTTTGATCAGCTCTGATGGTTCTAATTGATGTCCAAGGAGAAAGCTGGAAACTATGCTGAAACGCAGAAAAAAGGGATTGCACCCTTGGTAAGCCCTGCCTGTGGGACAACAACACTGGGACATGCTGAAAATTCATAAATAAGGAAGGTGCCATGAACGGAGATTTATCTCCTGCTTACCCTTACAGCTATTTCCTTACCCTCAAATTTTCTGGAATGAGAAGCTGTAAGGATCAGTAATTACGCAAAGACTTTTCCTTTATGTATCACCGCTCACTCAAGACTTTCAGCCCATTACACAAATAGCAGTGACGTGCTTGGCAGGAGCCCTTTGAAGCAGGTAGTAGCAGCTATTTCTGCCAGCTTGGTTTCCCCAGCAGAATAGAAGTGGTGGCGGGAGGTGAGGGGACTGAGCCTGTGGCGCCAGGATGCCCTCACCTTCCTCACTCTCCCAAGTCTCTCCTGCCTCTCCTGCTTTGCCCTGCATGGGTTTCTGGCCTCACAACCCACCTGAGGGCAAGCTCTGTCCGGATGAGCATGCATTGCCAGATGCTGTGGTGCACTGGGCTGACAGCGAGTGGGCACCCAGCGCCCAGCGCCCAGTACCCAGGGTCAAGTGAGCCAGCGATCCTGCCCCTTGATTGCTGAGGGCTGCTCCATGACGCCACTAGGTTTGCAGAGAACCATCAGGGCTGGAGTCAGGTTACACTGACTCCCAAGGACCAGGCAGCAGCTTCCCAGGGAAAATACATGCCCGGGTAAATAAAGAGGGAAATAATTATAAATGACTGATTAACTGAGCAGAAGTAAAAATGGAAAGCAGAAGCAGGACTGAAAGACAGAAGGAAAAGCAAAGCGTCAGAGATTTTTTGTAGATGCAGAGGTTTGCATTTTGTGCCTTGAGAAATAGGGGAAGGAATTAAATACATACTTAGGAAAAAAAAAATCAGATGGGAAATGTGAGAAGAACAACACGCTTTTGTGAGGAAGACACTCAAGAGACAGAGCTATGAAGGCAAAAATCCAAATATCAACTTTTGTTCCTCAACAGTAAAAAACCAAATAATACATTTAGTACAGTGTGAAAGTAAACTTTTGGGAAAACACCCAAAGACAGTGCTGGGAATTGCTTACCCTGTTATTTTTGTTCCAGTCATTGGGCAGTATAAGTGAGGTAGTTATTAGAAGTGTTATTTATTCCAAGAAACACTGCATTCCTTTCTTCTCACCACCTCCTTGCTTATAGTCAGGTGTATTTAATGAAATGTGCTCAAAGCCCTGAGCTGCTCTACCATCAGTATTGCAGCACTGTCCGCTCAGCCAGCTAGCAGAAGGATAAAAGACCCCTGTCCAGTGAGATACCCTTCCTCCCCATAGAATCATAGAATAGTTTGGGTTGGAAGGGGCCTTTAAAGGTCACCTAGTCCAACCCCCCTGCAGTGAGCAGGGACATCTTTAACCAGATCAGGATGCTCAGAGCCCCGTCCAATCTGGCCTTGCATGTTTCCAGGGATGGGGCATCTACCACCTCTCTGGGCAACCTGTTCCAGTTTCACTACCTTCACTGTAGAAAATTTCTTCCGTATATATAGTCTAAATCTACCCTTTTTTAGTTTAAAACCATTACCCCTTGTCCTGTCGCAACAGGCCATACTAAAATGTCTGTCCCCATCTTTCTTATAAGGGCCCTTTAAGTATTGAAAGGCTGCAATAAGGTCTTCCCCAAGCCTTCTCGTCTCCAGGCTGGACACCAACTCTCTCAGCCTTTCTTCATAGGTGAGGTCTTCCAGCTCTCTCATCATTTTTGTGGCCCTCCTCTGGACCCGCTCCAACACGTCCATGTCTTTCCTGTGCTGAGGACTCCAGCACTGGATGCAGTACTCCTGGTGGGGTCTCACCAGAGCAGAGCAGAGGGACAGAATCACCTCTGTCAACCTGCTGGTCACACTTCTTTTTATCCAGCCCAGGATACGGTTGGCTTTCTGGGCTGGGAGTGCATATTGTCATCCCTTCATTCTTCTTAATTAAGGAAAAACTGGAAAAAAGGATAGGCCTTACAGCATATCCCAAGAGCCAACAGCTGCCAATGACAAATCTCCCTTGGACTCAGATACAGAAGATGGTTCCTAGTCCCTTCCTAGAGGGATGTCCTACCCCGTTAAATGGTGAAGCTCGTGGCGGGTGAGACTGGGGCAAGGAGATAAGTAAAAAATGGTTTGTCAGGGAAGCAGGATCTCACTTACAGAGCTCCTGAACTGAAAATCCAGCCTTTAACTTTCTTCCAAAAGGCTAGATGGAAAACAAGTCTAAATACGCTTTCTTTGCTCATCATCACAAGGTACCTTCTGTACTCTGCTCTCTCATGTTTCTGGATGAAAGAAAACTCAGCAGACAATTTATCACCAAATTAAAGTCACCACTATCAAAATCGTTCTGGATCCAAGAGCATTTGGTCTCACTTGTAGAAACATATTCCGGGCAATGATAAAGAGCCTGGACCAGCTGCTTCTCACTTAGTTCTTATGTAGGCAACAGCTGCACAGGTTCCAGTCGAAGACTGGCTGACTGAGGGCTGGCCAGGGGAATTGCAGTGCCATGAGCTTGCTGGAGACAGAGGGGCTGCTGCTTGGAGATCACACTACATTCCTCAGCCTGGGACACTCCAGAGTCCCCGGAGACACGGTATTCCAGCATGTGTTGCCCTTTTTCCAGCCCAGTTAGGAGACAGTAGGAGTGACACTGTAGGGAGAAGGTTCCGGGAATGCGATTTAAAAAAAAGAGAAACAAAGTAAAAATCCCCTGTATGACTTTGTGGCTCTTTGAGCATGCTGGATGGTGGGGCTGGAAGTACACGAACACAGGCACAAACAGACTTTATTAGGTTGATAAAATAGAACGACTAGCATATTTTGATACTCCATCACTGTAACTAGCCTTCAGTGTGACAGGGTCTTCAGCCAATGCTATATCTAAGGAGGATTTTCTTGTCCTTGTGCTTGCCCGGCCTGCCAGGCATGTGGGGGCTGTGCTATTTAACCTTCCTTCCCCTCGTTTATATTCCCTGTTCCCACACAACCCATAGGCAGTATTGTACAGCATTACTCCCCTCCCGCAAACTTTCCTTCTTTCAATTGGTGTCACCACAAAGGAATAGATTATTACTGACACTGATCCCAATTTAATCCTTTCAATAATCTGATTTTTCCAAGCCTATTTATATCCTTGAAATGACAGTGGGTTTTAAAGTGATACAAATACCTGAGCCTAAGCATTGGTACTGTCCACACTAGCCTACTCCAGTTTTGACCCTCTTTGTGTAACCCCAAAGATGATGTGATAAATCCCTTCCCAAGTGTTGGTAGTGCTAGGCTGGTCCTTGGTCCCTCTTTCTGATGAGCAATACTTTTAATGTTACAGGTTTACTCTGTGTTACAGTGGTAACAAGCTGAGGTCCCAAAATAAGTTTTAAAGCTCATATAAATGGAGAATTTCTTTTCCCTTTGTGGATTTTTAATAACCTTCTGGTGTCTGGAAATGATCAAGAAGTAAAGCTTTCATAGCAATATAAGGAGTATAAACCCATTCTAGTTTGTTATTTCATCCAGCAACTTGAGAACTTTTTTTATTTTCCTGGGCTTTAAGGTGATCAGCCAATGTTTTCTCCCATCCCCAGTCTCCATAAGAAGCTTATTAATGCTTTACATTCAAAATAAAGGCAAACCAATCTGAAAACAAAGCCATCCTTAGGGCTGCATATTCTAAATATGCTTGATGGACTATTTCCACTATTTGTAACCAATTCATTTTAATATTGCTCCTGCTTCTTGCTAGATCTGCAGAACTTCAGTTCACACGTAGCCAAGGAGCAGTTCAACAAGCAGTCAGCAGGTTTTTGTTCATTCCCCCCCCTACTTTTATAATTCAATGCAGAGACTTGTTTATATAACCGAATCCTTTTGTTTCTCCAAAAGGGACTTGGATATTCCACTGAGCGTCGACACCCGTGGTAGGCAATGGTCTGGTTTTTCCAAAGCAAAGACCTCAGTTTTCAGCAGAATTTACATTCCAGTAATAAATATTTAAAGGAATTATAACGGAACTGAAGCAAAGAATGTCCCTCTGAAACACACACATATGCATGCACACACACGCGTGCACACACAGAGTCAATTAGTCTGGGGTTGCTGTGATGCAGATGGTGCCTCTGTTCAAACCCTGAAATATTTTGCTTTTTCCATTAGAAAACTTGGCCCCTTTGGATTTTTAATACCCCATAAAAAGCTTATAAAATGCTATTCCTTACTGTCTATGTAGCACATCACTCAAACATCTATGTCAAAGGCATTTTCTGCAGCAGGGTCTCTTTCTGCCCTTAAAAAAGTGTAAGTATACAAATCATGCTGATTTCTTGCTGTCCTTTCTCAGGTATGAGCTTTAGGATTTTTGATCATCTCTATTTTTTCTACAACAGGCTAAACTATGTGACACCGGTATGGCGGTTTTGGAACATACCGGGCTTACACAACTACCTTTTGCCTTCAAATGTGTAGACTATTATTAAGCAAATGAGATACTGATGTACGTTTTCATTTACAAAGCTTGTATTTGTCCCTGTGGGCATAACACCAGGTGATGCCTTAATTAAAGATGGTGAAGATCATATATATGACATTAAAAAAAAACCAGCTGCTTCTTAAAAATAATAAAAAAGATAAAATAATCCCACTCCCTTAAGGAAGATGAATGAAGGGAGTCTAAAAAGCAGATTAATGAAAACCAAAAGGCAAAAGAGGGAAGAATGCAGATAAATGTTGGAGTTACCTGCAAATGTCTCCTTCTGCAAACAAGACAGTATTTATTCTGTACAGTATGTTATATCATGCACAGTACTTCACATTACTCATAAGATAACCTGTCTGTATTTACATTTGCATTGAACCATGCCCACATTAGCAGCACTGTGTCTGTATTATCCACTAGCTCAGTATAATGACCACTGAGCGCTTCCTGCTGAGGAGGAATCAGAGCCTGCTGTCCCTTCTTGTGCCATGGACCTCCTTATTTCACAAGCAGCTTTGCCGTGAGGAGGCTGATACCTGCAGAGGAGTTACCTGTGCAGAACTGACCCACTGAGAAAGCACAGCGTGCTGGGGTCTGACATGTCCCTCTTCAAATTGGCAGATGAAAATGCAGTGGTCAGTAACCTGCTCACTTTCATCCACTGTCTTATCCACATCCGCAGCAGTCATGTGATGGGAACAGCACTCTGAAGTGTGCTTATCAAGGAAAGACTGTTATCTCTGATTTTCAAAGCTTGAAGCATATAGAATGGGTGGGAGCTGCAGAAGGACTTGTGTCTCACACACAATCTCACCACAAAAGCAAGTGAAAGACATGAAGAAATGGGTGTTGGTGGGGACTCAGTCTCGGAGAGGGGCCCCAAGGCAAGAGGGTGGGAGGGGGAAGGCTATGTGTTAATTTTCCATTCATTCCTGTGTCCAGGGCTAAGCAGGAAAAAAGTTCTTCATCTCCACCTCCATTTCTGATTTTTCACCTTGGGCATCTGGTCATTCGTAGCTCAGTAGGTTTAATTTGCTGACCTGACATAAACATATCCATCTTTCATGTTGGTCCTGGCTTAAACTTAGTAGAAACAGAAATAAGAGTGGAAAATAACCTAGCTGGCCACTACAGACAATGACACTGAACTAGTTTAGGAGAAGAGGAAGGTGAGCACTGGTAAGTGGAAGCTCTCCAGCTACTCAAGTTGGTCCACAACTAAACAGCAAAACGGTGGGTGGGTGTCTGTGGACGTGTAAGCATGGACATGCATGCAGCAGTGGAGGAGCTCATCAATGCTCCTTGCTGTGTTCAGCTTTCTGCAGGCATCGGTGCGAGGAGGCAGCTCATGGGAGAGGTTTACCTTCATCTCTAGAGAGGCTTGGGATGGATCCTCCGGCCAGACAAGGAAAGGAGAAAGACCTCTGGCAAGAAAGGTGAGACCCCTCTAGGGCAGGGGCAGGGCAGGAGAAGCCCCTCCTGGGAGAGGGGCAGGTGTGGATGGAGGCTGGAG
Organism: Phalacrocorax carbo; assembly: GCF_963921805.1. Lineage (NCBI taxonomy): Eukaryota > Metazoa > Chordata > Aves > Suliformes > Phalacrocoracidae > Phalacrocorax > Phalacrocorax carbo. The sequence goes on along the minus strand of NC_087513.1, from coordinate 62,991,248 downwards.
GGCTTCCTGCCCCTGCAGCTTGCTCTTCCCATGCCAGCCCTGCTCCATCTGCTGGCAAGAACAATGCGGAGCCTTCAGCATTGTTCTTGCCCTCCAGGATCCAGCTCCTCCTGCGGCTTCCCCAGCCCAATTTCCCTCCATGGCCTCATTTAATCTGCCACAAGGGCCAAGGGTGGTTCTTTGGCAGGCCAAAGGCTCTGCCAAGAGCAGAGCCTTTCCCAGGCAGAGGAGGGAGAACAACCCTTTCTTTTGGGTCACAGGATGAGGAACTGCCCTCTCATGAGCTTCCCTCTACTTTTGCTTCTAACGTGTCATCAAGGTTACAAAGGAGCAAATTAAGTATCGTGCACATTACATATTCGCCATCTGATCTACTGGTTGAGAACCTGATTTTGCTGCTCACTTGTGGTCAGTCAAGCCCCAGTGAAAATGTCCTGGAAATCCCCCGAGAGTGAGTGGCAGGGTGGGATACTGCTGGTGACAGGGTGAGATGGCTGCATCAGCTCCTCTCTCAGCAAGTGCCCAGGAAACCAGGGTGCAGCTGTGAAAGGTATTCAGGGAAAACATGAGCACTTTGGCTCTCTGGTTTGCTGCTCAGCACTTTGCAAGGTTAATGTTTTGGCTTTACCTCCATTTTCCCCTTGCTTACTAGGTGTTTAAGAGAACATGCTGAGGAAAGCTCTGGTCTTTTCAAAATAAAGAAGCAACACAGAAAGCTTTTGCCATGAATGAATTGCACTGCAGACTTGACTCACTGCGCGAGGAGACGCAGGCTGGAGCCCCAGTGCCGTGCTCTGCTGTGCTGTGCTGTGCAGGGGTTTTAAGAAAGCTCCCCTGTGAAAGGCAGTGGGATTTTTAGCTCTGGCATCATTGGCACTAAATCTTTTTTCCTCTTGTCCTGCCTTCTGCTATTGGGAAATCAGCTGCACCTGAATTTTGCTTCTCGTTTCCATGTGGGAAAAGCATCATGTTCATCCTCCTGCGGTCCTTACAGATGGCATCTCTTTCAGCTCTGCATTAGAGGCGGTCAGGTGAGTGGGGTGGGCTGAGGTTCCCCACGTCAGCCGTTCCCTTGGGGAGGGAAGAAGGGCAGCCAGTGTCAGACCAATGTTTACAGAAAGTTTAGTCTCCAGTGGATTTCCCTGCTCCAACAAAACAATAGGAGGGTCTGGTGCTATATTATCCATGCTTCCTCTTTATTCAGATTTTATCTGTGAATTCTTGCAAATAATAGATGACTGAGACCATTATTGTTCTGGGAAATAGGAAGATGAAAACATTAGACAGACCGTAGCAATTTCAATGGACTTATTCATGGTGTATTTAGTTATGCAAGTCTTTGCAGAGTCAGGAACTAACAGAATACCTGTTGGAATAAGTAATAATCCTGTGTGTTCACAAAAGCAGCTCTCTTACAGCTCATTTTTAATAAGACATACTGCCTCAGCTGACCAAATGCTAGAGAGTCTAGAACAAAAAAGAAGAAAACAAACATAGGTAGACTCCTTATGGCAGACGATCTTAGGAAGCAATCCATTCCAGGTCTTCTATGTCTCTGCTTTAGTACAGGCATTCTCGATGTAAATTGTATGCCATTGATTAATAGATCTTCTATCAATTGAACTTGAACTGAAGTCAAAAGAACATACTCTTTCTTTTTTCATTTTTTTTTTCTTTTCTAAACCTGCATTAAAAAGATTATTCAGAAATCTTGGAATGAAAAGTGCTAGGTCAAAACTCACATTTTTCTAGCAAGTCTATGAAAACTTACTTTTAAAAGTTGTATACTGTAGAATCTCAATTATCCTGGAAGGCTTATCGGGTTATGGCTTAAGTATGCTATTCATGTGCTGCCAGCTTGTTCTAGAAGTATAAGATGGGCTTTAGTGCCTTGCAAAACAGCTAAACTCTTCCCTGGGCCAGACGGAGTCCAGAAGCAGTTCAGTGGTTTGACGTGAGTGAAGAAGCCCTGCAGCTGCCTGCCAGCCCTGCGCAGAGCTGGGCTGTGCCTCAGTGTTACACGCCACGGAGCCACGTGCGTCCTCTGCAGCTCTGGCAGGACTTTGTGTCTGCCTCCACATCACATCACGAGCTCTGGGAAGTCTTCATTTAGGAACATTGCCGTACAGCTGCACAGAGCTGGCTTTGGCATGGCACTGTGTGGAAGGTAAGAAGTCTTCATAGGTACCACCTGCCTGTCTGTGGACTAAAACCTCCTGCATCACTCATGTATTATTATTTTCCATTATCTAGGACCTTACATTCTCCTCTTCACAAACAGAGGAGCTGTTTGTATATCCATGAGCTTAATACCTACTGGTCTTGGAAGAACTCCCCTGGCTCGTTGTACATTAACATTGCTCACATTTTTGATGCATATACAATTAATAAAAGTTGGGCAAAGCTTCAAAGCTTTGACTATACTCTGGACAGATTACGAATTTTATGTTCTCCAAGAAGTATTGTTAAAATTTGCTACCCACAAGGACTAATTACTAAGGAGATTTTGCTCTGAAAGGAGAGCTTTCCTCTGCACAGCCTTCCCGTTGGTGTTAGAAAAACAAACTTTCCCAGTTAGGTAAATAGGACCATGTTCCCGAAGGTTTTTTGTGTGTCTCATGGAATTTAGTGTTCCTATTGATCTCCCAAATTCAGGACAGCAGTGATTGTGTGAGAAACTTCACTTCCAGTTTCCAAAAGAAATGCTTAGCTTTTGGGAGGAAATGCCCATGGTAAAATGGAAAAGACAAGGTAAAAAAGCACATGCAGTGTAGGCTCACCTTGCACAAGTTCATTGATTCAGGCAAAGGTATCTTGTGAACTGAAAGACTGAACGGTGCATTCAGAATGCAACTAACTCAGAAGAAAGCAGGGTTAGTGTGAAATGTACGTCCAGCACAGGAGAGGGGAGTTACGCAACTGAAGCTACTCTGCAGCAGCTCCCAATGTGGATAAGCCCTTAATTACTTCTAAAATCTCACTATTACTAAGCCATGCTTATAATTTCTAGAGGCCTCGAGTTTCTGGAACAACTGGAGTATGAGATTCAATTGCATTCACTTCAGTGGAGGATACAGTTAAGTATGGGCACGTTCGTAGGCTTGAGGCCAGTCATTAACTAATTGGTGTATGGGAACATTTAAGTTTTTCCCATCTGATTTTGCAAAGTTATTTGGCAATACTTGCTTATGAGCCTTTTTTTTTCTTTTGATTTTTTCCCCTTCTCTTCCCAGCAAACCAAATGCCTGCCAGAATCAGAAATTAGTGTGTACACTAACTTCATATTTTCCCCTTGCTGTAGGCAAAAATATTTGCCGAGTTTTACTTTTTTATACATATACATGTACATGTGTATACACGTACAAACACATGTACATATACATACATATAAAAATATGTACATATGTACGCATGCTTTTCTCGTTTAAACAATAGGTTTCAGAGTGTTTGTTTCCTTTGCAGCCCGCGAAGCCTCCCTCCCCCGCAAGGGCAGGCCGGGGGGGGGACTGCGGCGGTGGAGCCCCGGAGGAACTACAACCCCCAGAGCGGGTGGCGAGGGGCGGCCGGGGGGGAGAAGGGCGGGGGGGCGCGGGGGCTTCTGGGAGTTGTAGTCCCGCGGGCTCGGCCCCGCCGCCGGGCCGAGGGCAGCTTTCCAAGCACCTGTCTGTGCCGTGGGAGGCAGCGATGACTCCGCTCCCCACCGCTCGCCTCGGGGTGCTGCAGGGCAGCTGCCTGCTAGCAGCCTGACCAGGAACCGGTGGAGGAAGCAGAGGGAGAAATCTAAAGGTAAGAATCTCCTAGTATCTGCTGTGGAGTTGGTGGAGGAAGGGGGCTGTAAGTCCGGGTGCCCCCTCCCTGGTCCTCGTCGCCCCGTGCTTTTGGCTGGGAGGTTTTGCCATGTCGCTCCCGTGGCACATCGTTGGGCAAGTCGCCTGGGTTTGGGCTGGCTTGCGGAAACGTCCGTGGCATCAGCACGTGGGACCGGTCGTGTAGGGGTGTCATTCTCCCTCCTTTATGGAAGGGTTGGCGGGAATAAGTAATCACTTAATCCTAGAAGAAGGTGCGGGAAGGAATCCCACTCCCTACAGGGACTGGAAATGTTTCTCTAGTGAATAAGGGTCTTGTTACATCCAGCTTCTTGCTGAATTTAATCTTGCTTTTAAAATTATTTTTATTTTCTTTTTCCTTTTAAGGTGACTTTCTAGGTCTTAGTACAGAGAAATAGCCAAATACAAATTTTGCATAAGTGGCTGCAACAGGCTGTGCCTGTGTACGTTTCCTCGTTCCGGTGTTTCTGCTGTTTGCTGAACTGAAAGTCTCAGGCTGTGCAGATCACTTCAGTGAAAATCCTTGGACATGCTCTGGTTTCATGCTGCTGCTTAATAAAACAGAGCAGCAGTCAGGATAGCGCAGGGAGGAGAAACAGCTTTGTGTGGGTCAGGTAAAATGCTCCTGCACATTTTGGCTGTGATCCTCTGACCAATAGCTGCCTGGGATGCTGCCGGTACTTACACCCGAGTGTAAATTTGCCAGAGAGTTTTGGGAAATTCTTTGCACGAGGATGCTCTGCAAGCCTTCTGGGGCTGAATGTAATCATGTGGTGATCCCCAATGCACAGGGACTGGGTTCAGTGACAGAGTTATACCCTGATGGTTCTCTCCTACAAGTAGTTTACTAATTATGGTGAAGACTGCAGATTTGCTGTCTGCTCTACTTGCAGCCAGTGACACTGGTTCTCAGCCGCTGCTTGCGGGGAGGGACAGCAAGCAGTGGGCATGCTGAAGGCTGCGGGAGTACAGTAGAAGTTTTTAGCTAAGGCTACTGATGCAAAGCCCTGTGTGAATGAAAAAAGTGGAGGCAAAGACAGGAGTCAATCCAAGTAAAGGTCTCACCCAAGAGAAGATGCAAGAGACAGTTCTCAGTTCTGCTGGAAATTGCGTTGCCCTTTTAATGGTAATAAAGTAGCTTTGCTGTTAATCTCCACAGATGCTGCCAAATGATGAACAGGTCTGGACAATGAGGCAATTCCCATCTTGCTCGGAGAGTTGGCACCTCTGGGTCAACATCGAGGTACAGCTCTTGGGCGTGTTGGGTTTATGCACCCTGAGCACCAGGGCTGCTGTCATACAGAAAGGCAGAGAGCAGAAAGCTAATGAGCAGGTGTCCTTCATGAATCAAACACGCAGAAATGTTAAACACAGTGCCCTTGAATGGTTACCCACAAGGAGGGGATATACATCTAAAATGAGGATGCTATAGCTAATGTTAGAGGTGTTGGTAAGAATTGCTAAACTTTCTGTGAATTAATCCATTACCTTAAAAAAAAAAAACCCAGCTGCTGTAGTGGGGAGGTTTTGTGGGCTGCTTTTCACCTGAAGTTTTTCATACACCTCGTAGACTTCTGGCATATCTGATGTTCTCCCTGTTTACAGCATTAGAGACATTGCTAATATGTAGGTAATAGAAAATAATTTATGGGGTCAGTGGCACTGAATCTGAAAACATTCCCTACACATTCAAGAAACTTTTCCAAATGTGAGCAGCACTAATATAAAAAACAGAGACCATATCTGTGTGCAGCCTCGCTGAGTTCTGGATATTTCCCTGTGCACTGACACCACATATGCCAGCTTAACCCAGGCAATGGCAGCCGCTGCAGGACTAGCAGCTCTGTCTTCAGAGCAGCAGCATGGCCAGGGATGCCGCTGAAACCCTGGGGGAGGGAGGAGGAGGATGGTGGTGGTGGTGGGACCTCCTGTTGCGCTGAGCCCCGTGCGGGCAGCAGCAGGTGAGGGCTGTGCCAGAAAAATGCATGGACCTCCCTACTCCACCTTTCCCTACCTGGCAGTCGGGCTGCAATGTCTAAAACAGGCATGGATTTTCTTGTCTACCCAACATCAGCGTACCTCCCAAAAAGCGATTGTGTCAGTTTTGTTTTCCTTTCCTCGTACATATCAGAAGTCAAACAGCATGATGTGGCTAATGGGATTATATTGACCCACCTCTGCTGTTGCTATTAATATCTGAAGAAATTCCCAAATGCCACAGCCCCAATGATAGTACAGTAGCCTGCCTGTCCTTCTCTTGCCAGACAGATCGAGGTTTTCTTACATTAGAAAGTCCAGTAATAGCTAGGCCAAATTTTGCTCCTTGGCAATGTTAAGAAGCTAGGGACCAGATTATATATATAAGGGAATATATAGAGAATATCCATTTTTGCAATGGATAGCAAGTTGATTTGCAATGTCATTTGAACAGTACCCAAATAGCCAATTTTTTTTTTTTTTTTTTAAAGAGGCTGAAGGAGTTTTGGGGGGCTGTGTGTTATGTCATTTTGTTGTTGACTGTGGAAACACAACCCAGCCTTTTGAAAAAAATGCATTCAGAATCCAACCCCAGTGTGCAGGCTACTAAATTTCAATTGCTGTTTTTATGTCATTATTGCGATTGCAGTAACTCTGTAAAGACAAGATAGAAGGTTGCCCTTTCCACTTTGAGCTCTTTCCATCCTCTGCATTTACAGCAAAGGTTATCCTGAGCAATGTGTACATCTGTCTGTTCTAGCTGTAGAAATGCATATTATTCATACCTTGTCAATGTACATGCTGGAAAACAGAAGCTGAATTTATAGCTATATTTCCTCTCTGCTGAGGCTTTTAGAGTTGAGTGTTTCAGTGTTTCCATTATAAACCCCTGTTTTCTGAGGTTTATAACAGTCTTGAAGAGCGTAGCGGTCTTGAACCATAATAGAAAGCATGTAATGTTGCATTTACAATACAGCTGTAACTGCACATTAACGAGTGTAATCTTCTCAGTGTACCCACAATGCTCCAATGAGGTTAATTGGAGTTACATATACTAAGAGAAAAACAATATTTTACCCTTGGAGTTGGTGCTTCCTATCCAGAGAGCTGAGAGCATCACACAGGGACAGAGTGCATCTACCTGCACCAGACTTAGAAACATGCCATTCGTTGCTACACCATTAAAATACCCATTTGCATCTGCAGAGGCCCTTGTCAGCACCCGCTTCCCCTATTTGATGACTCACTGCTTTACAGGTTTGGCCAAGGGAAACCAAGGTAAAGGTGAATGGAAGAAACTATATTTTATCAAATGTATGGTGAGGCTTTTGTCCTGCGTGGTGTCTCTGCTGTTTCTGTCCTCGGCTTCTAGTCTTGCATAAATATAGGTCCCATCTGAAAGCCCAGGCTCTTCTCCATTTCCAGTCAGCTTACTCCATCTGGCATCTTGCATTCATGTGTCACTTTGCTTATGAATATGAGGTAAATGAATAACATCCCACTGTCCCTGGGCTGTCTGAAGTAGTCCCAGCTCCTTTGCCATGCATCTGGGTAGTTGCTGGCTTCTCTAGTTAGCCTGAACTGCCACAGACAGAGCAGGAGCTGTTAAGGAGAAAGTACCCCAAACATTGGGGTATCTGTCTGACAGGTCTGGCTCTCTAAGCTGCATCTCTTCCAATTCACCTGGTTTAAATTTATATTGATGGCTATAGGACTCTGTGCTGGGCCAGAGATCCCATCACGCCAGTTCAGCTGATCTCTAAGTGTGATCGTCAGAGTTGGGCGAGGGGGAAGTGTCTGCAGGTAGTGGTGTTAGAGTTAAAATGAACATTTTAAAATGGATGATGAGGAAGAAGAGCTGAAGTCAAAAGTGGACAGTTGCCAGGGCTTTTGGCCATGCTCATACTAGAGCTGATTTATCATTGCAGTTGCTCACTTGAGCTTGTTGGACTTAATTGGCTGAAGGTAAAGAAAGCAGCAGCATGTTCAGAGTAGAAAGAAACTTCTAAGAATTGTTCAAAAAACCCCCCGAGAATCTTGGAGCTTGAAGACTTTGTTAGGCTCTGTGGTGAGTGCAAAGCGGTCCTCTCAGATTGTCACAGAGCCATGGTTTCCACAAACCTTAGCTCTGATCAGCAGCCAATAAAAAGATAAAGTACAGCAGCTAAAAGTTTTGTTTCATGGATTTTTTTTTTTTTTTGTATTTCATCGAAACTGAGAAGGATACATATTTCATTTTGGCACTAGCCCAGCCACAGTCTGAGGTTGTGCTTATCTGCCACTCAGTAGAAGGCAGGAGAAGGTAGGAAGGAGGTAGGAGGCTGGTCTCACTGTGAACCGTAGGCTCAGATTCCATGTACGCTTCAGTTTGAGAGAGCAACTTAACGTGAGTGTCAGCAGGATTGAAATCTTGTTGAGACTAAATTCTTCGTGCTGTTTCAACTCACATGTCACATTATTCAGTCTCCCACTTAACCTCTCTTCCCATGGCTAACAGGTGAGCTTATTGGGTTCACGCCCCTTTGCAAGTATAGCTAACCTCAAGCATTCAGAAATCACAAATTTACTCTCAGATTCATGAGACTGCAGGAAAAACATGCGTTTTTTTAATTTACTGAGCAATTAAAATAGTTTAATTTGTGTTTTAGCTCTGATCCTTTGAGTTTCACAGCTTTGGAACATTTTTTTTCCATGTCTCAACGGCTTGATTGTCTTTGCCCCCAGTAAAACCTGTATTTGTCACAACTGCGCAAATGAAGAACTAGTGCTTTAGCAAAAACCTGAACTAAGCCAAGATTTGCAGTAAGAACTCGAGATGTGGAAATGCTGGTTTCGTGATTGTGTAAGTTTGGTTTTTCACTTTTTCTTTTTTCTGCCCCCTCACCAGTTATGCATGTCCGTGTTACAACATATCTGCTGAGACTGAGAGAGCTGAACAGATTTCTGATTTGGCAAATGAGTGTACAAGGGGTCAGCAGAAAGGACTGCAGCAAAAAAAGTGATGAATGGGAGAGCACAAAAGGCTGAAGTAGAGTAAAGCCATCCATATGTTACATGTACTCTTCTGCAGCACATAAGGGGCTGCAATTTGCTTGTCGTTATCTGTGCTCCCTTTCATAAGGGTAAGAAGACCTTTGGGAATATTGGGCACGACCTACCAGGAATTATTCATCATGTGATGCATAAAATTAGGCAGTGAATATCCCCTGGATAGGGGCATGAGTAAAGATAAGGCTTTGCAATGTATTTTATATTGGTCCTAGATTTGCCTCACAGTGTGAAGGTCTTATATGTCTTCCTGGCACAGCTCTGTGTCCTCCAGTGCACCATACCTTTTGTGTTCTTACTGCCATCTGAAAACATCCAGCATGATTGTTCACACTGCAATTATTGGCATTTTGAAATATTTATTAGGGGGAACATTTTCAAAGGCAAGGGAGGCAACAGGGCACCAACCTCCCCGTGCCTATCTACAGGAGTCAGAGCAGCATTACCAAACCCTGCACCTGGTGCTCTCTGGGAGCACTTATTCTGTGAAGGGATGTTTTTGCAGCCTAACAGAGAGGCTTTTTGGATGCTGCTAAAGAGTTGCTGAAGAATCGGTGTTGGTCCTCAGTGACTACTTTGAACTGCCAGCTTGGGTCTCTGCAGTCGTTTTACCTTTCTACATGTGGATGTAGACTAACAGCTTCTAGGATTCTTGAAGTATGAAAATCATTACTGTGGTAATAGTATTAGTCTGACTTGCTTGATTTTGACCTTTCTTCTTCCTTTGTGCCAGCTTATCACCTCTTCTGTGCTGTAATGCCTGTCCTGGTTTTGGCATGTTTGTATTGTCTAATCCATGGTACATTCTTTTGCTCTTTCTTTTTGCTTTCTTATTCATCTTGGAGGGGTGATTGCATCCAATCCCTCTGATTTTAGACAGTTAGAGATAAAGCATAAAGGCAGAGCTAATACTGCCCACAGTTCCCAGATGAAACCTGATTCTACCATTCTTGGTCAGCCTATGGGCCATAACTCATGGGAATGTTCTCCATTCACGCCTGCGGGGCTTCTTCTGGAAGCATGTGCTATTTGAAAAAACAGTGGTGGGCCTCAGGTGAAGAATGCTTCTTTACCTCATCTGAGGTTCAAGGGTTTTGTGACTTTTGGTGCTTTCCTCCTTTTGTCATTTTGAGCTTTGACAGGGTATTGACAAATGTGTTGTATTAACGAATTTACTTTTTCAAATTTCCTGCTCCCTTGTACCTGCCATTATCTTTTTACCTGTTCCAGTCCTTAATACTGAGCCTGCCACGTCCTTGAGGGCACCAATAGATCTTAATTGTCCTGACTGGCCTCACTTGAGCCCCCTCACCTTCACACTCTGCCCATGGGCCCAGGAACCCCATTGAAGGTTGCGTTGGGGCTTCCATTGCTGACTTGACCCCCTGGGTGGCCCCTGACTCACCTCTTGCTATGCCGATGGACCCTGTTACCTGCCTCCTACATTCAGCTCAGTGGGCCTGCACCCCTTGGTGAGGGCTGGTCTACATGGGGGTTGCTCTCAGGTCTCATGCCGTCCTCCCTCCTGGCCCTGGCAGCCTATCTCTGGGGCACGTGTGCAAGCTGCTGATGGTCTGTATCAACAATCCTTTTGAAAGAGGTACTGAGCAGCACATTCATCCAGCTTTTGGCTTGTCCTTTTCACAAGCAGAATGCAAGGCGGATGGCCGCGGCTGTTCTCCTGCAGCAGGATGGTCAGATCTGCCTCTTCTTGGCTGCTATTCTCCCCTTTGTCATTTCTATTTCTTCTTTGACTCCCCTTCTCCCGTTAGGGTAACTCAAAGGATGCAATGGCCAGGGTTTCTCCAGCTGGCAATCCAGGAGCCATCGCACTGCTCTGTGCAACGCATATCGCTGCGGCTAATTGCCTCCGAGGCGGCTGCCCCGCTTTTAAGGAGGCTGCGTGTAATCTTTCTGTAAAGAAATCTCTTTGTGTCATATTGAAAGGATTCCACAATAAAATTATTGAACTGCAAACTGGAGAGGTAAGGTGGGGAATGTAGTAGCTACAGATAGCACACTGAGCTCTCAAAATATTTCCGTTAATTGGGGAAAACCAGCGTTCTACACCTTCCTATTTGCAAAGTGCAGAAAAGGACTGGGTTTTATATGTTTTGGTGTCAATCCCATAAGCTAATGGATGAAAGAGAAGTTGATAAGCACATTTAGTTAATTAAGTTATAGAACAAGGTGCTTCTGTGAAGTTTTTCACAGTTCTTTTGATCGGCAGTCCAGCACTGAAACACAGTTTGGAGAATTCAAGCCTTGAGTTTGCTATCTAGAGTAGCTTTTCAATCAAAGAAGGTTGGAGTTTTTTTCATGGTGTTTAAAAACTGAACTTCACAGAAGAAATGATAACTTACTGGTTCTTACCATGATACTGTTACAAAGGCAAACATTTATATGGCTCTCTGCAACTACAAGACTAGTCTAGGCAGGGTTCTTTGGCTTTTGCTGTCAATATGGAGCTATTGATCCATGAACATAAATCCTTACTTATCTCCAGCCAAGTTTATAGGACAATGAAATTATAGGATTGCTTGAATCAATCAATGTTTCTAAAGCAAGCTATAGAAATATAAACAAGTTACCGATTATTTAATAAAGTCAATTTGCTTAGAAATGCCTGGCCATGGGGAGCAGATGTTACATTAATTTCTGCTTTCTCTGGAATTTCACCAGGGCTGCAAGATCTTAATGTCACTATTAGCAAAGGTAACTTTATTTTAGAAACTCATTCCAAGCTCTCGTGGCAAGAGGAAAAAACTGTCATTCCTTTTGACCACAAAATCTGTGCTATTTCTAAGTGGAGTTCTTTGAAATAACTAGGATATCTCACAGCTTGTTGCTTTAGAGGGGACTTAGTATAGCGGCACTACATTTAGTTAGCATAATGAGTTTTTTAGCCCCTGTGATATTGACTGAGTTTGAAGTACCATAACTTTCAGACAGCTAAGATTAAATTTGTTAGTGAAGTACAAGTTTATACAATATTTTATCTTTCCTAGAGTCTTAAGCTGGATGCCTGTTTTCTGAGAAGCATTTAGGTTAATATAACCAGGCTCTGAATTGGGAAAACAATTTAAGTATAAAAACGTGTCTTTCTGTTTCTCGGTAAGAAGTGTCATGAAAGTGGCTTCCTCAGTGTGGTTTCACAGCTACCATGTTTGCCTTTCCAGATCCAGTTCACTGGAGTGATTTTATTCAAGATAGTTCAAGAATATTCCATGAGCCCAGGGTGTCCTTTTGGTGCTGCCGTCTGTTTTGAATGAGGATCAGGATCTTTATGAGTGGACTCTGATGCCTCGGTGGTCCATCTGTTGAGTAGTTTGTCATAGTTTATGCAGGAGTACAAAATCGTCTGATTAATCTGCTTGGTCAATCCTTGAACAGGGGTAGTAATAATGAAGTCATAGACAGCCACTGTAAATCCCTCTATTCCAATACATTAATATTCCCAGTACCTTGGCTATTAAGGTTGTTTCAAATATAAAAAAATCTCTCTGAAATGTGCCTTTGATCTTTTTGTTTGGTCTACCTTAAAGATGTTAAGAACTCATTTTGGCCTTGGAAAGTTTTTTTTCCTTTAAGATAAATTAATATCATATATACTTACACAGTTTTGTACATAGGCTTTGTTAAAGCTTACACATAAACTAGTCTATGATTAATATAATGGTTTTTTAAGTTGTTCTGTGGTATTTAATTTGCAGTATTTTGTGGCTAAGCTGGCTATATAACAGAATTTGCTTGACCTGAAGATTACAAATTTATATAGAGAAGAACTGCTATAAAATTAAAACTTTACACCTTTCTAGACTTCCTTCATCTATCGTAAAGTTAGTGTGGCTCAGCCTTAATTAGATTATTATAGACCTAAAGCATATGAGGTAAAATAGCATGAGAGGAGTTGAATTTAGTCATTAGCAGGAGTTTCTTGTTAGTCTAGCCAGTTAGTCATTAGCCTCTGAAATACATGAGGCTACATTTTCATTTGATATGCTTTGAAGACAGGTCAAAATCCTTAACATGATTTAGGTCTACTGAGGAGGTCTATAATCCTGCTTTTTAATAAGCTGTATGGTTCATGTCCGAATGATACCTGTGTATGTCAAGCATTGCTGAGGCTGATTGCCACACTTGCATTCATTCTGAAGTTGAAATGCGTTGTTTTGGAAGAGCATTTACAGATGGTATTCCTGGAGATGGAACAGACAGGGCTTGAAGGCATGAAGGCTTCCTGGACAACCTGGATTGTCTGTGTGCCGGGCTTTTTTCTGTAATGTACTTCCTTTATTTAATATTTACTGCTGCTAACTTCAGTGCAAGTTGAAGCTCCGGCTGGTTGGGATTGAACTGCTTCTGTCTTGTAGGTCTGCCATTTGCTGGGGAGCTCCAAGGCTGTGGTTACAGCAGTGCTGGTGATTGAAGGATGAAATGGGTGTGTTGAGTGTAAGTTTGTGTTGAACATGCTTTTTTGCTGTTGATGTTTATGTTGAACAACGTGGTGATCTGTGCATTTTTCTTGCTGTGGAAGAGAAGAGCTCAGATAGCACTGCATGAAGGAGCTGTGAACGTTGGTAGATGCAATCTTGAGTGAAGCCTTGTGGAGGCAAACACAGACAGTGCTGCTGACTCATAGCAGGCTGACAGGAAGAGGCTCCCTTCCACTTCTGCTTGTCTCTGGCTTCCTCCAGCATGTAGCTAGTGAGGACTTTGTATCTGTCTCTGTAGTTCGTTGATACCATTATCATAATCAGCTTTACCAGTGAGGCTCCACAAAAAACGGGGACATTGGTGAAAAATATCTGTGCAATTAACTAGTTAATTAGGATGGTGTTTCTCACATAAAGGACCTGTAAAGAGAGACGGAACACTGGACAAAGGAGTGATAAATAGTCTGATATACAGTCTGTTTCCATTGCTACCTGCATCCCTGATTCCTTTCCCCCCCACCCCTGCAAAGCATCATGTGGATTTTTGTGACTTTCCGTGGAGCTGAGATCCTTAACTCTGGGATGATAACTGCGAGCCTGTGGGTCTGCGGTGAGGAGTACTCCAGGTGGGTTTTAGAGTGGATGCTGCACACCGCCCTTCTTAATGGGTGGAGGTGCTGAGGCTTAAAAAACAAAACAAAAAGAAAACGCCAACATCAACAACAGAAAAGGATGGTGGTGGTTGTTGGGAGCTTGATTATGTGTTCTCTTTCAAATTGGATGCTGATGTGAGAGCCTATTTTCTTTCATAATGTGTGTGTTCAAGAACTATTCATCCCACCTACCTCCCAGTGTGACTGGGAAAAGGCTCCAGCACACTTCTTAAAAAATTAGTGAGGTCTGTACTTGACTCTGTATTTGCTGATAGGAGTTTTGCTGTTGACTTTAATAGAAGGCATCAGTTCTCTATGTGCAGATAAATATGTCCTTTAATTAAAAAGCCAAGTAAATTAAAGCACAGTGAAATTGGAATGTTATTTCTTACCTTCTACACTTGTGGTGATTGGGTTTCTTTTTTGAGAAGACTTCAGTGCATATGGATATTTGATTTTTATTTTCTTTTCTTAAAGTCCTGCAGGATCAGTTGCTGGTAGGGATTGGCTTGTGCCCACTGATTAATTCCTTGCGTCACTGGTCCTGAATCTTTTTGCAGTTGTTCTTGGAGAACTTGGCAGCAGCAGCAAACCAGCAGAGCTGTTATTGACCCAGAATAGCAATAGCATTGTTAATACAATAAGCAAGGTTTTCTGTGAACTACCATGCTATTCTATGGAGCTGATGAGCTGGTTAACACCTTTTACTTATTCTGCACGGATCTGAGGCTGGAAGGGAATTAATGCAGTTGTGAAGCACAGAGAACCAAAATAGCAGTGATTCAGTTAGAGTGGAGCCAAATCTTCTTAAAATTAAACTCCATTGTGTTAGAGACTTTACTTTTTTGATACCTATATTATTAACTTCTCTGATAAGAGCTGAAAATGTAATACAGTGATATTGGAGAAGCATTGCACATTAAATCTACGCTATTATCTTGGGATTGTATGAGAAGAAACCACTCTTCATCTGGTGTGTTATGGGAATCAGATGTTGCAGAATTTCTGTTTCTGAAGGTTACCATATAATGCCCAAACCTAGTTTTTTGGGTAGTTTTGATTTCCTTAACTTTCAAATAGGTTGTACGGAATAGGTGGGAAAGCTGCAGTACGTATATGGGTATTTCTAGTTTCATAAGTAACAAACGATACCGGACAGTTAGGGGAATTTTGTCAGGGGAAAGAGTATTTACTTGCAAGCTGCTGCTGCTCTTGTAATTCTGAAGATGTTTTTGGTAATGGCATTTGGTAACTCGAGGGTTACAGGTTGATGGTCTTCTCTCATAGAAGTGCTTCAAGGTTTGCTTTCTGGCTGAGTTTTCTAATTGGACCAGATCAGATGCTTGAAACAGGATTGAGGTTTGCAGGCAGGAAAATATGGAGGAAAGCTGAGGAATTAATATACTGTGGACAAACCATTTCCCAAACTGCAGTCAAAACTTGACTGTTCATGTCTAGGTTGTTCAAAGGAGTGTGACAGTTTGACTGTGCCACAATGCAGAGATAGTAGATGTTAACCCTGATACTAGAAATACAATGCAGGGGTAGCCAAAGTATCTCTGGAGAGGCTAGTTAATGGTACCTCGATGGGAGGCACTGTATTGATCTAGGAAAATTTGCTGTAGTGCTTATGAACCTCAGATGATACAGCCAAACAGTGATGTCTGGTCTGTGTGGGTTAACTGGTGTGACAGATGCTGGCATACAGACCCTGGTACCACAGTTGGGGTTTTCTGCTCGTTTTCTTTCTATATATGCCTTCTAGTAGTCACATTAGAAGAATTTTCCCCTAATTCATCCTTTTAGTGGTAATAATTTAAAGGTTACTTTCTTCCATTCTTTTAAGGTATAACCAGTTTGGAGATGAACTGCTGATGAAGTTTAATGTGGCAGAAATCCTCTATTTTTATTACTTCAGAGAATGCCACTGTGTGTCTGCCAGGGCACCCCTGAAGGGTCTATATATTCTTCTTCCATGATCTGTACCATGGTCAGGCTTTCTCCCCCTCTTTTTTCCCCCACACTTTCCACAGTTTCCCATACTTGATGTCTAAAAACCTATTCAACAGACTGATGTCTCAAGCGGTGGGTATGTAAATATTTACTGTCATTACAATCAACAACAGCAGGAGGGGTGTGGGGGTGGGGGGAATTGCTCCATTCTACCATTCAGGGAACCTTCAAGTTCGCTTTCACTGAGTGCAGTCGATGAGAACAGGAAAGGTTTGCAGTTTGTACTTGATGTGTTTTTGCTCTCTTGGTTCCTGTTTTGTTGCAGATGTCATTTATATAGCTGTGGAAGGCTTTATCAGCTCTTGCGGAAACTTTCCCCTGCACACACGCTCACACCACTCAAGACTGGAGCTGTAGTGGAGGAAAATGGAGCCTGTAGATCTCCTGGCATTTGCATCCACAGAAATGAATAGTACAACGGTTACCCTGGCTTTGCTGGCTGTCTTCCTGGTTCTGCTGTATTGGTAAGTGATAACAATGATACGGGCTGCATATCAGACACAAAGCCTACTGAAGCTCCCCCAACATCTAGTCTTTTATTCATAAGGGGAAACTGGAAGATAACTGGATAGAAGGGACATGGTTTGGGTGCAGAGGTTGAAATAAACATTCACAAAGCTCATGATGCTTTTTAGAGAAATCTCTCCTTGAAATATTTTCTCGCAAGTCCTTTTCCAACAAACTGCTAACAAAAATTGTCTTCACAATTAAGAACTTATTATTGTTGGTTTCTTATTAATTTCTTTAGGCAGCAGGAACGTTGGTGCTGGTCAGAAAGAAACTGAGTACTTGTTGTAGGGTCTTGTTGGACCTCTTCTCTGTACTACGCTCCACACTTGTCCCTTGACAGGTTTCTTGGCTTAAGTGTACAGACACATTAACTGCTGCTTGAATTTACTCTCTTGTTCTTTCCACACTGGGTAGTGGATACAAATCAGAATAACAGCAGCCCTAATGCTTAGCACAGTAGGCATTGCACTGAGCTGTGCTGAAATGAAAAAAAAAACAAACCACCCTGTCTGGATAATTTATTTCAGAAATTAAATTAGCCGAACTGGGAGTGCTTTTCTGACTGTTTTTACTTGAATACCTCTTCAAATCCTGCCTTCCAGTCAACCAATGTTTTTTCTCATTTGTATGTGTGTTCAAGAAACAGTTTCAGGGACGGTGGTAGAAAAAGAACCTCTGACAAAAGCCCAAAGCTAATCTAGAAGAGAATAGTGATGGTACCATGAGTTTACCACAATTGTAACAGTGTAAGTGAGAGATCACTTCTGCACGTATTTCTTCATTCTTTGATCCTGTTGATCATTGTCCAACTTCCTTGTGTGTCAAGGGAGGGTCTAGAGAGGCTAAAAAGGTCAAGTCAAGCCCATATTTGATGTGCGTTGCCATACCAAGTAGGTGGGTGAGCCTACTTTCTTAATAAGATCTGCCCAAATCATAACAAAGGTTCAAGTCCTACTTCCTTTGAATTTTACTGGGAAAAAGAATGGCAGCACTAGATCTTTCAGTAAAACCGTGCTGTTTAGCTGCTGACCCGTGGATGTCTGTAAGCTTAAGGGGATGAGAGGAGTGCAGAGGCACACCCACAGTTCAGAAATGCAGCAGACCTGCTGGTGAAATCTGGCTGCCTGTCAGAGAGCTGAAAGAGTGTGATGTTTCCACATGTCAAGATGTGCTGAGGTCTCTGAAGACACAGAACTGGTCCATGTAAATGTAGGGTGTGTTCTGATGCACGCTTCTCCAGAGCCTCATTTTCTGGTTCAATTCAAGGAAGGCTGTTCCTCCCCTTGAAGTAAAGACATAGGAGTTCAGTGCAGAATTTGGTCTTGCCATAAACAAACCTAGCTCTAATTGCAGACTGAAGTCAAAGTAAAACGAGGCTCCTGGCTGTGGACAGTCAGCTGCTGAATTGAGTGCCTACCACGTAAGTTTCAAAAAGTCCAGTTTAGGAGTCAGGCAGGAAATTGCCTTACAGTAGAGATACCCCATTCAGCGTTTCTCCTTTCCTGGCTAAAGGTGAGTACTGTGAAGGCAACATGTAAAGGAAGCTGGAGTTTTGTATGGGAAAGTGTTTTATACTCTTACCTGCAGATGGTTATTACTAACCAGTCTTGTTGATCTACAGATACAGGTTGATTTTAAGTAGCTTATTAGATACAGGTGCCTAAAGGTCACTCTTCCAATGAGAAGCTGGTGTTTCTTAAACTTTCAGTAAAATATGCAGGGCCACATCTGTGGGCTGTTGGTAGGTTTGCCTGGTGGTTAAGCTATTCAGATCCATTTATTTCAGTAAAATGCAGTGACTGAGCCTGTAAGGTTAATGGCTTGAAGCACATCTGCAAGTGCAGTAGTTGTTGTTCAAGCCTGTCAATCTATTCACTTGAGAGTATTTTTAATACAGTTTTTTCATACTACATGTCTGTTTAAACAAGTGAGTAGAACCAATATGTCCTCACAGCTTCCTGTATTCATCCATTAAACCTTGGGTTCAAGGAATTATTTAAAGGGTTTGTAAAGGGTTGCTAATAGAAATGCAGGTCCCTAATTCTAAAGAATGTTTTTATTACAATCATGTTGCATACCCATTTGTCTGGCTCATCTAGGAGCCAGAAAACACAAGTGTTACGTATGGCAGGAGTAATAATAAAGTAATAACTCTTTGAGTTCCTTTGACGTTTTCATTCTAAGCCTTATTCTTCTTTTTTAAGAACTTATGAATTCTTTTTCTATCTTTTTCTACAAGCATTGTATCTTTTCAGAAGGGTAGTCATGGGGGAAGGGAGGAATGAATATTTGCTGTTGTAAATTTTGTTATGATAGTAGCTTATGATTGATCAGGGTCATATTGTGTCCACTGTTGTGCGAGTACAAAGACTAGGCAGTTTGTTCACCTTGTTGGCTGTAAAAGGCTTCCAGGCTAAACAGAAGGCAGCTGCAGGTAAAGAAGAGAGTCAATAGATCTAATCCACACTAGAATAGTAATGCTGTTATGGCAACTGTTGTGTTATTGAGCTATTCCCTTAGCATGATTTTTGTGGATGGAGATACTCAGTGGTTTAAATGACACCCTTGAGCTGCTGCCCGTCGGCTCAGCCTCAGTTGATGCTAGCATGTGTATTGTAAGGCCAGCTGTGATTTATCACAGTTCAGCTGGCAGGTGGTATCTTGCTAAGTTGTGATAAAACCAATCTCTTCACATTTTTGAGTAAGGTGAGGTCATATGAAGCAGGGAGAGAAGCGAAGGTTGATTGGGAAAGGGAGGAGAGGCTGTAGCTGCATAAAAATAAACTTCTACAGAAGATACATGTCTTAGGAGGAAACTTGGATGGTCATTTTTTTTAGCCTGTTACTTATGGTACAGCGAAGATCGTCAATAACTCTTTATAACAAATCCTCTAATAGCACACCTCTGAATTCCTCATGCGTTGTTGTCAGTGTAATATGAAGGTGATGCTTGTAGTGTATTGTGTCAGTTTTAAATCAGTGGAAAATTCAGCGACTAGAATCTCTCAGTGTTTATCTTCCACATGACCTTAAGTTAGCTATAAGGCGAGGCTTTTTAAGGTAGTTGATTTAATGTTGGGAATAGAAAGAATAGAGGAGCTTTTGGGTACATGGACTCTTCAGATTTGAAATGGGAAGAACAAACCTGAGGTTGCTTTTTTGGTAATTTGTGAATTTAACTGATGTGCTCAAGCCTGCTTGGTGTCCCCCATTCCTGAAGGACTTAGTTGTCCACTACCCTCCACATCCTTCCTACTTGCTCTCAGTAGGTCAAAGTCTCTTCTTGCAGACCTCATATCATGGATTCTTCAATGGCTCTTGCTACCTCATTACTGTTGTGATAGACAGTGAAATTACTGCTTTACTGACCACAAAAAGGCGTAATATGGCTAAATACATAAAGTTCAGTAATACAAGCGAGCACAACACTGAACAGTCTTAAAAAAAAATCTCTTGTCCATGTCCCTCCCACCCCCTGTGATTTCTACTAGCCAAACTGATTAATAGAACAGGTTTTTTTAAGAGCACTTTCTTTCTCAGTTGAGAGGACTGCTGTCTCTATTCACTTAATCTCTGTGAATTTCAGGTATTTTCAGGCATGAAATAAAAACAAACACTTAAGGGAGGAATGAGGTTAACATTTACAAATCCCAGTGATATTCTCTACTGAAAAATACAGTATTATATCTATGCAACATATTGTTCATTTTCATTTCAAACAGACGCTGAGTTGGGTATCCCATGCTTGGTTGTAGCTACAAACATTGCTTTGTGTCTTTCTTTTTGCTGTCTGGGAAGATGTTTGATAAAATGAAAGCAGGAGTTTATCTTGCTTTAAAGTTTAATGTACCATAAGCTTAGCATTATGAAGAAGCTGTCACAGCATTCAGATACCTCTGTTCAGACTGGATTATCAACCCCTTGTCTAAACAAATCTGGGTTTTTTTAGAAACATGGAGGTTGGATGGGAGGTGTTTGTTTATGTTTGTAAGATACAAGTCTAATTGCGTGCTTTCAAACACAGCAAAACATATACTAGCAGTGTTCTTGTCTGTTTCTGAAAAGATAAATCATTCAGAAAGATGTAATTTTTTACATCGAAGTAATATTAATGATCATTTGTGTTACAGAAATGTATAGATAGATTGAGAGATTTGGGTTCCGCTGGATCTAGATACTGTCCGCCCATTGCATAACAAGTCAATCCTGACCCAAAGCATTTGCAGTCTTTGATCAAAAAGAATGAAAAATAAACTTAATATTTTTTTCCCCTGGCCTTAAGCCTAGACATTGCATACACTTAGACATGGGTGACAACATGTGTTAGAGTTCATCAGTTGGTACCATACTGGTACTAAACCACATCAGAAGTTAATCTCCAGGCAGGCAGTATTTTGATACAGGTGACTTCAATACTCTTCCTTATTTGGCGTTACTTTGCATCTGTGGTTTTGGAAAGGACTCTAAAAGAGCAAGTTTAGAGATAATCTGTCTCCAAGTAAAACTTCATTCTGGTTTTACAGAACCTTGCTATTTGGGCTTGAGTTAGGCAAAACAGATCAAACAGAACTCAGTTGGATTTTTTTTCCCCAACTAGATGCCACCTAAAACTAGATCTTGCACCATGTTTTGCTCCTCAAAAAGTCAATATTTACAGAAGTTGTTTGATTGCTAGAGCTCTAGGCTTATGGTTTGAGTGCAGGTTTAGGGTGAGGCGGTTATTCTCCCTAAAGCATCCAGATAATGCATCTGGACAGATCCAGTATCAGGCAGTACAAAAGTTGGATCCTTTCTGAAAGAAGCACCAACTGTGGGTGGGTAGGCCCAAACTTTTCCAGCTGTCACTGCTGCCATCAGAGGCACAGGTCTGCAAGGACCGCTACGGCTGGAAACAGGCCTGGTGTGGGGCATCAACATTTATCCATGAAGATGTACAGCTCTGCTCGTTCTTATGTCAGGCTCATTGAGCTGAGAAGTTCAGAGAGGCATCCTAATCCTTGGATGTTAAAGCATGCTTGTTTCCCCCCGCTGGCAGAAAGCACAGCTCCTCAACAGACGGCGAGTGCTCAGGGGCTGGTACTGCTGTACTGCTGCTGGGCTCTGCCTGCTGAACGCTCCTCGGTCTTGCACGTCCCTCCCACAGCAGTGGCTGACCTCAGAGCTGGGCTCTAAGGTTACGGTCCCTAATGAGTCTTCCCCTATTACAGCCTCGTAGCTTCTCAGGTTGCAGTGAACCCCACATCAGGTTTACAGGGTCAGATGGCAGGGAAGTTTGGGGTTTTTTTATATTCTGTTAACCCCAGCTGGTTTTTTCCTGAAATGGCCATTATGTCAGTGGAACTCATTCTGTTTCCCTCCCCTTCATTCAAATGGCTTATGAAAGCTGGAAGGATCTGATTCAACAGGAAACATCAGCAAACTGCTGTTGATGACAGAAAAATCTAACAGATTCAGAACTGTCTTTGTCATGCAGCTTTACATCAAGCAAATCTGGAATTCCCACTAACGTGTCAAACATAATTTGATCCCACAGCTGCGCAATATATGGCCTCCTCTTTGAACTAAATCAAGCATCTCTAGGTGAGCCTGAGAAGGAGCAGAGTAAGATACTGAATTATAATTTGGAAAAATGCCACACCACAAGTCACTAAATACTTTCTCTGAAAACAAGGTAGATCTGATAATCAGAATGAAGTTCACTCAGTGCCCTGATTATGCTGCTTTTAGATAAACAAAGTTCTCTTATTTTCTGAGGAGAGGTAGAATAATTTTCCATCATTGCTTTTGCAGCTTCAGAGTTAAATTCTCTGGGATGGCCTCAGAGGCTGTTACAACACCTTGGTTATCCTGATAAATGTAGCTCAGCCTCTAGTGCTGTACAGCTTTGGATGCTTGAACTTCTCTGCAAAACTCAGAGGCCTCTTATGTTCAAGTTTGTTTGGTTTTGGTTTTTTTTTTAATTTAGAGATTACATGGCCAGCCATGTTTATTTGAAGATCCTCAAGTACTTCCTGGTTTTTTTTTGCTTTCATGAAGGTGCATTTTACCCTAACAACTCTGTGTAAAGGAGTAAATCTCCAGCCTATTCATTCCTCATGGTCTTTGTTTTTCCCTAAACTTTTTCATGCCTCTCCCTCAAGCACAATTTGTTTTTAGTGCATGGAGATTATAGTGTTAATAGTATGTTAAGATAGACCCTATAAAGATATGTTAGCTTCTATTCACGAAACAAGTATATATACCTATCTTCTGGCCTGGTCTCCAGATCTAGTGTCCAATGGAGAATGTTGTGAAGCTGGCTGATGCTCACAAATGCCACTAGGTCAGCAGGAGCTGGATGCAGGTCTTGAGCAATCCCCTTTCTGCTGTCCTGTCCTGCAGGGCCTGGAGTGGACTAGATCTGGCCTGGACTGGGTTGCATAGGCAGGAGGGACTGGCAAGGGTGGGGAATTACATCAGGCAGCTTCTGCCTGAGAGTCTTCTCTGGAGCTTCATTCAGCTCTTCTGGACTAGCACTTTGAACAACTTCTGATCTGCAGTTTGCCGTGGGGCAGGTTGCTTTATTTATCTTGGGGATATTCAGGCACCTCGCAAACTAATTTTGGGTGTGCTGCATTAGCTTGTAGAAGCTCCTGCCTCCATCTACTGACTGTATGAGGAACGTGAGGGACTTAACACGCTGCATGAAATGGAATTGAAATTAGATGATGAAAGAAGGTAATGTAAACAACCTCCTTAAAGAGAAGGCTCTGCCTGTGTGTGTGGTGGGGCAGTCCATCGCATTGCTCGGGCTGTCTTTTGCTGTGTCTGTGCATTTAATTGTCAGGCTTAGAGGGACCTCTCAGGACTGCTGTAACTCCTCCAAACAGTGCTATGAACTCTGCTCTGCCCTGAACCCCAGGGGAGCATACTGACAGTTCCTGTGACTGCCCCGCACTAGGGTGACTAGTTTTGCATCCTCATGTTCTCCAAGGGGCGTGGACTTGTAACTCCACATCTTTCAGATAGTGGACCAAGTGTCCTGCCAGCCTGGCTGTGCTTTTTAAATGGAAAGTTAAATCAATGGGCGGGCAGTTTTGACAGGTTAGACTTCCTCAGAGTGCTGAAAAGTAAATGTGTTTCCCCTTCTCTTGTCTCCTTCACCACTGCTCCCATCATTAAAAGAACGTCGCCTCTATTCTTCTTCACTCCTTTTTGCCCTTGCATCAGGGTTGGTCAATAACAATGTACAGTGTGTTTTGTCCTCATTGCTGGCTCACTGGTAATTAATGCCTTTGTTTGCCATGCCTTGTTCTTCTGTAGGGGAGTTTTATACAGTATTTAATGGAGATGTCTGACAACTATTTTAAAGTAAAATATTGACATATTATTGAGAGATTGTCTTTTATCAGTTCCCCTTGACATACCCGAAACCTTTAGATGGATTTTTCTGTCTGCTATCTTCCTACGTTTGTTTTTGGCTTTTTTCCCCATTGAAAACAAAGTTTACTGTTCCATGAGCTCAGAGTGTGCTAACTGCTGAGAAACAGCCAGCAGAAAGAGTATTTTCTGGCTTGGGTCTGGAAATGCATTTATTTCACTTTCACAGGAATAGTGGAGGAGCTTAAGCAAATTATGTTCAATATCTGTTTCTTCATACCCTTGCTTTATGTGCCACTGCTTACACTTGTGACAGTTTCTTTCAAATTCTGCTTGTTTATTTTACATGTATTTTCTATGGCT
Organism: Phalacrocorax carbo; assembly: GCF_963921805.1. Taxonomy (NCBI): domain Eukaryota; kingdom Metazoa; phylum Chordata; class Aves; order Suliformes; family Phalacrocoracidae; genus Phalacrocorax; species Phalacrocorax carbo. Next base: position 62,967,062 of record NC_087513.1, on the reverse strand, counting down.
GGATTGACTGTGCAGGTCAGTCGGGATACTAGTGTTTTAATCCAGGGGTCATCTAGCGTGTGGTAGATTCTCCATATCCATTCCTTTGGTAGTTTCTTCCCTGGCCAGTCCCTTCTTTCATGGTTCTGCAGAACCTGTGGAGTTGTTGGGGAAGTTTATTAAGGAAGCAGCAAAAATGGGAAAGGGCAAAATCTGTTTTATTCATTTGTTTCTTCGATAGGCAGAGAAGCTGGATGCCCAGCAATGGCTGGAGAAGGACTGGGAAGAATAGGTGGGGACAGAAGGGTATGGCTCCATATGAATTTGAAGTGGGTCGTTACACAAGTATGTTTGGGAAAGTTGGGGCTGGAGGAAAGGAGCTGAACTGAGATATATGTTGGGAGTAGGGCATGGAGCAGTGGCTATATGCTTGGGTTGACACACAAAGTAAAGTCTACTGCCTTGGAAATAATAGTTCCTTTCAGCTAATAGAAACCTTGTGATAGTTGTTAGGGGTTGAGGGGTACAGGAAGGATGAAAAGGCAGTGGACTTTAAAGGCGATGAGTAATTGGTAACTATGATCACAGGCTCCTGCTGTATGAATGCTCTTGGATGAGAACTATTGGCAGGGTTTTGAACCTGCAACCCTAAGTATTCCTTTAACTTACTCAGTAGCAATAAATCTGATGCAATCTGTGCATGCATGTTTGTAGTTTCTCATCCAAAAAGCTCCAAAGAGCTTTTATGCAAACACCTTCTCAGTAGAGCTATAACAAGATGAAGAGGTCATCGAAGCATGTGGTTTGAAATGTGGGAAAGATGTGAAATATAGCCACCCTGGGAGAGGAAGGAGCAGCTAAAGGATCTTCAGTGTGTTGCATGCAAGCATGAGGGATAGAGAGTGATGGTGGTCAAGACTGCAAGGGCCTTCTTCCCACTCTTAAAATATCAATATGGTCTGTTTGCTCTCCAAAGACTTTAACAAACCTTAGTTTTAACATTTTCTGAAATACTTGTCACGGGTTGAGATGCAGCAATCTCTCCAAGAGAGACCTTAGCATAAGCTTCATGGTAGGAAAACTGAGAAGCTGTATGTTTATGTTAGGGTGGATTTCAGTGAGTATAACAAACACTAATGTTCTGGATGGTTTCATGACTGAAAGTTATGATGTACTGTACCCAGCATGGCACTCCGGGTTGCCCAAATGTCTCCTCAGTAGCCAGGCCAGACATCTTTAAGAAAAGCAAACACCCCTTGATGGTTCCAGAAAGACTCCAGATCCACTCTGTAGCTAATGAAACCGGGCTGTTCTGGAGTGACGTTCAGCAGCCTTCACTTCTAGATACGTAACTGGGCTGATGTCCCTAACGTCCTCTTAAGAGCTAAGAATAGGTGGTGCAAAGATAAAGGATCATCAGTTTTGTGATAACTATTCCTAGCTATGGCAACAAGCCTTGAGCCTTTCAGATTTCAGAAGAATAGTATTTTAAACTTTGTTTGTCTAGCAGAAAGTTTCAGACTTCAAGTAATTTCTCCCAGTTTGGACACCAGCCTCTGTAGTTATGTTTTTAAACTTTAAAAAGTTAAAATGATTAGCAGTAGTTAATTATGTAGTGGTTTCACAATTTATTTCCTTTCCTGAGATATGACTTTTGCTTAATACAAAAGGAAATGCTATCAACTTGAGTGGAAAACCAGCCGTCTGGTGTCCTCCCAGGACACAGAGCCCTGTTGTTAAATGAAAGAGACCATCAGATCTTGGGTGTCAGGCATAGAGGAGTGAGGAGCCTCCACAGAGCAAGGTTGCAGAGAGAGCTTGGATTATCAACTGTGGGCACAAGACAGTGGAAAGACTGTAAGAATCTGTGCCTTCTCTGGCCATGTGTCTTGTAAGGACTTGTGTATTTACAGTGTAAAGATGTTCATCCTGCCGGGAGTCAGGCTGGGATTGGAGACTTGGGATTTGAGTAGTTTGTCCCTAACCTGCCTCCTCAGCTTTAGTAGAAGCAAGCTATTAACAAGCACGGTAAGGAGGCCCTCATTTCCATGATAGCTGGTGACTCAGTTCCTGTTTCACACCTTGATGGACATTCTTCTATTTAATTTTTAACATTTCTAGGGATTCCGTGCAGTAAAGCCTTTTCTCCCCCCTTCCCCCCTTTTTATTTACGTTCCTGAGTGAGAGCATAGCCAAGCAGTGAGCTCAGTGCCATAGAAGCATTTTATATTTTGAGCAGAGATAAAATCTCATTCCTTCTATAAACAAAACAAATCAACAGATGATGCCCAGGAGAACCATTTCTCTATAGCCATTTTCCTCCAGCTGCTTTCTATTCTGTGCAGCTTGCAGTGCACCGTATGAAATACGTGTGTGCTTTTCTGTGTGTGCAAAACGCAGGTTTCCTCCAGACAGTGGCAGCTCCCTCATAAAAAAAAAACAACCCACATTTTTTCTTTTACAATGCTGTAATAATAAGATTACTAATAGAGTTGAGATGTTGGGTTGTTTAATAGCGTATAGCTTAGCAAGGCAAGAAGATATGTTGGAGGAGCTCTGCAGTCACAGCTGCTGTGTCTTCACTCTGAATGGGTTTGGACTGTTGTCGTGGGAGGATGAGGGGCAGAAATAATCTGAGTGAGTTTGAGTGCATCATAAACATGGCTGGGGGGGGGGATGATGGTACAGCCAAAACGCCTGTTTGGAGTTTGCTGCTCTGCATGTGCTTCTGTGTGTCCCTGTGTCAGTGAAGAGCTCCTCTGTGGTGCTGCAGCGGCTTTGTGGCTGGGCACAAGCCTGTTGCAGGAACAAGCCTGGTGGAAGGCAATGAGAAATGGCCCCTCCAGCTTGTTGGAAGCCCTCCGTTGATGGCTGTTCTTGCTTTCCTGCTTTTGTTTGGCCCTGGTGAACATTGAGAGCCTCAGGTAAATGGCCAAAAGGTGCAGGGGGGTGGGGGGTGAGAACCACCAGCACCGTGGAAGGAGATCATGCATGGGAAAGAGCAGACAGTGCTGGATTAGGAGCTGGTAGAGAAAGTGAGGTCTTACATGCTTGGGAATAGTTGCAGGTCAGCCCTTGGCAGAGGTGCAGCTGCAGGTATCTCTTATCTCAGCAGCATCTATCTGCTCATCTCCCCCTCCTGAGATGTGCTTCTGTACAGGAGGGCTGCTAAGCCAGATGTTCCTAAACTGGGGCCTGGGGGAGTAGTATTTATCCTTGCAGGGGCAGGGAAAGGTGATAAAAGTTTGAGCATTGCTAGGTTAATGGACTGTCTTTTTGCCATAAATAGTCAGTAGCTTCTGAGACGTGGAGAAACTTGGAGCTATTGGGGGCAGGAGGCAGTAAAATTTGGTAACATTTCTTCTGGTTGTCTTGATAAAGCGTGGCTTAGAACAAAAGGAAAATACTGTGGTTTCTCACCCAAAAAAGCTCCCAAGAGCTTTTAAGGAAACACACTGTAAGTATACATGTATGGACACACATATATATATACATTTATATTTATATATAAATACAAAGCAAGTGACTAGAACAAACAGCTTCTAAACTAAGCAGCAGAACATAACTGATCTGATCCTTGGACAGATCGTGCTCGGCGCCCAAAGCAACCCCCTTATCCCATCTCTAGCCAAATGACTTCTGGCAGCTAAGGAAATAACCTTGGGTAAAACCAATAGGACTTTTATAACAGGGACGTTAGCTATTGACCCTGAATGTATTTTTATGACACCACCTTGGCTTTGCCTTGTATATCTTCATTCCATTGTTGATATGTTGTTCTGCATTTTTGAAAAACTGCAGTCTCTCCACACCACTCCGATATCTGTCATTGCAGCACTCCGGCTGCAGGTTCACACTCATCAGCACTGGATCATACTCTAAGGCAGATCTGATCTGGACTGGGCCAGGCACATGAGACCGTTTGGATTTAATTGGACTGCAAGACAAATAATTTATACCATTTCCACTATGCTAATGGGAGAAGATAGGCTGTACCTGATGTGGTTCAAAGTTCACTTTTTAGTATTAACAAATTTAGAGTTAACAGAGCTTGCTTCTACCAGATCAATGCTTTGGGAGGTGTGGCTGGGATGGTTTTGAACAGAGGCTTCTTCCTCTACACCTGGATTTACTGTATCATTAAAAAAACAGGGTCTGAAATTCACTTGAGAACTCTGTTCCATTTACTTTGTGCAATTGGCCTGGTAAAGTTGGGGAGCAGCAACAAAAGTTCAGTAGAAATTTTGCTGACTGCCAACTGCACATGAATCAATTTTTTAAAACTTGTATTGGTTTCCCAAGGTGATCTGCTTATGTCTGAGCATTCAGGCTTGTAGCATCTAAGGAGCTTGAACTCAGAGCTTTAAGGAAATGAAAGGTAAGCGTTGTAACATAGCTGACTTTTTTTTCAAAGCAGCAAAATATTTTAGGTGCTCATTTCTTTTGAAAATTTGGCTTTAAATGGCGTGGTTAACAGTCAGAAATCTTGTCCCAGTTGTTGGTGTCAAAATAGCTGGTTGTTTTTCTGTGTGACACTATTTTATGTTAAGTTATAGAGCTGACTGTAAAATTTTAAAACATTTTGCTAAAGTTTATGCGGACAGCTTGTCTCATTCATTATCCAAGAAATTCTGAACTCTTAAATAACTGCTCTAAGCTGATTTACTAGTGCAAGCCCTTTAAATTCATAGGCTGAATTTGGCTTGCATTGCTTAGACCAGTGATAAAACAGTGTTCGTTTTTTTCTTTCTTACCTGAGAACAGTTAGAAATAATTTTCTCAACTTTCACATGGATCTTTTATTGGCTGAAAAATGTTGTTAAACATAATATTGATACAGTAAAAGAGCAAAAGCTGCACCGTAAATCCTTCGCTGAAGTTGCTCACACTGGTTATGTAAATAAAATTGATGCAGTTTGCAGAACTGTGATGATAGAGGGGAAACTGCTCTTGCTTGGTAGAAATTGTGTGCACCTATGTGTGCCCACCGATCTGTCCACCCACCCAACTCTTTGTTGGCTTAGTTAGCTCTGTAGCTGGCATACGTACCACAGAACCACTACCAGGGGCCATGTCCTTCCTCAAGGTTTCAGGGAAGATCATTACAGTGGCTGTTTTGTCTTTTATTTGCTTAGCAAGTAAAAAGCCTGAAGAATATATTGCTATATGTAGTGAGACACTAATGACTTTCAGTTGAATGTGGTGGGGTTTGGTTCACATTCCAAAGAGTTTGTAGAGATATAGTGCACTAAGGGACGTTTCAGCCCTGATGACTGTTGATCCCCAGGGATGCAGCAGATCCATCTATGGGGTTTTTTATTTGTAAATTGCATTGCATTTGTAAATAGCTGGTGGCCAAAATCATTATCAATGTGTTAATTTAAAGATCAGTCAGCGTTTTCAAAGGCTGGACAGTTTCAAGAGCTTTCTCTGAGCAAGTTGGAGGCTTTGTCTTGTAGGCTGTGAGCAAATTGTTACAAAACACAAGAGACTTGGTAGGAGTTTGTGGAATCATAATTAATTGACAATGGTTTTTCAAAAACCACATTTTCCAATTTAAAATAAGCTGTTAAAATAATTTAGAACAGTGTTACGATAGTCCCTTGACACACATGGGTAGCTTTGGGTTAAACATATAAATAATGCTGAAAGGACTATATTTAGTTCCAGACTGATCCAAGGACAACTGAAAAACTGAAGGTCAAATAACAAAAAGAAGAAAAGAAAATTATAGCTCTCCTTGTTCTGTTCTGCAGGATGCTGCTTGGCAGCCGTGAAGGTTCAATACTGGGGAGTTTGTCACATACAACTATTTATGATTCGTACTTTAAATAAAGCAACTTAGCATGAAGTGTATGTACTTATTGACAAAAGCACATCACTGAGTCTTGTCACACTGAATCTAGACAGCAGCTCCTGAGTATTGCAGACATTCTGGGGCCTGGATATTAAAAGATCTCCAAAAGACCAATTAATCAATAATGGCTTTCCCCATGGTCTTCCTGACCTAGCAGTTTCTGCCTAGAACTGAGCTAAAGTGTAACCAGGTGCTAAATGGTGGGCTAAGACCTTTGCTTGATTTTTTTTTTTTGTACAAGCTATTAAAACTTCAGGAACTTTAGGTCACTACTGACTTGGAAGAACTAGGAGTCTGTGCTTAAGCAGGAGTTTGGTTAAACAGCCCAAGCACAGAGCTCAGTGCTTCCATTTGCAGAGGTAAGGCAATGACCTTCAACCCATCTAAGTCAACCCTCTGGTAGTGGTTGTTTTTTCCAGGCAGGATCCAAGGTAGGTGCTAGTCTGTATTCTCTGCACCTGGGAAAAGCATTTCACTTATGCAACTGCAGGTGACACAGGCACTGTTAGAGCCACAGGACCGTATCTCAGTGGGTCATGCCTATTTGTTCACCTGGGGATCTGCACAAGGACAGCAAAACTCTGAATGCTCAGGCTGACGATAAATTGATGGACACTGTCAGTGATGTGATTTGTGCAATCATGTTTATGTGATGTTTCACTTGACCTAATCTTGCAGAGTCTGATCATGCCTGCCTGTCCTCTTGCACAGCTCCTCAGAATCTGAAAGCACTTGCCTACTGGGCAACCAGGCCATAGTTCCTGGGGCCAGAATCCTTCCCTGGGGTATCCGCTGGCTGCTTTGCTCTAGCCAGTTGACAGATTTTGACTGCCTTGCTTTTATTAGGGGATTTTGGTATTACATGGTGTAATTAATTATTTACAGAGGCTTTATTCCCTTTCAACTAGTTTCACACCAGCCTTCCTCTACCTCAACTGCTTATGAAACCTCATTTAGTTGAAAGTGCAGGGTAGTATCTCACAGGATAGTGGGGTTTTCAAATTGGGTAATATATTTTATATCAAAAGTGTGCATTGGCTACCAGTTGGTTGAAGATCAAATGCATCCTTAGCAGTCCTCAGAAATGAATGGGACATCAGAGTCCAATTGAGTTGGACCAATGGGAATTGATCCAACTTGGCTAACAACTTCTCCCAAGGTGGATTCACTCAACTCTGAAACTGCAACATTCAGGGAAATTGGCTTCTTTTTCTCAGATGGAAGCCATGTCTTCCATAATCTGTGTTTTTGCAATTTCACTTTAAATCTAGGATTTGCATGTCGGAGATAATCGGAAACACTTATTTCCTTCCAGTTATTAGCTGGCTGTTGTTTACATTTCCTATGAGCAAATCTCTCTCTCTCTCTTTTTTTAAAATACTTTTGTGCATGCTGTATCTAAAAATAAATCAAATCAGAGGCCCAGTAGTTAGGGCCATCCCTTCAGCTATGAGTTAATCTCTTTGGAGAAGCAAAGAACAAATTGGGATTGTCCTCAGCCAAAGTCCCAGCTGATGCATCATTTTTTGTCTGGTTGCTTCTTCAGCTTCTGAATTTATTATATGTTTAATCTTGACTGTTTTTCAGAAGAAGGCATAAACTCAGTTATGGTTTAGAAGATTGTTTGAAGTCTTACCCTAGTGAAGGCCCGTGTAAACTGAAACTTGAAATTTGGCCTTAAAATGTTGTCTAAAATACTAGTTCTTGCAAATGTGTCTCTTAACAGACACGTTTCTAACAAATGGTTGTTGGCCCACTTCTTTTTTTCTTTCAATATTATAAGGAGCACTTACATGAACAGCATATCTTTTCATTAGTTTAGTCGTGCTGTTCATTTATAGCATCATTTCCTTTACCTCAGACTTTTACAGCTTATTTACAGACTAATTCTGAGTTCATAAACTTAGATATGCAAACATATGATTTTTTTTTAACCACTAGATATTCATGATTTGGGTGAGGAATCCCTAGGCAGAAAAGGGAGATCAGCAGCACCACAGGTGAATGTGGGTACGGCTCTGGCTTTGCTTTAGTGCATCAAGCATGCCACTTGCATGTACAATGCACGAGAGGAGGAAGAGGAGGTAAGTTCCTGGAACCTCCATTTCCCTTACTGTTAACTACCAAACAGGATTTAAAAAGGAAGTCCTAGCCCCCACTATGTATGGTATGTCACCACAGCATATTTCGGAGTTGTTTTTGAAGGGCCATTAACCTCACTATCTAAAAGAAAGCAAGCAAGCAACCAGCATTCCTCTAACTGCCAAATGCAAGGTAAATGGATGCTTAAATTAGTTTTCATCTCTGAAGAACATTTTGTTGTTCATGTTTAGTATGTAAAGGTGCTCAAATGACCCAGTTAAAGTCAGAGCCAGCCACATCAGGAGAAATAATCTTTACACAATGTGCTATCTAACTATGCATGCCTTTGTGATGAGAGGAATAGACCTTTCCTAACAAAACCAAGTAAGAAATATCTTAGGAGCATAGAAGGCTTGATTATGATCTTTATTACCTTGCTGTAATGCAAGAGAAGCACCACTGAACTCCATGGAGTTGCTCTAAATTGAAGTGTGATCTCTGAAATACAGAGCAGAATAAATTCACTTGAAGAAGACAAGTCTCTGTGGCAGTCCCAGCAGGATTACCAGCATTCAATCAATTTCAGGGCTTGTATATCCCAGCATCGTAGGTAGGCTTGGGAAGCTTATTTTGCAGTAGAAATGTCACTGCTCTTCCACAGAATGCTCCGCTAACGGCCAAACCTCCTAAATAATCGTCATCCCCACTGTTCAGCATGTGAATGCTGGGAACAGAAGTGCTGGGGGAACATTTTGCAGTTCTGGCAGAAAAATGTGTCTCTTGAAGAATAGGGGACTTTCCACTGGCGCAAGTCCTTACTTTGAGACCTGTCTCTTTGCTGGGACAACCATCTGGCCATCTCAGAGGGATGGAGGTTTGTGGCACATTGCTCCTGGGGGTAGGTGTTATCTTTCCAGGTGGCTAGGAAAACCTCTTATGCTTGCATGCCATCGCTATGGGCAGAATGCACAACTGAAGGATTTTGAATGCTTAAATGCTTTATTCAAACTCCAAAATATTGTGCAATTATTTTTTTAGGGGGGAACCCTAATCCTGATGACTTTCACTTTTGCTATTTAAGCATAACCATAAACAACTCTTTACTTGCTCACAGGTTTCCGGACTTTGAGATTGCTTTCAGTTCTACCTAGCAACCACAAGCCTAGAAGTAAGTTTTAGCTGGAGCCCTTTATCCATGCCCAGACACCACTTCCTTAGGCAATCATGCAGCTTTAATACTGATGCTTTCAGAAAAATCCAAATAATGAGGGATTCATGATAAAGCTGTGAGATTTTGCTGCCAGGTTTATTCTTGCAGAGCAGAACTAATAAAACTTTAAGGAAGAAGCCTTAGCCAAGTTTTTAAAAGTAGGCTATTTTTATTGTGAAAAACAAAATTAAAAAAAAAAACCCAAAACAACCGGAAGCTTGGAGATTGAACTTAAGTTAATTTAATTCATGTGGCCAGTGTAGGATTTTTGGTGAGCTGGAACCAGACAAACAGGTGTCAGGTGCATAGAAAACAAAGTAGTATCAGTATGTTGGCTATAAACTGAGCCCTGCTTCCTCCTCCTTACATGCATAGTATGATGATGAAAGCTGGCAAAAGGAAATATGATTGCACGTGATTAAATGTTGACAGCTGAGGAGCTTGGCTTTCTGTTTACAGAGGTAAAAATGACAAAAAAGTTGGGGAGTAAAGCTTTCCAGAGTCCTGGAAAATATGAGCTGGGAAAAAAATGTAAGAAAGCCTGTAACAGCAATCTGGTTTTAAATAAATAAATAAATAAATAAATATCTCCAAAATGTTCTAATGAAAAAAAATACTCCGATGCAAATTGCAGAGGAAAATTGCTGCTCCCCGCCGGGTGTGTGCTGTATTCCAGAGCAATTGAGAAATGCATGTTAATGGGAAAGGGTGAACAAGTTTTCCCCTTTCCTGGACTTTTGATATAATTATCTAGCCAACACTGAGAGAATCTCTGCATACTCTAAAACTTCAGTCATTTCTGAAATATTGATCTGGGAAGGTCACTAAATTCCAGAGCTGGTGAGGTCAGGGTAATGAGATCAAGTGACAGGCCCAGTGGTACCCACTGATTTAGTTGTTTAGACACTGTAACCAAACCATGACCTTCTTATTCTGCAGCCCCTTTGATCTAACTATGTGAAAACACAGCTGCTTACTGGATATCACATGTTAGTATGTATGTAGGCGTTAGGGTAACTTTTTGTGACATTTACTTCAATTATTCTAGGGTCAAATTATAAAAAATTAGTATCACCCACCTGTCCAGCCTTATCTGTTACTCAGAGCCCTGTTTTGCTCTCCATTGGTATCTCTAGTAAGAAGACAACCATGCAGGGTCTGTGAGATACTCCCCCATCTGACCTGGGGGTGATGGGGGAAGGTGGAAAAACATCCTCCTGAATAAGACATGGAGCAAGACCTCCACAGTCTTCTAGAAAGGTGTTGGTGGGGACAGGGGGCGAAATTACTGCTATTCTCAATCCTGGCAGCTTTGCTTAAGGACTAGCCCTAGATCAAAGTTTCTTTTAACAGATGGGTGCCTTCAGATCACTGTGACTTGTGCAGTGGGTGCTGGAAGAGAAGCCTCTAGCTCATAGGCTTTGCATGAAGAGATTCATTGATGCCCCATTCCCATGCCCAGTGCTTAATCCTCGGTGTCTGCTTTCCCCCATCTCAGCCCATGGTACCAGTGTTCAGCAGGCAAGGTGAAGCCTCCAGCACGAGACTTGGGTCTGCTCTGGGCTCCGCCTCTGCATAAAACTGCCCGTGGTATAGGTCTGTTCAGGGATGAACCTGTGTTTTAACCTTGTCAGTCTTTATATTTCACTTGCTTTTGGATAGCTGTTTGTTTTTCAACATCTCTGCAACACAATGGTTCCCTCTGGAGATACTCTGCCATCAACTCTCCACTGCCGGTGCCAGAGTCCAATGGTATTTCCTTCCCCAGGCAGGAAAACACAGGTACGGAGCAGAAGTTAAGCCTGCTAAAAGCTGTACCATGCTCCCAGGGAAATACCTACCCAGATCCGTATGAGATCATACACTGGAGCCCAGCTGCTTCCTGCCCCAAGTTTAAACACCGTGAGCACAATAGTAAAGTTTTGTGATGTATGGATATGACCTGGAATCACTTAGAGCAGAGGAGCGGGATGGAGAATTTATGTCTAGCCCAGGGCAGAGCACGTGGGCTCTTGACTATTGTGTACTGTTGCCTTTCCACTTGCACACAAGCTTATCAAAATGTTTTTGCAGGCTTGCTCCAACTTTCCTGTACAGCGTTTAACTCTTCATTTGAGACCTTTATGAGCTAAGCAGTAGCAGCCAGCGCTCAAAGAGGGTGAATGGTGAGAGCTCAGCCGGAGCCAGGCTAAAGAGCCAGGCTGCTGCCGAGCTCAGCAGGGGATGGAAGCCCCCAGCGGTCTCTCTGCAGGCATGCTGACTGGTCTCCTTTCTCCACAGGCATGAGAGTAGATGCATTGAAAAATAAATATGAAGGCAGCCTGGAGTGCCACTGTGTGTGTCCCTCTGAGCATGATTCAAAAGTATGCACTGGGGAAGTTTGGAGATGATTAGACATATGGACTGGCATCAGAAATACAAAGTGCATCCAGAGAGGCACCACAACTCCCTACAAAGTCAAACAGAAATAATCCCATGATGATTTCCTTCCCCCCACATACATACACTCTTCCACAGAGACTGGTGTGGGGTACAGAAACCCAGCCCCACAGTACTGGATGCTGAAAAAAAGATGAGAAGATGGTTGCTGGCTTAATAATCTTGAAACCATTGGAGTCCAGTTTAGTTCATAGTCTCTTTCGTGTGTGCAGTAAGCAGTAAGGTTCAGATCCTTAAAGAATGTTTTGTGATTAGTAGGGAGATGGTTGTCTTTGGAGGAAGACAGGCAGTACTTCAAACTTTTCATCCACACTGAAGAATTGAAGCACCTTCTTTATATGATTTTTCTGTTTATTTTTAAAAACCACTGCCTCTCCAACTCTGGATGTAATGTTTGCACAGTACATGCATAAAAGGTGAGTGGGAGAACAGTCACTCTAGGCAGTGGCACATTTTTGCTGTGAGCACAAAGGTCTGGAAGAAGCAGTCTGGGAATGTCTTCCCTCCTGTCACAGAATGTCCCCTAGCCGCAGAAAAAGAAATTACTTTAATGTGGGGGCTTTTTCTTTTTGCATGAGAGTGTAGATATTTTATGGTAAAACCAAGTAATTGAAATGCTCTGGTCTTCTTCTTCTTGTGTTTGTGTTTGTACCTTGCTGTGGTTACCCTTCAAGCACCAAACCAAACTGCTAAACATAGTGCAACAGCAAAGAAAAACTGCCAAATATGGTCCAAATTCATAGTAAGGCAACAAGTATATATATATTTTTTTTTATTGTGGATATCTGAGAAATCAGCTAAGCATTTGTGAAGTACTTGTCTGAGCTTTTGTTGGGTTGATTTCTAATGCGGATTTATATCAGAATTTGTATAATGAACAAGTGTGGAAGGAATTATTTCTGCTGCTTAGCATTATCTGTATGAAATACTCACCTAGAACAGAAGACCTAGTTGAATATTTGAAAGAAAAATAGCTTTCAAAGCATGCACTTTCTCTCTGTTCTAGGTTAAAAGTATTATGCAGAGGCTTAAATAGCTAGCTGTATTCTGCCCTTTCATATAATGCAATAGGGAATGATAATTTACTTTTGTGTTTAATATTGTGCAGCTGTGAATTGGCTGTAAAGACTGGAAGCACGCTTACACCCATACAAGAGGTGTGCTCCAATTCCACTGTCAGTTGAAGAGATGGAAGAAGCATTGCTAGAAAACTCCACAGAGTGCTATAAAACTCTGTCAGGAGTGTGTTGCTGCAGGGATCAAATAACTAAACCTGTAAAAAGCTGTTTTCTGTTCTTCTGATATGATGCTTGTAGATAATAGAGTACTTCTCAAAGAAAATTCTGAAATAGCCAGATTTGAAGGGGACCAGAAAGGTACTTTGCAAAGCGTTGAGCAGTTCATATTTACTTGCTTTGTTACTTGTATGCAAACTGAAAACACACACATATGTATAGCAGGGAAAGTACGGCTGGAGCATTTTCACATGTGGTTCTTGACGTGTTAAATCAGCCAGCACCTTGAACTGCTGCAACACAAGAAATTGGAGCTGGCTCCTGATGCAGTTCAGGGTGAGGCTGGTCTGCCCAGGAGACCTCTCGCCGGAGTCAATGGGAGCTTTTGTGGAGCGAGGTACCTGTCTGTCTCACACGGTATCGTGGCCCAGTACAAGTCAAGGAAAAGGATTTCAAAGATGGTTTAGTCAAGGGAAAACTGGAAGGAGGAAGGAAGTCAATACTGAGGTGCATGAACAAGTCACTGAGAGAACGCTGTTTCAGTAGAGGGGGTTAGGTAGCTGTGGGGAATGATGGTAGTATTTTCTGCTTTACTAAAGATGGAAACACTGTGTTAAATTTAAGGCCTTCTCTAACTTTTAGCTATCTAGTTCTTATAGCAACCCCATGAAGCACGTATGTGATATTGGGATGGATTAGATGGGTTGTGATGGAGACTATGGGATCAGAGTTCACTTTCCCACAGTGATCCTCTCACTCTGGGCTGTGTTTTTGCCTCCTGTACCTGGATATGGGTACGCTCCTGCTCAAACTCTCCCTGGAGTTCACAATGCCACAGTCTTGCTGGCGTAACGCTGCCAGCCGTGGAGCTTGTGTTACCCCAGTAGGCAGTCGGAACAGTTTCTCTTTTCTTGGGATTAGACATTAAGGCAAAGTGCAAAACACACGATGGGAGCTGGGCAGGAGAGGGGGGGATGCTCAAGAGGGAGAGGGTGCTGCCATGAGAGGTCACATTTCTGTAAGCTTTTCTGTAAGCTTTGCTCTTTGCCAGCTTACAAGCTGTGCTGGAGAGAAGGGCTGATGTACAGAGATGTCAGACTGTGCCAGAGCAGAGTTGTGTTCTTACATAGCTCAATATTATGCCGTATCTGGGAAGAAAGCCTGAATTATTCAGTCACTTGCATAACTGTGTGTAAGAGTGTTTATAATCAAGGACTTGGGTTCTGTCCATATTTATGAATGACCAGGGCTGAGTCTGGGAGTAATTCCAGCACTGATACTGTGTGTGAGTTGCACAACTATTGTGGATACATGACATTGCTGCTCCACGCTAGGCCATGGGACAGACGGGACATCTGGCAGAGTTTGTGCTCCTTGCTTTGAACAGCTCATGCACAGTGGGGACTGCTACTGTACACGCACGCAAACCCGGCACACTTAGACGTCCTTCTACTGATTTAGCCACTGTCTCGGGCTACATCAGAGTTCCCTCTTCGGATCGTTTAATTAGTTACAAGCCACCCCTTGAATTTACCAGGACCCTATGTCCAGCAAAAAAAATACCTCCCCCCAGCTGTTAACTTCCTTGAGTGCTAATTGTTGACTCTTTTTGCCTTTTATTAATGGCATATGGAGACAGGGTCTTTACTGTGCTTGATGAAATGTTGGGCAAAGTGTTGCAATTAGTTCCACAGCTGCTTTGGTCATTGAGTACACTTGTACTTCTCTAGAGGCTACTTTAAACGGGAACCTGATCCAGGCCATTATTACCAACCCCTTTTCTTTCACCTTCAGCTGAAGGAGTGGAAGCCTTGATGTTACCTGAGGGAGGAAAGCAGCAAAACTTCCGTGTCTCTGTTTCACTCACACCTCAAGGCTCTGCTCCATAATGTGCTCTTCCTGCACCACTACCGTGCTCCACCACGTAGGGCATCAGTGTATTGCTTTCTCCCCTAGTTACCACTTTGCAATGATCTAGCCACAGGAAGTCTATTTGTTGTATTTTCCTCCTCTTCAAGGTCCCCTATGTCAGGTGGCCAAGTGAGAGCCCCTGCTGACAGGACTAGCTCCCAGAGCTGTCTTCAGCCCCTCCTGGGAAGAACTGGGATCCTCTCAGCCCCATGTGTCTGATCATGCAAGGCACAAAGCAGAGAGACCTTCCTGGTCTGCAGATCCTATGGTCTAAAACAGAGGACTGCTGGTACTGCTGTATTCATTATCAGCTAATAGCTGTTGGCCAGTGTCCTGGATGAAGGCTTTGCCTGCTGTACTGACATCCATCCAATTTGGGTAAATACTGGATTAAGCAAGAGAGAGGCTGTGAGAAAATGTCATGCTGATCTCCCAGAAACAGCCTGTGATGTATGACTTCTTTGCCTCATCCTAAATGAATTAACACTGCTGTGGAAAATGGAAAAAACAAGCCTCTCTATGCTTTCTACTTGTACATAATAAGAAAGGAAATTTTCCTTCCTGACCACATGTTGGCAGGTCAGTAGATCCCTTCTGAAATGACACAAAATTAATGATGTAGAATAATGCTCCTGTGGTAGCATAAGATAGCCTAATTTCACTTCCACACCCAAAGTAATCTCTTTTTTTCAAGAAACGCAATTCTAAGTTGGTGGGAAGTTGCCCTTTTTATTTCTAGTAACTATGAGTAACTACTGACAACATCAGAGGAGTTTGTTCTGAGGCGGAAGCATCATTCCCAACTGCAGTGTGTTGTGGGTCATTTGGTTGTAGAGATATTCTGTTGTTTCTCTTCTGGAGATACAACAGAGCGCCCTCCGTTGCTTCTAGAAATGTGCATGTACAAAGCACACAGCAGTGAAGCTCTGAAGGAGCTCGTCCTTCAAAGTAGGTGCTTATCCAGTTCCTTTTCAAGTATATTTTTGTCCAAAACCAGGATGCAGCACGTCGGTTGTGCACTCTGCTTGAGGAGTTTTAATTCTTCATAGTTCTCTGATGGCTGGATCAAGGTGGCACAGCATCATCCCTGGCTGGTGGTAGGAGCACAGTTCAGCCCTAAACGGTTAACTTCCTCACGGTGGTCTGTCACCAGTTATCAGGAATGGCACTTCTCTTTGAAGACTAACTCTGTTTGGGATGAAGATGATGGCTGCTGCTTTTAGAAAGCAAAAAATGCAATTACCTTTACCAAAGGAATGGACCAGCTCTAATAGGATTTTTTATCAGACTATTTTTTTAGACTCTTTGGGTAATTCAGTGATTATTACTGCACAGCTCTTTTTCCTTAGGGGATGCTAGACTGTTCCAAAAGCATTTGTTAGTTTACTTAGACATTAAAGAGGTCCTTATGAATTTAGATTATGCTAAAGTACTTCAAAGTGTCCCTAGAGGTCCAAGCTGCTTTGAACTTAACCTTTTCTGCCCAGTCTTGTCATATGTGTGAGCCCAAAGATTGTAAGCAAGAGGTCGGTGATTCTCAGGCTTTTTAATACTTTGACCTATGTTACAACAGGAAAAAATAAACAAACCAGATTCCCTCTGATCTAGCCAGGAAGAAAGAGAAAGGACAGTTTTAGGGGGCCTCTTTGTAACCCTGTTCTTAACCTGCTAGCTCTCCTGACCCATTAAATAGGACAAGCAGGAAAAAAAAACAAACAAAACCCAACTTTAAATACCCATTGCCTTACTTCTGACTGCTTTCCTTTAAAATGTGTTTGGTCCTCAGGGCACCCTGAGATCTTAAATTTTTTTTATAGAAAATTTGAATAATGAAGCATGTGAGACACTTGTGATTGGAAAAATATGAACTTTAATAAAGCTGGTCACGCTGCTTGTGAGCTGTGTATATCACACAAAAATGTGAGGCTAGATCCTCCTCTGGGGCTGTTCAAAATAACTGCAGTGACTCCAGTGGCGCTGTGCTGATTTACGTGAGGTGAGAATCTGGCTCGCATCCTGTATTATCTTGCAATGTGACTCTGCAGCTGTAACGCAATCTTATTCAGCTCGTTGGGTTCGGGGGCAAAATAAGTGCCCATGGTTATTTTTAGAAAAGCACGTCATCAAAGGGGTTTGTATGATTCTCTCTCTCATATATTTATTTTTTATTGCTGTTGACCTACCTGAGCTCTTTTGGTGTTTGAAGACTTTAAAAAGAATAATTCAATATTTTTCTCCACTGGGGTAGCTGGATAGTTTGTTTTTTCCCCTTTCTATTGCTTCATGGTGTTGGAGGCTATACAGGCAAGGCATTATTTTGCATATGATGCAACACAGCTCTTGTTTTTCTTGAAAGGTGGGTCCGACTGCACCTCTTTTCAGTTTTCAGGTGTCTCTACACAGCCTGCATTCCCCTTCACTCTTTAAAATAGAAATTGGACTGCTTGAGGGTTTTGTGGGTCATGTACTTCTCATTTTCCCATCTGAAATCTGAGCCCTCAGACCTTACAGTCATCTTGGCTACAGATAATCGTGATGGTTGTTTTTCCCATTTTGACCCTTTGCTGCAGAGCCTGGGCTACAAAGGGAGGACGAGGGCTACTGGTGTACTTGGGATCAGGGTCTGTTACCGGTCAAAAACCCTCTTGGATGTCTGCATCCTGTTTATATGCCAATATCTCCCCTAATAGCGTTAGGGAGGAGGAAATTTGGAGTGTCAGTTATTTTTGTAAGCAGAAAGCGCTGCCTGTTTCCCCGTGAAACATGAGCAACTCTTTAAGAACGTTTGGAAGCATGAAGCAACAAGGTACTACTGGGTGTTATCACTAGCATTCTTCTTCAAACTATTTTTATTTGCACGTACTTTATCTCCAGCATTTCTTCAGTCTGAGAAGATCAAGCAGACGCCACATGTATAGTGTAGCCCAGACAGCCAGATGACACAGTACTGTTTTGACTCGAAAGTCAGACTTCTGCTAAGCATCAAGGGGCAAACCTTTATCTCTGCACGTAGTGCTGAGGGGTGTAGGGAAGAATTCATTCCCTCAGTCAGTGGAGCTGATCTAGATTTTCCATTGCAGTCTTTAACTGTGAGCCTACTAGCTCTTTTCTCCAAAGTAGCTCTGGGACCCCCCACGAAACTTAGATCCACCAGCCCAGTACAGGTTCCTCTCCCTCATCTATTTCGCCTCTGAAATTCAGTTGCTGCAAAGAAAGCGTAGAAGCCTCTGCTTGGTGCTCACATAAAGGTAAATGAAAAGTCTTCGCATTCTTTCTCTATCCCACCTCTTAATGAAGTGTAATCGCCACCTTGTCCTGCTGGAATGAAGATTGCCAGTGCCCCAAAGGAAGTGACTGGCTTGCCCCCAAGAAATATGTAAACCATAAAGGTGATTCTTGAAATGAAGAGCTTTGAAATAAGAATTTGTCAGTAGATTGTAATGTATTGAGTCACTTGGACTGACATAGGTTCTGGGCTGCAGCTTGCTGTTAAGGGCAAAGTCTTGTCCCTTACAAGAATCCTTTAAAAATTTGCTTTTAAAAGCATGAGATCATCTTGTTCTGTGGAAAGTTTAGTGCATTTGTCTTTCCTGCTGCAAGGTAAGCATAAATCAGACTGTGTTATGATAGAAGTGCTCACTGAAACAAATTCCTAATAAAAGAATAAACATGGAAGCAATCCATCTGTACCCTCCACATTCCTCAGTGAAGCCTTCCTAGAAGCACAACTTGGAAAGGAAATGGTGGGGTGGACGGGAGATACCGCTTGCTAGTAAGCACTGACAAACGAGGAGAGGTATGTTAAAGTTAATTCTGTTTCCCAAAAAGTAAATCACATTCCTACTGTACTTTTATTTTGCCAGCCAAGCTAATCCAACCCCTGCAAGCCTTTGCTTTCAAAAGCTGGGACACTAATGCAATGTGGAAAACTCCTTCCGTTGGCTCAGGTGTGCGTCATCCGGACTTGCTGGTTGCAGTGTTGTCCTGAATTTAGCTATTAAAGCCGGCAACCCGGTATATTTACAAATACCTTTATTAGTCTCCTTCCCTGACTACCTTTTCTCTTCTCCCAAGAAAACCCCAGCATCAGAAACAAACCACCTTGCAACAGGTCCAAATTCAAACTCGCTATTCTATCTAGGTTACATTTTGCATAGGCTTTGTCTGGGTTTGATTCTGGCTTGCAGTCTGTCTTGTCCAACCAGAAGACTACATTTAAATAACACTTCATAAATGGATACTTATGACAAATGTCAAGAGCTTAAGAGGAATAGCCATGGAGGAAGAGGCTTCACCAGTTTCATCCACAGTTCCGAGTTATTGATCCTAAAAACTGAATCAACTACAGAACAGGTTTGAAAGTGTGGTCATTGAGAAAGAAGAGAGAAGTGGCTGTCCTTCATGGAAGAGGAGTTACTCCAACACAACTTTAGCACAGAGTTGTACTTCTTATACCAGTGTCTGCATCACCTTTTGCTTTAAGACTTCAGCTGTTCAATAAACAAACCTGGAATTCTTGGAAGAGCGTTGTTTTTCCCATCTAAAGATGGGAGACCCTGAGCACAGAGAAATGATTTGCCACTGGTGTACAAGTCCATGCCAGAGCTAAGAGTGGGCCTAAATTTTTAGGCTGTCTTGGCAGTGTGCTAGCCTTTATGCATTATATTGTGCTTGTGTGAAAAATGAGTGCCATGGAACTATCTCTCCTCCCCAGTGTAGCTGCAGTGTTTCCTGCATATTGATAACAAAATGAAGCTTCTAAAATAAATTCCAGGAAACTTATTTCAATTGTTCTGCAGGCGGTGATTACAGAACAAGGGGAAAGTTGTGGTAGCAATGAATGCCTTGTCAACTCTCTGAAAGCTGACTTGGTTTGTCAGCGCCTTTCCTGCCCTGCATCATGTGGACTAAGCCGAGTTCTTAGCTAGTCTGATGCACACGTGGTCTCCTACATAAATGACTTGGACTGCAAGGAAGAATATGCAGCGTTCATCACAACTTCATGCCCGTCTTGGGCTGTTTTTGAAAAGACAGTCTGAAGTGTTAGATGGCTGCTGTTATTCTGTACTGTTAGAGAAAACATAGCTGCTTCTCCTGTTCTTCTCAGCGATGGCCTGCCTATCAGCTGCTGCTCTGTGTAGCTTGTTTCACATGAGGGCCCCCACGCTGAATGCTTTAACACAGTTATTTGCCCTTGCAGACTGGGGCAGGTACCCAGGAGAGGTGGTCTGGAACCACAATGGGAAAAGGAGGAGCCTGTGGCCTGAGGTTTGCTGCTACACTTTGTGTTTCCTCAGCCATGCAGGTGCCCAGCGGAGCCGCCGCAGACCCTCCAAGGTGTCCTTTGCGCCGTGCCCATGTACTTGTTGGCTCTCGTGGCTCTGGCACAGCAGCATCAGTCCCTCACTACCGTGGTGTGACTGCTAGCTCAGCATGAATCCTGCTTCACCTGTCCCTTTGAGGGATCTGGTGGTACACTTCCAGCCATACCTCACAGTCCTGAGAGACCTTTTCAGAAACAGCATCTGTATGGGGGGGATGGGGTGGAGGGAGAGAGTGGGGAGGGTTGTTTAAACTGTATCCAAATAAAGATTTGTTCCTGCTGTCGGTGGTTAATATTGATTTAACATATTTTTGCTACAACTCAATTTAGTCTTTGCTCTCATCCAGCTGTAGGAGCTCTGGTTTGCAATTGCCTGTGCGATTAATCCTTTTGTGCATTTCTTTCATTGTATGCATAGTGTCAACCCTCACCTAGCACATCATGTGCTGAAAAAATCCAGAAACCTGCCTTGTTTTCATTTGCTCTGTTGCACATACACATCAGTGTGGGTTTTTTTTAAACAAAAATAGCCATTAAAACAATGCCATAGTGTTAAACTTCTATCCCTCTCTCCTTCCCCTTCTCCCACACCCTTTCATCCTTCCTAAATGCGTTAAAGGCATATATAATCATTTGGCTTTCCTGGCTTACTGCCATATTTATTACACGAACAGCAATGCACAACAGCACCTGTGAGTTTTATAAAGGTCTTATTCATCTGATGGGCTTGCGCAGCACTCGGCACAGAGACGAGGAATAAGTATAAATGGAGCAGGAGGAAATACTGAACGCGTGCTTATGGGAGAAGCTACGAGGAGTGCGGGAGGCAGGGTGAGGGGATTTTTTGAGTTGAGGCCTCTTTTGTGTACTTTCTACTGATTGATGAAGGCAAGCACTCACCCCTGCCACGAACCGCAACTCACTCCCACATACACGCACATTCTTGCCCATAGATCATGCTCCCCTCTGGATGTACGCGTAAAGGGCAAACTCAGCCGTCAGCTCTTACTGCTGTCCTGTTCCTTCTGGGAAGAGGCTGTCCTCCTGCCGCCGCACGTGCTTGGGAGAGGTGGTGGTGGGACGCTATTTCTGACTTTCTGTGCACAGAGTCATGCTTCTGCATTGGCAGTCAAACAGGGCAGTAATATTATTTGTTGTGCTTTGCTCTTTCTTTTTTGGCACATAAATAGGGGAACATGTAAACAGGGAAAATAGTTCATGGAAGCTTTCTGTTCCTGCAGGTATGCACACACACCTGTACGGGTTTATCTGGAAGTTTGATGTTTTTATACTTAATTAATACTTTAATAATTAATACTTTATACTGAATTAATTACTGCAGGTAACCCTTATTTTAAGATTGGTGGGATTCTCT
Organism: Phalacrocorax carbo; assembly: GCF_963921805.1. NCBI lineage: Eukaryota > Metazoa > Chordata > Aves > Suliformes > Phalacrocoracidae > Phalacrocorax > Phalacrocorax carbo. The sequence continues at coordinate 62,945,651 of NC_087513.1, read as the reverse complement.
TGCTTGCAGACAAGATGATTCATTAACTGAGGGGTGGTAATTCTGTAATCAGTAACCAGTGCAGATTGTTAGCAGCCCAGACGAAACATCCTGCTTGTGTATCCTCCAGAGCACCATTGCGGGCATTTCTCCTTCTACAGAGAGAGCTGGTGCTGGTGCTGTTGGGCAGCAGAGTCTGTTTCTGGAAGGGGCGGTGAGGGATTGTGGTAGTGAAATCCCCAAGAGCCAACACACAGGCCAACATTGCCTCCACTGACTGGAAGCTGGGCACAAGCCTGAAGCTCTGCAGTGATGTGCCACCCATCTAGTGTGAGCTCAAACTTTGATGGAGGAGTACTTTAATATGAGGTGAAGTGATTGAAAGAGCTGTGGATTTTTTTTCCCCTCTGCCAGAAGAGAAGCACCATCTGGCCAGGGTAGGATGTGTCCCACCTTTCCATAGCAATGCTCCTTCCTTGCTCTCAGAGAAATAAACTGAGCTTAATGTATGACTCTGTACTACAAGACGGTGATGTGCAGGGAGTACGAAGAAGCATGGTCCTTGATACATACAGCTCTGCTGGCAGGGCCTTGAGTGCTCTGATTCCACTCATAGAGCTCCACATGGTCCTGGGTACCATGGCTTTGCTATGCCGCTGTGGAGCACGTCTTTGCTAGTGCGGCGTGTGTGGTTGATGTGGTTGATGTGGTTGTGGTAGTCTGGTAACAGTATGGATTTTGTACTACAGTCATAGTTTTGCCATGGCTGTGTGAAGGAGAACAGGAAAACAGCGTAGCTTCAGTCTTTCGGATGCAACCGTTTTAAGAGCCCCGTGGTGCCTCCCCTCCTATCCCAGGCCCAGGACAGCTGCAGTTCTGCGTTGAACCCTCAGCAGAAGAGGAAAGACTGGTCAGGTCAGTGACTTAGAAAATATGAGGGTTGTAGCGTTTCTCAAGAAGCAGTTATGGTTTTGTTTTCCCTTAAACACAAATTTGTTGGTGGTTTGTTTGGGTGGTTTTTTTATTTTTTTTCCATAGAAGTCAGTGGAACTGTGTTGCTATAAAATCCTATTAAGAAAAATCATACTTGAACACTGGCTTCTGGTTTTAGTGGGGTTTTCTGGGTCCTTCCTAAAATTGTTTTCTTGTTGGTATGTCAGTAACAAAGACAGGCATTTTGAATCTCATGTAGTTTGAGAAGCTTTAAAGGCACTTTCCACTTGATAAGGTCTCTTTAGGAGAACATAATGTGTTTATTACAGGTTATCAGATCACATCACTTATAATTTTCTCAGAAAAGCGATCAATTTCTTAGAATAAAATGGCATTGAAAAAAAACATTCAAGTGTTTCCTAATATAGTGCCCCTTAGCCTATCTGTTGAAGGGCTTTTTCTTCCCTTGTAATATCTATTTGCACAGTGCCTAAGTGTTGAAGTGCATTTTCCTAGTGTTATGGTTTGCATGAAATGTAACTCAGAAAAAGTGCAGTACACCCTCTATGAAGGCTTAATATAAGACCTAAGCGCTACTTAGAGTTTAATGTAAGCCCTGTTTTGATGGGCTGAAGTAGGATACCTGCTGACTCTTTGCACAGTGATGAATTTCACCTCTACAGTTTGATTTGCAATTGATGTTAATAAGGGGATGGCTTACAGGGAAAGCAGTCAGCATGAAGACAAGCGTGGAGGCCCTACCTTTGACTGGAAATGATAATAGGTGTGGTGCTCTAAATTTGACATGGCTTTTTTATAGCTTGTGAAATACGGGAATGGATAGGCCTGTCAAAAAATAAACGGAGGCATGTTTTCTGCTTTCCACTGCTTATAGTGCAGCCCAGCAATAAACAGAAGAAAGCAAGGCAAAGGTGGGTGACAGCCTAAGTCTGGAAAGGGGGCTCCTGAGACGCTGAGCCCAATCCCCTGCGACCACAGGCACCTGTGTTATCCCCTAAGCCTTTTCATAAACTGATAAAGCTTTAAAGCTCTATCTTATTAGGCGATTTTGGCTCCCCTATGTGAATAAGCTCAGTAACACATGCCTGTCTTTGTGCCACAGAACTCATTAATCTGAGGAATTTTTTTTTAGGAGACCAGTAAGAGATGTTGTTAGGAAATAAGTAAAGGAGCCAAAAAGTTCACCTTGGTGGCCAGATTATAGAAAAACTTTTGCAAAGGGGTGAGGGGGTGGATGGGTTACTCATATCTATGAAAACAGGAAAAAGAAAAGATGGGAAGACTGATGTCTTCGGTAGGACAGAAAGGAGGGGAGACACAAAATGAGACTAAGTGAAAGATGTAGGAAAGCATTGTGCGACTTCTCAGTCCATAAAAACAAAGATGAGAAGACTTAAATTTTTAATTCTGTTTGCATAATATAAATACTATTTAAAGGTGAGGGGGTTTTTCATTGACTGATTGCAACTGGAAATTTGGGGAGAGCCTTAAGCACTGAGCAGAAGGCAGCAGTGCTGAGCAGTTGTGTGATACAGTGACAACCAGCAGATGCAGAAAGCAAACATCTGTTGTGCTGCCCAGCACTCACAGGCCCGCTTCTTGCCTGAAGAACAGGCCAGGGTCTGCATGTATGTGGTTAAGACTTTGAAATGTCATTGGCAATGAGGAAGGGAACATACCTGAGTCCTCTGTGGCACCTCCATAGAGTGGTCCTCTATAGCACCAAAGTGGGGTGCACACCAAGGGATGCACAAGGTAATCCATTAGAGTGAAGGAAGAAAACATATTTTGTACCATTAATTAAAAAAAAAAGTTTACTACATCTTTATCTCATCCTTTCTTAATTTCTACTTTTGTGTATGCTTTGTAAGGTACAGAATTTATTAGTACATTAGTACACATGTATAATTTATAAATAAGTACATATACATATATTGGGGGTGTGTGTGCTCAAAAACGTTCTACCTTTAGGGTTGCACGATCAAAAAGGTTTGGAGATCACTGCTCTATGGAGCCCTTAGAAACAGCAAATGTAGCAAATTAATTGATAAAATACAGTCTGACAACTTGGGCAATACATTTTTTAATGCAAACCTACAGTGTGCTGCAGACATTACTGCTCTGAAAGTCTTGCACAGTGATGTTCCTCCATCAGAGAAGGCCAGAGCTACAAGAGCTCTTCGTGTTGATTTGGGATGCGGCTGAGCATGACAGTGAAGCTGGAGAATCGGTGTTGCCTATTTCTACATCTGGCTAAAGCATTTGCAAAGGAGGGGGCGTTGGGAACAGGATCAGTGTTGTCACAGTAAATTTAAGAAGAGGGTTAAATCACTTATTTGGTAGCTGAGACATAACCTTCATGTTGTGCAAATTATTTACGTGCTTTACCGTGGATCATACTAGTGCCTGTACAGCAAGAGCAAAACCCTTACATTGCCTTTATCATGCTCAAGCTTTGCTGCTGCTTTCCAAAGTCAGATTTTGTCAGCCCTTCTCATGGCCTGCAATACATTTTATTCCAGCAATACAGCCAATTAACACAACCATATCAAATGAGATTACTTGCAGAGTGGGTCTGATCCAAACCCCACTGAGGTCAGCTGAGGAACTCCCATGGTCTTCAGCACATTTAGGATAAGGCCCAGGATAAACAGCTTGTTGAAATAGGGTGGTTGAATGAGTCCCTAGCTCTTTTCAATAGATTTGATTGAGCTGTGCTAACAGTTTTTTCCAACTGGAAAAAAATAGATAACAGCATGTTTGCATACGGGCTTGTGCTCTCCTCCTTTCTCTCCCCCTCCTCTCTGCATGCACATGTATTTAGCACCGAGGCAGATGCGTGGTTGTGTCAACTAACTGACATGAAGCAGCATATCTCTGATAAAACTGGGACTCTGTTTGATGTAGCTGCAGTCAAATGTGCTTGATTTGAATAAGAGATTCTTTTTAAATCTATTTTTATGCAGATTTTAAAGCCTGTAAGGTAATGAGTCAATAAGACAGCTATTAATACTTCAATCTTTCTGATACCTAGAATAAGAGAAAGAGATGGATGAGATTGGGCTGTTGTAGATCTAGCCAGCCTTTTCATGCTTGGGTTAAGTTAACCCTGTTTTATATGCAGAGTTTCGTGTTTGAGTAGTTCCAGATTTTTGCAAATGTGAGGCTCAGCTACATGAAAGACTGTTTAGGTGTGCTGAGATGTGCACAGTGATATTTCTTGACTGCATCCTTCCTCCATTTCCACATTTATATTTCTATGATAATGCCCATTTTTCAAGATAATCACACAATAACTTTCACTGACCTCAAAAACTGTGTGCTAGGACTGCCTGCTCATGACTGTCCTCGTGTTTTCTCTATATTGATCACAGCAAGCTTGAATAATAAGCTTCAATTTCTGTCATTAGTGCAGGCCATGGAAGCACTGTGTCCAATTATTTAAAAGAAAGAACACAGAAAAAATGCTTGATTATATATTTTGGAAAGGAATTTTCTGTTTTCATGTAAGGTCCTGAGATAAATGACATATACACTAAACCTTTTGTTTGCTTGCCCCTTTCAGGGTATGATCTTAGTTATACTTACTGGGAGTTGCCTGTGTACAAACACAGGGTGCTATTGAATGTATGAAGTGTGCCTAACATTCACATATTTGCGATTACTACATGTTCAGACTGACTAATTATACATGACAGTGCAGATAATTAGGGGTTTGTGTGGGCATACACTTAGAAAAATTGTACAGACAGTTGTGCGTCTTAGCTGTGTAAAAATTGTGTCTCTACTCTTCAAATTACAGCTTTTGAGGGCTAAGGAAATTTTCTACACAGAACAGGTAGGGCAAACCCCGCAGTTCACTTGTTGCCGTGCAAGACGCACAGCAGACGTGCAGCAGTCTGCTTCTTGCCAACTTGGCGTTTCTCAGGGCTGACCTATGGGTCTGTGTGTCGGTGGGATGGGGCATCCCATTCCCTGTGCTCTCTCGAAGCCCTGGCCCCCTTTGTAAGATGCACACTTAACAAATCCCTCATTGTTCATCTCATCCTTCCTTTCTTCTATTTTCCACTCCTTCTCTACACTATTACTTCTTCCTTCTGTTACTAGCACAGCAACAAACAGTTTCAGCTGGGTGTTCCTGTCATCTTAACTCTTCTGCCCAATGTGGTCAAAACTTCTTTCCTCTGCTATCTTCAGGTGTCTGTATTTGGACACTTACGTGTACGTAATGTGATGATATCTCTTTTTCTTTAGAAGAATTTGGGTGTCTGCCACTTCACGTCATTTGCGTAGGATTTCTGTGCAATGGCTAGTTAAGATAGACCCCTTTATTTGAGTAGCTAAATGCAGGTTTAGGAGCTTTGTCTTTTGACACCCAAGTCTGAAAAATGTGGCTGCAGGCAGCGAAGCAAACTATATAATCTTTCTCCTTTATAATGAGAGAAACACTGAAATGTGTTTCTAATAGGTGAGGATAATGTGATGTAGAATATGCTCCCTCTGGGTTACTTCTTGTTTTTTAATTAAATCCAGGAAAGTTTGTTTTGTTTAAGAACTTTGTAAGCTGAGAGTTTTGGAGTACTGGTTATGTGCAGAACTGCTCTTTTGCTGCTTGAACGGAAACAAGACCATGGCCAATTCACTGGTAAGGTGGAGAAGACTGAGCAGCTAACATGGGTGCTGTAATTACTGTGTTTTTAGGGTGCCTCAGCTGCCTGAGCTCACATACCATCTTTCATAAGTACTAAATTATCTTTAAAAAGAAACAAAAACTACGACACGCTTACACCATTTTAGAGGCGGGCAACCTATTTTATCACCAGCTGCAACTTGCTAATGGAACAATAGGAACCACCGTAGCCTCAAATGACTGGTCTGAGGATGTTTCATAAGGCCTCTGAGTCATCTCCCATCTATTTGCTGCAATGTTTCACCAACCAGGTGCAGGCAAGTAAAAGACTCATCTGCCCTTTTGCCAACATGCCAGCAGCTATAACTGTAAAAACCTCTTTGTCTAAGCTTGGTCACAAGCACTTCAGATAACCTAAGTCCCCAAATTTTGTCCCATCACCATGTACTGCCACCAAACTCTTCTTTCCCTTTTTCTTTCCCTTTTTCTTCTTCCTTCTCAAATGCTAGTTTCTAACATCACATGTCAGTCTCTCACCGGTTTGCTCCGTAGAAAAGCTATGATAGGGTGTATGTGAAAGGCTGTGCCAGTGGTCAAGCAACAGGAGGCAAATTGTGCACACACACTGAAAAAGGCTATGCTCTGCTGTGAAATACAGCTTCATTCAAATATGCTTGCTTCAGAATCAAAAAGGCAGCTGTTCTTCTACCTCTGATCTGTCAGGAGAAAAAAGTAATAGCACAACTTTAATTTTCAGGAGGTCTAAGCCCACAGGTGGCCTGCCCATAGTAGTAAGTCTCAGGTGCTTTGTATGTTGCTGATGGAATAAGTAATCCTGCCTGCCTCTCATAGAGTGGTAAGCCAGTGCAGGCATTGTTGCTGAAGGGTATGTGGTGTCCTCTGGATGTGAGTGTTGTCAAGTTGAAATAAACCTTATGAGGCCTAGTATTTAGGAGCAGGCTAGAAGAATGAGTTGTTTGTTAGTTTATGTTGAAGAGGGGACTTGGTTAGAAGTTCATTATGTTACTATTTTTTAAAAAGTGCTGTACTTATTCACGGATGTGTTTGGGTGTGCTGACTTTGAAACGGTTAGGTTTTGCATCTTTTTTCCTTCTTTCTTAAAAGATGCTTTAGGTTCCTGGCAGTTACTATAAGTTGGAAACCGTTCTTTACAGTTGTTCATATGTCCGCACATGCTCATCTCTCTGTACATGCAGAGGGTTGCACAACATCCTCTAATGATGTTATGCTGTAGTTGTATGGTTCAAAATGATGCTGTGTTGTGGTCTTGCATCTCTGTCTGTGATTGTGCTGTTTAATAATAGACATTCCCCAAGCATATGTAGAAGAGCTTCTTCTGTTGTTTTTCCCCCTTTCTTTGAAAGAATACTGTTCACAATAGTTGCCTGTTTTTTTTTTTAATTATGATGATTATTTTTTATATTTTTTGGGGAGTGGAAGACTTATGGGATGATTGGTTTCCCAAATAGGCTTTATTTGGTATGGGGAAGGGAGACATGCCTTTCTTCAGAGAGATCTTTGTGATGTCTTTCGACAGAAGTCTCAGTGCTCTAAAACATATTTAATAAAACTGCATGGTAGGATAAGGTACTAAGATAAAAGCCAAGTGCTAGATTCTAATAAACCTTTCAATAGAGAAAGGCCTAAACATGTCTGGGACTGTTTGGCTAATTGTTAGCTGGCTTGGTATTTTTGCTTAGGCTCCTATTTATAGAGGCAAAGTATTTGTCTTTGCAGATAAGCTGTGGGCAATTTCTAACCAAAGCCTTTTTGTTGCTGTCTTTAGCTGTGTGACTGTATTGGTGTGGAAAGGGCCAGTTCCATGACTTTGTCACTGATTTCTATTGGTAGCACAAATCCCTCCCTGATGGAAGAGGAGGAAAATAGTCCTCCTTCCATCAATAGCAAACAACAATTAGAGCAATAGTTAATCACTTGTTTATTTATAGACCAGAATGAGCTATGCTTCTATCTAGTTTGACTTCCTGTGTATTCAGGCTGTGTGTTTCCCTTTAGACTTTGTAGGGGGAAGTGCTGTGGGTTTTTGTTTGGTTGCCCTTTATTTGTTGGGGGTCTTTTTTGTTTTTAAAAATAAAGGGGAGCTTTCTTCTGAAAGCTATAATGAGTCCACCTAATTCCCTGGTAAACTGTCTTAATCTTTACATGCCCTCCATCCCAAGAAATGGCATCTGAATTCAGGGTCAGGATTACATTTCTGTAATGTCTATATGCAGCTCTGTGAGTATTTTGGCATTGTCAGGGAGGATGGAAAGCTGCTTGCTGTCAGAGCTTGTTCCTGTGTAAGTATTTGCAGGCAGCAGTCAAGGCACCTTTCAGCTTTCTGTTCAATACACTGTGCTGAGCTCCTTAAGCTTCCCGCTTAAAAGTTGTTCTGTTTTTTTCTTTCCCATCCTTAGGTCTCTTTCTACAAGCATCCTTCAAGCTCCACCCAGTATTCCCACACCTTTCCTGAACAGCAGTGGGACAGGACTGTGTGCAACTCTTGGACAGCTGTCTTGCCTATGCACTACATGTTATTTCCTCACTTCTGCCTAGTATAGCCTTTTGATACATCTGGGGATTAGGCTGGTGCTTCTAGCCCCAGCAGCTATGCTTCCAGCTCTAATTGCAGCAGTGACCTAGGACATGTCTGTTACCTTTCCAAGGAAAGCCTTCTATCCTGGAGGTATGACCTCTGTTTCTGCTTCCTAGATGTATCATCAGGCTGCCAAATGACTTCACTTCCCTGTTCTTTAGCTGCAGCCTGTCCTTTTTGCTCTGTGCTATCCTACCCGTCTTTGCGTCAGTGGTTAACTTTGCCCGGAAAGAGCTTTAGAGTCATTCTGTTTAAGGGAAACGTTTCACATAGTGACTGAGCTGACCTAATAGCTTGCAGCTGCCAAAAGGGATGTTCCCCTTCCCATCACCCACTTGCTGGTGCTGACTCTGGCACTCATTTGACGCCTCAGTGGGCATATCTAGCTAACTACGCAGGCACCCTTCCGTCTCCTTTTGGATACAAAACCACCAGCAAAATAAATTCATTTCTGCTGGGCTGGTTTGCTGGTTTAGTGGCTGCATCAGCTCAGGCAGGGATCAGATGAACAGAGAGAAAGCAGCAAGAGGGAATGTGTGGAGGTGAGTGGTAGGGGGAAGGGAACCACTTTTTTCAGCCACAGTTATCTCTCAGATTGTCTCAGCTGCCTCCTGCAGCCCTACTCAAATAGATAAGCTGGTGGCTGGACTGTACCGATATAAATGTCATGGCCAGGATGGGTTTGTTGTAGTTCAGGGGGGTGAGATCATTGCTGGTGGTGTGTGATGCCCAACAGCTGTCAAATAGCTGTAGGGACAGATTTCCAAGCATCAAGTCTGATGGACACTCCAACGGCTCTATGGCAGCAGGATGCCAGAGAAAGACCTGTGGGCACATTCCTTAACACAGAAAATCTGGGTCAGATTTAAGTGGTTGTAACTCATGATTCCTTTTATTAAAGAATAAGAAACTGTCCCTGAAAATACCCCTAGTAAGAGTCCCTCTGATTAATACCTCACCATTATCAGCCAAGTTTTGTGGTCAAGTATTGAGCCAACTTTTTTGTTTGTCTAGTTTGGTGTCACGGTAGTTGTTCATGTAGAGTGAGGTCTCTTAGGCAAGACATTACATGGTCTAGTGATTCTAGCACATTAGACTAGCCCAAGTAGGTGCTACTGGAAGAGTTGTATTTATCAACCATGCCTATACCTCTGCCAAAAATCACCACCCCAGCCCAAAATGAGAGGCTTGTTTGACAATACTGAAAGGCATTAATTAAATTTTAGCTTGTCCTCAAATTCCTTGTTGATGGCATCCCAAATTGATAGTTCCATTATTTTATGTAAGGATGATGTCAGGCTAATTGACTTATTACCTTTGCTTTCCTGTTGTCCCTTTACATTTTGGGATTATGCTGGCAATCCTTCAAATGCTCTGAGTTGCGCTAGTGTTCCAGGGTTTGTTAAAAATCAGTATTGTTAGCACAGAATATCTTATCCATTTTGTTAAGCATGTGTTATGTGACACTACTTAATTTTCAAAATGTTCCCCTTCAGCAGGATGCTGCCTCATCTTTTCTTCAGTTAGAAATTGCACCTTTTCCATTGTGTTAAATTTAAGAAATGCTTTTTCAGAGTATTGTTTGTCCAAGTACTGATACCTGTGGATGCAAAAGTGAAGCCAATCAATCTTCTGAACCATTCAAGTAGGAAGCCACCCAATTCCTTCCTCACATAACTTCCATTTTCCTCTTTCCTCTTCCAAGTATCCTTGAAGTTTGTTATTGTTTTGTATTTCATCTCAAAGAAAGGGAAATTGCCACAGCAGAAAGCCATTACACCAACTCGCAGGTCCTTAGGCTACTGTGGCAGTCATGGGTGGGTTCTGGCCCTTTGCAGGGATTTGAAGTAAATGGAGTTGAGGAGGGCTAGGTTCTCCAGCAGGCAGCCCAAACAATAGAAGAAAACAAAACCAGCTGTAACTGGTGGATCAGTAGCATAGAAAATCTTCAGCCTTGTATGTTAGGCTTTCCCTGAGTGTTGTTCAGTAGGGGAGCTTCCCAAGGAGGAGGAAAACAGCCCTTTCTGAAGGGTGCTGCTCAATGGCAGGGTGTCATCTTAACTCACCTCTGCTGCAGATGCACCTTCAAGGGATAGATGCTTGTGAAAGATGGATGCTCAGTGTGAACAAAAGCATGATGTACAGAACCCCTTGTGGAAGATGAACAGTATCTGAAACATACAAAATTGTTAGATATTAATTTTGTTCTTTGTGGAAATGAACAGATTTAGTGTGTATATATGCATGCACATGAATGGACGTATGTGGATGTATACATAAATATAGAAGTATGGTTTCCTAAAGGATTTGAAAGTACATTAGCTTGAGTTAGCTAGTCCTAGTGTAGTGACAAAGTAAATAAAGCAGCTGCTATGCAGTGTTGGTATGCCAGTATGGGAATGCATCACCTTACCTGGGCCTTTAAATTACAACCACTGTTTCACTTACCACTTGGGGGAGACATTAAAATTAAAGCTTATCTTCATAGCTCTGATAGTGGCCAGTGAGGGTCACCTTTTTCCAGATTGCCATGCTGGCACATGGTGTGTAAGATTTGTGCACTACTACACTTTACTTGGTTTGACTGGACTGTGCTAATGCTTTCCTGAGTGTCTTTTTTGTATTCTTCTAATTATAAGATTTTTATCTATTGCCTTTTTGCCACGACTGGATATTCCAATCTAGCTTCACTTAGGACAGGCACTAAATTCGAACTGCTTGGCAGTAAGTAAAAGTATTTGTCTTCAGGCCTCCAGCTTTGTCTTATGGTTAGCTCCTTAGAGACAAATTAAAGCTGAAAATAACAATGCAGATCTGTAATAAGCCCTCCCCCCCCCCAAAAAAAAAAAAAAATATTTTCGCACAAGAAATAAACAAATCCAACTGTAATAACTGACAAATATGTTTCCTTGCATTAGGGTCTCTTCCTTATTTGTGGCTCAAGGTAGTGTTGAGGATCCTGCATCCCATCTCCAGTATTTGACTTCTCTGAAACTTTAGCTGGCTGAGAGACCCTTTTCTTTTGACAAGCCTCATTCTTCCTGCCAGGATTTTTGTAATTTGTGTCGTGCTTTGCTCTTATTCTCTTCTGCTCTCAATCCCAATTCTGTTGTCAGTCCTTTTATTTTTATCAACATCTTAACCTCTTTTAAAACCTCTGTGTATCAGCATCTAGTTTCTTTGTTCTGCCTCTGGAAAATATCACTGATCTGCACCCAGGCAGAGAGGGTGAAGAAATCTGGCTTCTCCGGCTTCATCTGTCCTCTTGCCTCTCTGAAGGTGAATCGTTCATGGCAATGACTTGCTATTGTTACTTCCCTCTGGAATTTTTGTTCATTGTGGTAGTTAAAAAGTAATCGAATGACAGTGAGCAGACTTCCCTCTGCTTTAGGGGACCCCATGATGATGATTTATTTATTGTTTTCATTTCAGCAGGAGCTATGAACCCCTGTCAGAGATCAGGACTCTACTGAGCACATGAAGGCTGTGCGATATAATGGAAAGATGGTCGCTGTCTCAGTGAATTTGCAGTTGAGGCGTTGAAGCGTTTTGCTTTCATGTGCCAGGAGCATTTGAGACTGTTTAACTGAAGGAGAGAGGGTGAGCTGGGACAGGGGTGCAGTAGCAGGTCCTTTGAGAGATGCTGTGAAGAGGGTCTTTAACAGATTAATTCGGAACATTACTTGTGCAACAGTATGTCAGATGTTAAGAACCCAAGAGTCAAAAGAACAGGCAACAGTAATGGTCTTTCCTTTGTTAGCAGGGAGCAATGATTACAAATTGCGTCCAAGAGCCTGCCAGATAAACAGTTCGAGAAAGAACATGACCGATATGAGAGCAAAGACACTTCATTAAAATTAGCTCTTCCTGTCATGTGCACAACTGCTTCATGGAGAGGAGGACTCTGGCTGTGTGGATTATGGAAGATCCAGAAAAGCAGGCTGCAGAGTAAGCTGTCACGTGCTATGACACCGAGTAATGCAAATCAACTCTGTTCCAGGAAAGCCATTTCCATGTCAGCCTCTACATGAAAATTATCTGACTTGAACAAGGGTTTCTTTTTAAAGTTAAGAGAATTATTCTTAAGGATTGGAATTTGTCTGTGTCGTGGAGGAATGACCAGAATGGACTTCAAAGTGCAGCCTGAAGATGAGATAATGTACAACAAGCACTTTTTTTTATAACCAGAAGCTCAGAGAGAAACATGTCAGCTTAAAAAGTATATCTCTATCTGAACAGTCCAACATTCTGTTTTACAAGTAACGTGTGGTATTACTGCATTTTTCAGTGATTAAAGAAGGAAAATACTTCTCAGTCCATTCTGCTCTGGGTTTGACACTTTGAATACTCAGTGTTGCTGTTCCTGTGTGTAGTTGGTTGCTCAATCTCTTTATGGCTTGAATGTGTGATTCAGAGCTCCAGGAAACCCCGATTGCTTTTGTTTTGCGTTTAATCTGGGTGGCACTTGGGAGCAACACTTAAGCCCACTTCTTTTAGGCAGTTTTTCGAGTTCGGAGACTCTCCTTGAAGTTTGCTTCCTGCGATCCTTTCATCCAGTCTCTTTGAAATTCTGCTTTTTCTTTGGCTTTGTTTGGCATCTATTCAACTACCTTCTGTTTTGTAGTAGGTATCAGCCTTTGTTAGTGGCCCATGATAGCTTACTCGGGCTGGTGATGGTGAATGACTGCTCAAGCACACTGAAAAGTGGTTGAAATAATTTCACTGCTCTTCCTGTCTCATAGCTGTGGTTGTTAAAGGGTGTTCTGCTAATGCTGTGGTAGGGAAGAAGTGTTATGCATATTCCTTGCTCTATCTACTTTGTCTCTTACAAGATGAATTCACATTATGAAAAGGACTGAGTTATTCCTCTTTCCTGTGGGCTCAACTCTTGTCAGTCCATAGGTACTCAAGAAGTCATGCGTAAGGTGCAAAGAAAAAGAGGAGGCTGAGTTTATTTTCTGTATTTCCACAAGCCTTTGAACTCACTTCTGTACTTCCAGTAACTGTTCCTGTGTGCAGGAGCCTTGAGGTTAGAAGGATTGTCTCTTCTTCGCTTCAGAAATCAGTGATGTTCCTTGGTGACCACACCTTTCTGCTGTTCACGAAGGGAGCTCCGGACACCCTTCGCTTAAATTCTAGTGGTATTAAGACACGGAGCAAAATGCAGAGCTCTGGACTTGCACTATTTATATGTATTTATGGTAGCTTCTCTTGTTTAATTCTGGGGCTTTGCGGCCAGCACCGGTGATATTTCGTGCTGTAGCAGATTGTCGTTTGTTTCCTGGAGCATTCTCACTTCCAGTGGGTCCTTCTGTGCTGCTTCGTGTGGCTGGTTCAGCCACCTGCCAGGCCACGGGATCACTCCTCCAGAGGTGTTTGTTCCGCCTTTGTACCTGTATGGTGTGGAAATCCAACGTGTGTGTGTGTGTGAAGTGTAATTTAATAATTTGTGGTGGTTTTGTTTCATTTTCCATCATTCTCCCAAACAAAGGAATGAAAATCTGAGCAAGAAAAGAAAAAATGAGGAGGCATTCTTTGCCTTGTGGCATCAGAATACTCCCAGTTTTCAAGTCATGGGGAGCAGGCAGAGTTTCCAGTATTAATTTGAAGTTTATCATAGGCTGTCTGGTATGTTCAGTATTATAGCATCATTCCTGTAATTAAGGGTCAGACAACATTGTCACTGTTACCCTCCACTATAATGGATCAGAACTTGCATAAAATAACTAGCTATGAGCCGAGATTTTATATGTACTCTCAGACTGAAAGACATCAATTCCTTTATTTTTAATCTGGCATACTTAATTATAGGCGGGTCTGAGAGCACCACAAATTAAGGTTGTGTGATGCTCCCATTTTCAATTGCCTATTGCTTTATCACACTTGAAGCAGCTGGGTTGAAGTTTCCTGGGCTGGTGTCTGCCTTAGGTGGAATTATTGAAAAATTTCAGTTAAAATGAGCTCCATAATTTCTGAGACAAAGGCTAAAGAAAAATGTTAGTTAGTTTGTTTTATATTTGGAATCTTTCTGGTTTTTATTATTACTCTTTAGAAGTGGTGTTTGATTTTTATATTATCTTTGATGCAAGAATTCAGTATTTGGTGAGGGGAGGTCTTTTGTGTCAGTGGATGTAATTTTTGCTTTTCTCAGGCAAACTTGGGCAAATTGTAAGTCTTTGAAAAATTGAAGTTAGCACACATTCACTAGAATCTCTTATGTTTATATATGATATTAAGCTAATATTTTTGATTCTGTCTTTGCTAAGCATATTCCCCTCTTCTCTGTGCTGAGAGTTGACCAGGCAGCAAGAGTCTCAGAGCAGTTCAGCTTACTCCAATTACAAGGACTGTGAAAAGCATTTGTGTAATGGATCCCCCATGTGATAGCATCAATGAGGACTGGGCACAAGAACTGCAGAGGCCTGTCTCACCTCTCCACCAGCACCCCTTGACTCACCCACCACCTGTGTGCAGCACAGCCAGGGAGGAGAAAAACGTTGTGTACTGTGGGTGTTGAAGTGGTAAGAAAGGAGAGAGGACTTGTGCAAGTAGTCCTGGGATAGATAGCTGCATGGGGGATGGTGAATGGCTGACACAAACCAGCATGGGACTGTGCTGGGAAGGGATCAGTTGGGGAGCTCACAATGGGAGGTGAGGCAGAGGCTGGGTGAGGGGAACAGTGCAGGTCTGCTCAAGTGAGAAGCAAGCATTGGGATTGGGAGTGGTGGCAGGACCATGGATGAGGAAGAGCAGGGTTGTGGCCGTGATTCCAGAGGAGCAGACAAAGGCTCACTGGTAAAATGTGAGCACCCAGCAAGGAGCCTAGCATTTTGATTTAGGAACTCTTAAATTTTGCTAGTTTTTCTCTTTTAGAAAGTATTAGAGGCCCTCTGGCAGGCTCTGCCTTGCAGCTCCCTTGCGTGAAAGACAACCTGCTTTTTCTGTCAGATCTGCCATTAGCTCACTTGGCAAAGGTCTCTGCCATAGTCCTAGGGTCTTTTGATGACCCCGGGGATGCAAAATGATGCAATGTGATGGATTTTTAATGAGTTTTTAAAAAACCTGAGAACTTGCACAGAAAATTGCATTAAAGGCACATTACTGAGGTTGTAAAGTCAAGCACACACAAGTTAGGAAATGCTGGTCTGTGGACTATTAATTCAGGCTCTTTGTATACTATGAAATGATCTCTGGTGCCCTGATCACATCTGTTTCTGGTTGGCAGGACCTCTGCCACGTTCATGCCCGGGATGGATGGTGGCCCCTTGCTGTCAACTTAAAAATAAATAAATTATTTCATGTGCAGTGTAATCATGAGGCCTGTCTGCGTTTATCCAGAACTGTCTAAAGGGAGGTGAATTGTCCCTGCAGTTTGTCAGAGCCGCTCATTTGAGATTACAAGTGGGGAAGATGCCTGGAGGTTTATTCCAGTAACTCTTTTTGTCTATGCTTTGGTGCCTGCCACCCTGCCATATGTACACTGGCAGGCTGATCTCAAAAAAGGAGGAAGGATTATATTCCCCACCTCACCTTCAGTCAAGGAAGATGTCTCAGGCCCAAAAGCACTGGGAGGCATTGAGCCTCTTGAAGCAATTTTGCCTTTCTTAGGGCTTTCCCTGGCAGGCTGTGACTGCATACAGCCCTTGTGCCAGCTGTTTTTTAATAGCACTGGGTGGCTCTGTTGCTGTTGAGGAATGTGGTACAAGACCTGAACTCTAAAACAAGCTGCCTGACAGCAAGAGACATCAAGCAAGTTGTCTGATAGAACAGAACTGCATGGATTAAAAACTGAAAGGCAGCTGAGGTACGTATGCGCTAGTGGGAATACAACTTGGCTTTGCCTGCACAGTGCATCACTACTTGATGTGTATGCTAGATAACGTGTCAGGACTACATCCACCATAGCATTACAACCCCTTTTTGACCCTATGAAATAATGGGCCAGTGGCCTAGTAAGTACCTCCTTTATGGCAATAAAAAGTCAGAATGATCAGGTTCCTAGTCACAGAATCCCAGGTTGGAAGGGACCTCAGGGATCATCTATTCCAACCTTTCTAGGAAGAGCAGTCTAGACAAGGTGGCCCAGCACCCTGTCCAGCTGAGTCTTAAAATTGTCCAATGTGGTGGAGTCAGCCACTTCCCTGGGGAGATTATTCCAATGGTTGACTGTTCTCACTGTAAGAAATTTTCCTCTCGTGCCCAGTCAGAATCTTCCTGAGGGCAACTTGTGTCCATTAGGTCTGCCCAAGCAGATTTTCCTCCCTCAATTTAAACATGAAACTACATCCCTCATCTGTACCATTATTCCTGGTATGTAGGAATGATTGAGATGCATATAGAAAGAGGTGCCATGTTTTCTGCAAATGGAGCTGCATCACTAGGCTATGAACTTGCATAACAATTAGGAAGGTTAATTAAGCTGAAACTTCATGTCCTTTTAATTATGCAATTAAGATGTCCAATTAAAAAATTAAGAGATGTAATTATGTGGGGAGGAAGAAAAACTTTACAAAATTGTACTCTGTTTTCTGAAAACTGTGTTTCTAGCAATGCACCTGTTTACGCAAGCTTCAGTCTTCCTGGTTGCAGCAAGAACACTCGTGGCCTTGAGGTGGTACCATTTTTTTCTGTGTGCCTCACAATATCTGTGTCAATGTCGTGGTTTAACCCCAGCCGGTGACTAAGGACCATACAGCTGCGTGCTCACTACCCCCACAGTGGGATGCTCTGGGCTCTCCTGGTGAGGAGACCACCCTTTACGTCCACATGGGGTGGAGGTCCCACCTCCTTTCCCAAGGATATGTGTTGGTATAAGGACACAACAGACTCTGCTGATGTTGACCTCCATCATTTTGTTTAAAGGTGTTGAGCCAATGATGAAGGGCTGAAGCTGTGGATTTATGAATCTTGTTCTTAAGCTCTTTATTTGGAAGAGTGACCGCCTAGTGTGGAGGGGCTGCACTCTGAGAGAGGTGATGAAATATTGTTATTGGCCTGCTGGATGGGCCATCTGTCTCTCCCAGGGCTACTCTAGAGCATGGTGAAGCATGTTGCTTTTCTGTATTGGCTTTTTCATTTAATTGGCCTCGATTCACTGCTAATTTTTTTCTTTTTTTAAATCAAAGCAAAACTTTAAACACACTGTGACAACCTGCAGCCTTATTACAACCAGTCCCTTGAGCCTATCAGTTCTCTCTTAAGATAAGAGATGCTAAAAAAATTGTTCAGCAGGCCAGAACAGTAAGGATTAAAAAAATATTGTTAGCAGATAGATGAGGTATAAATTTAATATTGGGCATATAATTTGGCCTTTTGTTCACATTATTCCTGGTGCATTAGCAAAGGTTTCAATGAAATAATAATCCTGTGGTCATTTAGGTTTTGCAGCTGGAAAACATCTGCCTCTGTGGAGGCAGATGGTGCAAGTGTGTAATGTCTGTCTTTTTCTTGTGCAATTATGTCAAAATTAAAACACTGGGAGTGCATGCAAGTGATTAAGGAGAGCAAGTGTTACATGGAAGTTCTCATTATCTCTGAAACTGGTATTACAGCCCTACAAATTCATAGTTAAAAAGTATAGATTTGTTGAGCTTGAAAATGAAATTGCATTATTCAAACAGCCTCATCCCAAAATGGCTAAAGTCTCTTTTGAAGCTTACCTCTAGAATGATACTGAAATGATACTTGTGGATATTCTGTATCTTTTTTTTTTTTTTTTTTGAGGAATAGTAATAATTCCTTACTCTGAGCCTGGTATTCTACATAACTGAGTATACTTCCTTTCAGCAAAACCCTCCATTTTCACTGGGGTACTGCTAGGTAACAGTAAAGGGCAATTTGGTAACCTTTGTTGATCAAGGTTAGAACAGGTTATAAGAGGGATTTACTTTCCCCATTTTTTCCTCTCTTCTGCTTTGTGAGAGAGTGTTTCAGGACTTATCTGTCTTTTGGGGGTGGACAGCTGATTTAATTTTGTGTTTTGTTTTGTTTGTACTTTTAGTAAGTAAACTTTTTGGAAGTAATAACCAGAGGTGGTTGTATCCATCTGGGGTGGTCTACACTTTGGCTGTAATACTCAGTCGCTTGCAAGACCTGGGTTCTGCGATTTCCTCTATCAGAATGGGACCAGATAATGATTTTCTATCTTAAATATCCTGAGCATCAGACCAGAGGAAAGGCTTGTGTGATGGCAACTTTCCAGTGACCCTGCTGCAGTATTCAGAATGCAAAATTTCCCAGAGAGGTGCAAGAGCAGAAAGTCTAACTCTGTAGCCAGCCCAGGGATATCATCAAAGTTTTGGTGAGACTGTGCTGCCTGGGCAGTGCTCCCATGATTGCTTGTATATTTTTACATGAGCTATCATTGTAATGTTGGAGAGGCTACCATTATTTTGCATATTATCACTACTTTGTGAGCAAAACACATCCCAGTGTTAACTGGGATCTGGTATGGGCGTATGTAAATACAGGCAAATAGGTGAAAATGCATGTTGATTATCTCTTGTTTGGCAGGAATGATTTCTATTATCTCAGAAAAATACATGGTTTTCCCACTCAGTCTTCCAAAATGATGCACCTCCCAGCTCCCAACAATGAGATTAAATAACATCACGTTTTTATCTCTGAGTGTCCTGGTTTATAGCTTTCAGATATTATTAGGTTGTGCATTACTTAGATGTAGAAGGAATGATGCATTTTCTCTACGGAGAGAAGTTTAGGGTAATTTCAGTGGTATGTTGAACTCTATGATGCAGAATTGGCAACTCTGTAATGTTATGTGCTACACAAATTAATTGCACTTAATGGTAGACTGTATAATACTTTTTCTTGCAGTACTGATCAACACTGGCCTGGCTGGGCAGATGGCTAGTTCTGTTGATTATATAGCCATCATAACTTATGTTAATTATCTGTTGATTTTAACTCTTTCTCCTTATTTTTTGCATGGTATTTTGTGGAGAGAAGTTAATATTTCAGCGAGCTGAAATCTGCCCTGCTGGCCTATGGGAATATATTTGGCATGTTAACTTTCTTTTAACAGTTGTGTTTAATATATACAGAGAGCATCTAGCTCTGAGAGGCCATTTGAACGTCTTCAAAGAGTTATTGAATTGTTTATTGATCTACTTCATTACTGCTGTTCCTCTGGTTCCTTTTGATGTCTTGTCACTTTGTTCAAAATATAATGCCAGGGTTTTAAATTAATAGTTGAGCAGGAAGCCCTACATGTGTAAATATTAGGGTATGTTTCTCCTTTGAGTGAGGACGTGCTAG
This sequence comes from Phalacrocorax carbo, assembly GCF_963921805.1. Classification (NCBI taxonomy): domain Eukaryota; kingdom Metazoa; phylum Chordata; class Aves; order Suliformes; family Phalacrocoracidae; genus Phalacrocorax; species Phalacrocorax carbo. The sequence continues at coordinate 62,926,197 of NC_087513.1, read as the reverse complement.
ATTGTCCAGTAAATATTGCTGCCATCAGAGTTTTATCCTTTTCATGCCCCTCCCTTTGCACAAAGACTCCTTCCTCTATTCTGCTTAAGAAAACTGAAGTGTCTGAAGTTTTATCTTTTAGGTTTTATAACAGTCTAATCTCTTATTCTGCCATTGGAAGCTTACAGACTAGTTCCCTGCTTAGGGAAATAAATTTGATTATTTTTCCCTCCTTCCCTTTAATTTTTTCCGTGTGTCTTATGTTTGTGAAATTCATGAATTAAAAGTGCCTGCTGATTTTTTTTTTTTTTTTTTCTTTTCATTAATTTGCTTAATGATTTTGTGAAGCTTTTTAGGTTTCTGGAATAGACAACATCCCATGGCAAGGAGTTCCATAGTTAGTATATTGATCACTTGAAAAAGTGCTTCATTTTTAATCCTGCCACCTGAATATTCATTGGTGGATTTTAATTTTTTTTTTTAAATAGCGGGTAATATTTTTTATTTTCTAAGCTATGCAGGATCCTAAATATATTTGTCATATCCTGCATCAGTTGCTTCTTTTTCCAGGATTAAGATTATAGCCTGTTTGCTTGTTCCTTGTACAGAATTGTTCCATATCTTTGGTCATCTTGGTCACCTCTCAGTATCTCTTCTATTTCAAGATAGCATTTGACTTAGCCCTTCTAGTCCATTGACTGGTCTTCTACCCTTACTGTGCACCCACAGCAACAGGAGGAGCCTGCCTGCTATCAGATTAATTTTTGCGGTAAATTAACACAGGAGCATGTTAAGTGGCAGAGTGAGAAATAAGACTTCCCACTGGTGATAAGGCAGGCTTAGAACTGTTTCATTTAGATGTACAGCTTTTCCAAATGAACATCTTGTGACTGCCTGCAAGGCAACCCGGCCTGTTTGCACTCTTCCAGCTTCTAGCCCACCTCCCCTTCCCAGGAACAAAACCCAGCCGCTGTTTTCCCAGTGCGCTTAGCACACAGCTCTGTGAGTTACTGGCCAAGTGTGTGTCGTGGGCGTGCTGAGTAGCCGAATCACATAAATTAGCCTGTTCGAGTTATCGGTTGCTTCTGGCTGAAAAGGCAAAGGTTTGTGCCATGAAGCTGTCAGATTCATGTATTGCTGATGTTCATTGTGTGTTATACAGGACAGTCTTTATTTTTTTCTCTTTTAAAAGAAGCCCCCAAGTCACTCCTTCCTCTCTCTCCCCCACCCAAAATGGTGGGAATGAGCTGAAAAATTGCAGAGGTGGGGAAAAGGCTCTTAAAATAATATTTAAGGTTGCAGAACGTAAGCTGTTATGTTAGAAATAGCCAAAGTCAGGATTACCTGTGCAATGTTAGATCTTCCTTCTTTTGCGCATGCAGCACCGTCAGTCTTTAAGCACTTGTATACTGTTCTTTTCTGCAAAACTGCAGATATTTCAACAATAGCAGAAATACTGTAGAATCATAGGGTAGAGCTAGATGTGTTTATTGATGCGATTTCTTTTTTTTCCTGCTGGTGCTACCTTTTCATTGTAATATTTTAGTGTGTAGCTTGACTACGGTGCTTCTGTTTCTCATCTCATTGTAAACCGTGTTTCCTTACCTTTTGAAAACCTACTTCAAATGTAACTGAATAAAAAGCATCAGAGAGAACCACGTTAGGAGGGGATAAAGGAAAGCAAATCCTCAGCTGTATGGAGCTGCCAGTAATGTTCAGAAGCTGACAAAGATGAACTGCTCATCTAGTATAAATAGTCTTCAGAGTCTGGGTGTTTCTTGGCTTGTGAAACTGGGTGCACTGTACTCATTAGTTCTGCTTCTTTTTAAATATTTGGCGATCACATAGTTTACTTTGTGTAGTGTAAGGCTCTGTTGCAGTCGCTTTTTGCTTTGCAGTGCATGAAGACCAGGACTCTTCAGAGTGTCTGGTGTACAGTGGAATTAGCAGCTGACTGCACCCTAGCCTGGTGTCTTGTGATCTGCCATGTGTTTTACAGGGGAAACATCCAGGATAAAATGCCACAAAACTGACGGGTTTCCATTAAGAGAGATTTTCATCTTTTCCACTGTTTACGTACTGAAGATGAGGACTTTGCTATGACACAAAGACACTTTAGGAAGATTTCAAACAACAGGAAAAATCCTCTCTTTGGGGAAGAAAATGTATCGTGTAGGCTGTTTGTCGTTTTGAAGTTAAAACACTTTTTTTCCCCAGGAGTATTACCAATTTCAGTAAAGAAAAACTCTTATTTTTTTAAGGCAGTTAAGTAACCAGAAAGTCAATAATATGTATAAAATGTGTAATAAATGTCAACTTCTGTGCCTTTATTCCACAATACCCTGTCATACTGAAATAGTGCCCTTGCATAGACTGAAGACACATCATTTCTACTGAGAGCATTTGTGTGTGTGAAGGTTTGTACTGCCCCATAAAAAAAGACCCCATTGTTGCTATTTAAAAATTATCAAATCTGTATCTTCTGATCATGATTTTTTAAAAAAATATCATCACAAAAGAAAACCTATTAAGAGAATAGGTGCAGTGCTGCAAGAAATCTTCTCAGGAAACAAGTACAAAAAGCTACTAACCCAATACTGAAGTCTCATTCTGCTTTGCTGCTCATGTGAGATTTAATTGTCTTAATTTTATATATTTCATTTCGCAACGTCGTACTTTCCTTTGCTTTCCCCCTCTGCTGGAGGAAAGGACCATTTCCTGGTCCTTTCTCTCTTTTCTCTCCCTACTCCTCCGTGACCCCCAAGAATTGTGCACTGTTTGCCCATTAGTTTAAACCAGAATACTCCTGCCTGTATGATGTGGGGCATTTTGAATGAGGCATGTATTGATTACTGGACCTCAAGGAGGAGAAGTCCAAGTCATAGCAATGGGTTAGCATAGTTTTCAGAGTCAACAAGGCCGTACACTGGGTTTAAGAGGGAGTCAGCCCATCTGGATCTGAGAGCACTGCTTCTGCTGTCTATTATGGCACTCAGATGACTTGTAGGCTCGACAGACTAAAGCAGTTGGACTCACAACCCTTACACTATATGCAGTTTACAGTTTTATTTTGGGCTAGATTTTATTTGCTGCCCAGGACTAAACAGCCTCATCGCACTTGGGGCTCAAAGTTAAAGGACTGCTTGTTAGTTCAGACCTACCCTGGTAAGAGATGAAGGATTTGAGCAGAGCTTCAAGTTCAGTTTGCTGTCAAAAAAGTGTGGTTGCATGTGCCAAAACTGCCCCAGACATGGAACTGTTGTGCAGGGGGAGAGCTTTAAAACTGTATTATTGCTCTGAGCTAAGGGTTAACAGCCTTTATTAATCTTAGACATCTTTTGCCCTGGTCCTCCTGGTGACAGTGTTCAGCGTGATAGTATTCAGCATTATTGTGTCTTTGGCTAATCAAAGCTGCTCCTGTTAGCTCCTGCTCTTTCAGGTTTCACTAATTGAAGTCCATTGACTTAAATCCATTGTTTGTATTAAGAAAGGGGGAGGGGAGGAAAAGAGAAAGAATTTGGGGTTGGGTTTTTCTTTTTTCCGGTATTGTCCTTGTCAACATGCCACAGTTTCATCTGAAACAAGGGACGCATGAAGCTTTTCAGTCTGGGTTTTGTTTCCCTGTATTTTTTATCTTTGTTTAATTTGCTGACTGGCAGCTGGAAAATCACTTAATCAGCATATCTGGCCCAAATACTCGACTTGACTTGAACGTACTGACAGTGTCTTGGCTCATGCACAACTGAGACTAGTTTGAATTCTTGTTCTGTGATCTGTATAGGTAGTGGTGATGGAAGAATAAGAAAATAATAGTCTGAAGATCTATCTTGCTTCCTTCCCAGCTGCGCCACAGTAGTCAAAACCCAAATGCCTATTTTGATCTCGTTTATAATCTCACGTAGCTTCTGACTTACAAGACCCTCTGTGGGAAGAAAAGCAGCTCTCTATTTCCACAGCTCAATTTGCAGGCCTGTGTTTGAGTCCCTTTGTTCTTTTGCCCCCTCGGAAGCACAACTGTATTGCATTTATTTCTGTGACCTAAGGAACTGCTGAGCAATGTCGTCAAGTTGGCAGTTCCGTTTGGCCAAGACAGAAAACACCTTCTCCCTCTGAATCCAGGGAATTCATCTGAACCAATTACTATGGTAAGTCCTATTGTGACAAGATCCAAAATTAACTTACTACCTTATTTTTTCCAGGTACTCCACCTCTGCGTTCTCCAAACTAAGCAAAGTAGGGATCCGACATCCTCCACCTCTTCCTTTCATTGGAAACCTGCTCTTTTTCCGTGAGGTAAGGTAGAGTTTTCTTTGTATCTGTCCAAAGTGATGGGAAGACTGGAGAGGAGTTAGGAGAAATTGAAGGGAATCCTATACTTCAGCAATACCATCTCTTCAAGCATCTCCTCCTAGAAATAACAAGCAAAACTCAGCTTTTTGAGTGAATTGGTAGAAGCAGTTGTGTGCAAGCAGCTCTAATTTCAGGGTAAAGTAAACTTGAGGGAAAGAAAATGTGTAAGCTCCTGCAGTTAATTACTTGAGCTTTTCCAAGAAAGTTCATGCCCTCAGTGAAACAAACTTAGTTATGTGAATAGAGCAGATTATGGTAACTAGCCCCAACTGGTTTGTTCTGAGTGCTTTTGGCTCCTATGACCTTTCTGTTTGTTTGTGCTTTTGCTGATTGTACACATTTATTTTAAAGCTTGTAACGTTGCCTGCTCCTAAGCAGTAACTGGAATTAGGTACCACTCAATGCTGTTGCTCTGTGCCCTAAATGTTGGGACTGAGAGGAGGGAGGAAGTGGAAGTATTGGGATTCTGCCTCCAGATTTCATTCCCTTATTTTTCTCACCTATCCCCTTTCTTTAGTCTGCTAATACTGTGTTTTTGTTCCTTACTTTATTTCAGTAATGCTTCTGAGGGTCCAAGAGCTGCCATTTCTCTGGTTGGATCTTTCTTGTGTATCTCTCTTGTGTTCCAAGAACTTTTCAGGGAATCTGGGCTAACTCCAGCTGCTGCCCAATTTCCTTTTTTAAGTGCATGGTCATCAATATCCATGCTGAGATTTGAATTATTAATGAGAATACAGTGCCGCTTACCTTGATCTTCACTGTGATTGTTCTGTCAATATCTGACTCATTATTAGGTAAAACCCATTTAAATACCAGTTTTACATGTACATCTGATTTCATTTAGAAAATAGCATAAAAGGTAGACTTGATCCTTTCTTGATTAATTTGAACTGGAATTGACAGGTTGACTTTAACATACGGAGAATGCTGGTGGTGTGGAATACAAACCAGTTCACCCTCACTCTTCTGGTTTCAATTTGGCTGGATGGTGTGAAGCTACTAGTTCTGTAGCTCTTTGGTGACAAAATCCAGTTATCATTAGACACCTGCTACCACTTGCTGTAGGAAAGGTGCCTAAAGACTAAGTTATTTTGGTATGTTGTAGATAGGCTTGCCCTGTACAAGTGAAAAGGCTTTGTGAACTGTTATCTATGATCTGTTAGGCAAATTTTGTTACCAGAGTTGCATTCATTAAATACACTTAAAGCAGGCTAATGAAGAGAAAAGATAAACTTGATTTAACTAACTTTTAGGAAAAAAAACCCAAACCAACAATTAAAGGTAGCTGTGAAATTGTAGGTCGGAGTACCAAGAAATAAGAATTCCAAACAGGGTTGTTAAACGCAGCTGAGTGATGGAAAACCACAAGCCCCACCAGGCTCTATGTCCAGCACTATAACACTTCACTGTCTGTCTTCTCTACCGTCTTGCTGCTGCCAGTAGGAACAGGCAGGGATAAGTCCAGGCTCTTTGTAATTTTTCTTTCTTCCCTCATATATTTTCCCATGTTCTCTGGAGCTGCTTCTGTGACTGCTTTCTTAGAAATAGTGCCCATAGCAACGTGCCGGTAATAGGAGGGCTGCTTTTATACTGCAGGCTGTTCTCTACTAGAATGTTTTCAGGGAGAGAAGTGCTCTCGCTGCAGCCTGTAGAAGACAACTTCCACTTTCCCTTCCCCAGCAGGGGAAAATCAAAGGTTGCCCGTCACTTTCCTGGGGACGGGGATGGTTTTAGGGGCACAGCTGTGCATGAGCAGCGGTTTGATAGGGGCTGGGGTTACTTTTTTCTTTACAGGAAGTAGCAAAATATTAATTTGTTGCTATATCTGTAATGTTAAGAAGTTCTTGCGCTTGCATGTTTATGCAACCATGTCTTTTCACTGAACTGGCTTTTTAGAGAGCCTCTCTTTTAAGTAAACCAGCTTCTTCTTGGTATTTCCAATGTTGTACAGGGAAAAACATGAGCCACACCCCCACTAAATCATCAGACTAGCGGTTTCCGACCCATGAACATTTATTTCAAAGGAATTAATGAATGGTGACTAAGAGGAATGAATTGATATGTGCTGTATGGGAATCTGCGTATGTGTAATTCATAGGTTACCAGTGTTGAATTTGGTCTGCAAAATAACATAGGTTGAAAAGCTCTGTGGAGCAATGAGATCTAGAAGAGAAAGGGAAATCAAAACACTTCAACATATACAGCCTTCCAGTCCAAAAAGTGTCCTCATTTCATGGTTTCAGGCTTCCATTCTAGAATATGATTTCTAGAAACTTAAGGAAAAAATAAAGGAGGAGAGGGAGTCCCTTTGACATAATCAAGTAAATCTAGGACATGGGGATTTAAGAAAATATATTAACTATTAAAAGCTCTCAACAAAATTATGGGAATAAGCAGTATTTTTTGTTCTGTAATGGCATAAATTCAAGGATTTGTTTGTCTTCTCCCTTACTTGCGTTTAAATCGGTTCTACTGAAGTGAACGGAGGTTCTAGTTTTGCTCCACTGTATATGTGAACAGAGCATCAGGCCTTATCACCCTTTTTTGCTGCTATTCTTCCCCTGTAAGCGTGCCTGAAAGAAAATGAACAATGCAAGCAGGATTTGACCAGTAGTGCTGGGTTGTGACGTTTCTAATAAACTTTCAAATGTATTTTAAACAAGAAAATGTTTTCTCCAGGAGATTTTTTTTGAAAGTGTTATTTCAGGGATTTATCGGACAGGGTGTTTTCTTTGAGTACAATGAGAGTTGCTCTTAATATACTGTTTCTGAGGGAGGAAGTGTTGAAAGTTAAGGGGCTAAGGGAAACGCAACAGGAAAGACCTATTTCCATCACAGAGAAGGAGACTTTACGAGCTGACTTGGGGAAAACAAAGTTATTTTACTGTAAGTCACCCCTTCTCTCTCAAGTCCAATAAAGGGAGATAATCGCACCCTGAAACTAAAACATATCCAAGTTAATCAGCTTACCTAAAAAATGAGAAGATAGGAAATTATTACAGTTCTGCAGCTGGGAAATTATCCAAGTCCAAGATATTAGATTAAAAAATCATCCATTGCATGAGAACAATTTGTGGTGGGTAAGTCTGATGTAATAGTAAATATGATTAGGCTATTTAAAAAAAAAAGCAGTATGTTCAATTTTCCCAATAACTGAGCAGACTTGCAGCAGACAGACCGCTGTTTTGCTAGAAACTCCTGACTGTTCTGCCACCTCTCCATGTACCGCATTTTTCCTACCAATCTGTGGAAACACATGAGTTTTTGTGGTAGCTGTGTAACGGGACACACAAGGATACACACAGCATGGACTTTCACACATGGATCTGCATGGGCTTTGGAGCAGCAGGTTGCAGAAAAACTAAGCAAAACTCTCCTATTAGTTCCCAGACTAATGATTTTATTACGTGACAAATGCTCTGAAAACTGAGAAGGCACATGTGCTGCATTACCCTTCCTCCCAAAGAACCACAGCAAACACTTGACCTGTTGCTATGGCTGTACTGTGTTTTTCTCCTCCTTTCTCATCCCTTTTCTAAAAAGGCAGCTATGCTGTTTTTAAATGTCATTGGCTCTGACATTTGAATGGCTCTGGTCGCGTGGTACTGTACCTGTGTGCACTGCTCCCTACCCAGCCTTCCGGAGAGCAGCACTGTGCCGCTGCAGCAGCCCTGGGGCTGGCATCTCTGGTGTTTTGGGGTGGTGGTACGTGTGTGGTTGGCTGCCTTGTTTTGGTACTTGGTAGGCGGGATATGCAGTTGCGCCCTGTGTACAGTTGGGTGATGTGCTTTGGGTCCTTATAAAGGCGTGATCGTGTGCTGCTTTCCTCCTGTTACTCCTAGCAAGCTCCAGTGATGCTTTTGACTGGCTGTGTGCTTGTATCCCTGCCTTGCATTTTAATGAAAGACATCACACTCTCTAGCCCTTCTCTGCTTGGACAGGGTACTCTTTGTTTACTCTGTTTATTTCTGCCTGGCCTACTTGTAGATCCTGGGCTACCCTGGCGCGGCCCATTTCTGCTGAGTGGAAGTGGGGGCTGTGTGGCTGCTTTGTCTTGCTTTCAGTTTGGGATCTGGCTGGGCTGTGTTGTTTTATGGCTGATGGGTGGGAGTGGAGAAGGGGGGAGTGCAGGGAGGAAGCAGAGAGCAAACATGATCTTTTTCCACTACGCATTTGCCAAAAGCATCCTTTGAGTTGGACGTAAAGAAAAATAAAAGGCGGAGTCCTTGCAGGAATGAAATTAACCCCATGTCTAATTTTCAGCCTAGAAAGCAGCGTGTCAGTGCTTAGAAAGGCTGCAGCGTTTACTGTTCTGGAATTTAATGACACAGCATATAAACCCAAACAAGGTTGGAGAGGGGCAAATGGTGACAGGAGCGAAGAGGGGAGGAAGGGAAGAAGAGGAGCTCTCAGATAGGCTGTGGACCTGGTTTTAATTACAAGAATAATATGCCTTACACTGACAGTGAGAGCCTGCATATGGTTTTATGTTGCTTCACACAGATAAACAAGAGAGGAATGGGCTAGGGAGCATGTGGTTTGCCACTTGATAGCTATCTGCATGGAACCAGAAAGGGCGGCTGTGGCATCGCCAACCAACCTGGCTTTATCTCCCCCAGTCAGCTGTGCGTGTCCACCGTGGGCTGCTGACTGCCTGAACAGACTTCACAGGGTGCTACAGGTCTTATGTCCTGGGAAACCTCCCTTGATTGGAGGGCCTTTCTATGCATGAATTTCATGTGACGTGAATACATGTGGTGCAGATCTAAACCTAGCCATGTCACAGTCTGCAACATGACAGAAAACCTCGGGTTAGGTGTGTTTTTGTGTGTATATTCACACTTCTGTAAAGCCAGTTTCTCTCCCCTTCAAATACGTGTATATTCCTAGTTTCAGCTGATAGTCTGTGCTACCTCCTTTGATCAGATGTTAGTGTTGTCAGATACCGTGACAAAGTTGGTGCAGTATCTGTCTGTGGGAACCTAATGCAGGAAATCAAGACATCGCAATTAACTGACTCTCACTTGACTAAATGCTATTTTCACCCTTCAGCGAGAGCTGGACAGCTGGTTTCTCAGAAGAGTGTTGGGTGGAGCTGTGCTGTGGCTCACCACAGCTTCTCCCTGAGCTTGTGGGGTCTCAGCAGGGTGAGCCTGCCTCTGGGGGAGTGGAGCGTACTCCTCAGAGACCCTTCTGAAGAGGCACAATGCCCCTGGCTTTTTTGCACTCGGTGTTTCTGATAGCTATGTTTGCAAGGAACATATGTGATGTCAACTCTAAATAACCTTTATGGAAGCTGGTGACACAAAGCAACCGGCAGGTCTTACGTGACTGAAGAAGGGGGGTGAATTGCCAGCTGCTTTGCTGGTGAATAATGGTGACCCAAGCTGTGAAGGTGGTTGTAGTCATGACAGATGCTTTTGCTCTTTTGGACTATACTCTTTTCCTCTGAGGGAAGAAGCAGGTCCCTTTTGTACTCCAAGGAATGGTGTGTTGACTGTGTGGCTTCTGCCTAGAGCAGCTCCCACATCTATTTTCTGTTCAGGGCTGGTTGGGTGTTTCCTGTAGACCTCAGCAGTTGCCCCTAGAAGGAGGTGCAGACTTCGCTGATGAGATATTCTTTAAGCTATGTTTTGGTGGTTCCTTTTGCTTGCTTTATTAAACACTGCATTAGGTGCAGAGGCAACAGCTGATGCAATTATTAGCTGTATGTGAAGGGCCTTACCTGTTAAAGGGATTATGTTCTCTGTGGCAGTGCAGCAAGTGAGAATAGAGACTCTCCAGCCGTGCTTCCAGCTTTCCCCAGGCTCCCAATGTGATTATGGGCAAGTCTGAGTAGAGCAAGTGTTTCTTATTTTCTGGGTAAGCAAATCTCTTTCTTCTGCTTCTTCACTTTGTGCTTCTTTTTACCCACCTGCAAAATGACGTAGATGGTATTCTGGAATAGATAGGTCTTGCTTTTTCTTCAGGTTGTGGTGAAACACTTTGAACAACTTCTCTGGGGGCTTTCTCTGGTAGATTTGGGGAGGCTGATATCACTGCTGTCTTTAATAGTCTGAGCAGTTTGAAGGCTGGAGGGAGATTGAATGATTTGGCAATAGTCACAGAGCAAGTGGGGCTGTGAATCAATACCAGGTCTGAGCTCTAGTCTGTAAATGAAGGTGTCTGAGTAAGGTGGGTCTCCAAGATAACAGCACTGAACAACACTTCTCTGATGTTCCATTCCATCCTTGACCAAAACTGCTGCTTTTTGATGGGTTTTGGGGGTTAACTGAGAAATGGCTACCCAATATCCATCAGAGCAGAAGTCTACATCGTAAATGACACTTGGCTTCCAAGAGTGGTGTAGGGGAAGTTTGCTGTGTGTCATGCCTTTTGGAGACTATATTTGCATGTTCATCACATAGCAAATTCCAGAAGGTTATGTAGCCTGCTCTTTAAGCAGCATGTACTGCTATATTCAAGCCAACTTTGGCATGACATGTAGCAACAGAGAACATAAACCAGCCACACTGTGTAGTAGCTGGGCTGAGAATGATGATAATGGTAGTTGCATTCAGATAGGCCCAGTGTAATCACTTAAACTGGAATTTACATTGAACTCAAGGATCCCTGTGATCATGCACAAGGAGTAGGATTCCCACAAGAAGGAAGGACATTCACCTTGAAGAGCAGCACATTAGTGATATGACTGAACAGGAGGTCTCATGTAGCTGTTGTAAACTTAATGGGCTTCTACACATAGACTTAAAAAACCAAGAATATTTCTTAGGTGTGATTGTCTTCTGTTCGATTTTGGCTGTAGTCACAAGAGTGTGGCACTGGAGAGAATGGGGTTGGACTAAATAAAATCTTCTAGTCCTTGAAATTAGAAAAGAAAGCAATAGAATCAGGGCTACAATGAATAAGAGCAATCTCTGTTTTAAATTAAGTTGTAACTTGTTCACATTATATGTAAATCTGGAGTTTAGTGGCATCATATGCTGCTCACCTTATTGTGATGTGGAGTTATCCATATTCAGAAAACCAGTTCTTTTATGTCAGCAGGATCAGTACCAATGATAATGGCCAGGTATCAGTTGTAATGCTAAAATTATAGCAGGCTTAGATTGGTTGTTGAGAACAGTTGTTATCCATGAGCCAACAAATTTAGCTGAGTCTTAACTTCATTAGCAGTGTCTAAATGCATTAGCCATATGCTCCTCAGCATATGGGTAAATACATAACAATTTATTTTCATTAGGGTTTTCTTACAAGTGCTGCTAACCCAAGCTCCACTAGAAATGTTTACAACATGACATGTCTCTTCAAATAAGAAGCTGGCCTTCTGTACATCAAGTCATCCTGAAAGGGTGGCAAGCAAGATACTTCCCCCACCCTTTCTGAGAGCAGGAAGGTACAGCTGCTGTGGGTCTGATCTGCTGCAGCTAGCCAGGCTTGGTTTCTGCAAGGCTTTATATTAAAATGCGTAATAGAAGGCTTTGGAGAACTGCCTGTTCAAACACATGCCACTAAATTCCTGGTAGTCATTGTGGGCTTCTTCTGGCTGCCTATGGTGCACCTTGGGTGGCATCACCTCCTGGCAGATTTATCTGGATGCAAGTCTCATGACCGTCTGGGTTCTCCCCTGCTTCCTCCCCTCCCCAGGCAGGACGTAGAGATGAAATATAACTTTCTCTAAGAGGGGCTGAGTATGAACTGGGTCTTGGTCATGGCCCATAGTCAAATGGATGCAGTGCTGGGAAGGTCAGTGTGGGTTTGCAGGACTGGGCACTGGGACAAGGCTGTGAGGGCTTCAGTAGCTGCGGATGCGGGACAGATGTAAAGCAGCTGTTGTGTGCTTGGGATTCTCTTAATCTGTCAGAAATAAGTGAAACATTATTTTCTGGAGCACTCTTTTATGGATAAATACATAAACAATTTGATCCAGAAATGCAAGTTGCCTAGAAAGACATGGAAGTGTCAGAGAGATACAGAGATGAAAAGTTAATCTAATTCTCCATGTCCTCAGAGGCCTTAGCACATATCTAAGTGTAGATGATAATATCAAACCAGAATCAACCAGTGCTGGATTCTAATCAGGTTTGAGAACTGGCTGGGTTTTTTTTGTTTGCTCGGTGTTTGTTTTGTTTGGTTTTTGGTTTTTTTAGAAAAGAAAAAGAAAAAAAGGTTTTTCAACAGGAAGTTTAAACAAACCTGTGTGCTTTAAAAACATGTATTTCAAAAGTTGCTGGGTTTTTTCTTTCTGCTTTCACCATGCATTGCAGTAAAATGGATGATACAGTCTTGGCTTGTCCTTGTACTTTTTAACTTTTCATTATGTTTCTTTGTTATTAACTGTTTTTTCCTGCTTCCATTTTATAATTTTTAAATATTCCATGAATCTTAGATTATTTCTAATAAGGCAGAGAGAAAAGCAAAATGTTCTTTAGACAGTTGCACTGGGGCACTTTAAAATATTCAGGCAAAAAACCCAACTTACTGAACACTGGTGATTTCTATTTTATCCTATGACAAGAAAAATGAAAATTATAAACAAGAGAAAAAAATTGAAACATAGATATATGTTTAACAATATTCTCAAATACATAATTTTCATAATAAATGATGCAAAACCACATTAAAGTAATTGCAAATTAGTCTTCACTATATTATGAACTTCTGTAGTTTTTGTGCATTATATCTGATGCCTTATTTCAATTATGAGCATATGCAAAGCTGTTAACTTTCCATAGGTACTATGATACCAGATGTGATGTAGATAGGATTAGTGAAAGCTGGGTTACAGGAGCTGTTAGAAATCACATGTGATGATCAGTTAAGGAGTTTAAGCATTCTCTGGGAAGCTGAGTGGGACTTTAAACACGGTGATTATGTTACACTCAAGAAAAGGGCAAAAAGATATATGTCAACAGCAGGGGTTGGAGGGATACACAGAAAAAGGGGTTGGGGCACCCCAAAGTCTCCATTGATTTGCCTCTATTTGCTTTTATGTTTGTGTTGAGAGGAAAGAGCAGGTGATAAGCCCTGGATAGGATAAGGCACCTTGTGGCTCCGGAGTGTAGTCTAGGAAAGAAGTACAAAGAGGTATGAACAAGAAATTGGTGATTGATATATGATTTTTGCAAAGGGATGAACAAATCTATCTTGATCAGTTAATATGCTGCAATATGTAATGTGTTGTGAAAAGCATGTGGCAAGGCAGCTGAAGGAAGAGTGACATTTGAGTTATCCTTCTTTGTGTTCCACATCTGTGGACAGCCTTGGACACAAGCACCTTGCAGCCAGGGTGGGGTGGAAAAGGCGCTTGATCACATGCAAGGAGGAAATGGGAGAGCTTTAGGGAAAAAAGCGGCAGTTGGTGACCTTATACCAGTGGTCCCCATTTTAATAAAAAGTCTCATATAGTTCATGACAGATAGAATTAGGGACCATGCAAGTATCCTGTAGTTATATTTGTGTTTATATTTTTCACTACCTTTTTTTTTCCCCCCCGATGCTCCAGGGAGCCATCTCAAAGACCTCATAAACGCGAGATTTCATTTTCTAATGCTATTTCATTTCCTGGATGGAGGACCTGCCATGAGAAGACCAGACCTCAAATTATAATAGCCCTATAAATAACTCCCTAAGGCAAAAGGAAAAAAGAAAGCCTTTGAAAGACAACCGCAAATGCAAAAATGGAGGTGTTTGGGTTCTTGCAGAACCAGACTATGCAGCTTTAGTTAGGACATCATTACTTCAGTGTAAAGTTTTTCTGAGTTTCCCTGTTTATCTCTGAGTGCTGTTTACTTACAACCTATATCTCAGAAGTCCTCTGAGGTTTTTCTCTTAAGCTTGATTTTTCTACAGTGTTTTGGTGCTTTTTTTGGCCTGTGTTTAGAGCCTGCTAGAAAATGGAGTTTCCAGGTAAAATTGAAAACAATCCAACAAACTGACTAAAACAAATACAATCATGAATTGAGTAAAAATAGTCTGAAAATGCAACTTTTTCTTCTTTCTGGGTGAAGTCGTTTTATTTCAGCAGACCCAGACTGTCTGCCTGTTTTCCACTGGAAATCTGTGCAGAATTGGCACATTGACTAGAATAAAAACATTCCCAAGGAATCGGCATGTTCTGTCAAAACATTTGAACAGCTCCCGTCTCCCGGAGCACAGCGCTGCTGCAGAGCCGGCAAAAGGAGCTCTGCCACACGGCAGTGCCAGCTTCCCCTCCAACCTCCCGTCTCAAATCCACCTTTTTGCATAATTAAGGGAAAAGTGCTTCAGGTTAAATTATATTTAGTTGTGGTGGGAGCAGAGAAGGAGGTTTGTGAAAGCCTTTTGCACCATGGTGTCACCTATGTGAGGACTGTCCTTTCTTTGTTCCCACTAAGGCTGTGTTGTATATCTGAGGAAAAGTCAGGAAGGTGAGGCTGTAGGACCCCAGTATCTTCCTATAGTAGCCTGGGTCAATGTACTAGCCAGGGACAGGGGGTGGGCAAAGCTGAGTGCCAGAAGTCCTGCTGCACAGGGACAGTACTCCCCCTTGCCAGGTGCCTCTGTGCCATGCCTCTTGCCGCTGCATGACACTCTGCTACATGTGAGCTCAACCTCCAGCAGCAAAGTTCAATCTCTGTCTTGTGGAGTAATGATAATTTTTTAAAATTACTTGATTAATTAAGAAAAAAAAGGAAAGAAAATTGTCATCTTTGGCTGGAAGAAGATACACAGCAGTTACAGAATGTAACTAAGCAAAGTGTGATTAGCCTCAACCTTTGCAGCAGGACACTGATTACTTTACTTTTGCTAAGTGGTATCTTAGTCCTCTAGCACTGAAATGAAGGGGGTCTCACTGGTAGGCTCTACTTGGTATGAATGAGAGAGGTAGCATCAGGCCTGCAGCCAATTTACCGGAGGTGCTGTCTGTTATTGAGACCAATTGCTTAGGAATGTAATTGTATCATTCAAGTTACCAAAATTGATATCCCCTGACTGACAGCAGCTAAATGATGTTTTATTTCTGCAGAATTTCTGGGCTGTTGCATGATAAGGCATTGTGGTAGACAGCACGCAGTCAGTTGTTAGAAACAAATGAAGTTTTTCTTCATATTTGAAACAGTGATGTCTATTAAGCAATGCTTTACTGTGCCGATGAACTAGCAGGTAGTGTCCTTTAAGGCTTCACATGTGACATTAGCCTGTTTGAATAAGTATCATAGCTACTTGTCTAAGCTCTGTCTAGCAGAAAAATCCTTTATAAAATAGCATACAAGTAAACAAAGCAAGCAACCCTATGTATGTGCTTATCTTAAACGCTGTGCCACATCGTTATGCCCACATAACAGTTCAGAGGCATTTTGATTAAAGTGGCATCACCGAGAAATGGAATGGAAGAGAATTACCTGTGCCATGTGGAGCAAGGAGAGTGGAGGTGGCTTATAAACTAGCCCTAGCTCTGCTTGGGTTAGTGGCGGTGCAGCAGTCTTACATGGGGTGGGTTGTGAATGTGCATTCCTAACTCTCTTGCTTGTCCCCTGGGCCAGAAGGGCCAGATGTGTTGCATAGGCAACGTGTTTAATCTGTGAATGATCATTCCTGATAGAGCCCTTTTAGCCAGTCCAAGAGTTTCATTACTGGGCCCCAGCCCACTTTACATGAAAGACAAGACCACCCAATCTGGTGCCTTCAGGGAAGGGAGGAGGTAGAATTACTGTGATTACATAAATTAATAATTTCACATTTTATGCAAGCAGTTGTACATTCTATGGCCAAAATGCTTATATACTGGTGTCTAACCCAAGGCAGCTAAAGCCACACTGCGGCACCCAGAAGTATAACTATATGATTCTCACAGGAGTTAACAGTCGTCGTCATTTTCAAATGTTGCTATAACTCCTTTTATTTTGTTATGCAAAGTCTAGCATGCTGCACTTGTAAATTTTGGCCTAACCATAAACCATGCTGACAAAATATGGTCACCTCTGGGAACGAGGTGAAGGCATTTTACCACAGTATGGCCATATGGGAGGGGAAAACCTGTTAATAATCCTTCTATGGACAATTTTGGCAAATATATGTTAAAAGGCTTTGAGACCTTGCACAATGATGAACCCATCACTTACTGGGAGAGGTAATAGGCTGAAACAACAGTGTCAGAATTGAAACCTCTAAATGTATTATTGCTGTCCTGCAAAGACCTGAGACTCAGGTTTGTGCAGACCTTCCACACACAGGAGCAGTCGCTTGATTTGCTAAAAGCTTATCATCTGCAAGGGCAGACCTGGAAGAAAGGAAGTGTTCTTGCCGTTTTATGGGCAAGGAAACTTAAGCGCTGCAGCTGTAACCGTTCTGCTTCACCACCTGTTGAGACCAATGGCCAAGTGCCTGCTGTCTTTGCTGGGCACAGGAGCAGGTAGCCTGTGACTCCTCCAAGCTTGCGCAGCAAGAGGTGGTGGCAAGGCTGCGAAGTGTATCCCATGGTCTCTGGCTCAGCGCTGCAGTCGCTACCACCTTCTCAGTGTCTCCTGTTGCTGCAGGAAAAGTTTATAGTACGTGGAGGACAATAATGCCTCAGAACATCCCCACCGGAATAAATAAGCATCTTAAGTGAGATTTCCAACGCAACTTGCTCTTCTACTGCTTCTGTAGTCAGTCTGGTAATTTTTGTTTGGCTTAGGAAAAATAGGAATAAGTGTTAAATTCGTGCTTAAAATATTGCCTCTCTTCGGAGAAATTTGTTATCCTTTCTCTCATTTTCAACAAGGAAAACTTGCTTTTGCAGCAGAGACTTTGACATTAAGTGTCTTGATAGAATAATAGGCGTGAGATGGATTGCAATCTATTGCCTCAAGACTTTGCCAATCATAAACTAAAATCAGTTAATGCATTGAGTTAAATCTTGCTGTATTGTGCAATGTGCTAGTAGTATTAAAAAAAATCAATCCAGAAAATATATTGATTATATTATCTCCATAGCAACAAACAATAATGGGATAATGTTAGCTTAATAATTGTGCTTTGTGAAAACCTTTCAGAATAATTACTGCATTGTGGTCTTTTCACAACGTGGAATGCAATAACACTTCTTCCTTGACTGCAGTCACCATCAGCACTGCGTCAAGAGATGCTTTTTTTGTGTGCATGCATATGTATACATGGGTAATTTTGCTCTGGGTGAAACAATTTAGCAGGCTATTTTGGGATCCATTTTTAAATGGTCAAGACCACAAATTGGCATTTGTTTTCTATGTGGTTTGTTTTCTCCCACCTTCTCTGACAACTGGCTACTGTAAAAAGAGACCAT
This sequence comes from Phalacrocorax carbo, assembly GCF_963921805.1. Taxonomy (NCBI): domain Eukaryota; kingdom Metazoa; phylum Chordata; class Aves; order Suliformes; family Phalacrocoracidae; genus Phalacrocorax; species Phalacrocorax carbo. The sequence goes on along the minus strand of NC_087513.1, from coordinate 62,908,583 downwards.
TAACATTCCTTCTCCTGCATCTTTCTTTACAAGGCACAGAGATTTTGGCGTGTCACAAAACTACATGTCCAGCTACTGTGTTAAGGATGTGGGGGAGAGAGGAACTTTGCTCTAAAGACAATGCTTCAAAGCTGTTCCTTTAATTAAATTTAATCTGTCATCCTCTAGGAATGACCAGTTCCTCAGGAGCTGTGCTATTTGCCTGTATTTTGGAGGACCTGATTCTCTTGTGCATCCTGCATTGCCATATAAATAACCTGAGGTTGTTATGAATAAATAAATATTTTTTTTTCCTTACGTATAAGTAGGGGGGTGTGTATAACATTTTTAGCTTGAAATTTTAGCAGGAGAGTCAGAGGAATAGAGATATACACTCTTTATTTGGTCTTGCTTTTATTTTTACTTCCAGACCAACCCCGTAATTTTGATCTTGAATTAAAAAGGGGTGTTGACCCAAATCTATGGTGGAGAGGCCAAGTTTTTAGAGTGGTCAAGAAACCCCAGTTTAATCCCTGAAGTTTAAGCAGCCCTAAAACTGTCCTGTCTCTATGAAAGCCTTCAAGGACCTAGCAGTGATCAGGCGTCCAATCACCTTCTGGTCATGCCACTATTTCCTGATGTACCTGTTGTGCAAGGGCTGGGTTTAGAGATCAGCCAGCAGAGAGTTGGCTGCTGCCAGATCTTGCACCGGCCTGAGATTCTCCATAGCTTTTGTAGGGTGCCCCATACTATCCCCAGTGGTATGGTGGGATGCCCGTTTACTTCTGTGGGCAGGAGTGGATGCCACATTCTCCCATAGTTGCTCCTCTGGTCTGACAGTGATGTCAGACAGCTTAAACTTTTAGCACCACTTCTTAAGAGTGTATCATATTATTTTGATTCTTACTTCTGGACAGAATTTATCCTTCAAATGGCTCATAATTTGATTTCTTACGATTTACCAGATAGGGGTTTCCTCTTCTTTGAGGACCCCCAAGAGAAAGACCCTGCTTTGGAACTACTGTTCACAATACATGACCATCTAGGACCCAGGAATGTGCAAATTCTCAACTCTGTAGGCATTTTGGTACCGTATACATAAGAAATGCAGTAGTGCTGACAGTTTTCCGTTTGAGATGACGTCTTCATAAAGAGCTTGATTGTGCTGTTGTCCCCTCTGTTGTTTTCCTCTGCAGTCCCTCCAGGATGTTACTTTATGGGGAGGGTGTGATAGAAGAGTTGTTTTCTGTCCCAGGCAGTGGTTACTTTCTGCCAGTGGCCTAATCCCGTAGGAATGTGGTTAATTCACAGGGAGAGGGAGGAGCAGTGGTTGCTCTTAACTTCGTGCCTTGTGCCAAAGCATCTAGTTCTGTATAGCTGTTGTACTGAATGCGGGTGCCAAGCCTCCCTCTCCTTTTCTGGGTGCAGATGAATACAGTAATGAAAGGGCAGCTAAATGCATCAGTTCCTCTGGAAAATATCTGATTTTTGCAGGTGCATAGTATCATTCATTTTAAAAAACCAAAAAAGTCCAGGTGGATTGACAAGGTGGTTTCTGATGCTGCTGCAGAATCCAGCCCTGACTGGTGATCTAGAAACAGAACTGAATGGCTGACATGAGCCAATTCAATCCCCACCTCCAAAACCAAGCTGTCCTCTCTATGAAATTGTCACAATTGAAGCTATGACTGTGCTTTTGCTTGGCACCCCCTGTGCTTGCCCTGAGTGCTGGCCAGTGGCCTTGCTGATCGCTAGAGCTGTCCCACATTTTTGTTCCACTGCAGCATCCCATTTAGTTTCCTTGTGCTACCTCAGCTTCTGCTGCCCTCAGTGATCCTCTCTTCAGCCCATGCAGGCATTGGCACTATGTGTTTCTCTCTGTCGTCTTCCTAATCCCTTGTTCCAGCGAGGCCTGATATGGTTCTCTGGAGTGTCTGGTTTCCGTGCTTGGATCCTACCAACTACTGCATGGGTGGCTTGGGTCTTAAATGGTGTTTGGCTCCAGGACAGAACATCAAGAGTAACTTACCTTGTGAAAACAAGGAGATTTTGTTGGAATAATTATTTTAAGCTAGGCAAAGAGTCAACTGCCTGGTGTGGTGTGGCTGTTAGAGCTGCAGCTTGTTTTATTCCCGAAGGG